>NC_091282.1:82955584-83555897 GCF_032444005.1 Ranitomeya imitator
CGGAAGACCGAAGCAATGGCAAGGAAACCTGGGGAACACCTTGGAGTGTAACACACCATCTCTCTCCACCCCATTCCCCATTTTTTAGGCCTAATGCAGCCTACTTTCCGACACCTACTAAACGAGAGCATGAAGATCGAAGCTCAGGAAAGGCAACCTGGGGAACACCTTGGAGTGTAACACACCATCTCTCTCCACCCCATACCCATTTTGTAGGCCTAATGCAGCGTACTTTTCTACAACTACTAAACGAGAGCATGAAGATCGAAGCTCAGGAAAGGCAACCTGGGGAACACCTTGGAGTGTAACACAACCTCTCTCTACACCACGGAAGGGCTGATTCTTAGGAAGGAAGGCTGTTTTAAATAAGCATTGCGCGTCCGAGGGTGATTATATTCTTATTCGGTATCTACTCACCCTCGGACGCGCCATGCTTCTTGATTTGTAATTAATGTTTATTTGCAATGTGCTTTTGACTTACTCAATTAATTTTTTAATTATTGATTTTATTAAATTAATAGTTTAACATCTTATTGGAAATAATTTAAAGGAGACGCGACAGGACAACACTCGGTGGATGCCATATCTGTGTTAACAACTCCAAAAAACTTTCAGTTAACTTCTTGCAGGAGAAAGAAATTGTAGCTGTTGGACCTTTGTAGTACAGTTCCAGATATTTGTTGTGTGTTTGTTTTGATTGTTAAAATGTCTGCATTTGAGATCTCAACACGATCTTATTTTTTATAATCAAATTAATTTTTTTTATATTTAATGATGTTGGTTCAAGGGGTACACGGGCAGCAATAGACAGGTCAGTGGAGGCCTAGTGGAAGGAGTGACGGCAGACAGGCATCAAAGGCCTAACATTGGGCTGGCTGTAGGCAAGTTAAAATTGGTTCCAGGGGAACACGGCCATCAGTGGCCTGGTCAGTGTAGTTGTAGTTGAAAGAACGGGACGCAGACAGGCTTCGAAGGCCTAACATAATAACATAGGGCTGGCTGTAGGCAAGTTAAAATTGGTTCCAGGGGAACACGGCCATCAGTGGCCTGGTCAGTGTAGTTGTAGTTGAAAGAACGGGACGCAGACAGGCTTCGAAGGCCTAACATAACAAACTTGGGCTGGCTGTAGGCACTTTTAAATTTGTTCCAGGGGTACATGGGCAGCAGTGTATGGTCAGTGGAAGTCTAGTGGAAGGAGTGACCGCAGACAGGCTTCCAAGGCCTAACATAACAAACTTGGGCTGGCTGTAGGCACTTTTAAATTGGTTCCAGGGGTACACGGGCAGCAGTGGTCTGGTCTGTGGAAGTCTAGTGGAAGGAGTGACCGCAGACAGGCTTCGAAGGCCTAACATAACAAACTTGGGCTGGCTGTAGGCACTTTTAAATTGGTTCCAGGGGTACACGGGCAGCAGTGGTCTGGTCAGTGGAAGTCTAGTGGAAGGAGTGACCGCAGACAGGCTTCCGAGGCCTAACATAACAAACTTGGGCTGGCTGTAGGCACTTTTAAATTGGTTCCAGGGGTACATGGGCAGCAGTGGTCTGGTCAGTGGAAGTCTAGTGGAAGGAGTGACCGCAGACAGGCTTCCAAGGCCTAACATAACAAACTTGGGCTGGCTGTAGGCACTTTTAAATTGGTTCCAGGGGTACACGGGCAGCAGTGGTCTGGTCTGTGGAAGTCTAGTGGAAGGAGTGACCGCAGACAGGCTTCGAAGGCCTAACATAACAAACTTGGGCTGGCTGTAGGCACTTTTAAATTGGTTCCAGGGGTACACGGGCAGCAGTGGTCTGGTCAGTGGAAGTCTAGTGGAAGGAGTGACCGCAGACAGGCTTCCAAGGCCTAACATAACAAACTTGGGCTGGCTGTAGGCACTTTTAAATTGGTTCCAGGGGTACACGGGCAGCAGTGGTCTGGTCTGTGGAAGTCTAGTGGAAGGAGTGACGGCAGACAGTCTTCGAAGGCCTAACATAACAAAATTGGGCTGACTGTAGGCACTTTTAAATTGGTTCCAGGGTAACACGGCCAGCAGTGGCCTGGTCAGTGTAGTAGTTGTAGAAAGAAGGGACCGCAGACAGGCTTCGAAGGCCTAACATAACAAAAATGTCAAAACAATGGTATTGTCAGTGCCAGGCATTGAAGGATGTCAGCGCCTAGACTACACATTGGTGAAGCTGTGAGAGATAATTTTGCTACTGGTAGAGCACTGTTTGAGCTGGGGGGGGGAACTGTCTTGTGGCCGGCGGTACAGGCACAGGGCCCCTCATATTACAACGGTGTGTCTGACGTTGGGTGCGCACCACCACCGCCAGAGACACTTTATTGTACTATGAGGGACCCAGTGGCAGTGCCGTCGACCAAAAGCGGCCACACCCACCTCTTCAGACAAACAGCACTCTCAAGGGTCCAAGCGCAAAGTGGCGATAGCACGGCCCCGTGTGGGGAGTTTGGCCATTTCGTGAGGTGGAAACATGTCGTATGCTGGACAATCAGGTGAAGAAAATTACGAGATTGGAAAAGTCATTCAGAATAGTCCACAGGCAAGACCTTTTCATAGGAAAGCTAGGTGTCAGCCGGGCAGGGTGGGGCAAAAGATTTTGAAATCCAGTTGTGGTTCATTTTAATGAAGGTTAGATCATCTACATTTTGGGTAGCCAGACGAGTCCTTTTTTCTGTTAGTATTGAACCTGCAGCACTGAATACTCTTTCTGATAGGACACTAGCTGCCGGGCAAGCAAGCTCCTGCAATGCATATTCTGCCAATTCTGGCCAGGTGTCTAATTTGGATGCCCAGTAATCAAATGGGAATGACGGTTGAGGGAGAACGTCGATAAGGGATGAAAAATAGTTTGTAACCATACTGGACAAATGTTGTCTCCTGTCACTTTGAATTGATGCTGCAGTACCTGTCCTGTCTGCGGTCATAGAAAAATCACTCCACAACCTGGTCAGAAAACCCCTCTGGCCAACGCCACTTCTGATTTCTGCCCCTCTAACACCTCTGGTCTGCTGGCCCCTGGAGCTCGTGTGAGAACGATCACGGGCGCTGTGTGCAGGGAATGCCAGAAGCAAACGGTCAACAAGAGTTGATTGTTTTGTTGCTAATATTAGTTCCAAGTTCTCATGTGGCATAATATTTTGCAATTTGCCTTTATAGCGAGGATCAAGGAGGCAGGCCAACCAGTAATCGTCATCGTTCATCATTTTTGTAATGCGTGTGTCCCTTTTGAGGATACGCAAGGCATAATCCGCCATGTGGGCCAAAGTTCCCGTTGTCAAATCTGCGGTTGTGCTTGGTTGAGGGGCAGTTGCAGGCAAATCTACGTCACTTGTGTCCCTCAAAAAACCAGAACCCGGCCTTACCACGCCACCAATTTCCCGTGCCCCCGGGAAAGCTTCCTCATTAAAAATATACTCATCCCCATCATCCTCCTCATCCTCCACCTCCTCTTCGCCCGGTACCTCGTCATGTACACTGCCCTGACCAGACAATCGCTGACTGTCATCAAGGCTTTCCTCTTCCTCTGGTGCAGACGCCTGATCCTTTATGTGCGTCAAACTTTGCATCAGCAGACGCATTAGGGGGATGCTCATGCTTATTATGGCGTTGTCTGCACTAACCAGCCGTGTGCATTCCTCAAAACACTGAAGGACTTGACACATGTCTTGAATCTTCGACCACTGCACACCTGACAACTCCATGTCTGCCATCCTACTGCCTGCCCGTGTATGTGTATCCTCCCACAAAAACATAACAGCCCGCCTCTGTTCGCACAGTCTCTGAAGCATGTGCAGTGTTGAGTTCCACCTTGTTGCAACGTCTATGATTAGGCGATGCTGGGGAAGGTTCAAAGAACGCTGATAGGTCTGCATACGGCTGGAGTGTACAGGCGAACGGCGGATATGTGCGCAAAGTCCACGCACTTTGAGGAGCAGGTCGGATAACCCCGGATAACTTTTCAGGAAGCACTGCACCACCAGGTTTAAGGTGTGAGCCAGGCAAGGAATGTGTTTCAGTTGGGAAAGGGAGATGGCAGCCATGAAATTCCTTCCGTTATCACTCACTACCTTGCCTGCCTCAAGATCTACAGTGCCCAGCCACGACTGCGTTTCTTGCTGCAAGAACTCGGACAGAACTTCCGCGGTGTGTCTATTGTCGCCCAAACACTTCATAGCCAATACAGCCTGCTGACGTATGCCAGTAGCTGCCCCATAATGGGAGACCTGGTGTGCAACAGTGGCAGGTGCGGATGGAGTGTTTGTGCGACTGCGGTCTGTGGACGAGCTCTTGCTTCTGCAGGAGGACGAGGAGGAGGAGGAGGAGGAGGGGGTGCGAACGGCTACAGACAACTGTTTACTAGACCGTGGGCTAGGCAGAACTGTCCCAAACTTGCTGTCCCCTGTGGACCCTGAATCCACCACATTTACCCAGTGTGCCGTGATGGACACGTAACGTCCCTGGCCATGCCTACTGGTCCATGCATCTGTTGTCAGGTGCACCTTTGTGCTCACAGATTGCCTGAGTGCATGGACGATGCGCTCTTTAACATGCTGGTGGAGGGCTGGGATGGCTTTTCTGGAAAAAAAGTGTCGACTGGGTAGCTCGTAGCGTGGTACAGCGTAGTCCATCAGGTCTTTGAAAGCTTCGCTTTCAACTAACCGGTAGGGCATCATCTCTAACGAGATTAGTCTAGCTATGTGGGCGTTCAAACCCTGTGTACGCGGATGCGAGGCTAAGTATTTCCTTTTTCTAACCATAGTCTCATGTAGGGTGAGCTGGACTGGAGAGCTGGAGATCGTGGAACTAGCGGGGGTGCCGGTGGACATGGCAGACTGAGAGACGGTGGGAGATGGTATTGTTGCCGCCGGTGCCCTAGATGCAGTGTTTCCTACTACGAAACTGGTGATTCCCTGACCCTGACTGCTTTGGCCTGGCAAAGATACCTGCACAGATACAGCAGGTGGTGCGCTAAATGGTGGTCCTACACTGCCGGAAGGGATGTTGCGTTGATGACTAGCTTCATTGGCCGAGGGTGCAACAACCTTAAGGGACGTTTGGTAGTTAGTCCAAGCTTTCAA
This sequence comes from Ranitomeya imitator, assembly GCF_032444005.1. Taxonomy (NCBI): domain Eukaryota; kingdom Metazoa; phylum Chordata; class Amphibia; order Anura; family Dendrobatidae; genus Ranitomeya; species Ranitomeya imitator. Next base: position 82,960,659 of record NC_091282.1, read on the forward strand.
ATGCATGGTGGTTAAATGTCTATGCATGCAACTAGTATTGAGACTTTTCAGATTCTGACCTCTGCTTAAGGAAGTAGAACATTTTTGACAGATGACTTTGCGCTGATCAATTGGATGTTGTTTAAAAAAATGCCAGACTGCACTCTTTCTAGCATCGGATACCTTTTCAGGCATTGCAGACTGAGCTTTAACCGGATGGCCACGCTGTCCTCCACCAGGTTTTGGCTTTGCCACGCGTTTTGGGCAAGATACGGGCCCGGCAGATGGAACCTGTGGCGATGTTGATGCCTGCTGCGGCCCCTCCTCCTCCTCTGCTTCAGAACTGCTGCCGCCTGCACCCTGTTCCCCCAATGGCTGCCAATCGGGGTCAAGAACTGGGTCATCTAATAACTCTTCTTGTACCTCCTGCGCAACTTCGTCTGTGTCACCGTGTCGTTCGGTGGTATAGCGTTCGTGATGGGGCAACATAGTCTCATCAGGGTCTGATTCTTGATCAGCACCCTGCGAGGGCAATGTTGTGGTCTGAGTCAAAGGACCAGCATAGTAGTCTGGCTGTGGCTGTGCGTCAGTGCACTCCATGTCAGATTCAATTTGTAATGGGCATGGACTGTTAACTGCTTCACTTTCTAAGCCAGGGACGGTATGTGTAAAGAGCTCCATGGAGTAACCCGTTGTGTCGCCTGCTGCATTCTTCTCTGTTGTTGTTTTTGCTGAAGAGGACAAGGAAGTGACTTGTCCCTGACCGTGAACATCCACTAACGACGCGCTGCTTTTACTTTTACCAGTTTCACGAGAGGAGGCAAAAGAGCTAGAGGCTGAGTCAGCAAGATAAGCCAAAACTTGCTCTTGCTGCTCCGGCTTTAAAAGCGGTTTTCCTAATCCCAGAAAAGGGAGCGTTCGAGGCCTTGTGTAGCCGGACGACGAACCTGGCTCCACAGCTCCAGACTTAGGTGCAATATTTTTTTCCCCACGACCACCTGATGCTCCACCACTACCACTACCCTCATTACCAGCTGACAATGAACGCCCCCGGCCACGACCTCTTCCACTAGACTTCCTCATTGTTTTAAAAACGTAACCAAACTAACGTTATTTGTTGCAGTCACACAACTTACACGGTGAGCTATAACTTCAGTATGATTTAGCTACCCCTTTACAGGTTGGTGAGACCACAGCGAAAATCAGGCCCAATGTTACACACTCTTTTTTTGGTGGCTGCAAATTAGAGAGATGCCCCACACGCAGGACTGTCACTGAAGCACAAATGTTAATATTAATGTCACACTATTATTTTTTTTTTATTTTTATTTTTTTCAGGAACACTTTAGAAACCCCCCAAAAAAAAAAAAATAGATTTTTGCAGGGAGAATTTAGAAAACAAATGTAACAAACTATATGCTTTCTATGGGCCACTGAGTGAGAGATGACGCACACAGGAATCAGGAGTGGCACACAAGCCCAGAGGCCAATATTTTTCTACCAATGATTGATGGAGTTATTTTCTCTGGTAGATTTTGGAACCCAAATCAAGGAAAAAAAATATAGGCTTTCTATGGACCACAATTGGAGAGAGAGAGAGAGAGAGAGAGAGAGAGAGAGAGATGGCACACCCAGGAGTCAAGACTGGCACACAAGCAGAAAGGCCAATATTAATCTCCCATTTTTTTGGGGGTTTTTTTTTTTTTTTTTTTTTTTCAGGGAGACTTTAGAAAAAAAAATAATAAAAAAAATATGATTTTATCAGGAAGAATTTAGAAACCAAATAAAATAAAATGATTTTTTCAGGGAGAATTTATAAAACAAATAAAACCAAAAATAAGCGTTCTATGGCCCACTGACTGAGAGATGACGCACCCAGGAGTCAAGACTGGCACACAAGCAGAAAGGCCAATATTAATCTCCCACTGTTTTTTTTTTTTTTTTTTTTTTTCAGGGAGACTTTAGAAAAAAAAATAATAAAAAAAATATGATTTTATCAGGAAGAATTTAGAAACCAAATAAAATAAAATGATTTTTTCAGGGAGAATTTAGAAAACAAATAAAACCAAAAATAGGCGTTCTATGGCCCACTGACTGAGAGAGAGAGAGAGATGGAACGCTTAGTACTGGCACACAAGCCCAAAGGGCAATATTAATCTCCCTTTTTTTTTCAGGGAGAATTTCTAAAACCCCAAAAAAAAAAAAAATAGGCTTTCTATGGCCCACTATTTGTGAGAGAGATGGGACGCTCAGGACTGGCACAGATGGCACGCTCAGGACTGGCACAGAAGCCCAGAGGCCAATATTAATCTCCCTTTTTTTCTGGGAGAATTTATAAAACCAAAAAAATATTTAAATAGGCTTTCTATGGCCCACTATTTGTGAGAGAGATGGCACGCTCAGGACTGGCACAGATGGCACGCTCACAACTGGCACACAAGCCCAGAGGCCAATATTAATCTCCCTTTTTTCAGGGAAAATTTATAAAACCAAAAAAAAAATTAAATAGGCTTTCTATGGCCCACTATTTGTGAGAGAGATGGCACGCTCAGGACTGGCACAGATGGCACGCTCACAACTGGCACACAAGCCCAGAGGCCAATATTAATCTCCCTTTTTTCAGGGAAAATTTATAAAACAAAAAAAAAAATTAAATAGGCTTTCTATGGCCCACTATTTGTGAGAGAGATGGCACGCTCAGGACTGGCACAGATGGCACGCTCACAACTGGCACACAACCCCAGAGGCCAATATTAATCTCCCTTTTTTTCAGGGAGAATTTATAAAACCAAAAAAAAAAATTAAATAGGCTTTCTATGGCCCACTATTTGTGAGAGAGATGGCACGCTCAGGGCTGGCACAGATGGCACGCTCACAACTGGCACACAAGCCCAGAGGCCAATATTAATCTCCCTTTTTTCAGGGAAAATTTATAAAACCAAAAAAAAAATTAAATAGGCTTTCTATGGCCCACTATTTGTGAGAGAGATGGCACGCTCAGGACTGGCACAGATGGCACGCTCACAACTGGCACACAAGCCCAGAGGCCAATATTAATCTCCCTTTTTTTCAGGGAGAATTTATAAAACCAAAAAAAAAATTAAATAGGCTTTCTATGGCCCACTATTTGTGAGAGAGATGGCACGCTCAGGGCTGGCACAGATGGCACGCTCAGGACTGGCACACAAGCCCAGAGGCCAATATTAATCTCCCTTTTTTTCAGGGAGAATTTATAAAACTCAAAAAAAAATAAAATAGGCTTTCTATGGCCCACTATTTGTGAGAGAGATGGCACACTCAGGACTGGCACACAAGCCCAAAGGCCAATATTAATCTCCCACTGTATTTTTATCAGGGAGAATTTATACACCCCACAAAAAAAAATACAGAAAAATGAAAAGGCTTTCTATGGCCCACTATGTGAGAGAGATGGCACACACAGGGATGGCACTCTAGCAGAAATGCCAAATTGCCAATCTTAATCTCCCACCAAAAAAAAAAAAAAAAAAAAAAAAGGGAATGTCCTACAATTACTATCTCCCTGCCTGCAGTAATCTCAGCCAGGTATGGCAGGCAGCTACTATCTCCCTGCCTGCAGTAATCTCAGCCAGGTATGGCAGGCAGCAATAAGGAGTGGACTGATGCACAAATGAAATAAAAAGTGTGGACAAACAAAAAAGATAGCTGTGCAGAAAGGAAGGAACAAGAGGATTTGTGCTTTGAAAAAAGCAGTTGGTTTGCACAGCGGCGTACACACAGCAATGCAGCTATCAGGGAGCCTTCTAGGGCAGCCCAATGAGCTACAGCGCTGAGGGGAAAAAAAAAAAAAAAAACTTCCACTGTCCCTGCACACCGAGGGTGGTGTTGGACAGTGCAAATCGCTGCAGCACAAGCGGTTTTGTGGTTAATGGACCCTGCCTAACGCTATCCCTGCTTCTGACAAAGCGGCAGCAACCTCTCCCTAAGCTCAGATCAGCAGCAGTAAGATGGCGGTCGGCGGGAACGCCTCTTTATAGCCCCTGTGACGTCGCAGACAGCAAGCCAATCACTGCAATGCCCTTCTCTAAGATGGTGGGGACCAGGACCTATGTCATCACGCTGCCCACACTCTGCGTTTACCTTCATTGGCTGAGAAATGGCGCTTTTCGCGTCATTGAAACGCGACTTTGGCGCGAAAGTCGCGTACCGCATGGCCGACCCCGCACAGGGGTCGGATCGGGTTTCATGAAACCCCGACTTAGCCAAAAGTCGGCGACTTTTGAAAATGTTCGACCCGTTTCGCTCAACCCTATCTTTCACAATTGGTGCAGAATCCAACCAGAGGAGCAGCACTTTTAGACCTAATACTATCTAATAGACCTGACATAATAACAAATCTGCAGGTGGTTGGGCATCTAGGAAATAGCGACCACAATATTGTACAGTTTCACATGTCTTTCACTAGGGGGACTTGTCAGGGAGTCACAAAAACACTGAACTTTAGGAAGGCAAAGTTTGACCAGCTTAGAGATGCCCTTAATCTGGTAGACTGGGACAATATCCTCAGAAATAAGAATACAGATAATAAATGGGAAATGTTTAAGAACATCCTAAATAGGCAGTGTAAGCGGTTTATACCTTGTGGGAATAAAAGGACTAGAAATAGGAAAAACCCAATGTGGCTAAACAAAGAAGTAAGACAGGCAATTAACAGTAAAAAGAAAGCATTTGCACTACTAAAGCAGGATGGCACCATTGAAGCTCTAAAAAACTATAGGGAGAAAAATACTTTATCTAAAAAACTAATTAAAGCTGCCAAAAAGGAAACAGAGAAGCACATTGCTAAGGAGAGTAAAACTAATCCCAAACTGTTCTTCAACTATATCAATAGTAAAAGAATAAAAACTGAAAATGTAGGCCCCTTAAAAAATAGTGAGGAAAGAATGGTTGTAGATGACGAGGAAAAAGCTAACATATTAAACACCTTCTTCTCCACGGTATTCACGGTGGAAAATGAAATGCTAGGTGAAATCCCAAGAAACAATGAAAACCCTATATTAAGGGTCACCAATAGTGTTGAGCATTCCGATACCGCAAGTATCGGGTATCGGCCGATACTTGCGGTATCGGAATTCCGATACCGAGATCCGATACTTTTGTGGTATCGGGTATCGGTATCGGATACATAGAGATGTGTAAAATAAAGAATTAAAATAAAAAATATTGATATATTTACCTCTCCGGCGGCCCCTGGTGAGTCCGCGGGTAACCGGCAGGCTTCGTTGTTCAAAATCAGCGCTTTTAGGACCTGAGAAACACGTCCCGGCTTCTGATTGGTCGCGGGCCGCCCATGTGACCGCCACGCGACCAATCACAAGCCGCGACGTCACCGCAAGCTATTAGCGCGCTCATTTTTGAAAAATGAGCGCGTTAATGACTTTCAAAGACGTTGCGGCATGTGATTGGTCGCGGCCACGCGACCACTCACAAGCCGCGACGTCACCGCAAGCTATTAGCGCGCTCATTTTTGAAAAATGAGCGCGTTAATGACTTTCAAAGACGTAGCGGCTTGTGATTGGTCGCGGCCACGCGACCAATCACAAGCCGCGACGTCACCGCAAGCTATTAACGCGCTCATTTTTAAAAATGAGCGCGTTAATGGCTTTCAAAGACGTAGCGGGTTGTGATTGGTCGCGGCCGCGACCAATCACAAGCCGCGACGTCACCGCAAGCTATTGACGCGCTCATTTTTAAAAATGAGCGCGTTAATGGCTTTGAAAGACATAGCGGCTTGTGATTGGTCGCGTGGCCGCGACCAATCACAAGCCGCTACGTCTTTGAAAGTCATTAACGCGCTCATTTTTCAAAAATGAGCGCGCTAATAGCTTGCGGTGACGTCGCGGCTTGTGATTGGTCGCGGCCACGCGACCAATCACAAGCCGCTATGTCTTTCAAAGCCATTAACGCGCTCATTTTTAAAAATGAGCGCGTCAATAGCTTGCGGTGACGTCGCGGCTTGTGATTGGTCGCGGCCACGCGACCAATCACAAGCCGCTATGTCTTTCAAAGCCATTAACGCGCTCATTTTTAAAAATGAGCGCGTCAATAGCTTGCGGTGACGTCGCGGCTTGTGATTGGTCGCGGCCACGCGACCAATCACAAGCCGCTATGTCTTTCAAAGCCATTAACGCGCTCATTTTTAAAAATGAGCGCGCTAATAGCTTGCGGTGACGTCGCGGCTTGTGATTGGTCGCATGGCGGTCACATGGGCGGCCCGCGACCAATCAGAAGCCGGGACGTGTTTCTCAGGTCCTAAAAGCGCTGATTTTGAACAAAGAAGCCTGCCGGTTACCCGCGCTGAGTTCAGGGGCCGCCGGAGAGGTAAATATATCAATATTTTTTATTTTTATTCTTTATTTTACACCTCCCTATGGATCCCAGGGCCTGAAGGAGAGTTTCCTCTCCTTCAGACCCTGGGAACCATGAGAATACCTTCCGATACTTGATGTCCCATTGACTTGTATTGGTATCGGATATCGGTATCGGCGATATCCGATATTTTTCGGGTATCGGCCGATACTATCCGATACCGATACTTTCAAGTATTGGACGGTATCGCTCAACACTAGTCACCAATCTAACCCAAGAAGAGGTGCGAAATCGGCTAAATAAGATTAAAATAGATAAATCTCCGGGTCCGGATGGCATACACCCACGAGTACTAAGGGAACTAAGTAATGTAATAGATAAACCATTATTTCTTATTTTTAGGGACTCTATAGCGACAGGATCTGTTCCGCAGGACTGGCGCATAGCAAATGTGGTGCCAATATTCAAAAAGGGCTCTAAAAGTGAACCTGGAAATTATAGGCCAGTAAGTCTAACCTCTATTGTTGGTAAAATATTTGAAGGGTTTCTGAGGGATGTTATTCTGGATTATCTCAATGAGAATAACTGTTTAACTCCATATCAGCATGGGTTTATGAGAAATCGCTCCTGTCAAACCAATCTAATCAGTTTTTATGAAGAGGTAAGCTATAGGCTGGACCACGGTGAGTCATTGGACGTGGTATATCTCGATTTTTCCAAAGCGTTTGATACCGTGCCGCACAAGAGGTTGGTACACAAAATGAGAATGCTTGGTCTGGGGGAAAATGTGTGTAAATGGGTTAGTAACTGGCTTAGTGATAGAAAGCAGAGGGTGGTTATAAATGGTATAGTCTCTAACTGGGTCGCTGTGACCAGTGGGGTTCCGCAGGGGTCGGTATTGGGACCTGTTCTCTTCAACATATTCATTAATGATCTGGTAGAAGGTTTACACAGTAAAATATCGATATTTGCAGATGATACAAAACTATGTAAAGCAGTTAATACAAGAGAAGATAGTATTCTGCTACAGATGGATCTGGATAAGTTGGAAACTTGGGCTGAAAGGTGGCAGATGAGGTTTAACAATGATAAATGTAAGGTTATACACATGGGAAGAAGGAATCAATATCACCATTACACACTGAATGGGAAACCACTGGGTAAATCTGACAGGGAGAAGGACTTGGGGATCCTAGTTAATGATAAACTTACCTGGAGCAGCCAGTGCCAGGCAGCAGCTGCCAAGGCAAACAGGATCATGGGGTGCATTAAAAGAGGTCTGGATACACATGATGAGAGCATTATACTGCCTCTGTACAAATCCCTAGTTAGACCGCACATGGAGTACTGTGTCCAGTTTTGGGCACCGGTGCTCATGAAGGATATAATGGAACTAGAGAGAGTACAAAGGAGGGCAACAAAATTAATAAAGGGGATGGGAGAACTACAATACCCAGATAGATTAGCGAAATTAGGATTATTTAGTCTAGAAAAAAGATGACTGAGGGGCGATCTAATAACCATGTATAAGTATATAAGGGGACAATACAAATATCTCGCTGAGGATCTGTTTATACCAAGGAAGGTGACGGGCACAAGGGGGCATTCTTTGCGTCTGGAGGAGAGAAGGTTTTTCCACCAACATAGAAGAGGATTCTTTACTGTTAGGGCAGTGAGAATCTGGAATTGCTTGGAGGTGGTGATGGCGAACTCAGTCGAGGGGTTCAAGAGAGGCCTGGATGTCTTCCTGGAGCAGAACAATATTGTATCATACAATTATTAGGTTCTGTAGAAGGACGTAGATCTGAGGATTTATTATGATGGAATATAGGCTGAACTGGATGGACAAATGTCTTTTTTCGGCCTTACTAACTATGTTACTATGTTACTATGTTACTATCCTGTCTCCAGAGTAACATAGTTCAGTTATCTCTAGACATACTGCTCACAATATTCACCATTTTCAGATGTGCTCTTCATACCTGTTTGCTAGACCTGGAGTCAATGCACCAAGCTGGCAAACAGCCGCGAGCCACAATTCATGGGACAGCGAGCCACATGTGGCCCCCGAGCTACAGGTTGGGGACCCCTGCCTTAATGTAACATGTCCTTATGGTCAAATTCTTTTCAACCTTTTCTAAGGAGAACCTTCATTTTTATCCAGGCATTTTCATCATTTTTTTTCATTAGTTGATGTTCAGTGAATGTAAATTGAAAATTACTTTTGCCAGTTACAAATTATTTCAATGACCATTGGGTTTTTTCTTACTTTAACATAAATTTATCATCAATATTATCCAAGTGTGTATGTTTTATTCTGTACACCTGCAATGTTTTAGTGAAAAATATACATTGAAGCCCTCAGATGGCTAAATGGTAAAACAGACTGGAAGGAGAGGCGGGTCCTCAGTGAATTACCCCTCCTCTCCTTGAGTGACTGGTCTCTCCCCGCTAGTGTGTATAGGGTGTGAGGTAGTGACCCCTGTTAAAGATAGGGGGTGCTGTTTGTGCTCCCTAGAATGTGCACAGAGGCATATGAAGGCCATAGGTGTGCATGACAGTCACAGGTATAGTTGTGGTTGCAATGTGAGGCAGTGACTCGTGTCACAGCCAGGGGTCGCTGTGTGTTCTCCCCAGGTTGTGCATGCAGACGGATGAAGTCCATAGGTGTGCATGGGAGTCACGGATTTCCGGTCCGGGTTTTCCATGTGGCTGAAGGCCACATGTTTGCGTGTGTTAAAAGCCCTGCAGTAAGAGATATGGGTGTGTCAGGTGTAAGGTGCAACGTCAATTTCAGTCTGGTGTGTGCTGTTGTGCAGAGCAGAGGCTTGCAGAGCGCTGGCTGAGTGCATGGAGGCACAGGCCAGTGGAGCCAGCACCCAGGGCAGCTGAATAGCCTGCCACCCGCAGCATATACAGCGATGCAAGTCGTCCATGGAATTGGTTTCTGATGTGGACAGTCCTGTGCCTTGAGGTGGATGTCCTGTGCCCAAAAGAGGAATAGTATGTGTAACGATTGCAAACAGGTGGATATGGTGCCCAGCTGCTATTCGGAGGATATCCTGAGCTGTGTACGGCTGTGTGAGTAAAGAGACTGTGATACAGCGATGCAGGACACCCATGAGAACTAGTCAGAGAAGAGCTAGCATGTGTAGTGTCTGCAACATATAAAGCTGTGTGTTTGGAGACTGTAATATGGCATGCGGTCACCCAGGCAAACTGAACAAGGGAAGTCTGGCCTGTTTAGGGACTGCAAATCTAAAGCCATATGATATCTATTGCTATGAACTGGTGTCAACTGAACACTGATAATATACACTGAAATTACATACATTTGTGCGAATTGGACTTTAATACTATGAGGAAACACATTAAAGAGACTTTTGTGTTGGAACTTTGTGGGTCACTACCTCTTCACTACGTACGATGCTACCACAATCTTACAAGGGAGAGACCTGCCTCCCTGTTTTAAGCAAAAGTAGTTGAAACCATAATTTAACTATTGTGAGTTCTTGACCATTGATCAATATGCTTTTTCTGTTTCATTTTTCTTCTTTCCAAAGCGAGCATGTATTTTATTAGCTTGTATAGAAATGGGACGCTTATCATAAGAGTTGTACTGGACAAGAATTCTTCTAAGGGCAGGTGCAGACGATCGTAGATTCTGTCATCTGAGAAAATCAGATAAATTATGCAAATTGCACTGTGATCAAACATGGTGTGATTCGATTCTCTTGGACAAGATGGAGGAGAAGATGGAAAAAAATGTCCGTGAAATTCAGATTGTATTCAGATGTCATTTCACTGCAGTCCGATGGCTTCCACAAACTCATTGACTTGCATGACCGAGTGTGATACGAATAAAAGATCAAACTTGGGCATGAACTGATTTTTTTTTCGCTCTGAAGAAAAAAAATTGGACTTGTGCGCGGCCCCATAGAATAGCATTGGTCCGCTGCGATCGCTGTTTCGTCGGAACACTCGGACCGATAATATGGTTGTCTGCACCTGTTTAACCTGGTAGGTTTCATATTTTCAAGTTTCACGGTCTGAATATGGTCTGTGCTGTACAGATTAAACGCGGGGCTCCTGACCTGAAACTCCACATCCTCATTAATGTGTAATAAATTTCTAAGAATTTTTAAGCTTTGTTTTATTACTTTTTCTAGAAACAGTGCCACTCTTGCATATGGGTTGTGCCTGGTTTGCTGCTCTGTTGCAGTAAAATGTGACAACATTTAAAAAAACAGATGACATCTCACATAACCCTGATCCAATGGTAGACATATTGAATGTTTATTCATGAATAGAAATAAAAATGAAGCATAGGTCTGTATTCTGTGTCTGACCTTATTAACCAAGAGTATAAACAAGCATGCTCACAACACTTGTAAGAACTAATTACACCATCCATGTTTTTGGAAATGTAGTGTTTCGTATATGTAAAGAAAAAGACCACACTCTTGTATAAATGAACAAAACCGTCATACGACACTCGTAGGCAAACTGTGCTACGGATAAGTGGCACGTGGAGACTATTTCTAAATAAGAATCCGGCACCAAAGCACTCTTATGGGCTGACAAAGGTGGTCTTTCAAGTGCCTCTCCTTTAGACATGCACACAACAGGTGCATACAGGAGCCATGCAACCCCCCTAATAAATAGTAAAAAGATACATGTTCAAGTGGACTACAGGAGATGTCAGACATTTTCCCAGCTGCAGAAAGAAGAATGACTCATCGGGATCTAGAAAACAAGAAGGAAAAAAAAGAAAAAGTAATATTATTGAATTTTGGTCTCACAACGTAGAGTGGCAAACAGAGAAATGGCACTATGACCTTCCCGGACCTAGCAGAGATATCAATATCTCCTGAGAGTGCTGATAATAACAGGACCAGTGAAGCTCATTATAATAATTAGGCACAGGCTATTAGAGTAAACAATTTACCTGACACTCAAGGAAAAGAGGCTGGATTACAAAACATTGGCCAATGTATTAAAAATATTGAAAAGGGGGCATACAAAATTAAAACATAATAATTTTTTTATTATTATTTTTTAATGTTTCTTTAACCCCTTAATGACCGCCGATACACCTTGTAAAGGCGGGAGTTAAGGGTACTTAAACCACAGCACCATTAATTAATTAACAGCGCTGTGGAAAAAGTGTATAGGGGCCCCCAGAGTCTGATTTTCTCTGGGGTCTCAGCTGCTGGGGGTAGCCGAGACCGTAGAGAACATGAGAACGGAGACCGCAAAAAAAGCACGATTTGCCATTTAATTTCTCTGTCCTCTGATGTGATCACACATCAGAGGACAGAGAAATAGGGTTCCCGATCACCCTGCTTCTCCCCACGGCATCTGGCGCCTTCTTCTGGTAAGAAAATGGCAGGCGCATGCCGAGATCTGCCGGTAAGCACCCAGCAACAATAGGAAGTTTTTTCCTATTGGTTCATTTTGGTCACTGTGATAGGCCCTATCACAGTGAGCAAAATAAAAAAAAAAATAGTAAATGAACACCTCCTTTATCACTCCCTTAGTTAGGGAAAAATAATAAAATAAAGAAAATATAATTATTTCCATTTTCCCATTAGGGTTACAGTTGGGTTAAAGTGAGTTGGGCTAAAGTTAGGGTTAGGGTTGGGGCTAAACTTAGGGTTAGAGTTGGAATTAGGGATAGGGTTAGGATTAGGGTTGGGATTAGGGTTAGGGGTGTGTTGGGGTTAGGGTTGTAATTAGGGCTATGGTTAGGGTTGGGATTAGGGTTAAAGGTGTGATGGGGTTAGGGTTGGAGTTAGAATTGGGGGGTTTCCACTGTTTAGGTACATCAGGGGCTCTCCAAAAGCGACATGGTGCCACCATTGATTCCAGTCCATTTTGCGTTCAAAAAGCCAAATGCTGCTCCCTATCTTCTGAGCTCTGCCTTGCGCCCAAACAGTGGTTTACCCTCACATATGGGGCATCAGCGTACTCAGGTCAAATTGGACAACAACTGTTGGGGTCCAATTTCTCCTGTTACCCTTGGGAAAATAAAAAATTGAGAGCTAAAAATCATTTTTGTGGATAAAAAATTATTTTTATTTTCACGACTTTGTGTTATAAACTTCTGTGAAGTACTTGGGCATTCAAAGTGCTCACCACACATCTAAATAATCTTGTTGGGGTGGGTCTTGTTTCCAAAATAGGGTCATTTGTGTGGGATTTCTACTGTTTAGGCACATCAAGGGCTCTGCAAATGCAGTATGATGCACTCAGACCATTCCATCAAAATCTGCATTCCAAAATATCACTACTTCCCTTTCGAGCCCTTTCGAGCCAATTTATCCTGCTACCCTTGGGAAAATAAAAAATTGTGGGCTAAAAAAATCATTTCTGTGGGAAAAAAAATTATTTTTTTATTTTCATGACTTTGTGTTATAAACTTTAGTTAAACACTTTGAGGTTCAAAGTTCACACAACACATCTAGATAAGTTCCTTAAGGGGTCTAGTTTCCAAAATGGGGTCACTTGTGGAAGGTTGCTACTGTTTAGGCACATCAGCGGCTCTGCAAACTCAACATGACGCCCGCAGACCATTCTATCAAAGTCTGCATTCCAAAACGGCGCTCCTTCCCTTCCGAGCTCTGCTATGTGCCCAAACAATGGTACCCCCCACATATAGGGTATCAGAGTACTCAGGACAAATTGCACAACAATGGTAGTGGTCCAATTTCTCCTGTTACCTTTGTGAAAGTAAAATTTGGGGTTTGAAAAGATCATTTTTGTAGAAAAAATATGATTTTTTATTTTCATGGCTGTACGTTATAAACTTCTGTGAAGCACTTGGGGGTTCAAATTACTCAAATCAGCGGGATCCGGTAAAGCGTTCCAGAGTTATAACCTCATAAAGTGACAGTGGTCAGAACTGTAAAAATTGGCATGGTCATTAAGCTGCAAATTGGCTCCGTCACTAAGGGGTTAAATGTTATATTCATGAAAAATACACTTCTATTCAAGGAAATATCTTTATATCAGTATAAAAAAAAATCTGTTTTCTAACTTTGACCATACTTGAAGAAGCCTGTGTAGCAACAGATGGAAGCCGTGCGGCGCCATGCTGGGGTGATGTACAACGTCTGGGGTCTGTGTACATGGCTCTATCATATGCATGGGTCTTTGTGCTAGAAGTCAAGGAATATGCTCGAAGGTCAACATGAGATTTCATAAACAGTATACAAAGTACATACAGAATTTTTTATTGTCTGTTCTGTCAGATTGGTAACAATCATGGCATGTTCCATCATATGCCATAGGAAATGAGTTATTCTCCACTAGTAGAATTACTTGTAGAGGTAGCAGAATATCTAGCATCCGGATTTATACATGACTTCATGTTGAACCTCACAACCTCCATAGTATGTTCATAAAACCTTACTCTAAAGGACTAGTTCAGACAAGAGTATATTTGATCCATGTGCTGTCTATGTCCAGCATAGACCACCCAACAAATGAGCCCATGAGAACCAATATGGCAGTGCAGTCAATTCGCCAAATGGACCAATGGTCCACATAGAAGAAATCGCAGAACTCAATTTTCTTTTTCCGTTTAATGGACCAGAAAACTACATGGCAACTCAGACACCCATCTGCAATTCACTGGAGCTGCACACAGAGCATGTCACGTTTGAAGTCACAACTGGCCCAATTTTTAATATGGCCATCAGAGCTCAGTACAAGCCTGCTAATTTGATGCATCTGGCTTTTATTCTCCAATTATGCTGATAAGTTTAGGAACTTTAGCCACATTTTGATGTCTTGTGTTATATGAGTACTGATGAACATATTCTTCTGAAAAACATTACAGACCGTTACCAATGTTAAATAATACATTTATAGTACAATACTTAATATTTAAAGCAGATCAGTAAAATGAGTGGTAAAATAGAATAAGAAGAACAACGTTCCATTCAAAGGATTTCCAATATTTACTAAGGTATTACTTAGTGTGCCCTTTACCCTTTTGTGTTTTGGTCATTACTTTTCAATAAGAAAAGAGTTGCAAAAATGTAAATAGTGCAGATATTTACAGTGGGTATGGAAAGTATTCAGACTCCGTTACATTTTTCACTCTTTGTTTCATTGCAGCCATTTGGTAAATTCAAAAAAGTTCATTTTTTTCTCTTTAATGTACACTCTGCACCCCTTCTTGATTGAAAAAAAACAGAAATGTATTAATTTTTGCAAATTTAAAAAAAAAAAAATTAAATATCATATGGTCATAAGTATTCAGACTCTTTGCTCAGTATTGAGTAGAAGCACCTTTTGAGCTAGTACAGCCATGAGTCTATTTGGGAATGATGCAACACGTTTTTCATACCTTTTTTGGGGGATCCTTTGCCATTCTTCCTTGCAGATCCTCTCCAGTTCCGTCAGGCTGGATGGTGAACATTGGTGGACAGCCATTTTCAGGTCTCTCCAAAGATGCTCAATTGAGTTAAGGTCAGGGCTCTGGCTGGGCCAGTCAAGAATGGTCATAAAGTTGTTTTGAAGCCACTCCTTTGTTATTTTAGCTGTGTGCTTAGGGTCATTGTCTTGTTGGAAGGTGAACCTTCGGCCAAGTCTGAGATCCAGAGAACTCTGGAAGAGATTTTTATCCAGGATATCTCTGTACTTGGCTGCATTCATGTTTCTTTCAATGACAACCAGTCAAACTGTCCTTGCAGATGAAAAACACTCCCATAGCATGATGCTGCCACCACCATGTTTCACTGTTGGGATTGTATTGGGCAGGTGATGAGCAGTACCTGGTTTTGTCCATGCATACCGCTTAGAATTATCACCAAAAAGGTCTATTTTCATCTCATCAGACTAGAGAATCTTATTTCTCCTAGTGTTAGGGTTGGTGGATGGCACTAAATATAAATTATGATGAAGTGCCATTGCAACCCGGGGTCCACCGTTCAGAGATGGAAAACTGCAGCTAATGTGAACAATGGCGGAACACACAGCGAGCGATAGCTGGCTCGCATAACTATCTTTGTGTGTACATAAGGAATGATGCTATTTCTGGCCATCATATGACTTATGTCCTGCATTTTTCACTAGCTTTCCTCTGCAGCTTAAGTTTTCTCTGAGCTAATGGAGACTGTCTGCTATGATGTCTTCGCCTCTACTTGTTTTCTCACTCTACTGACAGCTCCTGCTCCCTACCCTCTTAATAGAGTAGAGTATGAATAGAATAGGAGCTGCCACCTGACTGATTTCCTGGCTGGAATTTCGTATTGGTTTTGACCAAGATAAATTTCAGTTATTTTTCAAGTGGCTGGTGTGTTCTGAAAGAAGGAGGAGTGGTGTGATGGTTATGGCTCAAAAGTGGAGAAAGCAGCATATTTCTCAAATAACAATGCAAAGTCTCTTAAATTTGCTTGTCTACTGAATATGTAGTTTGCTATTTGAAAATTTCCAAAATTCTCATAATTGCGTTTTACATCTTTACATATCATGGAGATAGACACACAGTAATGCACATAAAGAAGTTAGCACTTCATATTTACAAATATGTTGGGCACATGATTTTCTGACACTAATATATCAGCATAACATGTTCTCATTTTGTACTTGTTAGTACAGCCTTCCCCAAGCAATTCACCAATGTCCTGTTTTCCAAATGGCTGCTGATTGAAGATAAATAAATCTGCCCATAACAAGTTGAATTAATTATGAATTTCCCTAAAAATTTGGTTTCTCTTGAAGCTGAAATTTTTGGTATTTGATTTGCTCAACTCCAGCAAAATAGTAGCAATGACTGGTCTCAGTTAAAGAAGGTAGCTCTGGAAGTGCTGAATACTAGCATGGAGGACCAGAGAGATGTGGTGGCAGCGGAGATGCGGAAATGAAACTTGAGGTGCTAAGACTGGTGAATAGGGTTGAGCGAAACGGGTCGTTCATTTTCAAAATTCGCCGACTTTTGGCAAAGTCGGGTTTCATGAAACCCGATCCGACCCCTGTGTGGGGTCGGCCATGCGGTACGCGACTTTCGCGCCAAAGTCGCGTTTCGTATGATGCGCTTGGCGCCATTTTTTCAGCCACTGAAGGAGCGTGGGCAGAGTGATGACATAGGTCTTAGGGGCGTGGACGCTTATCGTCATCTTGTCGCTTGTGCGCTGTAGCGATTTGAAATGTGCAACACCAGTTTTTCTGTTCAGGAGGAGAGAGAGAGAGAGAGAGAGAAGAAAAAAAAAATTCCCATTGACTTTGCATTGGGTTTCGTGTTTCGGTCGATCCCCGACTTAACGCCATAATCGGCCGATTTCACTCGACTCGACTTTAGAGATAGTCGGGTTTCGCGAAACCTGGCTCGACCCTAAAAAAGTAAAAGTCGCTCAACCCTACTGGTGAATATAGTGTGTTTCGTTGATTTTTCTACCATTTCTATTCTCTCCATTTACTATGCTTTGGTTTCTAGCAAGACCATAAAGTTTAAGAAATAAATTTTCATGACAATTAGGGTAGTTTCGATTCAGAACAAATCTATTTGGAACTATGCCAGCTGAATCAAGTGAATCTACCCAAAATGAATTTCAGGAGACTATATTGATCTCTGTTGCTCATTAAGTAGCATGTAACCATGCCTAGAATTTCCATAATTGTTAACATTAGAAATGAGCAAATAAATTCAAATTGATATTTTCGAAAATTATTATGCATCTGATAAAATGTGTATTTTTTGTACTTGGCTGCCGCATGAATTTGGCAAAATTGAAGCCACTGGACCTTTTAATGGACCGTTGAAAGATTAAAAAAATATTTAAAAAAACGTCATTCCAACTTCACCTCTCACCACTCCACCACTCACATCCACCTCTCTGTTATTGCTACATCTTCTGATCTCCCGCCACTCACGATGAAATCTTCAGGCCTATCATTGTGTGTGTGTTATGGCACGGGGAAGGCTTATATAAATGTGCGTGGAAGGTCACAGTACAAATTGTGACCTCATTTCACTGTTGACCACCTGCACATCTGTAGAGAATCTTCCTTGGCACAATGACAGAGGAAAGTCTAGCACAGTGAGAGAGGACCAAAGATTCTAATGTTACCAGCGTAGAATCAGAAGATGGGGGAAAAGACTGGACAGATGGGGGTGAGGAGCAAAAGTCCAGAGATGTGAGCAGAATGTACTTTTTTTTTTACATATTATGTTTAGTATGGAGAAAGTATAATAAGGGAAATTAAATTTGCGGTGAATAACTTCTCTGCAAATCAAATTTTCTGGCAAGAAAACGAGCTAACAGATGAATTCGAATTTTGTCTAATGTGCTCATTTCTAGTCAACATTATTTTTTAACCATACTTCATTTATCCTAGCCCTTGAAATAAAACAACTTTTAATTTACTTCAATTAGTTGAGGTTCTTGACCAGCGCAGCTGTCAGTGGGTCACAGGATTTGTTGTTTCACTCAACTCCAAGTTCCTGTTCAGCTGTGTCAGATCCACCTCACTTCCGTACTCTGGAAGTGAAGGAAACTGGATGAGCATGTCACATTCCTTCTGCTGAGAGTTTTGATTGATGCTTGGTCTGCATTTGTATCTCAGTGGACAAGCGCAGGACCCGGCAAAAGCACTCAGGTGAGTCTGTATGGGTTCTGTATTTAGACAGGATAGCAGGTGAAAGTGGATTCTTTGTAGTGAGCATTCAGATCCAGACTAATAGACTGATATGCAGCTGCAGACAAAGCATCAAACGACTGAAGACTCGGTCCCTTCCGGAAGAGTGTGACATACTCATCCAGTTTTGTAAAACTTTAAAGTCGAGAAGAGTATTAACCAAAACTGAAAATAGATCACATAACCCACTGTCAGCTGCATTAATAGAAGAAGCTCAGATAATTGAATCAAAAGTTTGATATCATGAGTTAAGACCAATGAAGTATGGTTAAAAAGTAATGAAAACCCCTTTTAAAACTATTCAACTACACATTGACTAATACACTTTACGAATCCTTTGTAGACCATGCTTGAATTTCTCAGTAATGTTCCCAGATTTCATAAATATGTTTATAGAATATGTAAAAGTAATACCTGAACACTGAAATTTCAGAATGTAAACATTTCCCTGACACATTTTACATTATTACCAAGACCTAAAACTCTTCCAATAACAAACAAAAAATATAGTAGCAGCAAACTGTACGTTAGATTCCAACTTTTTAGATCAATTACAGAATGCATTACGAATTACTTAGCCCTAAGATAAAAGGCAGTTTTTTTTCTAAATAAAAGCCTTAATACAGAATTGTTTATTTATAATACTTACGCTTAATGCATCCATTTCACATGAGTGATTTCAGGAAATTAAAATTCAAGAATAATTTACATAAAAACACAAGAATGCAATACTTAAAAGCAAAATATCTTTCAAAGTAAACAAGAGATTGAATACAAAAAATATATAAAGATAATAAACAAATGCATAAAAGCACAAAATAAGACAAAAATAACAAAATGCAAAAACTCTTCATTTTTATTTTTTGTAGGCTTGACAAAAAATAGTTTTAGTATCTATATATAGTATGTGAAATGAATGGAGCTAAATCCAAAACCTGGTCAAAGGAACGTTCTTGCACCTACTATATTGACTTTCATAGACTTGATAAAGGGTGCCCGTGATCCATTTTGAGGAGCCACTCGCAACACTGCGATTTAATTCTCATGCTGAATCGAGAGAAAAAAACACTGATCTGCATTGCCCCACACTACAACATTGGTTCAAGTTAAACATCGGATAGCATTGGATAAAACATCAGATAGTACTCTTCCAAGTTATACACTCGCGTGAGCGAATCCTAAAACATTCAGTCATTGGACTCTAAGACTTTGAGCATATTATAAATGCTATGTACTAATGAGGTCTTTCTGGTGACATATTCTATTTGTTTATCCTGTTATAATAGAGCTAATCAAAAAAACGAACTAAGCATCCTGTTTGCTATTTTAGCTATCTTTACTTGGGAAGTCTCTTTAAATGCCAGTCACACCTTCACACAGATTTTCTTTAAATTGCTTAAATGAAAAGTTAAGCAACTTTTTAAATAGTCTCCGTTTATTTTTTTTTAGCATTTTTCTTTTACAGAGATTTTGTAACTCTTTACCTACCTGAGTGCTTTGCAAAATTGTTACAATTTCATCAGATTTCCTGCTCCTGATAGCTCTCACTTCTCCCTTCTCTCAGAGTTAGAAATAGCAGCATTGAGGAGAAATGTGTTGTGCATAGATGGCCACAGCATGGTAAGGCGAGAAAACACGCACAGTCAAAGTGAGGGCATGAAAACAAACTACAGTCATGGCTAAAAGTATTAACACCCCTGCAATTCTGTCAGATAATACTCATTTTCTTCCTGAAAATGATTGCAATCACAAATTATGTGGTATTATTATCTTCATTTAATTTGTCTTAAATGAAAAAACACAAAAGAGAATGAAGCAAAGAGCAAAACATTGATCATTTCACACAAAACTCCAAAAATGGGCCAGACAAAAGTAATAATAATCTTTATTTAATAATAATCTTTATTCTTATATAGCGCTAACATATTCCGCAGCGCTTTACAGTTTGCACACATTATCATCACTGTCCCCGATGGGGCTCACAATCTAAATTCCCTATCAGTATGTCTTTGGAATGTGGGAGGAAGCCGGAGTGCCTGGAGGAAACCCACGCAAACACGGAGAGAACATACAAACTCTTTGCAGATGTTGTCCTTGGTGGGGTTCGAACCCAGGACTCCAGCGCTGCAAGGCTGCAGTGCTAACCACTGCGCCACCGTGCCGCCCCGGTATTGGCACCCTCAGCCTAATACTTGATTGCACAACCTTTAGCCAAAATAACTGCGACCAACCGCTTCCGGTAACCATTAATGAGTTTTTTACAATGCTCTGCTGGAATTTTAGACCATTCTTCTTTGGCAAACTGCTCCAGGTCCCTGATATTTGAATGGTGCCTTCTCCAAACTGCCATTTTTAGATCTCTCCACAGGTGTTCTATGGGATTCAGGTCTGGACTCATTGCTGGCCACCTTAGAAGTCTCCAGTGCTTTCTCTCAAACCATTTTCTAGTGCTTTTTGAAGTGTGTTTTGGGTCATTGCCCTGCTGGAAGACCCATGACCTCTGAGGGAGACCCAGCTTTCTCACACTGGGCCCTACATTATGCTGCAAAATTTGTTGGTAGTCTTCCGACTTCATAATGCCATGCACACTGTCAAGCAGTCCAGTGCCAGAGGCAGCAAAGCAACCCCAAAACATCAGGGAACCACCGCCATGTTTGACTGTAGGGACCATGTTCTTTTCTTTGAATGCCTCTTTTTTCTCTTGTAAACTCTATGTTGATGCCTTTGCCCAAAAAGCTCTACTTTTGTCTCATCTGACCAGAGAACATTCTTCCAAAACGTTTTAGGCTTTTTCAGGTAAGTTTTGGCAAACTCCAGCCTGGCTTTTTTATGTCTCGGGGTAAGAAGTGGGGTCTTCCTGGGTCTCCTACCATACAGTCCCTTTTCATTCAGACGGATAGTACGGGTTGACACTGTTGTACCCTCGGACTGCAGGGCAGCTTGAACTTGTTTGGTTGTTAGTCGAGGTTCTTTATCCAACATCTGCACAATCTTGTGTTGAAATCTCTTGTCAATTTTTCTTTTCCATCCACATCTAGGGAGGTTAGCTACAGTGCCATGGGCTTTAAACTTCTTGATGACACTGCGCACGGTAGACACAGGAACATTCAAGTCTTTGGAGATGGACTTGTAGCCTTGAGATTGCTCATGCTTCCTCACAATTTGGTTTCTCAAGTCCTCAGACAATTCTTTGGTCTTCTTTCTTTTCTCCATGCTCAATGTGGTACATACAAGGACACAGGATGGAGGTTGAATCAACTTTAATCCATGTCAACTGGCTGCAAGTGGGATTTAGTTAGTGCCAACACGTGTTAGGTGCCACAGGTAAGTTACAGGTGCTGTTAGTTACACAAATTAGAGAAACGTCACATGATTTTTCGAACAGTGCCAATACTTTTGTCCACCCCCTTTTTTATGTTTGGTGTGGAATTATATCCAATTTGGCTTTAGGACAATTCTTTTTGTGTTTTTTCATTTAAGACAAATTAAATGAAGATAATAATACCAAAGAATTTGTGATTGCAATCATTTTCAGGAAGAAACTGAGTGTTATCTGACAGAATTGCAGGGGTGCTAATACTTTTGGCCATGACTGTATATATAGTAAAGTAATTCACATGAAGAAGAAATAAGAGCAGAGTAGAGGCTGTGATAATAAATGAGCTAAAGGACACAGCAGCACCATGGTTACACAGGACTCACAACCAGCATACATTACTACCAGCAACACTTTAATAAGTTGAAAATTTTAAGATTGAAAATAGACTCAAGTCCATAAAGTTAAATCAATAAGCTATAATATAGATCCAGAGGAAGACAAAAACCCAAGGAGGCAGATGTTAATTGCCTAATATTAGGGGAAAAACCTGACTCCACAGATTACAAACAGACTAATTCCCTTGATCAAGATCCCATCACAAAATCTAGTGATCATAACCTGTACTATTATATTTATCAAGAAAGGCATCCAGGCCCTCTTGATCTTTTTTGGTGTCTCATTTGTGAAACTTGAATCAGGCTGCAAACTACATAATTAGCAAGGATGGAGGCGGTCAGAAAATGAATAAAGGAATGAAGATTGCTGACTGACACTGGCATTTTTACTAGCTAAAGTAAAATATTCTGCCTTTTTATTTTTTTTTTAATTGAACCTAAAAAATAATAAAGTAGAAATATTATTTTGCCCCAATATATCATACAGTACTTGATTGTCGTGATGAAGAAGCTGTATTATTTGAAACGCGTTGACTAATAAACCAATTACTATTAGATTCACATCCTTCATTCTTTCGCGGCTGCTCAGAACAATCCATTTGCGCCTTCTTTAATGTATTCATCTCCTCACGGGTCTGCAGCAACCTTAAGCGCCGTAGGTGGTTGTGCGCACGCAACCAAATCATTTGCACTATGTCTTTTTCCAGGATTTTTTCCTTTTCTCATAATCTGTAAAATGGCATAGTTGTAGCACAATATGGTATAGCCATGTGGCCACACAAAATAACATTAACCAGCTCTTTGATGCTTTAACAGAGTGATAAATGGTGCTGGACAAATTTAATTTTGCAAATCACGACTTGATTTTCAAAGTGTTCGAATTCGCTTGAAATCACAAATTTCAAGAACTTCGACTCAAGCTTCATTCTCTCTATGCTTCTCTCTATGCTTCATCCATCTTAAAGAAGCACTTGAGTTTATCCATATGTGACTGATCTGCCGAATAATTTCAACTGAGGAATATTAACATTGGAAATCTGTTGAGGATGAAGTTCATTGCAATAATATACGGAGGTTACATGGGACATTATGGGACAAAAAAATGTAATTTTATCAATATCTTGATATTGATAAGTTTGTGAAATTTCAAGTTATTTTAATCCTCTTAAGTGAAATATCCTTCAGTAAAATAATTGTGCCTTGTGAATCATGAAACCTTTTTTTAATTCTTAGAGCAGTTGGATTTCTGCTATAGGTACTGTGAGTTTAGCACTTAATGAGATAAGCAGCAGATTATCTATCTATCTATCTATCATCTATCTATCTATCTATCTATCTATCTATCTATCTATCTATCTATCATCTATGTATTTATATATACATTCATGATATACTGTATATCTCTTTTTTTCCACATAAAAATTCCAGATACAAATCTTCAGATATTCTAAGGATATCAGAAATCATGTGGATATAAGTAATATAAGTAATCTTGGCTGATGAACAATTATGTTTCATATTATCTATAATAAGCCTCACACACGGCAGAGTCTCTGGGATATATTCCTGCTCACAATATGAGGGCAATTACTTCTAATAATCCAAACAAAATCAAGTGGACAATTTTCTTGTGAACCTTGACTAGAAGATAACTGTAGATGCATACACTGATTCCAGAAGCATACAGATATCTCCTTTAAAAAAAACATAGGGAACCTAGCTACACTGACTGTCGAATTTATGGAACATGCTTTTTTCTTTACTTTTCATACTATGCAAACACAAAAGTGAAAATATTGAAGAATTACTATTCTCTGCATTTTACTAATTTACTTACCATGAGGGCACTATGGAGTTTGCATAAAAGTGAAGGAAAAAGTGGACAGCGTGCGCAAAAAGCAATCAGCAGATACAAATCGTCATAGCGGTCTGGACTGGAGTTAAAAAATCAGAGGAAAATTATTATTTTTTATTGTAGATGTTGCTGGGGAGGCACTGGATTTACCCATATTGTATAAGCATACAATCATGGCTGAAAGTGTTGGTATATTTGAAATTGTTGCAGAAAGTGAAGTATTTCTCCCAGAAAATTATTGCAGTTACATATGTTTTGTTATACACATGTTTAATCTCTTTATGTGTATTGGAGCAATGCAAAAAGCTGAGAAAAAAAGGCCAATTGAACATAATTTCACACAAAACCCCAAAAATGTGCAGGACAAAATTATTGGCACCTTTTAAAATTGTTGGTAAAGAGCGATATTTCAAGCATGGGATGCTCGTTCAAACTCAACTGGGGCAAGTAATAGGAGAGGGCAATAAGAAAATAAAAAGGGGAGAAATTGACTCAACCTTTGCATTTTGTGTCTGTGTTTGACAAACTAAGCATGGAGGACAGAAAGAGGAGAGAATGCATGGATAGTTTGGATGGTGGATAAGCAGCTCCAATCAAATTTAAAAGAAATTTAAGCAGTCCTGCAGGCTCAGAGTACATCAGTGTCAGTGCAACTCATCTGTCATTATTTGAATTAAATTAAATGCTATGGCAGGAGACCCAGGAGGACCCCACTGTTGACACATAGGCATAAAAAAGCTAGACTGCAGTTTGCCTATATGAATGTGAGCGAGCCAAAATCCATCTGGGAAAACATCTTTTGGATTGATGAGACCAAGATAGAGCTTTTTGGTAAAGCACATAATTCAACTGTTTACAGTCAAATATGGTGGAGGTTAAAAGATGTTTTGGGGTTGCTTTGCTGCCTGTGGCCTCTGGGTGCTTTGATATGGGATGATTCCCATGCGTCACAAAGTAGTGCACTGTGTAAAAACACTGAGTTTGCATCCAAGGTCATGGATTTTCCAGCCGGACAATGACCCCCAAAACACATAAAAAAAACACCCAGGAAATTAATGAAAACAAAGTACTGTAGAATTCTGATGTGGCCAGCATTGAGTCTGGATCTAAATCTCATTGAACACCTGTAGAGAGATCATAAAATTGCTGTTGGGAGAAGGCGCCTTCAAATATGAGAGACCTGGAGCAGTTTTCAACAGATGAGTGGTCAAATTTTTTATTTAGAGGTGTAAAAAGCTTGTTGATGAATATAGGAAGCAATTTATTGCAGTTATTAAGTCCAAAGAATGTGAACCAAATATTAATTTGAGGGTGCCAACAAATTTTTGAAGTTTTGTGTAAAATTATGTCCAATTTATCGTTTTCCTTTGTTCCAATACACATAATGTAGTAAACATGTGTATAGCAAAACATGTAAACCGTATTTTTCGGACTATAAGATGCACCAGACCATAAGACGCACCCCAAATTTTCAGAAGGAAAATAGGGAAAAAAATAATGTGTCAAATGAGGGTCCATCTTACAGTCCGAATTCAGCTTACTAGTGAAGGGATAGGCACAGGTGGAGGAGTGGTCACAGGGGTCGTTTGGTGGTCCAGGCTTGTGCGGTGGCCTCCAGAAAATCCCATCCCAGGCTGGTGCGGTGCTCTGTGCTGGGGCAGGGTTGGTGGCTCTGTGCTGGGGCAGGGGCTCTGTGCTGGGACAGAGGCTCTGTGCTCTGGGTCAGGGGCTCTGTGCCTCAGGGCAGGGTCTCTGTGCTTTGGGGCAAGGGCTGTGTTCCGGGCCAGGGGCTGTGCTCCAGGGCAGTTGATGTGCTCTGGGGCAGGGGCTGTGCTTTGGGGCAGTGATTGTGATCCAGGGCTGTGGCAGTGGCTCTCTGTGCTCTGTGGGGGCACCCCTGGCATTTTGTCAAAACCCGGAGGCCCCCGCTCATCTGTTAATGCCATGTTGTGGTGGCCTCCGGGAACATGGCCTCCAGGAACATGGCCACTGGGAAGATGGTCGCCGGGCCAGGGGCGACGCATGCTCAGATTCAGTTCTTGATAACGAGATCTCGCCCCGAGATCTCAGGAGATGAGAGCTCAGGACTACATCTCATTGCTGAGATTTGAATCTGAGCATGCGCCAGACCGGCAGCTGCCATGTTCCCGGAGGCCACTGCATCATGGCATTAATGAATGAGCGGGGCCTCCTGGCTTTGACAAAATGCCAGCGGAGCCCCCCATGAAGCACAGAGAGCCGCTTCCACTGCCACGGAGCACAACCCACCACCACCACACCACAGAGCCCAGCCGCACCAGCTTGGGAAGGGAAGCTGCAACGGGACCACCGCTGCTGCCACCGCCATAGGATTTGTAAGTATATTGCAACCATAAGACGCACCCCCATTTTCCCCAAAAATGTTTTGGGAAAAAAGTACGTCTTAGGCTTTGTGCACATGTTGCAGATTGGTGTGGGGATTTTTCCGCACTGTTTTTGCAAAATCCGCAGGTAAACTGCACTGCGGATTACCTTTGGATTTGCCTCGCATTTACCGTGGTTTTTGTGCGGATTCCACCTGTGGTTTTACACCTGTGTATTCCTATTGAGGAGCAGGTGTAAACCGCTGCGGAATCCGCACAAAGAATTGACATCCTAAGGAAAAAACACTGCTGTGTTTCCGCGTGTTTTTTTCCGCAGCATGTGCACTGCAGATTTTGTTTTACGTACGTTTACCTGGTACTGTACAACGCATGGAAAACAGCTGCAGATGTGCAGCGTCAAATCTGCTGTGGATCCGCAGCAAAGTCCGCAACGTGTGCACATAGCCTTATAGTCCGAAAAATACAGTAATTGCAATCATTTTCTGGGAGAAATACTTCATTTTCTGCAACAATTTCAAGGGTACCAACACTTTCGGCCATGACTGTATACTATAATCATCGTAAATAGTGATGAGCGAATATACTCGTTACTCGAGATTTCCCAAGCACGCTCGGGTGTCCTCCGAGTATTTTTTTAGTGCTCGGAAATTTAGTTTTTATTGCCGCAGCTGAATGATTTAGATCTGTTAGCCAGCATAAGTATATGTGGGGGATTCCCTAGCAACCAAGCAACCCCCACATCATCATGTACTTATGTTGGCTAACAGATGTAAATCATTCAGCTGCGGCAATAAAAACTAAATTTTTGAGCACTAAAAAATACTCGGAGGACACCCGAGTGTGCTTGGGAAATCTCGAGTAACGAGTATATTCGCTCATCACTAATCATAAATGTCATTTTGTATGCATTTTCACATGCTCTAAGAAAAGATATATTTACTAAATTAAACATATGTAATAAAAAAAATTGTCCTTTTATACTGAATGTGGCTGTATTCAGAGGGCCTATGGAGGCTTCAAATAAGAATCATCTGGTCCCACAACCCTGTCTCCATTTTAAGCATTGATGCAGTAGTGCTGCCTGCAGATTGTCACACACTGACAGAACCCCAAGATCCTGCCCCCCAAATATTATCCACAAGACACATTAAGCAGGGATAATATTTAGTACATTCAGGGGTAAGCAATGTCATATAACATATACTACATGAGAAAACAATAAATGAAAAAGTAACAGCTCCCCAATGTAACCCTCATAACCCAATAAGGAGTCATGAAATCAACAGCAACCAAGCTGCAGAGAAAAAATGGTTATTGAGGGACCCTCATAAGCATGATGTCCAGCATGTAGGTAATGGTGAGCAAACCTAAAACTTGGTGGAAAGGAAAGAGAATCACTCACGATAGACAGTTCAAAACACAACTGTTGGTGCAATAATGCCAGTCACCAGCAAAAAAGCCCAATAACCTGAGGGAAACTCACTCTGGTGTGGATTGATCCGATATCCGAGCAAATCCCAGTTAACGAGGACGGCCCAGTAGTGGCCTCACGCATATCGCCGTAACTTATACAGCTTTGTCAGGGGAAGTGTTCTCCGGACCTGAACCCCATTGAAAACCTCTGGAATGTAATCAAGAGGATGATGGATAGTCACAAGCCTTCAAACAAAGAAGAAATGCTTAACATTTTGTGCCAGAAGCAGTGTGAAAGACTAGGAGAAAGCATGCCAAGATGCATGAAAGCTCTGATTAAAAATCTTGGTTATTCCACAAAACATTGATTTCTGAATGCTTCCTAAGTTAAAACATTAGTATTATTGTTTGTAAATTATTATTAACTTTTTTTCTTTGCATTATTTGAGGTCTGAAAGCACTGTTTTTTTTTTTTAAATTCTCCTTTTCAGAAAAAAATAAAAAATGTATTGCTCTGAAATTCGGAGACATTTTGTCAGAATTTTATAGAATAAATAAACAATTTACATTTTACTCAAAAATATACCTATAATGAGAAAAATCAGACAAACTGAACATTTTGCAGTGGTCTCTTCATTTTTGCCAGAGTGTATTTGCTCAATCCAAGAAATGTGAGTAATTTTGATTGTGAGCGACCACTGGGCACGGTACCAGTAATGTCTGTGGAATTAATGGCAATATGTGAGTGAGTAGAATAAACTTCTCATGTACAGCATCATGGAATCAATGGTGCTATATAAATAATATTAATAACAATAATAATAATAATAATAATATATACAGTAAATAAGGTATATGGATAAATTTCTATAGGCCAAAAGAGTCTTTGTAAGGTGTAAAGCGTAACAAAAAATGGTAATTAGTTGTTACCGGTAACTGTATTTCCAGGAATCCACCTGACAGCACCATTGGAGGACGTCCTTCTTACCCTTAATGGGACAGGAACAACAAGCGGTTAAAAGGACCCTCCCCACTCCACCCGCCAGTGATTTTCTAAGTACCACATCTGGAAGGATGCAAAAAGAGAGTTTATTAACAGTTATACACCAATGTTACATCACATTAGTCAATAGTATAAATTTGCAGTGGGAGGGAACTAGTAGTGCTGTCAGGTGGATTCCTGGAAATACAATTATTGGTAAGAACTAATTACCGTTTTTCAGTTCACCACCTGACAGCACCATTGGAGAAATACCAAAGGATGTTAACTAGGGTGGGACTACTGCATGTAATACTTTTCTACCAAAAGCTAACTGATCTGATGCAACATCTAATTTATAGTGTCTAGCAAAGGTAGAAAGACTGGTCCAAGTCACCGCCCTACAGATTTGCTCAGCTGAGGCTCCCCCCCTTCTCTGCCCATGATGTAGAGATAGCTCGGGTTGAATGGGCCCTAAGAGTATCCAGGGGATCTTTCCCTTGGTCTGTATATGCTAGGTTTATCATGGTTTTGATCCACCTAGCAATGGTTGATTTTTCTGCCTTACAACCCCTATTTGGGCCACCGTACTGTACGAATAAGTTAGTGTCCTGTCTCCAACTTTCCGCCGCCCCCAGGTATTTTAGAACAGTCTCCCTAATGTCAAGGTTATGGTAGACCCCTTCCTTTGTGTTTCTAGGGTGTTAGCAGAATGAAGGAAGGATTATCTCCTGATTTATATTGGTTGAGGACATTACCTTGGGGAGGAAAGCTGGGTTAAGTCTTAAGACTATCCTGTCGTCAAAGATCTGACGATATGGGTTCTGAGTGGAAAGAGCCTGCATCTCCCCCAGCCTTTTAGCCGATGTGATGGCAATCAGGAAGGCAGTTTTAAAGGAGAGATTGGTTATGCTCATATCTTCTGATAACAAGTACGGGGTTTTACACAGGGTATTAAGGACCACGTTTAGGTCCCAAGGAGGAGTTGATTTTCTCACAAGTGGTCTCATTCTCTGTGTGGCCCTGGAAAATCTTGCTATCCAAAGATGGGAAGCTAGTGACGTATCAAAAAAGACACTAAGCGCTGCAATGTGTACTTTTAAAGTACTAGACCGGAGGCTCTTCTCAAATCCGAGCTGCAGGAAGTCGAGGATTCTGGGAATGTCTGGTTTTGAAGTATCCACAGAAATTTCTCCCAGAAAGGAACAATACCGCTTCCAGATTTTGTTGTAAATCGCCGAAGTCACCGGCTTTCTGCTTGCCTGGAGTGTGGTAATAACATCTTCTGACAGGCCTCTGGATCTTAAGGTTTGCCATTCGGGATCCAGGCAGATAGGTGAAGAGAGTCTGGGTTCTTGTAGAACACCGGCCCTTGTAGTAGAAGGTCCTGCCTGTTCAGTAATAAGATTGGTCTCTCTGTTGACATTCTGGATAGTAGAGAGAACCAGCTCCTTTTTGGCCAAAAAGGAACCACAAGGATTACAGTTACTCTCTCGTCTCGTATCTTCCTGAGTGTCTTCGGTATCAGAGGAAGAGGCGGGAATGCGTACAGGAGACCTTCCCCCGAATACTGAGACAAGGCGTCTACTGCAGTGGCTCCGTCTAAAGGATTCAGTGAGAAAAATGCTCTGGTCTTTGTATTTGACCTGGTGGCGAAAAAATCCACCTGAGGTGATCCCCATTTCTGGCACAGACTGCTGAATACTTCTGGGCTCAGTTCCCATTCTTCGGGATGTACAGATGTTCTACTCAAGAAATCTGCTACTTGATTCTTGGCGCCTTCCAGGTGAACTGCCGAGATGGATTTGACAGATTTCTCTGCCCATCTGAAAATCTGGCCTGCTAGGTGTTGCAGTGGTGGATGCTTCGGACCTCCTTGGTGTCTTAGAAATGCCACTGCTGTGACATTGTCGGACAGTATCCTTACGTGTCTGCCCCTGACCTGTGACTGGGCCTGGTACTACACCTTCCAGATCGCATACAGCTCCCTGAAATTTGATGATCTTGCGGCAATCGGAGGAGTCCATTCTCCCTGATAGTATGTCCTTGTGTCAGGATGGCCGGCGGTATAAAGACCCACATAAAGTGTTTATATAGGTTTTACCTGGTTGATCCTGCCCTCCTTACCGCGTCCATGCGGTTGACCGTGCTGAAAGGCCTCTCCTGAGGCTGGCACCGTCTCTGGCATCCCCCTGTCCGGCACTCGTCGCAACCTGAAGTGACGCGGCCGTAGGTCCTGGAGCCAGCAGCGGCTGCCACACTGAGAGCGCTTGCCGGAAATGGACATGGCCGCATGCTGGGATCAGCCACCGTCTGGAGATGGCCCACATATACACCCCCAGCAAACAGGCGCCCGGACCGAGAGCCCCCAGTATGGAGGAACGGATCTGATCCCCAGGAGCAGCGCTACACTGGGGAGGCTGAGGGACCCCCCATCGCAGGTATCAGCCGCAGATATCTTGCGGCGGGGAAGGGAAAGGCTGGGCCCCCCGATTCCCACCATCTGCACAGC
Source organism: Ranitomeya imitator (assembly GCF_032444005.1). NCBI lineage: Eukaryota > Metazoa > Chordata > Amphibia > Anura > Dendrobatidae > Ranitomeya > Ranitomeya imitator. The sequence continues at coordinate 82,991,468 of NC_091282.1, forward strand.
ACCGTCGGAGGAAAAGCTTGCTGTTCCTATCCACAGTGGGACAGGAAAAACACTGGTGGGTGGAGTGGGGAGGGTCCTTTTAACCGCTTGTTGTTCCTGTCCCACTAAGGGTAAGAAGGACGTCCTCCAATGGTGCTGTCAGGTGGTGAACTGGAAATATAACTAAATGCAGACCTTACTTTAATAACAAAGGATGTCCACTTTGAACGTGCCCTACTTTTTAGGACATCTTATTGACAATAAGCAGATCAAAAAGTATAAGTGCACCTCTGTTAGGAGTCAGAATTTTCCCGCTGCATGAGATAGATCCCAAGCATTATCTGCTCATGCGGTCTCCTATTCAGGTTTGACCAAGGCAAGGGCTGCTCCGCACAGACATCGGTCCCAGCAATCTTGCTCGTGATATACGCTTGGTTACTGCTGGCTCTCCAGCCAAGTCTATGGTAACCAGTGACACTCTGGTGCAGCCCTGCGCTCCCGAGTCTAAGTCTAGAGATCACCTTACTGAGCATGTCCGTGTTGTGGCATCTTCTCATTTGTGGTCGGATGCTAGCTACTCTGGTGATGTGGCAGTCCAGGATTGGTCCGCGGGTGATGCCTCGACCGACTGGGTGTGAGTGTTTGGGTGGAGCCTAGCTTTTAAAAGGCTCTCAGCGGCGCCTGTGGGCGCGCTAGTGTCATTTATGTTTGGTGTGTATGAGTGGATACTCTACACCAGAGTTTCTAGTCTGCTACATGCTTTGGGTGCTAGCTAGGTACAGGTTCAGTAGTGTCAGGACTGGGATAACCAGCTTTGCTTTGCATCTGTTTCATTCTTGTGTGTGGTTAGCACAGTTTAGTCACAAAGCAAGCTCAACCCTTACGCTTTATTTTTCTGTGGAGGCAACAGGGTATCTTATCAAGCACCATATGAGTTCTATCTATTGGCTAAGCATCTGCTTCATTCATATGTGCGATTGACCCAGTTTAGTTGCAGAGCAAGTCTAATCCATGTGCTTACATCCCTGTGTCGTGAACAGGGTTTAGCACTTTGTGTTCTAAATGCAGCACTTCTCGGTGAAGTAACTGAGCTTGGTACTCAGTGTTCCAAACACACAGTGTGGTGTAAACTCAGTGTGTCTAGGGTAAATGCTCGCTGCTTGGTTCCATCATTATTCACACTAGCAGTAGATTACATCTCTACACGGTGGACGCGAGTTGCAATTGCACGTTAATTTACATTTTATTTTGTGCAATGCACCAACCTTAACAGCCCCTTTGCTGCGTAATGAGCATCCTAGTAGAGATGGGCATACCCGAACAGTAAAGTTCTGCATCCTTACCGAACACCTACTGTTTGAACACAGACACCGAACATGGACTTCACCAGGAAGTCCGTATTACTGTTCAGATTTGCCCCCCCCTGAACACTGGGTGTTTGCTATGCTGTCATGTGCATGATGGCACGGCAAACACTGCTTCTGATAGGTGGTAAAATTATTCCTGCCAGTCAGACAGCCGCGGTTTCCACACTGTCAAATGGCAGTGTGAGCCTGCAGCTGTGATTGGGACTACTGCTTCCATCAGCCGACGCCTGCTGCCACTAATAACAATGAGATCAGGTGGTAGCTGATGGGAGTATTCATCAGTCGGCGCATGCGCTCTAAATATATAATTTAAAAAAATGTTGCAGGTTCCCCTGAATGTTTTATAACCAGCCAGGCAAAACTGATAGCTGGAGGTTGCAACTCTCAACTGTCAGATTCAGCAAGGCTGGTTATCAAGAATAAGGGGGTCCCCACGCTGTTTTTTTTAATGATTTAAATAAATCATGGTCCCCCCCATTTTTGATTGGATTGATTTACATCGAATAAATTTGGTGCCAATCAAATACGCAAAGAAGGGATTAAAATAGAAAAACACTCTGAGGCCTGATGCACATGTTGAGTATTTGGTCAGTATTTTTCCTAAGTATTTGTAAGCCAAAATCCATAGCGGAACAATCAAAGAAAAGTATAATAGAAACAAGTCAACACTTCCGTATTTATCACTCACTCCAGATTTTGACTTACAAACACTAATGTTAAATACTTGCCAAATACTGAACATGTGCATGAGGCCTAAAAGGCAAGGAGAGGGACATGTATTGGAGCATGTATACAGTTACTTTGCCCTTATTGAAGCCACTAAGTGACCTTAACTACTTCGATATCTTTACTTGCCCGATAACAACAATTACTAAGGTAAAAAAACTCACCAAATAGTCAATGTGTGCACATGACCTAATACTCACCTCTCCTTGACCCTATTCGTACCAGCCCCACCCCTCCCCAACAGTACTCTAATCAGCAATGACATACTTCTGCATCTCACACCTTATTTGATCACATGGGGTCTAGTCAGTAGCTGAGGACACAGGAAGAGGAGAAGAAGGCTAAACAGGAGCCGATTGGAAGATCAGCTTCTCCTTCAAGTAAGGGTCCAAGGATAGGTGAATATATGACATTTTTAACTCTTTCCCAGACCTCAAAATCCAGCAAAATGGTGGTCAATTACTAAAATTGAATTCTAAAAAAAAATTATCTGAGCTTTTTGGAAAAATTGTAGTTAAATTAATTTGCTTAGAAATAATTCACTCACCTATTACTATAATGGGTAATCAATCCATTAAAAATGTGAAAAAATATGTATGTGAAAAAACTTAAGGCTTTTGTACAAATCAGAACTGCACCAATTTACTATTGCTCATCTTAACCCTTAACAGGCTGTACAAACATCCAAAATCACATCATAAAAAGATCCAACATTGAGAAGTTGTATTTTTTTGGTAAATTAATAATTTATCATCTCACTCTCATTTTCTGCTGTTAACCAGCTGTTTCAGTATTGCACTGCCAGACAATGTCAGCTGTGGAGCATAATGCCCCAGTGCTTCATGTAGAAATAGGGACATAAATATTTAAAACTAAATGTGCTGCAAAAAGCCAAAGGACTTGGGGTGGGTGTGAGAGATTTTACTAGTTCCCTGTAAGAGGTGTAATTCTACATATTTAATGGGATGGTTACCAGCAGTGAAAGCAGGGACATCTTGTTGTTTGATTTTATCTCCTGACAAGGTACAATGACTGAAGTCTTTTCATGGCAATTTGTTGAAGACATCTGTTGAAGCTTTCTAGGGGATGAACACGGGGCTGAGTGTTCCGCTGGTATCAGTTGCTATGGCAACTAGTAAAAAAAAAACACAGCCGACATCAGCAGGTTTCAACAAGCTTGAGGCCTAGCTGAACATCTATTTGGGTTCTTACCTCGAAATAGAAAATATATTGAAAATGCACAAAAATCTAAGGTAGTTATAAAAATCCGAATCTATACTAATTTATTAAAAAAAACAGAAATATACAAAAATAACGTGAGCAAGATGATATTATAATGCACAGTGACTAATATAGCAACTGAACTTCCTGCTGACAATTACTCTCCACCACGTTTGACAACTTTCACAACCTGATTTCCAGGAGATCGAAAAGTGTAAAGTGCTTATTCTTGCTTTTTTTTGCCAATAGCCATAGCTTCTTTTAAAGCCCCACATTTCAATGCCATGTTCTGCCTTCTCACAAATGTACAATTTGATGATAGGGCATTTTCTAATGACTAAACAGTTATAGGATGTTTTACCCCCAGCAGTTCGCCCCCGGATACATTTCGGCCACGCATATTTCGTCCCCAGCATTTGGCCCCCAGGATGATCGTTACTTGTCGCAGCTGCATCACCTTGGGTTGTGGAGTGCAGTCTAGCGGTTCCCCATGGCATCAGATGGAAACAGTTGATTTAACATGTCACAAAAGTGCAGCATTCTGTACAGTACTTTTTTGACACGTGGATTGACGACGGACGGGAATTCATGAACCACAAGGACAAACTGACGAAACATCCAAACACAAAATTCTGGGGGCAAAACAGGGTACAAGGGCAAAATGTACCAGGGGCAAACTGCTGGAGGCGAACTGCTAAGGGCGAAACATCCAAATCCCTAACTAAACATCCTGGTGTCACACACAGAAAGCCTTCTGAAAATGTTAGCTTCTAGGAGGTTTAGGTGGTGCGGCACCTGGAATTTTGGGAAGTATTACCGGTATTTTTCTCTAGTAAATTTCTGAAAATTTGGGAAAAGTTGGCAACTATTATCTATCACTCTCGCTCCAGCAGTCTCCAGTTCTGTTTCTCACATCCTTACAGGCCTAAGACTTTTCTTCCATCTGCTGACTTTGTTGCCTCTTAAGTTAGTTACACATCAAGGTTGATATACAGAGCTACCAACCGTCCTGATATTCCAGGACAGTCCATAAAATTAGGGCCCTTTTTGCATCCGTTATTTTTTTTTAAAGCTGAAGAAACTTATACAGATTATTTTCATGGTAATTATCATCATGTTACAGTTTATAGTGACTTCAGCTGATGTCTTCATATCAGAATTACGGGCTGTAGACATGAATCACTTGCAATCATAATGGTCAATTATGGTTTTCCATTGTGTACAACTGAAATAACCAGTCTGTGATTTTTGGTAAACTGTCCAGAAAAAATAAAAAGTCAAGTTAGAAACGCCACAGACATATCATTGGTGCAAACTGTGCTGTCGCATAGAGGTCCAAAAGATAAGAGAACCCACTTCCACCTCCAAAGCAGAAACAAGCAACTACTAGGCAGTCATAGAATCCAACGATAACAACTTTATTGAAAAAAATTTATAAAACATATCACATCAGACAGTCGGGCTCAACGGGGCCAAAAGATGGTATCCAGATAATACCCGCATACAGGAAGCCCAAGGTAAGGTATGTCCTTGTACAAGTCATGTATAGATATATAGGTAAACCAACAGTACACTCAGATATGGAATATGTGGATGTGACCGATAGGATACCAAAGCTCTTCAGCTTCAAGGACGTCCACCCATTTCTTCTGATACATGTTGGCACCAATGACACGGCAAGGAAGGACCTACCGACAATCTGCAAGGACTTTGAAGAGTTGGGGAAGAAAGTAAAGGAACTGGATGCACAGGTAGTTTTTTCTTCTATCCTTCCAGTAGATGGGCATGGCACCAGGAGATGGAACAGGATCCTTGATGCGAACAACTGGCTAAGACGATGGTGCAGACAACAAGGATTCGGATTCCTGGACCACGGTGTGAATTACTTGTACGATGGACTCCTCGCCAGAGATGGACTACATCTCAACAAACCTGGGACACAAACATTCGCCAGAAGACTCGCTACACTCATCAGGAGGGCGTTAAACTAGAAGAAGAGGGGACGGGAAGAAAAACATTAGACTCGAACAAAGAAGAACCAGGAAAACATACTCAGAAGGGAGGTAAGAACATTTCTAAAACAATCCACAGCAAGGAGATTGGAACAAAACAAAATCCTCTAAACTGCATGCTCGCAAATGCCAGAAGCCTAACAAACAAGATGGAAGAACTAGAAGCAGAAATATCTACAGGTAACTTTGACATAGTTGGAATAACCGAGACATGGTTAGATGAAAGCTATAACTGGGCAGTTAACTTACAGGGTTACAGTCTGTTTAGAAAGGATCGTAAAAATCGGAGAGGAGGAGGGGTTTGTCTCTATGTAAAGTCTTGTCTAAAGTCCACTTTAAGGGAGGATATTAGCGAAGGGAATGAGGATGTCGAGTCCATATGGGTCGAAATTCATGGAGGGAAAAATGGTAACAAAATTCTCATTGGGGGTCTGTTACAAACCCCCAAATATAACAGAAATCATGGAAAGTCTACTTCTAAAGCAGATAGATGAAGCTGCAACCCATAATGAGGTCCTGGTTATGGGGGACTTTAACTACCCGGATATTAACTGGGAAACAGAAACCTGTGAAACCCATAAAGGCAACAGGTTTCTGCTAATAACCAAGAAAAATTATCTTTCACAATTGGTGCAGAATCCAACCAGAGGAGCAGCACTTTTAGACCTAATACTATCTAATAGACCTGACAGAATAACAAATCTGCAGGTGGTCGGGCATCTAGGAAATAGCGACCACAATATTGTACAGTTTCACCTGTCTTTCACTAGGGGGACTTGTAAGGGAGTCACAAAAACACTGAACTTTAGGAAGGCAAAGTTTGACCAGCTTAGAGATGCCCTTAATCTGGTAGACTGGGACAATATCCTCAGAAATAAGAATACAGATAATAAATGGGAAATGTTTAAGAACATCCTAAATAGGCAGTGTAAGCGGTTTATACCTTGTGGGAATAAAAGGACTAGAAATAGGAAAAACCCAATGTGGCTAAACAAAGAAGTAAGACAGGCAATTAACAGTAAAAAGAAAGCATTTGCACTACTAAAGCAGGATGGCACCATTGAAGCTCTAAAAAACTATAGGGAGAAAAATACTTTATCTAAAAAACTAATTAAAGCTGCCAAAAAGGAAAGAGAGAAGCACACTGCTAAGGAGAGTAAAACTAATCCCAAACTGTTCTTCAACTATATCAATAGTAAAAGAATAAAAACTGAAAATGTAGGCCCCTTAAAAAATAGTGAGGAAAGAATGGTTGTAGATGACGAGGAAAAAGCTAACATATTAAACACCTTCTTCTCCACGGTATTCACGGTGGAAAATGAAATGCTAGGTGAAATCCCAAGAAACAATGAAAACCCTATTTTAAGGGTCACAAATTTAACCCAAGAAGAGGTGCGAAACCGGCTAAATAAGATTAAGATAGATAAATCTCCGGGTCCGGATGGCATACACCCACGAGTACTAAGAGAACTAAGTAATGTAATAGATAAACCATTATTTCTTATTTTTAGGGACTCTATAGCGACCGGGTCTGTTCCGCAGGACTGGCGCATAGCAAATGTGGTTCCAATATTCAAAAAGCGCTCTAAAAGTGAACCTGGAAATTATAGGCCAGTAAGTAACATAGTAACATAGTAACATAGTTAGTAAGGCCGAAAAAAGACATTTGTCCATCCAGTTCAGCCTATATTCCATCATAATAAATACCCAGATCTACGTCCTTCTACAGAACCTAATAATTGTATGATACAATATTGTTCTGCTCCAGGAAGACATCCAGGCCTCTCTTGAACCCCTCGACTGAGTTCGCCATCACCACCTCCTCAGGCAAGCAATTCCAGATTCTCACTGCCCTAACAGTAAAGAATCCTCTTCTATGTTGGTGGAAAAACCTTCTCTCCTCCAGACGCAAAGAATGCCCCCTTGTGCCCGTCACCTTCCTTGGTATAAACAGATCCTCAGCGAGATATTTGTATTGTCCCCTTATATACTTATACATGGTTATTAGATCGCCCCTCAGTCGTCTTTTTTCTAGACTAAATAATCCTAATTTCGCTAATCTATCTGGGTATTCTAGACTAGATAGATATAGACTAGATATAGGCTGAACTGGATGGACAAATGTCTTTTTTCGGCCTTACTAACTATGTTACTATGTTACTATGTTACTTACTGGCCTATAATTTCCAGGTTCACTTTTAGAGCGCTTTTTGAATATTGGAACCACATTTGCTATGGTGATGGCGAACTCAGTCGAGGGGTTCAAGAGAGGCCTGGATGTCTTCCTGGAGCAGAACAATATTGTATCATACAATTATTAGGTTCTGTAGAAGGACGTAGATCTGGGGATTTATTATGATGGAATATAGGCTGAACTGGATGGACAAATGTCTTTTTTCGGCCTTACTAACTATGTTACTATGTTACTATGTTACATAGTACGAATATCACAAGCATCACAGCACAGTAGCCTATAGAACACATCACATAATCCTATAATGGTTTTAGATCACAAAATACCTGTAGGGATTCGGACAAAAATCCGAGAGTGGACCCTCTGGGTCGTGACTCTAGAGCCCCCGGGGTCGAGCGGACCAGATGGAATCACCCCCTATACAGGGAGTGTTAGGGGCAGGACCTCGGGGGAATGGAGACACAACAGCTAGAGCCAAAGGGACGACCCAAGATAAGGAAGGTGAAAACAGAGCTATAGGAATGGCGGTAAAATGATAGGAAAACAGGACTTAACTGATAAAGACAGGAACACGAGATGGTGCAGGACACGGCGGGAACACAGGACTTGGCAGGAGACGGCAGGAACACGGAACTTGGCAGGACACGGCAGGAACACGGAACTTGGCAGGACACAGCAGGAACACGGAACTTGACAGGACACAGCAGGAACATGGAACTTGGCAGGACACAGCAGGAACACGGATCTTGACAGGACACAGCAGGAACACGGAACTAACACTGAGACAAAGCAAGAAATAAGCTGGGAAAAGATACAGGGGAGCCTTAGGGCATAGGGACACTGACTGCAGGCAGTGCACCTACAAGGCAAAGGCGTCTTGCCTGGAAAGACGCCGAGAAGAAATAGCCAATGGGCGCCGCCATGTTGGGGCGGAGCCATCGGGTCGCGACCTCCCAGCAGGCCCAGCGGCGGAGGAGACGCGACCGCGCATGCGCAAAGAGACCGGACGCCGAGAGCCGGCAAAGGAGGACGCAGCGCGGCGCGGGACAGGATCGCGAGCGTGCCGCGGGATGGAAGAAGCCGGGTGAGTATGCGCAGCGGGCGTAGCGAGCGTGACAGTACCCCCCTCCTTAGTCCCCCTCCTTTTAAGGCTAGAAAGGAATCTTTTCATGATAAGAGGAGCGTTGATGTTCTCTCGAGGCTCCCAGGACCTCTCCTCAGGACCGAATCCCTCCCAATCAATCAAAAAATAAGTTTTGCCCCTAACTACCTTTTTGGCAAGAATATCTTTAACATTAAAGATTCCATCAGTGGTACAGAGCTGAGGAGAAAGAGAGGTAGCGGAGTGAAAACGATTAAAGACTGCGGGCTTGAGAAGAGATACATGGAAGGCATTGGGAATGCGTAAAGAAGCAGGTAGTTTCAATTTGTAGGAAACATCATTAATGCGACTCAAGATAGGAAAAGGACCAATATAGCGAGGACCCAGTTTGTAAGAGGGGATTTTGAGCTTGATATAGCGAGAGGAGAGCCAAACTTTATCACCCGGGGAATAGGGAGGAGCATCCAAACGCCTTTTATCAGCAAATCTCTTCATATTATGGCTAGCTCTCTCAAGAGCCTCTTTAGTCTCACTCCAAATCTTAGAGAATTCCCGGGACAAGAAATCCGCTGCCAGTACCCCCCGAGGAGAGAGAAACAGGAAGAGGAATGCTCGGATGTTGACCATAGACCACAAAAAAGGGAGATTTGGAGGAAGACTCACTGGGAAGATTGTTATATGAGAACTCAGCCCAGGGGAGAAGGGAGACCCAGGCATCTTGATGTGCATTGGAAAAGTGTCGTAAGTAGGTAGTCAGGACTTGATTAACTCGCTCTACTTGACCGTTGGACTGAGGGTGATAAGCGGAGGAGAAGTCCAAGTTAATTTTCAATAGACTACAGAGAGCTCTCCAAAAACGTGAGGTAAATTGTACTCCGCGGTCTGAGACAATATGATGTGGAAAACCATGAAGACGGAAGACTTGGTGTAAAAAGATTTTTGCCAACTCAGGAGCGGAAGGCAGACCAGGCAACGCGATGAAATGAGCCATCTTAGAGAACCGATCCACAACAACTAGAATGACAGAGCAATCCGAGGAACAAGGTAGATCAGTGATGAAGTCCATAGCAATATGGCTCCATGGGACGGAAGGCACAGGCAGAGGATGCAGGAGACCGGAAGGAAGCTGCCTAGGAACTTTATTTTTGGCACAAGAAGAACAAGAAGCAACGAATTCGGTGACGTCTCGTCGGAGAGATGGCCACCAGTAGTGCCGAGAGATGAGGGAAATTGTTTTCTTGACTCCTACATGCCCCGCAATCTTGGAGGAGTGACCCCAACGTAAAACTCTCCTTGTCTTGATTAGACACAAGAGTCTTGCCAGGAGGAGCTGAAATCACTCTAAGAGGAGCGAGAGTGACGATCTTCGCAGGATCAATAATGTGAGCCGGAGAATCCTCAATGTCCTGAGGCTGAAAGGATCTAGAAAGTGCATCCGCTTTGACATTTTTATTTCCGGGTCGGAAATGAAGTTCAAATTCAAATCGTCTGAAGAATAAAGACCATCTGGCTTGTCGTGGATTTAGTCTTTGGGCAGACTGAATATAGGCCAGATTCTTGTGGTCTGTGTAAATGGTGAATGGATGAAGAGACCCCTCAAGGAGATAACGCCACTCTTCTAAGGCTAGTTTGATAGCCAATAGTTCTTTATCCCCAATGGAGTAGTTACGCTCAGGAGCAGAAAAGGCTTTAGAAAAAAAAACCACAGGTCACCAAATGTCCGGACGAGGATCTTTGTAAAAGTACTGCTCCGGCTCCAACAGAGGATGCGTCGACTTCAAGGACAAACGGTCTATTAGCATCAGGACGATGAAGCACAGGGGCTGTAGCGAAGCTTTGTTTAAGGGACTGAAAGGCCTCTTCAGCCTCCGGGGTCCAAAGACTGGAGTTGACTCCCTTGTGAACTAGGGCAGAGATAGGCTTGGTCATGGAAGAAAAATGAGAAATAAATTGTCTATAGTAATTGGCAAAGCCAAGAAAACGTTGGATTGCTTTTGTTCCAAGAGGACGGGGCCAATTCAAGACAGCAGAAACCTTCTCTGGATCCATCTCTAAGCCGGATCTTGAGACAATATATCCAAGGAAGGGAAGTGAAGATTGCTCAAAGACGCACTTCTCAATCTTAGCGAACAGATGATTCTCTCTTAGCCATTACAGAACACGGCGGACATCTCGTCTATGAGTGGAGAGATCCGGAGAAAAGATGAGAATGTCGTCAAGGTAAACCACGACTGAGGAGTAGAGAAGATCTCGAAATACATCGTTCACAAATTCCTGGAAAACCGCAGGGGCGTTGCAGAGACCAAACGGCATAACCAAGTATTCATAGTGCCCGTCACGAGTATTGAAGGCGGTCTTCCACTCATCGCCCGCATGAATTCGAACCAGATTGTATGCGCCACGTAAATCCAGCTTGGTAAAAATTTGCGCACCTCGAAGACGATCGAAGAGTTCAGGAATGAGTGGCAGAGGATATTTGTTCTTCACCGTGATGTTGTTTAGGCCTCGATAATCAATACAGGGACGAAGAGAACCATCCTTCTTCTTTACGAAAAAAAACCCTGCTCCGGCGGGAGAAGAAGACTTGCGAATGAATCCTTTAGCAAGATTTTCCTGAATATACTCAGACATAGCCTGTGTCTCAGCAGGAGAGAGAGGGTAGATTCTTCCCCTGGGCGGGTTAGTTCCAGGCACGAGATCTATGGGACAATCATAGAGACGATGAGGCGGAAGACCCTCAGCCTCCTTTTTGTTGAAGACATCGGAGAAAGCACTGTAGACGCAGGGTAAGGTGGGAAAAGAGGAGGAAGGAGAAGAAGAAGAACCTACAGGATGCACCGGCAGCAGACAACGTTCCCGACAAAGCTCTCCCCAGCGCAAGATATGGCCATTGCGCCAATTTAAAGTGGGCTCGTGATTCCGTAACCAAGGAAGACCTAAAAGCATAGGATGAGACAGACCCGCTTAAACATAAAATGCAATTTCTTCCTTATGCAGAACCCCAACTTGAAGTTCCACCTCAAGCGTAACTTGAATAATGGTCTCCTGTAACGGTCTACCATCCACAGATGCAAGAATCACAGGAGCATCTAGGGTTTTGACTGGAACGGAGAATCTCAAAACCTCTTCCAACCTGATAAAATTCCCTGCTGCGCCAGAATCCACATAAGCATCCAAAGAAATGCCCTTGCCAGAGATATGCAAAAGGACAGACAAAGTGAGGGGTTGAGAGGAATCACACACACCTAGGGAGGCCTCTCTTACCTGACCTAGGCGGAGGAGTTTTCCGGACGTTCAGGGCAAGACCGCAGCAGATGGGCAGCACTCCCGCAGTAAAAACATAAACCCTGAGTACGCCTCTCTTTACGTCGCTGTTCAGACATCTTAAGACGGTCCACTTGCATAGGTTCTGGTACGGACGCCAGAGAGGAAGTCCTAGGCTGTGGGCTGAGTGGCTTACGGGTGGCAGGGGAAGGACGAAGAGATCTCCGCTCCCGGGCGCGTTCCTGGAACCGAAGGTCAATACGGGTAGCTAAGGAAATTAAATCCTCCAAAACCGTAGGGGTGTCCCGACCAGCTAACTCATCTTTAATGCGCCCAGAGAGGCCCCGCCAGAAAGCGCCCACTAACGCCTCATTGTTCCAGCCTAAGTCAGAGGAGAGGGTGCGGAACTGAATAGCATACTGGCCCACAGATAACGATCCCTGATGGAGAGACAATAGAGCCTCAGTAGTAGAGGCCAGACGACCAGGTTCGTCAAAGACAAGACGGAAGGTCTCCAAAAATTCAGACAACCGGGAGACTAGGGGATCGTCTCGCTCCCAGAGTGGATTAACCCATGCCAAGGCATCACCCTCCAGATGGGAAATCAAAAAGGCAACTTTGGACCGATCCGTCGGGTAATGCTGGGGCAGGAGTTCAAAGTGAAGACGGCATTGGTTCAAAAATCCTCGGCAGAATTTAGGATCCCCATTGTACCGAGGTGGTTTAGCCAAGCGGGGTGGAGGTTGGGGAGCGGAAGCTGAGGTAGTAGCGGCTGCCTGGATAGAAAGCAGCCGATCGTCTATTGAAGACATATAACTAAGGATATGAGCCTGGGTGTCACGCTGCTGAGCTAACTCTTGCTGTAAGCCTACGAGTAGAGCGGCGTTGCCAGGATCAGAGGGCAGGAGCATAGACAGGCGAGAATCCATAGCCTTCATAAAGGACATAATACGGGACTGATTCTCCCGCAAAAAGAGTAACTCTTTTTGCGCAGCAGAGGCCCCAGCTGGGTCCATGGCCTTTGCCTACTGTAGGGATTCGGACAAAAATCCGAGAGTGGACCCTCTGGGTCGTGACTCTAGAGCCCCCGGGGTCGAGCGGACCAGATGGAATCACCCCTATACAGGGAGTGTTAGGGGCAGGACCTCAGGGGAATGGAGACACAACAGCTAGAGCCAAAGGGACGACCCAAGATAAGGAAGGTGAACACAGAGCTATAGGAATGGCGGTAAAATGATAGGAAAACAGGACTTAACTGATAAAGACAGGAACACGAGATGGTGCAGGACACGGCGGGAACACAGGACTTGGCAGGAGACGGCAGGAACACGGAACTTGGCAGGACACGGCAGGAACACGGAACTTGGCAGGACACAGCAGGAACACGGAACTTGACAGGACACAGCAGGAACACGGAACTTGGCAGGACACAGCAGGAACACGGAGCTTGACAGGACACAGCAGGAACACGGAACTAACACTGAGACAAAGCGAGAACTAAGTTGGGAAAAGATACAGGGGAGCCTTAGGGCATAGGGACACTGACAGCAGGCAGTGCACCTACAAGGCAAAGGCGTCTTGCCCGGAAAGACGCCGAGAAGAAATAGCCGATGGGCGCCGCCATGTTGGGGCGGAGCCATCGGGTCGCGACCTCCCAGCAGGCCCAGCGACGGAGGAGACGCGACCGCGCATGCGCAGAGAGACCGGACGCCGAGAGCCGGCAAAGGAGGACGCAGCGCGGCGCGGGACAGGATCACGAGCGCGCCGCGGGATGGAAGAAGCCGGGTGAGTATGCGCAGCGGGCATAACGAGCGTGACAATACCTCTCCATAGTACTAACCGGAAACAAGATAATTTAAAGTCAGGATTAGGGAGCATGTATTGGGGATCTAGGCAGCGGCTGCTCAGGAGGATGTAACCTCCCTAAAAACTATCCCTAGACACTTCAGGTCCTTTCATCGGTGCAATAGCACTCTATTTAGAGTGCGAGGCATTGACGTACTCGATATTAACATTAGGGGGGGCAATTTGTTCAAACGCCTGGGTCAGCTGGAAACACGCTGGATCTGGACTCTCAATACTACTTATCCAGTGGGATTAAATGAGAACATTAGCTTTGCACCATTTCTCTAGTCATCCCTCTGCTGTGTAAGATATATTCCTGCATCTCTTGTTTTTATCTTGGTTTTAACTTGTACTTTGGGTTGTTTTGTAGATATAAGCAACGCCTGGAACCTACTAAGCTTCGGCAACATTCATTTCGTAGAAATTGAGGATAATCATCTTTTGAACATATATACTGTGCTGGACATAGGACCATGGAAATTGTTATATTTTATGTTATATATGGATCATATTATATGTTATGGAATTCCATGGTTCTCTCTCTATATATAAACATTCTGCCTTGGACAATTCTCAGTTATTTTCAACTCCTACAGTTATCTGTATTATTGTTTCTATTTGTATCTGTGCACGTATTTGCAATGTTCTTGTATGTATACATCACGATATTTGATGCTATTATTCACTATGTTAGATTGGATGTATGCTGTAACTGTGGTTTCCATGCGGTTTGTTATATGGGTATGCGGCTATTTCGATTTTCTATGTTTTTCTGTATGGGTTTCCACATTGTATATCTGCCATAGGCAATTTGCCCTTTGCATTGCCCTCAGTTGATATGACCCCTTGGTATTCTTGCGTGCAGCACGCACCTGCCAGTCTGCGGCCTTATGCGTTGTTGCCTGAACCAGCGGTATGCTTTCTTCCGGGTCACGTAGGGCCCAATGTGTTTCCGGTTAGCAGCCGCCCGTTTGGTTGCGGCTCATGGGATGCAGGATGTCGCGCGGTGACATGATGCTGCGCGCAATCTCTATTTCCTATTTAAACTCTATGCCCTGTCATATTTGTGCGCCCCTTGAGGAAGGTAACACTACCGAATCACGCATCGGGGTGAAAGGGTGTCCCTGGGTGTCAGAATCTTCATTGATAAGGTACAATGGAGAGGTATTTTGTGATCTAAAACCATTATAGGATTTTGTGATGTGTTCTATAGGCGACTGTGCTGTGATACTTGTGATATTCGTACTATGTAGATATCCACATATTCCATATCTGAGTGTACTGTTGGTTTACCTATATATCTATACATTACTTATACCAGAGACATACCTTACCTTTGGCTTCCTGTATGCGGGTATTATCTGGAAACCATCTTTTGGGCCCATTGAGCCCGACTGTTTGATGTGATATGTTTTATAGATTTTATTCAATAAAGTTGTTTTCGTTGGATTCTATGACTGCCTAGTAGTTGCTTGTTTTTGTTTAGTTCTGTTGCAATTATTCGTACATCCATGCATAGGTGGTAGATTGTTAGATTTATTCCTACAGTTTATGCCAATTGTGATGATAGATACTCTCTACTAGAGTTGAGCGACTTTCACTCTTTTCGGATCGAGTCGTGTTTCGCGAAACCTGACTTTGTTAAAAGTCGGGTCGGGTGAAATCGGCCGATAATTGCAAAAAAGTCGGGGGCCGACTGAAAAACGAAACCCAATGCAAGTCAATGGGGAATCAAAGTCGGCAGTGAGTGGACAGGAAAACACCTACAGTGCCCATTTTAATGCCATAAACATCAATTCTTATTACTTAAGCTTTTCAATCTTAATTTACTTTGTAATAATAGTTAGGCATTGAAAACTGGGGGTCATTTGGCTAAAGTTGTGGGGGGTAGGGCTGGTTCAAGTATTTAGTGGGCCCAGGAAATGTGGACCACGTCACGGCAGTGGAGCAGGGAGAGGTAAGTATTTAAATTTTGCAAGTGCTGTGATCCTGAGCAAGCAGGGGGGCCCACTCTTTGGCATTGCCACTGGCACAAGGCCCCTCAAAGTATGGTGGTGTGTTTGCACGGCGGGGGCGCCTCCCACCAGCAGCGAGACTTTTGTGTACTATGATGGGCCCTGTGCCAGTGACGTTGCCAACGAGTATTGCCCCCCCACCTGATGAAGGAACCTGCACTTTCATCTGCACCTTCCTCTTTGTCCCCGTGTAAGGTGGTATGGTATGCCGGAAGGGGAACCTGACTTTCAGCAGGGTCACATTCTGGCTGTGTAGAGTGCAAGGGAAATGTAGTGGTCTGGGTCAATGTACCAGCAGACTCATCTAGCAGTGGCTGGGCAATGGGCAGGATGAGGAGGAAAAACAGATATAGGCCCAAATAATAAAGTAGGCTAAATGCAGTTCAAAATTGTAACAGGACTAAACAGGGGCATTGCTTTGTTCAGTGGAGGACAACTGTAATGAGTGGCAGACACAGTTAGTAAGCCCAAATAATAAAGTAGGCTAAATGCAGTTCAAAATTGGTAACAGGACTAAACAGGTGGCATAGCTAGGTACAGGGGTGGGCTCCTCTGCTGAGGAGCAGACAGTGGTAATAGGCGCAAAGTATTAACTGGTCTAAATGGAGGCCAGGGCCCCTGTATATTTTAACTATCATCTATCATTTCAACAAATTTGTATTGGCAGTGCCATTGAAGGATTTAACAGCATGGACTACACAGTGGTGAAGCAGGGAGAGGTAAGTATTGCAAGTGGTAGAGCACTGTTCGAGCTGGGGGGAACACTCTCTTGTGGGCGGCGGTACTGGCACAGGGCCCCTCATATTACGATGGTGTGTTTGACGTTGGTTGTGCACCACCACCGTCAGAGACACTTCATTGTACTATGAAGGACCCTGTGCATGTGCTGTCGCCCAAAAGTGGGCACACCCAACTGTCCAGGCAAACGGCACTCGCACGGGTGCTTGCGCCAGGTGGTAACCACGGCCCTGTGGGGGGAGTCAGCCCATTTAGGGAGGTATAAAAATGGTCTATGGTGGACATTCAGCAGCTGCAAATGGAGGAATAGGAGAAGTCAGTAAGAGGAGGCCAAAAGCAAGACATTTTTCAGGCAAGCTACGTGTCAGCAGGGGCAGGTGGGGCAAAATAATTTGAAATCCATGATTGGCTCATTTTAATGAAGGTTAGATCATCCGGCTTTAAAAGCTGTTTTCCTACTCCCAGATAAAGGAGCCTTCAAGGCCTTGTATAGCCAGATGATGATGCTGGCTCAACCCCTCCGGCCTTAGGTGCTATTGTGCTTTTGCCACTACCACCAGATACACCACCACCACAACCATCAGTACCAGCTGGCAACCACCACCCACAGGCTCTTCCACCAGACTTCCTCATTTTTTAGAAAATCTAACCAAAATAACAACCATTATATGGTACTGTAAAACAAGGTAGAAGGTGTATATAAACTTGTTAAGAATTTAAATCTCCCTTTTTTAGGGGGGGAGACTGAACCAAAACTCAGGCCCAGTGTATAAAACCACACAATATATGTGGCAGAAAGTGGCTGGCTGATATACGACAAACTAACAGGACTGCTGTATATCCACTTAGTGAGAATTTAAATCTCCCTTTTTTGGGAGGAGACTGAACCAAAACTCAGGCCCAGTGCATAAAACAACACAATGTAAGTGGCAGAAAGTGGCTGGAAGATATATGAAAAAATACAAGGACTGCAGTACAAATTTCAATCTCCCTACAATGATCTCAGGAAAAGTATGGCAGCAATAAAAAGGACTGCTGCACACAAAAGTGTGGACAAATAAACAAGATAACTTTGCAGAAAGGAGCAACAGGATTTTTGCTTTTAAAAAAGCAGTTGATTTGCACAGCAGCGTACAAACAGCAATGCAGCTATCAGAGAACCTTATAAGGCAGCCTAATAAGCTACAGAGCTGATGCACAAAAATATAGCCTCCACTGTCCCTGCAAAAAAATGGTGGTGTTGGACAGTGGAAATCGCTACAGCACAAGCAGTTTGGGGGATAATCTTCCCTCCCTAACTATATCCCTTCTTCTGATGAAGCTGCAGCAGCCTCTCCCTATGCTACGATCGGCAGAAGTAAGATGGCGGCCGGTGTGCATACCCCTTTATAGCCCCTGTGATACTGTAGAAAGCAAACCAATCACTGTCATGCCCTTCTCTAAGATGGTGGGGACCGAGACCTATGTCATCACGCTACCCACACTCTGCGTCCTCCTTCATTGGCTAAAAATAGCACTGAAAGCGTCATATAAAACGCGACTTTGGCGCGCAGATCGCCGACCTCATGGCCGATCCCACACTAGAATCGGGTCAGATTTCATGAAACCCGACTTTGCCGAAAGTCAGCGATTTTTGAATTCGTTCGATCCGTTTCGCTCAACCCTACTTTCTACCACTGATTTTGTTCATCAGAATTTGGTTCTGCACCTCCAAAGCAGGTGGAATCATGTGGTATGATGAGCTATTGTGATGCAAATGGCCCCTATAATGTTCTTGCACAGGGCCTTCTTATGTCTATGTCCGCCAGTGCTTATACAAACACGACTTGGCAGGTGGTCAGTCATAAAACGGCGAAACACACAAGGGTACACCGGTACACTTTAACAATGGTGGGCCCTGTCGGTACTGAACAGGGAATGGGCACCTCCTGCACTCACCTGAGGCTGTGCCCTGATCTTGCTACCGTCCCTATATGGGTTCTTTCAACCCGTCGCCGACCAGGATACGTAGTCCCTCACTTGCCCTGCTCAAATCCCTATGTAGGGAACTGGCAGGTGAGAGCACTGGTCCCACCGCTTCACTAATACAACACTGGGAAAGTTACAAACAACAAAGGGACAAATAAACAATAACACCACACTTAGCTTTCTCTGCTGCAATGCACCGCACAGCACAGTAAGGCACCAGGAATAAGTATTCAACCTGAAGAACAACAGCACTCAGCAAGCTCCTATTCCAGCAAGGTTGGTATCCAAAGGACCTGTATAACCAACAGTCAGCTGATGCACCAGGTGACCATTTAAAGGAAGGTGGGAGTGATCACCACCCACACCAGCAGAACAAGCTGCAATGCAATTACACCAGCGGCCACCGGGGAAAAACTGCATTAACCCCCGATGACCTGAAAGGAAAAAAGGTTTTAATCTAATGGAAACCAGATCTGTCACAGATCCAAACATGGATCGTGACAGCACCCCCCTTTCAATGAGGGGCCTCTGGACACTCAACACCGGACCTCACCACATAACAGCCTATGGTGAGGACGCCTTGATCCACCAAAGTTCACCTCGGCAGTCACCTGACTCTCAGGTTTATGGCAAATATGGCCTGATGAAAATGCCACCAACGAAGGCTCCGGAGGCCCCACAACCTCCAGAGGTCCGACCAGGGGAATGAGTTGTGTACATGCATAACTGGGGGTAACTCCAACTGATAAGTTCCTGGGCTGAGAATGGCTAACACCCGATATGTCCAAATCACCCTGGAACTCGAGGACCCCGTTGCACACTGCCACCTGATGTTTTTGGTTTAAACCCATACATACTTATTCACACACAGGTCCGGACCTGAAAGTTTATTTTCATGCATGCATCTGCCACAGGATGGTGAATTTTTAGAGGACTTGACAACAGAGGTGTCCCCCTGTGTCATCAAACTCACCCCCCCATTATGCTCAGAGGGAACCACCACCCTCCTCTGACCCCTCCTCCTAAGAGGTCTCTGACACACTGGGTTAGTATGTAGTGAGGGTAGAGTCTTGCCCCTACTCTCTGGCAGCATCTCTGCTGCCCCCACTGGAGAAGAAGGGGTAGGTTGTAGAAGGATGGCAGAGACAGTTGCCCCTGGGCAGCAGCCCTCATACAACTGATCCCAGCTGACCACTTCCCTTGACCACCAATCTATGACCAGGTTGTGTTTTTTCAACCAAGGGAGTCCTAAAATGATGGGTGATGGTATTCCCCCCAAGACATAGCACGACAGGAACTCCTCATGACGAGTCCCTATATGCAGGTGTATATCATCCACAACTTGGGTCACCCACCCCTGGCTGAGTGGTACGGAGTAAATGGCCTGGACACTTAGGGGTTTAGTTAGTGTTCTACACCTCAGGCCATGGGTCTGGGCAAAATGAGCATCCACTAGATTTACACCTGCTCTACTGTCCACAAGCACCGGTATACACTCAGTTACCCCGCCAACCACTACTTCAGCTGACAGGTTACACTGAGGAGAAGATATGGAGGAAATATACACTGTTATGAATAGGTAATTCAGAACCACAATGGACCTTGAAGTTCAGAGCACACAAGTGACCTCACAAAAACCACAAAACATAGGACGAGCTCTGAGACGTGGGAACTCTGCTGACCGCAATCCCTAAACCTATCAAACCACACTAAAGGTAGCCGTGGATTGCGCCTAACGCTCCCTATGCAACTTGGCACAGCCTGAGAAACTAGCTAGCCTGAAGATAGAAAAATAAGCCTACCTTGCCTCAGAGAAATTCCCCAAAGGAAAAGGCAGCCCCCCACATATAATGACTGTGAGTTAAGATGAAAATACAAACACAGAGATGAAATAGATTTAGCAAAGTGAGGCACGACTTACTGAATAGACCGAGGATAGGAAAGATAGCTTTGCGGTCAACACAAAAACCTACAAACAACCACGCAGAGGGGAAAAAAGACCCTCCGCACTGACTAACGGTACGGAGGTGCTCCCTCTGCGTCTCAGAGCTTCCAGCAAGCAAGCAAAACCAAAAAAGCAAGCTGGACAGAAAATATAGCAACAAAAGTAACACAAGCAGAACTTAGCTTATGCTGAGCAGACAGGCCACAGGAACGATCCAGAAGGAAGCAAGACCAATACTAGAACATCGACTGGAGGCCAGGATCAAAGCACTAGGTGGAGTTAAATAGAGCAGCACCTAACGACTTAACCTCATCACCTGAGGAAGGAAACTCAGAAGCCGCAGTACCACTCGTGACCACAGGAGGGAGCTTGAACACAGAATTCACAACAGTACCCCCCCCTTGAGGAGGGGTCACCGAACCCTCACCAGAGCCCCCAGGCCGACCAGGATGAGTCATATGAAAGGCACGAACAAGATCGGCAGCATGGACATCAGAGGCAAAGACCCAGGAATTTTCTTCCTGACCATAACCCTTCCACTTAACCAGATACTGGAGTTTCCGTCTCGAAACACGAGAATCCAATATCTTCTCCACTATATACTCCAACTCCCCCTCCACCAAAACCGGGGCAGGAGGATCAACAGATGGAACCACAGGCGCCACGTATCTCCGCAACAATGACCTATGGAATACGTTATGGATGGAAAAAGAATATGGAAGGGTCAAACGAAAAGACACAGGATTAAGAACCTCAGAAATCCTATACGGACCAATGAAACGAGGCTTAAACTTAGGAGAGGAAACCTTCATAGGAATATAACGAGATGACAACCAAACCAAATCCCCAACACGAAGTCGGGGACCCACACAGCGTCTGCGATTAGCGAAACGTTGAGCCTTCTCCTGGGACAAGGTCAAATTGTCCACTACATGAGTCCAAATCCGCTGCAACCTGTCCACCACAGTATCCACACCAGGACAGTCCGAAGACTCAACCTGCCCTGAAGAGAAACGAGGATGGAACCCAGAATTGCAGAAAAACGGTGAAACCAAGGTAGCCGAGCTGGCCCGATTATTAAGAGCGAACTTAGCCAACGGCAAAAAGGACACCCAATCATCCTGATCAGCAGAAACAAAACATCTCAGATATGTTTCCAAGGTCTGATTGGTTCGTTCAGTCTGGCCATTTGTCTGAGGATGGAAAGCCGAGGAAAAAGACAAATCAATGCCCATCCTAGCACAAAAGGCTCGCCAAAACCTTGAAACAAACTGGGAACCTCTGTCAGAAACGATGTTCTCTGGAATGCCATGTAAACGAACCACATGCTGGAAGAACAATGGCACCAAATCAGAGGAGGAAGGTAATTTAGACAAGGGTACCAAATGGATCATCTTAGAGAAGCGATCACAAACTACCCAAATGACCGACATTTTTTGAGAGACGAGGAGATCCGAAATAAAATCCATAGAGATGTGTGTCCAAGGCCTCTTCGGGATCGGCAAGGGCAAAAGCAACCCACTGGCACGAGAACAGCAGGGCTTAGCCCGAGCACAAATCCCACAGGACTGCACAAAAGAACGCACATCCCGCGACAGAGACGGCCACCAAAAGCATCTAGCCACCAAATCTCTGGTACCAAAGATTCCAGGATGACCAGCCAACACCGAACAATGAACCTCAGAGATAACTATATTCGTCCACCTATCAGGGACAAACAGTTTCTCTGCTGGGCAACGATCAGGTTTATTAGCCTGAAATTTTTGCAGCACCCGCCGCAAATCAGGGGAGATGGCAGACACAATTACTACCTCTTTGAGAATACCCGCCGGCTCAGGCAAACCCGGAGAGTCGGGCACAAAACTCCTAGACAGGGCATCCGCCTTCACATTTTTAGAGCCCGGAAGGTACGAAACCACAAAGTCAAAATGAGAGAAAAACAGCGACCAACGAACCTGTCTAGGATTCAACCGTTTGGCAGACTTGAGATAAGTCAAGTTCTTGTGATCAGTCAAGACCACCACGCGATGCTTAGCTCCTTCAAGCCAATGACGCCACTCCTCGAATGCCCACTTCATGGCCAGCAACTCTCGATTGCCAACATCATAATTTCGCTCAGCAGGCGAAAACTTCCTGGAAAAGAAGGCGCATGGCTTCATCACCGAGCAATCAGCACCTCTTTGCGACAAAACAGCCCCCGATCCAATTTCAGAAGCATCAACCTCAACCTGGAACGGAAGCGAAACATCTGGTTGACACAACACAGGGGCAGAAGAAAAACGACGCTTTAACTCTTGAAAAGCTTCCACAGCAGCAGAAGACCAATTGACCACATCAGCACCCTTCTTGATCAAATCGGTCAATGGTTTAGCAATTCTAGAAAAATTACAGATGAAGCGACGATAAAAATTAGCAAAGCCAAGAAACTTTTGCAGACTCTTCAGAGATGTCGGCTGAGTCCAGTCATAAATGGCCTGGACCTTAAAGGGAACCTGTCACCTGAATTTGGCGGGACTAGTTTTGGGTCATATGGGCGGAGTTTTCGGGTGTTTGATTCACCCTTTCCTTACCCGCTGGCTGCATGCTGGCTGCAATATTGGATTGAAGTTCATTCTCTGTCCTCCGTAGTACACGCCTGCACAAGGCAAGATTGCTTTGCGCAGGCGTGTACTATGGAGGACAGAGAATGAACTTCAATCCAATATTGCAGCCAGCATGCAGCCAGCGGGTAAGGAAAGGGTGAATCAAAAACCTGAAAACTCCGCCCATATGACCCAAAACCAGTCCCGCCAAATTCAGGTGACAGAGTCCCTTTAACAGGGTCCATCTCGATGGTAGAAGGGGAAAAAATGAACCCCAAAAATGAAACCTTCTGAACACCAAAGAGACACTTTGATCCCTTCACAAACAAAGAATTAGCACGCAGGACCTGGAACACCATTCTGACCTGCTTCACATGAGACTCCCAATCATCCGAGAAGACCAAAATATCATCCAAGTATACAATCAGGAATTTATCCAGGTACTCTCGGAAGATGTCATGCATAAAGGACTGAAATACTGATGGAGCATTGGCAAGTCCGAATGGCATAACTAGGTACTCAAAATGGCCCTCGGGCGTATTAAATGCAGTTTTCCATTCATCGCCCCGTTTAATACGCACAAGATTATATGCACCACGAAGATCTATCTTGGTGAACCAACTAGCCCCCTTAATCCGAGCAAACAAATCAGATAGCAGCGGCAAGGGGTACTGAAATTTGACCGTGATTTTATTCAGAAGGCGGTAATCAATACAAGGTCTCAGCGAACCATCCTTCTTGGCCACAAAAAAGAACCCTGCTCCCAATGGCGATGACGACGGCCGAATATGACCCTTCTCCAAGGATTCTTTTACGTTACTCCGCATAGCGGCGTGCTCAGGTACAGCTAAATTAAACAGTCGACCCTTAGGAAACTTACTACCAGGAATCAACTCGATAGCACAATCACAATCCCTATGCGGAGGTATAGCATTGGACTTGGGCTCATCGAATACATCCCGGTAATCAGACAAGAACTCTGGGACCTCAGAAGGGGTGGATGATGAGATAGACAGAAATGGAACATCACCATATACCCCCTGACAACCCCAGCTGGACACAGACATTGATTTCCAATCTAATACTGGGTTATGGACTTGTAGCCATGGCAACCCCAACACGACCACATCATGCAGATTTTGCAACACCAGAAAGCGAATATCCTCCTGGTGCGCAGGAGCCATGCACATGGTCAGCTGGGTCCAATACTGAGGCTTTTTCTTGGCGTAGCATCAATTCCTCTCAATGGAATAAGACACTGCAAGGGCTCCAAGACAAACCCACAGCGCCTAGCAAACTCCAAGTCCATCAAATTCAGGGCACAAAGAACAAAGAAAAAAGAATGGACTAAATCATTGGTCGGATGTTATACATTATATATGGATTGCTGTTTATCTATCAGGATATACTGGGGTGTTTTACACACAGTTGTATTTTAAATGTTTTTAAGTGTTTTTCTTTGTGGTGTTCAATAAACATGTTTTGGTATTTTTATTATATGGTTGTGCAGGCCTGATTTAGTCCATTCTTTTTTCTTTGTTCTTTGTGCTATATTATAGTGGACTTGGCCTTGCACCCTTCTTTTATTGCATCTTCGGCTAGAGTGCACCCTGTGTTTATACTGTATCCTAGTTGTCTAGCCCTGTGTCCCAGGGCATCTTTCTACGGTGTCTATGGGACTTTACAGCTATTATGTATGCAGTTTTCATCATGTTCATCACTATATTGGAGTTCAAGTTGCTTGGGACGTACGTTTGCCATGGACCAAGGATGGACCTACATTGAATTTTTCAATCTTAATGGACTATAGCCATTGGACTTGCCTTATGTGAAATGAGACGTCTACAATAGTTCTACTTAGATCATGCTACCCGTACCATCATCTTTATCTACGGGCTATTGGACTTCTCCTGTACATGACTTGTGCTCTCCTGCTTCCGGGTTATTATTATTATTATTATTTTTATTTTTATTTATTTTTCTTTGTTATACGTTATATTGCCTGAGGAGTCTCTATCTGCACGGCAGCATTCAATAAGGACATTTATCATCTTTCCTTACGCCAATCAGTGGAGGACTATTGTGCGCGTGAAGAATCGCCTCCATGGACATATACAAGAGACATTCTGGACTCATATTTTGAGTTTTCTTTTTATTAGCATACAGGTTCCAATTAGGTATTATTGGTTTAACATCACTAATATATGTGTCTTTTGATAACTTGTTTTCCTTTCTAGGTCCGGTTTGCTGCCCAGGAGCTATTCACTGTGACGCATTGTCATCCATCTTCAAATGTACCTTATCACCTATCTAAGTGGGTTTCTTCTAGGGGGGCCAGGGTATACCCATATTGAATACTTCCTTCCCCACTTTCTGTTCTTGTGGGAGGGGTGGGGGGTGTTTCCCTCTCGTCGCACATCTTCTATCTTAAGCATTCCGGCGCTCTGCCTGTTCTATTGTAGCTCTGCACTCTTGACGCATGCGCAGCGCGGCTCGGATATGGAGCCGCGTCTGCGCGTGCGCCGGCTCTGTCCTACGGAGGCCTCTGTACATCTTCTTCTTCTCTACACGTAGCTGCGCTTTTACCCCGCCTCCTTCCTGCCGCTCCGTGGAGGAGCACACCGGTATGTTATCATGCAGATTTATGCTCTTATTTATATGTGGGTTGAACACCACATACCCCACTTCCCCTGACGAAGCCGCTGCGGCGGCGATACGCGTGGGGCTCTGCTTCCTACACCCCCTCCTGACCACTGACTGGCCATTCATGGCATGTGGCTCTGCAGCTGTAGCTTTATCATCCGACCCTCTGATCTACATTTACCATGACTTTAGATCCAGCTGAGCGTTTATTCGGCAGCATGCCGACTTCATAGATCTCCCAGAGGGGAGCTTTGCTCTATTTACCAAGGTTTTTTCTTATCTGGGTCACATTTTTTAGTGACTCATTCGTCATATACTCTGCCATCATTTGGTAATGTATTTTGATTTTTGTATTCTATGTACTTGGTTTGCATAAGATATCATATTACATTGCTCCCTTAACAGGCATATTTAGGTCTATTGGCATATGTTACTATACATTTAGGATGGTCGGATGTTATACATTATATATGGATTGCTGTTTATCTATCAGGATATACTGGGGTGTTTTACACACAGTTGTATTTTAAATGTTTTTAAGTGTTTTTCTTTGTGGTGTTCAATAAACATGTTTTGGTATTTTTGTTATATGGTTGTGCAGGCCTGATTTAGTCCATTCTTTTTTCTTTGTTCTTTGTGCTATATTATAGTGGACTTGGCCTTGCACCCTTCTTTTATTGCATCTTCGGCTAGAGTGCACCCTGTGTTTATACTATATCCTAGTTGTCTAGCCCTGTGTCCCAGGGCATCTTTCTACGGGGTTGCACACACTTACTTGAGTGGTGCCGACATTATATCAGTATTGTCGTCTGTATATCGGTTTGGGCCACCATGGATTGGGAGGTTAGAGAGGCGGCGTGGCAGGCTAAATCCTCTAGTGTTTTTGAGATGGCTGGGGTTTCTGTACCCCAAGTGGATAATGACTTTTCAGCATTATGTTCAGATTTCACCAGAGCTCATAAGACTGGTGTGAGGCTCTGGTGGAATATGCGTAGTTTGGAGGAGCATGCTAAATCGGGTTTTATCCCGAGAGGTCTTCGGATATCTTTCTTCCCTGCTTGGGAACCCTCCGACACTATTAAACAAATCTGGGAGCAGGGACTTACACGGTGTTTGGGCATCTTGATTAATTTATTGCTAGAGCATGACAGAACATTATTTTCAGCAACTAAAACCTCCATTAGGGAGTTAGAATCAAAATTGACTAGCTTTGATGAGGGCTCTGTTACAGCCTTCAAAAACAAGTTGAAAGATACTCTCGACAAATATGAGATTGAAATCACACAACATAAGAGAGCAAAGTTCCAAAGGGACAAAATGGATTTTGAGCAAGGGAAGGCATATAAATTGAGACATATGGGCAATGCACGAAGACCGAAATCCCATAAGGGTGATCTTCACCCTTCTTCTATGGCTACAATCCCCTCATATAGAGAAGAGAGCTCCAGTGATTTTTTATCTTCCGCCGGGAGCGAGGTCGATCACGGACCAGACGAGGGAGAAAACACAAGAAACGTAACAAAACGGTTCCCACGACACAGGGGGTACATGTCTCCCCATCGCCACAAGTACCCCACCAGGCAGAAATAGGAGATACGGAGGTCTGTCATCAAGATGTATTGGGGTATATACCTGGTTCAACCACACTACAGGTTATAAATCTTTCCAATTATGTCCCTACACCTGTAGAATTATCTGTGCTCCAGAAAGGCCTGTCCTTTGTTCCTACACATGTTGCAGACAAGTTTACTCTCATTAAAGATTTATATTTGTTTTGCAGAAAGTTAACGTTCCAGGTCATGTACAGGAGACCCGACATCATGCAGACGATACCCAGTGATGAACGCCAAACCTTTCAGGATTTGTTGGAATTACTCGAGGAGAACGAATCAAGTCAGAATAGAAGGAGGTTTCCAAATAGAAACAAATCTCTTAAAACTCCCTCCTTTTTCTTGGTGCCGGCCATAAAGATATTCTTTGAGGTGGTCAGGAGAGACATCATGGCCATGCCTATCCGGGTAAGTGGACCATCGAATTTAAATATGGATGAAAGACGCGCCCTTACCGCCCTACAGAATAACGGGGATTTCATCATCAAGGAGGCAGATAAAGGGGGCAATGTGGTTTTGTGGTCAGTTCAACTTTATGAAACTGAAGCTAAACGACAGCTGAGCAATACACAATACTATCAGAAGCTCCCCTCTGACCCCACCTCCATTTTTCTCCGTAAATATGAACAACTACTTGGCAGGACGTTACAGCATGGCATTATTTCTCCACAGGAGAAACAATACCTTTGGGTGGCGAATCCTGTAACGGCAACATTTTACATGTTGCCGAAAATTCATAAGGATAGCGTTAAACCTCCCGGTAGACCTATTGTGTCAAGTGTTGGCAGCATGTGTGAGAAGGCAGGCGAGTACTTAGATTTCTTCCTCCAGCGTATTGCCTCATCCCTTCCCTCATTTATTCGGGATTCCTCACACTTTATCAGCATGTGTAGCCAGGTGGTACTTCCTAGTAATTTTCTATTAGTCACCTGTTGTGAATTCTGTGGCAGAGCTCCCTCCTGTGGTCACAAGTGGTACTTCGGCTGATTCTCTCTGGGAGCTTCCGTTTGTGGAGGAAACTGGTACTGCTGCTTCTGAGTTTCCTCCCTCAGTTGATCTGGTGAGGTCGTTAGGTGCTTCTCTACTTAACCCCACCTAATGCTTTGATTCATGCTTCCTGTCAATGTTCCAGTGTTGGACTTGTGTTTCTCTGGATCATTCCTGTGGCCTGCTGCTCTGCATAGCTAAGTGCTTCTTTGCTATTTGTTGCTATTTTTTCTGTCCAGCTTGTCTATTTGTTTTGTTTTTGTGAGGTCACTTGTGTGCTCTGAACTTCAAGGTCCATTGTGGTTCTGAATTACCTATTCATAACAGTACTGAAGGCCCAAAGTACTATGCTTCTCAATAGAGGGAAAAAAGAAGTTCTGAGACCATTTTTTTTTCTTGGCTTTGTGTTTTGTCTTTTTTTTTCCCCTAGACATTTGGGTGGTTCAGTACACAGGTGTAGCGATGGACATTAGAAGTCTGTCTTCATTTGTGGATCAGCTCTCGGCAAGAGTACAAAAGATTCAAGACACTATTGATCAGAAATCTATGTTAGAACCAAGAATTCCTATTCCTGATTTGTTTTTTGGAGATAGAACTAAGTTTCTGAGTTTCAAAAATAATTGTAAGTTATTTCTGGCCTTGAAACCTCGTTCCTCTGGTGATCCAGTTCAACAGGTTTTGATTATTATTTCTTTTTTACGTGGCGACCCTCAGGACTGGGCATTTTCTCTTGCGCCAGGAGATCCTGCATTGAGTAATATCAATGCGTTTTTCCTGGCACTCGGATTGCTGTACGATGAGCCTAATTCAGTGGATCAGGCAGAAAAGAATTTGCTGGCTCTTTGTCAGGGTCAGGATGAGATAGAGGTATATTGCCAGAAATTTAGAAAATGGTCAGTGCCCACTCAATGGAATGAATCTGCGCTGGCAGCTATGTTCAGAAAGGGTCTCTCTGAAGCCCTTAAGGATGTCATGGTGGGATTTCCTATGCCTGCTGGTTTGAATGAGTCTATGTCTTTGGCTATTCAGATCGGTCGACGCTTGCGTGAGCGTAAATCTGTGCACCATTTGGAGGTATTACCTGAGCTTAAACCTGAGCCTATGCAGTGTGATAGGACTTTGACCAGAGTTGAACGGCAAGAACACAGACGTCTGTGGTGATTCCACTCATGCTATCTCTGATTGTCCTAAGCGCACTAAGCGGTTCGCTAGGTCTGCCACCATTGGTACGGTACAGTCAAAATTTCTTCTGTCTGTTACCTTGATCTGCTCTTTGTCATCATATTCTGTCATGGCATTTGTGGATTCAGGCGCTGCTCTGAATTTGATGGACTTGGAATATGCTAAGCGTTGTGGGTTTTTCTTGGAGCCCTTGCAGTGTCCTATTCCATTGAGAGGTATTGATGCTACACCTTTGGCGAAGAATAAGCCTCAATACTGGACCCAGCTGACCATGTGCATGGCTCCTGCACATCAGGAGGATATTCGCTTTCTGGTGTTGCATAATCTGCATGATGTGGTCGTGTTGGGGTTGCCATGGCTACAAGCCCATAATCCAGTATTGGATTGGAAATCCATGTCGGTGTCCAGCTGGGGTTGTCAGGGGGTACATGGTGATGTTCCATTTTTGTCAATTTCGCCATCCACCCCTTCTGAGGTTCCAGAGTTCTTGTCTGATTACCGGGATGTATTTGATGAGCCCAAGTCCGATGCCCTACCTCCGTATAGGGATTGTGATTGTGCTATCAATTTGATTCCTGGTGGTAAATTCCCAAAAGGTCGACTGTTTAATTTATCCGTGCCTGAGCACACCGCTATGCGCAGTTATGTGAAGGAATCCCTGGAGAAGGGGCATATTCGCCCGTCATCGTCGCCATTAGGAGCAGGGTTCTTTTTTGTAGCCAAAAAGGATGGTTCGCTGAGACCTTGTATAGATTATCGCCTTCTTAATAAGATCACTGTTAAATTTCAGTACCCCTTGCCTTTGTTATCTGATTTGTTTGCTCGGATTAAGGGGGCTAGTTGGTTCACCAAGATTGATCTTCGTGGTGCGTATAATCTGGTGCGAATCAGGCGAGACGATGAATGGAAAACTGCATTTAATACGCCCGGGGGTCATTTTGAGTATCTAGTGATGCCATTCGGACTTGCCAATGCTCCATCAGTGTTTCAGTCCTTTATGCATGACATCTTCCGAGAGTACCTGGATAAATTCCTGATTGTGTACTTGGATGACATTTTGATCTTCTCGGATGATTGGGAGTCTCATGTGAAACAGGTCAGAACGGTTTTTCAGGTCCTGCGTGCTAACTCTTTGTTTGTGAAGAGATCAAAGTGTCTCTTTGGGGTGCGGAAGGTTTCATTTTTGGGGTTCATCTTTTACCCTTCTACTATCGAGATGGATCCTGTTAAGGTCCAAGCCATCCATGATTGGACTCAGCCGACATCTCTGAAAAGTCTGCAAAAGTTCCTGGGCTTTGCTAATTTTTATCGTCGCTTCATCTGCAATTTTTCTAGTGTTGCCAAACCATTGACCGATTTGACCAAGAAGGGTGCTGATGTGGTCAATTGGTCTTCTGCTGCTGTGGAAGCTTTTCAAGAGTTGAAGCGTCGTTTTTCTTCTGCCCCTGTGTTGTGTCAACCTGATGTTTCTCTTCCGTTCCAGGTCCAGGTTGATGCTTCTGAGATTGGAGCAGGGGCTGTTTTGTCGCAGAGAGGTTCTGATTGTTCAGTGATGAAACCATGCGCTTTTTTTTCCAGGAAGTTTTCGCCTGCTGAGCGGAATTATGATGTGGGCAACCGAGAGTTGCTGGCCATGAAGTGGGCATTCGAGGAGTGGCGTCATTAGCTTGAAGGAGCTAAGCATCGCGTGGTGGTATTGACTGATCATAAGAACCTGACTTATCTCGAGTCTGCTAAGCGTTTGAATCCTAGACAGGCTCGTTGGTCGCTGTTTTTCGCCCGTTTTGACTTTGTGATTTCGTACCTTCCGGGCTCTAAAAATGTGAAGGCGGATGCTCTGTCTAGGAGTTTTGTGCCCGACTCTCCGGGTTTATCTGAGCCGGCGGGTATCCTCAAGGAAGGAGTAATTGTGTCTGCCATCTCCCCTGATTTGCGGCGGGTGCTGCAAAAATTTCAGGCTAATAAACCTGATCGTTGTCCAGCAGAGAAACTGTTTGTCCCGGATAGGTGGACAAATAAAGTGATCTCTGAGGTTCATTGTTCGGTGTTGGCTGGTCATCCTGGAATCTTTGGTACCAGAGAGTTAGTGGCTAGATCCTTTTGGTGGCCGTCTCTGTCGCGGGATGTGCGTTCTTTTGTGCAGTCCTGTGGGATTTGTGCTCGGGCTAAGCCCTGCTGTTCTCGTGCCAGTGGGTTGCTTTTGCCCTTGCCGGTCCCGAAGAGACCTTGGACACATATCTCTATGGATTTTATTTCAGATCTTCCCGTCTCTCAAAAGATGTCAGTCATTTGGGTGGTCTGTGATCGCTTTTCTAAGATGGTCCATCTGGTACCCTTGTCCAAGTTGCCTTCCTCCTCTGATTTGGTGCCATTGTTCTTCCAGCATGTGGTTCGTTTGCATGGCATTCCAGAGAATATCGTTTCTGACAGAGGTTCCCAGTTTGTTTCGAGGTTTTGGCGAGCCTTTTGTGGTAGGATGGGCATTGACTTGTCTTTTTCCTCGGCTTTTCATCCTCAGACTAATGGCCAGACCAAACAAACCAATCAGACCTTGGAAACCTATCTGAGATGCTTTGTTTCTGCCGATCAGGATGACTGGGTGTCCTTTTTGCCTTTGGCTGAGTTCGCCCTTAATAATCGGGCCAGCTCGGCTACCTTGGTTTTGCCATTTTTCTGCAATTCTGGGTTCCATCCTCGTTTCTCTTCAGGACAGGTTGAGTCTTCGGACTGTCCTGGTGTGGATACTGTGGTGGACAGGTTGCAGCAGATTTGGACTCATGTAGTGGACAATTTGACCTTGTCCCAGGAGAAGGCTCAACGTTTCGCTAATCGCAGACGCCGTGTGGGTCCCCGACTTCGTGTTGGGGATCTGGTTTGGTTATCTTCTCGTCATATTCCTATGAAGGTTTCCTCTCCGAAGTTTAAACCTCGTTTCATTGGTCCTTATAGGATTTCTGAGGTTATTAATCCTGTGTCTTTTTGTCTGACCCTCCCAGATTCTTTTTTCATACATAACGTCTTCCATAGGTCATTGTTGCGGAGATACGTGGCACCTATGGTTCCATCTGTTGACCCTCCTGCCCCGGTTTTGGTGGAGGGGGAATTGGAGTATATTGTGGAGAAGATTTTGGATTCTCGTGTTTCAAGACGGAAACTCCAGTATCTGGTTAAATGGAAGGGTTATGCTCAGGAGGATAATTCCTGGGTTTTTGCCTCTGATGTCCATGCTCCCGATCTTGTTCGTGCCTTTCATGTGGCTCGTCCTGGTCGGCCTGGGGGCTCTGGTGAGGGTTCGGTGACCCCTCCTCAAGGGGGGGGTACTGTTGTGAATTCTGTGGCAGAGCTCCCTCCTGTGGTCACAAGTGGTACTTCGGCTGATTCTCTCTGGGAGCTTCCGTTTGTGGAGGAAACTGGTACTGCTGCTTCTGAGTTTCCTCCCTCAGGTGATCTGGTGAGGTCGTTAGGTGCTTCTCTACTTAACCCCACCTAATGCTTTGATTCATGCTTCCTGTCAATGTTCCAGTGTTGGACTTGTGTTTCTCTGGATCATTCCTGTGGCCTGCTGCTCTGCATAGCTAAGTGCTTCTTTGCTATTTGTTGCTATTATTTCTGTCCAGCTTGTCTATTTGTTTTGCTGGAAGCTCTGGGACGCAAAGGGTGTACCTCCATGCCGTTAGTTCGGTACGGAGGGTCTTTTTGCCCCTTTGCGTGGTTTTCTTTAGGGTTTTGTGTAGACCGCAAAGTTATCTTTCCTATCCTCGTTCTGTCTAGAATATCGGGCCTCACTTTGCTGAATCTATTTCATCCCTACGTTTGTCTTTTCATCTTACTCACAGTCATTATATGTGGGGGGCTGCCTTTTCCTTTGGGGTATTTCTCTGAGGCAAGGTAGGCTTATTTTTTCTATCTTCAGGCTAGTTAGTTTCTCAGGCTGTGCCGAGTTGCATAGGTAGCGTTAGGCGCAATCCACGGCTGCCTCTAGTTGTGTTTGGAGAGGATCAGGGATTGCGGTCTGCAGAGTTCCCACGTCTCAGAGCTCGTTCTATTATTTTGGGTTATTGTCAGATCACTGTATGTGCTCTGACCTCCATGTCCATTGTGATACTGAATTGCCTTTCATAACAGTCACCTGTGATGTGGAATCACTTTATTCGAATATTGGTCATCAGGACGGGATAAGGGCGTTAACACACTTCTTGGATAAGAAGACGTCCATGGACATAGGCCACGATTCGTTTCTCCTCGATTTGATGTCTTTTGTGCTTCATCACAATTTTTTCCTCTTTGACAGAGTCTATTACCTACAGCGATCAGGCGTGGCGATGGGCGCGAAGTGTGCACCAGCCTATGCTAACATCTTTTTAGGCTGGTGGGAGGAGATATTTGTATATTCCTCCCCTCTATTCGCTGCCCACGTCCACGCCTGGTATCACTTTATAGACGATGTCTTCATCATCTGGAAGGGCACTGAAGAGGAATGTGTTATGTTTTTCAACGATCTAAACTCCAATTCTGTTAACATCTTTCTTACGTTCTCCATTTCTACCAGTGATACCACCTTTCTGGATTTGAGGGTATTTTCACATGAGCAACATTTGGCCACCGACCTTTTTAGAAAACCCACGGCAACGAATTCGCTTCTGGAATTTTCCAGTTTTCATCCTTGGCACACAAAGGTGGGTGTCCCAACTGGACAATTTCTACGTACAAGACGTAACTGTACCCTTGATACCGATTTTTCAACTCAGGCTCGGGAGCTTTCGGACCGGTTCCGACATAGGGGTTACCCTAGGCGTGTCATCTCCACAGCCTACCAGAGGGCGAGGGCGCAAGATCAGAGGTCGCTTCTATTTTCTAAGAGACAAAATCAAGAGAGTCAGACCAGGTTCATTACCGATTTCAACAGCAATTGGAAACAGGTTAGTGACATTTTGTCCAGGCACTGGCAGATCCTCCGGACGGATACACACACCTCGGAGGTCACCAGCAATAGACCCCTTCTTACGGCACGACGGGCACCTAACCTTAGGGATATCCTCACTCAGAGTCACTTTAAGAGACCGACGTTTAAACTGAATAGAGGCATTACTTTGAGAGGGTCATTTCCATGTGGGGACTGTAACATCTGTCCCCACATGGTACCTACCCGTGACCTCTTCATGCACCCCATTTTGCTTATTAGACACTTCCTTAAGTCCTACATTAATTGTAGATATAGGGATGTGATCTATGCCCTTATCTGCCCCTGTAGGATGATGTATGTTGGGCAGACCACCCAAGAACTTAGGAAGCGTGCCCAAAAACATATTTCTACAATACACTTGGCAGCCTCGGATCAGAGAAAGGGCAAGGCTCTCACCCCAGTGGCTGAACATTTTTTGGTCAAGCATGGAGGTTCTCCAGCTAATCTGAAGGTGGTGGGCCTGCAGAAACTTGTCCCCAATGAGAGAGGGGGAAATAAAAGTAGGCTCCTTCTCCAAATTGAGTCCAAATGGATCTTTAAGTTACACACAGTGGCCCCTGCAGGTTTAAACGAGGAACTCCTCTTTACGGGGTTCCTGGGACAGTAGATCCATCTTTATGGAGTTGCAGTCGGTATAACATTAGGTGTTCCTATGCTGTTTGATTGACCTATGACTTTAAAGGTATGGTTCGTCTCTCCTTACCGCTAGGGTTGAGCGAAACGGGTCGAACATTTTCAAAAGTCGCCGACTTTTGGCGAAGTCGAGTTTCATGAAACCCGATCCGACCCCTGTGCGTGGTCGGCCATGCGGTACGCGACTTTCGCGCCAAAGTCGCGTTTCAATGACGCGAAAAGTGCCATTTCTCAGCCAATGAAGGTAAACGCAGAGTGTGGGCAGCGTGATGACATAGGTCCTGGTCCCCACCATCTTAGAGAAGGGCATTGCAGTGATTGGCTTGCTGTCTGCGGTGTCACAGGGGCTATAAAGGGGAGTTCCCGCCGACCGCCATGTTACTGCTGCTGATCTGAGCTTAGGCAGAGGTTGCTGCCGCTTCGTCAGAAGCAGGGATAGCGTTAGGCAGGGTCCATTAACCACAAAACCGCTTGTGCTGTAGCGATTTCCACTGCCCAACACCACCTTCGGTGTGCAGGGACAGTGGAAGCTCCTTTTTTTTTTTTTTCCTCAGCGCTGTAGCTCATTGGGCTGCCCTAGAAGGCTCCCTGATAGCTGCATTGCTGTGTGTACGCCGCTGTGCAAACCAACTGCTTTTTTCAAAGCACAAATCCTCTTGTTCCTTCCTTTCTGCACAGCTATCTTGTTTGTTTGTCCACACTTTTTATTTAATTTGTGCATCAGTCCACTCCTTATTGCTGCCTGCCATACCTGGCTGAGATTACTGCAGGGAGATAGTAATTGAAGGACAGTTCCTTTTTTTTTTTTTTTTTTTTTTTGTGGGTGATTAAGATTGACATTTCTGCTAGAGTGCCATCTCTGTCTGTGTCATCTCTCACTCAGTGGGCCATAGAAAGCCTATTTATTTTTTTGCTTGATTTGGGTTCCAAAATCTACCAGAAAAAATCACAACATCAATCAGTGGGAGAAAAATATTGGCCTCAGGGCTTGTGTGCCACTCCTTACTCCTGTGTGTGCCATCTCTCACTCAGTGGGCCATAGAATGCCTATTAATTTTTTTGCTTGATTTGGGTTCTAAATTCTACCTGAAAAAATCATTAAATCAATCAGTGGGAGATTAATATTGGGCTTTGGGCTTGTGTGCCAGTCCTAAGCGTGCCATCTCTCTCTCTCAGATAGTGGGCCATAGAAAGCCTATTTATTATTATTTTATTTATTGGGTTTATAAATTTTCCCTGGAAAAAAAAAAAAAGTGGGAGATTAATATTGGCCTCTGGGCTTGTGTGCCAGTCCTGAGCGTGCCATCTCTCTCACAAATAGTGGGCCATAGAAAGCCTATTTATTTTTTGGGTTGATTTGGGTTCCTAATTCTACCTGAAAAAATCAATCAATCAATCAGTGGGAGAAAAATATTGGCCTCAGGGCTTGTGTGCCACTCCTTACTCCTGTGTGTGCCATCTCTCACTCAGTGGGCCATAGAAAGCCTATTAATTTTTTTGCTTGATTTGGGTTCTAAATTCTACCTGAAAAAATCATTAAATCAATCAGTGGGAGATTAATATTGGGCTTTGGGCTTGTGTGCCAGTCCTAAGCGTGCCATCTCTCTCTCTCAGATAGTGGGCCATAGAAAGCCTATTTATTATTATTTTTTTTATTGGGTTTATAAATTTTCCCTGGAAAAAAAAAAATGGGAGATTAATATTGGCCTCTGGGCTTGTGTGCCAGTCCTGAGCGTGCCATCTCTCTCACAAATAGTGGGCCATAGAAAGCCTATTAATTTTTTTGCTTGATTTGGGTTCCAAAATCTACCTGAAAAAAATCACTAAATCAATCAGTGGGAGATTAATATTGGCCTCTGGGCTTGTGTGCCACTCCTGACTCCTGTGTGCGTCATCTGTCACTCAGTGGGCCCTAGAAAGCCTATTTTTTGTTTTATTTGTTTTCTAAATTCTCCCTGAAACAATCATTTTATTTTCTTTGGTTTCTAAATTATTCCTGAAAAAAATCATTTTTTTTGTATTTTTTTTTCTCTCAAGTCTCCCTGAAAAAAAAAAAAAAAAAAAAATCTGTGGGAGATTCATATTGCCCCTTCTGCTTGTGTGCCAGTCTTGACTCCTGGGTGTGCCATCTCTCTCTCTCTCCCCAATTGTGGGCCATAGAAAGCCTATTAATTTTTTTGCTTGATTTGGGTTCCAAAATCTACCAAAAAAAATCACTAAATCAATCAGTGGGAGATTAATATTGGCCTCTGGGCTTGTGTGCCACTCCTGACTCCTGTGTGCGTCATCTGTCACTCAGTGGGCCCTAGAAAGCCTACTTTTGGTTTTATTTGTTTTCTAAATTCTCCCTGAAACAATCATTTTATTTTCTTTGGTTTCTAAATTATTCCTGAAAAAAATCATTTTTTTTGTATTTTTTTTTCTCTCAAGTCTCCCTGAAAAAAAAAAAAAAAAAAAATCTGTGGGAGATTCATATTGCCCCTTCTGCTTGTGTGCCAGTCTTGACTCCTGGGTGTGCCATCTCTCTCTCTCTCCCCAATTGTGGGCCATAGAAAGCCTATTAATTTTTTTGCTTGATTTGGGTTCCAAAATCTACCAAAAAAAATAACTAAATCAATCGGTGGGAGATTAATATTGGCCTCTGGGCTTGTGTGCCACTCCTGACTCCTATGTGCGTCCTCTCTCACTCAGTGGGCCCTACAAAGCCTTTTTTTTTCTTTTTTTTTCCTAAATTCTCCCTGAAACAATCATTTCATTTTATTTGTTTTATAAATTCTTCTGTAAAAAATAATTTTTTTTTAAGTTTTTTTTTTTCTGAAGTCTCCCTTTTAAAAAAAACAAACACAAATCAGTGGGAGATAAATATTTACATTTGCGCTTCAGTGACAGTCCTGCGTGTGTGCCATCTCATTTGTTGCCAACAACAACAGAGTGTGTAACATTGTGGCTGATTTTCGTTGTGGTCTCACCCACCTGTAAAGGGGTAGCTAAATCATACTGAAGTTATAGCTCACTGTGTAAGTTGTGTGACAGCAACAAATACCGTTCGTTTGGTAACGTTTTTAAAACAATGAGGAAGTCTGGTGGAAGAGGTCGTGGCCGGGGGCGTTCATTGTCAGCTGGTAATGAGGGTAGTGGTAGTGGTGGAGCATCAGCTGGTCGTGGGAAAAAAAATATTGCACCTAAGTCTGGAGCTGTGGAGCCAGGTTCGTCGTCTGGCTACACGAGGCCTCGAACGCTCCCTTTTCTGGGAGTAGGAAAACCGCAGCAAGAGCAAGTTTTGGCTTATCTTGCTGACTCAGCCTCTAGCTCTTTTGCCTCCTCTCGTGAAACTGGTAAATGTCAAAGCAGCGCGTCGTTAGTGGATGTTCACGGTCAGGGACAAGTCGCTTCCTTGTCCTCTTCAGCAAAAACACCAACAGAGAAGAATGCAGCAGGCGACACAACGGGTTACTCCATGGAGCTCTTTACACATACCGTCCCTGGCTTAGAAAGTGAAGCAGTTAACAGTCCATGCCCATTACAAGTTGAATCTGACATGGAGTGCACTGATGCACAGCCACAGCCAGACTACTATCCTGGTCCTTTGACTCAGACCACAACATTGCCATCGCAGGGTGCTGATCAAGAATCAGACCCTGATGAGACTATGTTGCCCCATCACGAACGCTATACCACCGACCGACACGGTGACACAGACGAAGTTGCACACGAGCTACAAGAAGAGGTAATAGATGACCCAGTTCTTGACCCCGATTGGCAGCCATTGGGGGAACAGGGTGCAGGCGGCAGCAGTTCTGAAGCAGAGGAGGAGGGGCCGCAGCAGGCATCAACATCGCAACAGGTTCCATCTGCCGGGCCCGTATCTTGCCCAAAACGCGTGGCAAAGCTAAAACCTGTTGGAGGACAGCGTGGCCATCCGGTTAAAGCTCAGACTGCAATGCCTGAAAAGGTATCCGATGCTAGAAAGAGTGCAGTCTGGCATTTTTTTAAACAACATCCAATTGATCAGCGCAAAGTCATCTGTCAAAAATGTTCAACTACCTTAAACAGAGGACAGAATCTGAAAAGTCTCAATACAAGTTGCATGCATAGACATTTAACCACCATGCATTTGCAAGCCTGGACTAACTACCAAACGTCCCTTAAGGTTGTAGCACCCTCGGCCAATGAAGCTAGTCAGCAACGCAACATCCCTTCCGGCAGTGTAGGGCCACCATTTTCCGCACCACCTGCAGTATCTGTGCAGGTTTCTTTGCCAGGCCAAAGCCGTCAGGGTCAGGGAATCACCAGTTTCGTAGTAGGAAACACTGCATCTAGGGCACCGGTGGCAACAATACCATCTCCCACCGTCTCTCAGTCTGCCATGTCCACCGGCACCCCCGCTAGTTCCACGATCTCCAGCTCTCCAGTCCAGCTCACCCTACATGAGACTATGGTTAGAAAAAGGAAGTACTTAGCCTCGCATCCGCGTACACAGGGTTTGAACGCACACATAGCTAGACTAATCTCGTTAGAGATGATGCCCTACCGGTTAGTTGAAAGCGAAGCTTTCAAAGCCCTGATGGACTACGCTGTACCACGCTACGAGCTACCCAGTCGACACTTTTTTTCCAGAAAAGCCATCCCAGCCCTCCACCAGCATGTTAAAGAGCGCATCGTCCATGCACTCAGGCAATCTGTGAGCACAAAGGTGCACCTGACAACAGATGCATGGACCAGTAGGCATGGCCAGGGACGTTACGTGTCCATCACGGCACACTGGGTAAATGTGGTGGATGCAGGGTCCACAGGGGACAGCAAGTTTGGGACAGTTCTGCCTAGCCCACGGTCTAGGAAACAATTGGCTGTAGCCGATCGCACCCCCTCCTCCTCCTCTTCGTCCTCCTGCAGAAGCGAGAGCTCGTCCACAGACCGCAGTCGCACAACCACTCCATCCGCAGCTGCCACTGTTGCACACCAGGTCTCCCATTATGGGGCAGCTACTGGCAAACGTCAGCAGGCTGTATTGGCTATGAAGTGTTTGGGCGACAACAGACACACCGCGGAAGTTCTGTCCGAGTTCTTGCAGAAAGAAACGCAGTCGTGGCTGGGCACTGTAGATCTTGAGGCAGGCAAGGTAGTGAGTGATAACGGAAGGAATTTCATGGCTGCCTTCTCCCTTTCCCAACTGAAACACATTCCTTGCCTGGCTCACACCTTAAACCTGGTGGTGCAGTGCTTCCTGAAAAGTTATCCGGGGTTATCCGACCTGCTCCTCAAAGTGCGTGGACTTTGCTCACATATCCGCCGTTCGCCCGTACACTCCAGCCGTATGCAGACCTATCAGCGTTCTTTGAACCTTCCCCAGCATCGCCTAATCATAGACGTTGCAACAAGGTGGAACTCAACACTGCACATGCTTCAGAGACTGTGTGAACAGAGGCGGGCTGTTATGTTTTTGTGGGAGGATACACATACACGGGCAGGCAGTAGGATGGCAGACATGGAGTTGTCAGGTGTGCAGTGGTCGAAGATTCAAGACATGTGTCAAGTCCTTCAGTGTTTTGAGGAATGCACACGGCTGGTTAGTGCAGACAACGCCATAATAAGCATGAGCATCCCCCTAATGCGTCTGCTGATGCAAAGTTTGACGCACATAAAGGATCAGGCGTCTGCAGCTGAGGAAGAGGAAAGCCTTGATGACAGTCAGCCATTGTCTGGCCAGGGCAGTGTACAGGACGAGGTAGCGGGCGAAGAGGAGGAGGAGGACGAGGAGGATGATGGGGATGATTATATTTTTAATGAGGAAGCTTTTCCGGGGCCACTGGAAATTGGTGGCGCGGCAAGGCCGGGTTCTGGTTTTTTGAGGGACACAAGTGACGTCGATTTGCCTGAAACTGCCCCTCAACCAAGCACAACCGCAGATTTGAGAACTGGAACTTTGGCCCACATGGCGGATTATGCCTTACGTATCCTCAAAAGGGACACACGCATAACTAAAATGATGAATGATGACGATTACTGGTTGGCCTGCCTCCTTGATCCTCGCTATAAAGGCAAATTGCAAAATATAATGCCACATGAGAACTTGGAACTAATATTAGCAACCAAAAAATCAACTCTTGTTGACCGTTTGCTTCTGGCATTCCCTGCACACAGCGCCCGTGATTGTTCTCACACGAGCTGCAGGGGCCAGCAGACCAGAGGAGTTAGAGGGGCAGAAATCAGAAGTGGCGTTGGCCAGAGGGGTTTTCTGACCAGGTTGTGGAGTGATTTTGCTATGACCGCAAACAGGACAGGTACTGCAGCATCAATTCAAAGTGACAGGAGACAACATTTGTCCAGTATGGTTACAAACTATTTTTCATCCCTTATCGATGTTCTCCCTCAACCGTCATTCCCATTTGATTACTGGGCATCAAAATTAGACACCTGGCCAGAATTGGCAGAATATGCATTGCAGGAGCTTGCTTGCCCGGCAGCTAGTGTCCTATCAGAAAGAGTATTCAGTGCTGCAGGT
Organism: Ranitomeya imitator; assembly: GCF_032444005.1. Lineage (NCBI taxonomy): Eukaryota > Metazoa > Chordata > Amphibia > Anura > Dendrobatidae > Ranitomeya > Ranitomeya imitator. The sequence continues at coordinate 83,032,946 of NC_091282.1, forward strand.
TCAATACTAACAGAAAAAAGGACTCGTCTGGCTACCCAAAATGTAGATGATCTAACCTTCATTAAAATGAACCACAACTGGATTTCGAAATCTTTTGCCCCACCTTGCCCGGCTGACACCTAGCTTTCCTATGAAAAGGTCTTGCCTGTGGACTATTCTGAATGCCTTTTCCAATCTCGTAATTTTCAGCACCTGATTGTCCAGCATACGACATGTTTACACCTCACTAAATGGCCAAACTCCCCACACGGGGCCGTGGTATCGACACTTGGCGACAGCACCCGTGAGAGTGCAGTTTGTCTGAAGAGGTGGGTGAGCCCGCTTTTGGTCGACGGCACTGCCACTGGGTCCCTCCTAGTACAATAAAGTGTCTCTGGCGGTGGTGGTGCGCACCCAACGTCAGACACACCGTTGTAATATGAGGGGCCCTGGGCCTGTACCGCCGGCCACAAGACAGTTTCCCCCCACCCCAGCTCAAACAGTGCTCTACCACTTGCAAAATTATCTCACAGCTCCACCAATGTTTAGTCTATGCGCTGACATCCTTCAATGCCTGCCACTGACAATACCATTGTATTGACATTTTTGTTATGTTAGGCCTTCGATGCCTGTCTGTGGTCACTCCTTCCACTAGGCCTCCACTGACCACACCACTGCTGCCCGTGTACCCCTGGAACCAATTTAAAATTGCCTACAGCCATGTGTTATTATTTTAGGCCTTCGATGCCTGTCTGCGGTCACTCCTTCCACTAGGCCTCTACTGACCACACCACTGCTGCCAGTGTACCCCTGGAACCAATTTAAAATTGCCTACAGCCAGCCCAATTTTTTTATTTTAGGCCTTCGATGCCTGTCTGCGGTCCATTCTTTCAACTACTACTACACTGACCAGGGCACTGCTGCCCGTGTACCCCTGGAACCAATTTAAAATTGCCTACAGCCATGTGTTATTATTTTAGGCCTTCGATGCCTGTCTGCGGTCACTCCTTCCACTAGGCCTCCACTGACCACACCACTGCTGCCCGTGTACCCCTGGAACCAATTTAAAATTGCCTACAGCCATGTGTTATTATTTTAGGCCTTCGATGCCTGTCTGCGGTCCATTCTTTCAACTACTACTACACTGACCAGGGCACTGCTGCCCGTGTACCCCTGGAACCAATTTAAAATTGCCTACAGCCATGTGTTATTATTTTAGGCCTTCGATGCCTGTCTGCGGTCACTCCTTCCACTAGGCCTCCACTGACCACACCACTGCTGCCCGTGTACCCCTGGAACCAATTTAAAATTGCCTACAGCCATGTGTTATTATTTTAGGCCTTCGATGCCTGTCTGCGGTCCATTCTTTCAACTACTACTACACTGACCAGGGCACTGCTGCCCGTGTACCCCTGGAACCAACATCAGAAAATATAAAAATAAGTATTTTGCTTACAAAAAAGAAAATACTGGAGAGATATCAAATGCAGACATTTTAACATTAAAAACAAACACACAACTAAAATCTGGTACAGTACTAAAAATGGCCACCAGCTACAATTACTTTCTCCTGCAAGTAGTTAAGTGAAAGGCTTTTTAAATTGAAAACACAGATATGGCATCCACCGAGTGTTGTCCTGTCGCGTCTTCTTTATATTATTGCCGAGAAGATGCAAAACAATGAAAATAATAAAATCATTAATTACCAAAATAATAGAGAAAGTCAACACCACATTGCAAATAAACATTCATTCCAAATAAAGAAGCAGGGCGCGTCCGAGGGTGAGTATATACCTAATAAGAATATAATCACCCTCGGACGCGCAATGCTTATTTCCAACAGCCTTCCTTCCTAAGAATCAGCCCTTCCGTGGTGTAGAGAGACGTTGTGTTACACTCCAAGGTGTTCCCCAGGTTGCCTTTCCTGAGCTTCGATCTTCCGGCTCTCGTTTAGTAGTTGTTGGAAACTACGCTGCATTAGGCCTTCAAATTGGGTATGGGGTGTAGAGAGATGGTGTGTTCCACTCCAAGGTGTTCCCCAGGTTGCCTTTCCTGAGCTTCGATCTTCCGGCTCTCGTTTAGTAGTTCTTGGAAACTACACTGCATTAGGCCTTCAAATTGGGTATGGGGTGTAGAGAGAGGGTGTGTTACACTCCAAGGTGTTCCCCAGGTTGCCTTTCCTGAGCTTCGATCTTCATGCTCTTGTTTAGTAGTTGTCGGAAACTACGCTGCATTAGGCCTACAAATTGGGTATGGGGTGTAGAGAGAGGGTTTGTTACAGTCCAAGGTGTTCCCCAGGTTGCCTTTCCTGAGCTTCGATCTTCCGGCTCTCGTTTAGTAGTTGTTGGAAACTACGCTGCATTAGGCCTTCAAATTGGGTATGGGGTGTAGAGAGAGGGTGTGTTACACTCCAAGGTGTTCCCCAGGTTGCCTTTCCTGAGCTTCGATATTCCGGCTCTCGTTTAGTAGTTGTTGGAAACTACACTGCATTAGGCCTACAAATTTGGTATGGGGGAAACATTGGCGCATCTGCGGTCCCTCCTTCCTCTAGGCCTCCACTGACCTGTCTACTGCTGCCCGTGTTCCCCTGGAACCAATTTTAAATTGCCTACAGGCAGCCCAATTTATTATGTTAGGGCTTCGAAGCCTGTCTGCGGTCCCTCCTTCCACTAGGCCTCCACTGACCTGTCTACTGCTGCCCGTGTACCCCTTGAACCAACATCATAAAATAAAAAAAAAAGTATTTTGCTTATAAAAAAGAAAATACTGGTGAGATATCAAATGCAGACATTTTAACATTAAAAACAAACACACAACTAAAATCTGGTACAGTACTAAAAATGGCCACCAGCTACAATTACTTTCTCCTGCAAGTAGTTAACTGAAAGGTTTTTTAAATTGAAAACATGCATATGGCATCCACCGAGTGTTGTCCTGTCGCGTCTTCTTTATATTATTGCCGAGAAGATGCAAAACAATGAAAATAATAAAATCATTAATTACCAAAATAATAGAGAAAGTCAACACCACATTGCAAATAAACATTCATTCCAAATAAAGAAGCAGGGCGCGTCCGAGGGTGAGTATATACCTAATAAGAATATAATCACCATCGGACGCGCAATGCTTATTTCCAACAGCCTTCCTTCCTAAGAATCAGCCCTTCCGTGGTGTAGAGAGACGTTGTGTTACACTCCAAGGTGTTCCCCAGGTTGCCTTTCCTGAGCTTCGATCTTCCGGCTCTCGTTTAGTAGTTGTTGGAAACTACGCTGCATTAGGCCTTCAAATTGGGTATGGGGTGTAGAGAGATGGTGTGTTCCACTCCAAGGTGTTCCCCAGGTTGCCTTTCCTGAGCTTCGATCTTCCGGCTCTCGTTTAGTAGTTCTTGGAAACTACACTGCATTAGGCCTTCAAATTGGGTATGGGGTGTAGAGAGAGGGTGTGTTACACTCCAAGGTGTTCCCCAGGTTGCCTTTCCTGAGCTTCGATCTTCATGCTCTCGTTTAGTAGTTGTCGGAAACTACGCTGCATTAGGCCTACAAATTGGGTATGGGGTGTAGAGAGAGGGTTTGTTACACTCCAAGGTGTTCCCCAGGTTGCCTTTCCTGAGCTTCGATCTTCCGGCTCTCGTTTAGTAGTTGTTGGAAACTACGCTACATTAGGCCTTCAAATTGGGTATGGGGTGTAGCGAGAGGGTGTGTTACACTCCAAGGTGTTCCCCAGGTTGCCTTTCCTGAGCTTCGATCTTCCGGCTCTCGTTTAGTAGTTCTTGGAAACTACACTGCATTAGGCCTTCAAATTGGGTATGGGGTGTAGAGAGAGGGTGTGTTACACTCCAAGGTGTTCCCCAGGTTGCCTTTCCTGAGCTTCGATCTTCCGGCTCTCGTTTAGTAGTTCTTGGAAACTACACTGCATTAGGCCTACAAATTGGGTATGGGGTGGAGAGAGATGGTGTGTTACACTCCAAGGTGTTCCCCAGGTTTCCTTGCCATTGCTTCGGTCTTCCGACTCTCGTTTAGTAGTTGTAGAAAAGTACACTGCATTAGGCCTACAAAATGGGTATGGGGTGGAGAGAGATGGTGTGTTACACTCCAAGGTGTTCCCCAGGTTGCCTTTCCTGAGCTTCTATCTTCAGGCTCTCATTAAATTGTGGTTAAATGGAACAACTGCATTTGGCGTACTAGTTGGTTTGGGGCCTACTATCGGTGTCTGCCACTCCTTGCTGTTCTCCTGGTTTCCTGTCCTGAAATTCCATTTTCAGGCTCTCGTTAAGTAGTTGTTAATGTTAGACTGCATTTGGCCTACTAGTTGGGTTGGGGCCTACTATCGGTGTCTGCCACTCCTTGCTGTTCTCCTCCACTGAACAAAGCTGTGCCGCCTGTTTACTACGGTTGCCAATTTTGAACTGCATTTCGACTACTTACTGATTTGGCCCTACTCTCTGTGTCAGCCTCTCATTCCAGTTGTCCTCCACTGCAATGCCCCCTGGTTATTCCTGCGTTACCAATTTTGAACTGCATTTAGCCCACTTTATTCTTTGGGCCTATATCTGTGTTTCCAATTCATCGTGCCCATTGCCCAGCCAGTGATAGATGAGTCTGCTGGAACATTGACCCATAACGCAACATTCCCCGTGCATGCTACACAACAACATTGTGACCCTGCTGAAAGTCAGGTTGCTCTTCCCGCATACCATACCACCTTACACGGGGACAAAGAGGAAGGTGCAGATGAAAGTGCAGGTTCTTTCATCAGGTGGGGGGAGGAATACTAGTTGGCGACGTCACTGGCACAGGGCCTCTCATAGTACGCAAAAGTGTTGCTGCCGGTGGGAGGCGCCCCCGCCGTGCAAACACACCGCTGTACTTTGAGGGGCCCTGTGCCAGTGCCAATGCCAACAAGTGGGCCCCCACTGCTTGCTCAGGATCACAGCACTTGCAAAGTTGAAATTCTTACCTCTCCCTGCTCCACTGCCGTGACGTGGTCCAGATTTCCTGGGCCCACTAATTACTTGAACCAGCCCTACCCCACACAACTTTAGCCAAATAACCCCCAATTTCAAATGCCTTCCAATTATTATAAGGTAAATTACGCTTGACAAGCTTCATTAAGAAGAATGGATGGTTTTGACATTAAAATGGGCACTCTAGGTGTTTTCCTGGCCCCCACTCACTGCCGACTATGCTGCCCCATTGACTTGCATTGGGTTTCGTGTTTTGGTCGATCCCGACTTTACGTCATAATCGGCCGATTTCACTCGACCCGACTTTTGAGATAGTCGGGTTTCGCGAAACCCGGCTCGACTCTAAAAAGGTCAAGGTCGCTCAACTCTACTTACCGCTGTTTGCTCCTTTGTCCTCTTTTTTCTCCTAGCCATTTATTGGGTCGTTATTCGCTAGTACCTGCCCTATGGGACTTTACAGCTATTATGTATGCAGTTTTCATCATGTTCATCACTATATTGGAGTTCAAGTTGCTTGGGACGTACGTTTGCCATGGACCAAGGATGGACCTACATTGAATTTTTCAATCTTAATGGACTATAGCCATTGGACTTGCCTTATGTGAAATGAGACGTCTACAATAGTTCTACTTAGATCATGCTACCCGTACCATCATCTTTATCTACGGGCTATTGGACTTCTCCTGTACATGACTTGTGCTCTCCTGCTTCCGGGTTATTATTATTATTATTATTTTTATTTTTATTTATTTTTCTTTGTTATACGTTATATTGCCTGAGGAGTCTCTATCTGCATGGCAGCATTCAATAAGGACATTTATCATCTTTCCTTACGCCAATCAGTGGAGGACTATTGTGTGCGTGAAGAATCGCCTCCATGGACATATACAAGAGACATTCTGGACTCATATTTTGAGTTTTCTTTTTATTAGCATACAGGTTCCAATTAGGTATTATTGGTTTAACATCACTAATATATGTGTCTTTTGATAACTTGTTTTCCTTTCTAGGTCCGGTTTGCTGCCCAGGAGCTATTCACTGTGACGCATTGTCATCCATCTTCAAATGTACCTTATCACCTATCTAAGTGGGTTTCTTCTAAGGGGGCCAGGGTATACCCATATTGAATACTTCCTTCCCCACTTTCTGTTCTTGTGGGAGGGGTGGGGGGTGTTTCCCTCTCGTCGCACATCTTCTATCTTAAGCATTCCGGCGCTCTGCCTGTTCTATTGTAGCTCTGCGCTCTTGATGCATGCGCAGCGCGGCTCGGATATGGAGCCGCGTCTGCGCGTGCGCCGGCTATGTCCAACGGAGGCCTCCGTACATCTTCTTCTTCTCTACACGTAGCTGCACTTTTACCCCGCCTCCTTCCTGCCGCTCCATGGAGGAGCACACCGGTTGTTATCATGCAGATTTATGCTCTTATTTATATGTGGGTTGAACACCACATACCCCACTTCCCCTGACGAAGCCTCTGCGGCGGCGATACGCATGGGGCTCTGCTTCCTACACCCCCTCCTGACCACTGACTGGCCATTCATGGCATGTGGCTCTGCAGCTGTAGCTTTATCCTCCGACCCTCTGATCTACATTTACCATGACTTTAGATCCAGCTGAGCGTTTATTCGGCGGCATGCCGACTTCATAGATCTCCCAGAGGGGAGCTTTGCTCTATTTACCAAGGTTTTTTCTTATCTGGGTCACATTTTTTAGTGACTCATTCGTCATATACTCTGCCATCATTTGGTAATGTATTTTGATTTTTGTATTCTATGTACTTGGTTTGCATAAGATATCATATTACATTGCTCCCTTAACAGGCATATTTAGGTCTATTGGCATATGTTACTATACATTTAGGATGGTCGGATGTTATACATTATACATGGATTGCTGTTTATCTATCAGGATATACTGGGGTGTTTTACACACAGTTGTATTTTAAATGTTTTTAAGTGTTTTTCTTTGTGGTGTTCAATAAACATGTTTTGGTATTTTTGCTATATGGTTGTGCAGGCCTGATTTAGTCCATTCTTTTTTCTTTGTTCTTTGTGCTATATTATAGTGGACTTGGCCTTGCACCCTTCTTTTATTGCATCTTCGGCTAGAGTGCACCCTGTGTTTATACTACATCAAATTCAGGGCAGCGCCTGAATCCACAAATGCCATGACAGAATAGGAAGACAAAGAGCAGATCAAAGTAACGGATAAAAGAAATTTCGACTGTACCGTACCAATGGTGGCAGACTTAGCGAACCGCTTAGTGCGCTTAGGACAATCGGAGATAGCATGAGTGGAATCACCACAGTAGAAACACAGCCCATTCTGACGTCTGTGTTCTTGCCTTTCAGCTCTGGTCAAAGTCCTATCACACTGCATAGGCTCAGGTTTATGCTCAGATAATACCGCCAAATGGTGCACAGATTTACGCTCACGCAAGCGTCGACCGATCTGAATGGCCAAAGACATAGACCCATTCAGACCAGCAGGCATAGGAAATCCCACCATGACATCCTTAAGGGCTTCAGAGAGACCCTTTCTGAAGATTGCTGCCAAAGCACATTCATTCCATTGAGTGAGCACAGACCACTTTCTAAACTTCTGACAATAAATTTCTATCTCATCCTGACCCTGACACAGAGCCAGCAAATTTTTCTCTGCCTGATCCACTGAATTAGGTTCATCGTACAGTAATCCAAGCGCCAGAAAAAACGCATCAATATTACATAATGCAGGATCTCCTGGCGCAAGGGAAAATGCCCAGTCTTGAGGGTCGCCACGTAATAAAGAAATAATGATCTTAACTTGTTGAACTGGGTCACCAGAGGAGCGAGGTTTCAACGCCAGAAACAGTTTGCAATTATTTTTGAAACTCAGAAATTTAGCTCTATCTCCAGAAAACAAATCAGGAATAGGAATTCTTGGTTCTAACATAGAATTCTGAGCCACAAAGTCTTGAATATTTTGTACTCTTGCAGTGAGAAGATCCACACATGAAGACAGACCTTTAATGTTCATCACCACACCTGTGTCCTGAACCACCCAAATGTCTAGGGGAAAAAAAAGGCAAAACACAGTGCAAAGAAAAAAAAATGGTCTCAGAACTTCTTTTTTCCCTCTATTGAGAAGCATAGTACTTTGGGCCTTCAGTACTGTTATGAATAGGTAATTCAGAACCACAATGGACCTTGAAGTTCAGAGCACACAAGTGACCTCACAAAAACCACAAAACATAGGACGAGCTCTGAGACGTGGGAACTCTGCTGACCGCAATCCCTAAACCTATCAAACCACACTAAAGGTAGCCGTGGATTGCGCCTAACGCTCCCTATGCAACTCGGCACAGCCTGAGAAACTAGCTAGCCTGAAGATAGAAAAATAAGCCTACCTTGCCTCAGAGAAATTCCCCAAAGAAAAAGGCAGCCCCCCACATATAATGACTGTGAGGTAAGATGAAAATACAAACACAGAGATGAAATAGATTTAGCAAAGTGAGGCCCGACTTACTGAATAGACCGAGGATAGGAAAGATAGCTTTGCGGTCAACACAAAAACCTACAAACAACCACGCAGAGGGGCAAAAAGACCCTCCGCACCGACTAACGGTACGGAGGTGCTCCCTCTGCGTCTCAGAGCTTCCAGCAAGCAAGCAAAACCAAAAAAGCAAGCTGGACAGAAAATATAGCAACAAAAGTAACACAAGCAGAACTTAGCTTATGCTGAGCAGACAGGCCACAGGAACGATCCAGAAGGAAGCAAGACCAATACTAGAACATTGACTGGAGGCCAGGATCAAAGCACTAGGTGGAGTTAAATAGAGCAGCACCTAACGACTTAACCTCATCACCTGAGGAAGGAAACTCAGAAGCCGCAGTACCACTCGTGACCACAGGAGGGAGCTTGATCACAGAATTCACAACAATACACTCCCTGGTCGCCTCCCTCCACATGACCAGGGGGACACGGCTTCTTAAGTGGTACAGGTATTTTGGCGCGAGCTGGGCAGACACCGATAAAATGACCAGTCTGCCCACAGTAAAAACATGCGCCCACACTATGGTGAACCGCAGGCAACCCCATTTGGGAAACAACTCCTCCCACCTGCATGGGTTCATCCACCTGCTCAGGTGTGTCCCCCTCCCTAGCAAGGACTACTGGAGGCACATTAGGTGTATATCTCTCCCTCAAGCATCTATCTAACCGGATGGCAAGGGACATGGCGGCCTCCAACGACCTGGGGCGGCATACTGCACAAGAGTATCCTGCAACCTTGGAGACAGACCTTGCCTAAAATGGCTCCTAAGGGCAGGGTCATTCCACTGTGTGTCATTGGCCCACCTCCTGAACTCCGAGCAGTACTCCTCAGCCGGCCAAGCCCCCTGCTTGATTTTACGCAGTCGGGATTCTGCCAGGGAGACGCCATCAGGATCCCCATAAACAAGTGCCAAAGCCGCAAAAAACTCATCCACCGACCGTAAAGATGGGGAACCGGCAGGGAGAAAGCCCAGGATTGAGGATCACCCTTAGGAAGGGAGGTTATAATCCCCACACGCTGTTCCTCACTCCCTGATGAACGAGGGTGGAGCCTAAAGTATAGCTTACAGGCTTCCTGAAAAACCAAAAATTTATCTCTCCCTCCAGAGAACCTGTCATGAAGAGATATCTTGGGCTCTGGTTGAGCATGTACTTGGGCCGAAGCCCAAAACCCCACCAACTGCTGCAGCTGCTGCACCACCTCACCACGAAGCACCTTAAACTCATCGGTGAGGGTCTGAAGCGGTTGGGCAAAGGCCTACATTTGAGCCATAGCTAACCAGAAAAAAAAATGGGATGGTTGGTTATAATATCATGGTGTGACTGTCCTGGTGTGACACGACCTGGCAGGTGGTCGGTCACAAAATGGCGAAACACACAAGGGTACACTTTAACAATGATGGGCACTGTCAGTAGGGAATGGGGAATGGGCACCTCCTGCACTCACCTGAGGCTGTGCCCTGATCTTGCTACCATCCCTATATGGGTTCTTTCAACTCATCGCCGACCAGGATACGTAGTCCCTCACTTGCCCTGCTCAAATCCCTATGTACGGAACTGGCAGGTGAGAGCACTGGTCCCACCACTTCACTAATACAACACTGGGAAAGTTACAAACAACAAAGGGACAAAGATATAATAACACCACACTTAGCTTTCTCTGCTGCAATGCACCACACAGCAGAGTGAGGCACCAGGAATAAGTATTCAGCAGAAGAACAACAGCACTCAGCAAGCTCCTATTCAAGCAAGGTTGGTATCCAAAGGACCTGTATAACCAACAGTCAGCTGATGCACCAGGTGACCTTTTAAAGGAAGGTGGGAGTGATCACCTCTCACATCAGCAGAACAAGCTGCAATGCAATTACACCAGCGGCCACCGGGGAAAAACTGCATTAACCCCCGATGACCTGAAAGGAAAAAAAGGTTTTAATCTGAAGGAAACCAGATCTGCCACAGATCCAAACATGGATCGTGACACATTACATAGCTGCGGACAAACAACTATTTCACAAATAAATTAAGGAACTATTAGTTATCAGAGAAAAGCCCCTTATTTTTTATTTTCACCACTTGGCAAGTATGGAGACTGATTGAAAAGAGTATCTCTCACACTAGGAAAAGTGTGTTTTGTTTTTATTTGAAATAAAATAATTTATTCTTGTTGTGTGTTTATTCACAATATAAATTTAGCATTATTAATGTATAGGTGTCTCATAGATGCCTCTCCATTACTAACCTGTGGACTTGTTGTGACCGAACAATACAAAGGTGACATCAACCCCACATTTATGAACCCCACTTGCCACCACTACAGGGCAAGTGGGAAGAGCCAGGCAAAGTGCAAGAATTGGCGCATCTATTTATATAATTGCCTTGTAAAGTTTTAATTTCCTGTTCTGTCCAGATGTCACCGTATCCCAGAATTCCAAGCGGAGGAAGTTCACTGACCGCCATATTGGGACACCCAAGTGATGGGTGTCTCAATATGGAAACTGCTGTTGGTACCAACTTAGTGCACGGTACCACCAGCGTAACACCATTGCACCACACACACACATTCTATACGCCATACGCACCACACACACGCACAATCTCACACACACTCACACACACACATTCACACTCTCACACTCACACACTCACACTCACACACTCACGCAGCCTCTTGCACAGTACCACCAGCAGAACACCATCGCGAGCACGCCGCCAATGGGATCAGCCTAATGATTCACTGACTGCCACCATCTTTGCACAGGAGGAGTGCATGCCCAGTGTTAATGTGACCGCCGATATCTGCACAAAGATGGTGGCGGTCTGATTTACTGCGCCTTCGCAAATTACATGCAGGTGCAGTGAATCATTCGGCTGATCCCGGTGGCAAACTTGTGATGTGTCTACAGGCAGTGGAAGCCGGTCACATTAAAGGAGTTTTCTCATGAACGAAAGTTCATTTTAAAAATTGGCTATGTCTGACTGTGCACCGAGCATACAACATCTCCTGGGCAGGGGAGGAAGCAAAAGAAAATACTGACATTACAGTAGGTAATTCATTTTGTGAGGTAAAACATTTGACTGACTGTTTTTAAAAAATATTTTACCTCACAAAATGTATCCTCTGTGATCTCCTGCTGTAATGTCAGTATTGTCTTTTGTTTCCTCCCCTGCCCAGGAGCTGTGGTATGTTCAGTACACGGTCAGATACAGACAATTTTTAAAATACATAGTATTTCATAGTAACATAGTTAGTAAGGCCGAAAAAAGACATTTGTCCATCCAGTTCAGCCTATATTCCATCATAATAAATCCCCAGATCTACGTCCTTCTACAGAACCTAATTGTATGATACAATATTGTTCTGCTCCAGGAAGACATCCAGGCCTCTCTTGAACCCCTCGACTGAGTTCGCCATCACCACCTCCTCAGGCAAGCAATTCCAGATTCTCACTGCCCTAACAGTAAAGAATCCTCTTCTATGTTGGTGGAAAAACCTTCTCTCCTCCAGACGCAAAGAATGCCCCCTTGTGCCCGTCACCTTCCTTGGTATAAACAGATCCTCAGCGAGATATTTGTATTGTCCCCTTATATACTTATACATGGTTATTAGATCGCCCCTCAGTCGCCTTTTTTCTAGACTAAATAATCCTAATTTTGCTAATCTATCTGGGTATTGTAGTTCTCCCATCCCTTTTATTAATTTTGTTGCCCTCCTTTGTACTCTCTCTAGTTCCATTATATCCTTCCTGAGCACCGGTGCCCAAAACTGGACACAGTACTCCATGTGCGGTCTAACTAGAGATTTGTACAGAGGCAGTATAATGCTCTCATCATGTGTATCCAGACCTCTTTTAATGCACCCCATGATCCTGTTTGCCTTGGCAGCTGCTGCCTGGCACTGGCTGCTCCAGGTAAGTTTATCATTAACTAGGATCCCCAAGTCCTTCTCCCTGTCAGATTTACCCAGTGGTTTCCCATTCAGTGTGTAATGGTGATATTGATTCCTTCTTCCCATGTGTATAACCTTACATTTATCATTGTTAAACCTCATCTGCCACCTTTCAGCCCAAGTTTCCAACTTATCCAGATCCATCTGTAGCAGAATACTATCTTCTCTTGTATTAACTGCCTTACATAGTTTTGTATTATCTGCAAATATCGATATTTTACTGTGTAAACCTTCTACCAGAACAAAATGAACTTTTGTTCTTGGGAAAACCCCTTTAAAAAGCAAATATCAATGCCAACATGGCTCCACATAAAAAGTACGCCAATGACAATGAAAGGAAAGCAGCAAAGGTACAACGTCGAAGACAACAAAGAGAAAATGAGACTCTTGAAGAGAAACAGCATCGCTGGGACAAAAACAATGCATATACGCGTAGGCGTTAAGCACATGAGTCCGCTGATGCAAAAGTCATTAGATTATCAGAGGATGCCATTAGGCAAGAACAGCACCACATGCCTGCCCCATCGTGAAATTACCACCCTCCTGATGCGCAAGCATCGTTCCTCCATCTAGTCTAATAGATATGCCTTATCTGGGTGGCTCTGAACTGCTACTCGTAGCCTGGAGAAGGACAATATCCATGGCCCCTTACCAGCCTTAGAATACCAGTACCCAGCTGTCTGCTTTAACATGGGGGACTGCACGCCGTTTTTTTAAATTATTTATTTTAACAATTAAAAAAACAGCGTGGGGACCCCTCTATTCTTGATAACCAGCCTTGCTGAAGCGGACAGCTGAGGGTTGGTTTTTTAATTATTTATTTAGAGCACATGCACCGACTGATGAATACTCCCTTCAGCTGCCGCCTGTTCTCACTGTTATTAACAGCTGCAGGCGTCGGCTGATGGGAGCAATAGTCCCGATCATAGCTGCAGGCTCACACTGTCATTTGACAATGTGGAAACTGTGGCTGTCTCACCGGCGGTACTGATTTTACCCCTGATCAGAAGCAGTGTTTGCTGCGCTGTCATACAACAACCTGGTGTTCGGGGGCAAACCCAAACAGTAACACGTACTTCCTGGTGAAGTCCATGCTCAGTGTCAATGTTTGAACAGTAGGAATTCAGTAAGGATGCTAAACTTTACTGTTCGGGTATGCCCATCTCTACTAGGATGCCCAGTACCTAGCAAAGGGGCACTCTTATATTCTTTGATCTGCTTATTGTGAATAAGATGTCCTAAATAGTAGGGCATGTTCAAATTGGACATCCTTTTTTAATAAAGTAAGCCCTACATTTATTAATATTTTGTTACATTTTACACCTGCTGCTAGAACTCTTTGTGGCATTGACCTGGTCTATAATCTGAGCTGCTGTTAACCTGCGATTTCTGAGGCTGGTGACTCGGATAAACTTATTCTCAGAAGCAGAGGTGACTCTTGGTCTTCCTTTCCCGGGGCAGTCCTCATGTGAGCCAGTTTCTTTGTAGCGCTTGACGGTTTTTGCCACTGCACTTGGGGACACTTTCAAAGTTTGCCCAATTTTTCGGACTGACTGACCTTCATTTCTTTAAGTAATGATGGCCACTCGTTTTTCTTTACTACGCTGCTATTTTCTTGCCATAATACAAATTCTAACAGTCTATTCAGTAGGACTAGCAGCTGTGTATCCACCAGACTTCTGCACAACACAACTGATGGTCCCAACCCCATTTATAAGGCAAGAAATCCCACATATTAAACCTGACAGGGCACCCTTGTGAACTGAAAACCATTCCCGGTGACTACCTCTTGAAGCTCATCAAGAGAATGCCAAGAGTGTGCAAAGCAGTCATCAAAGCAAAAGGTGGCTACTTTGAAGAACCTAGAATATAAGACATAATTTAAGTTGTTTTACACTTTTTTGCTAAGTATATAATTCCACACGTGTTTATTAATAGTTTTGATGCCTTCAGTGTGAAAGTACAATTTTCATAGTCATGAAAATACATAAAAATCTTTAAATGAGAAGGTGTGTCCAAACTTTTGGTACTGTATATGTGTGTGTATATAGGCCATTTATTCCACAGATATTATTGGTACAGTCCCCAATGGGGCTCACAATCAAAATTTCCTCTCAGTAAATCTTTGGAGTGCGGGATGGATCCAGAGAACCTAGAGGAAACCCACACAAACACAAGAAGAGCATACACACTCACTGCAGATGTTGTCCTTGGTGGGATATTAATGTAGGACCTCAGTGCTGCAAAGCAGCAGTGCCTTCCTCTGAGCCACTGTGCTGCCCATATACAAGCATATTTGTGTTCAGCAGAGACATAGAGGAATAAGCCACAATCAAACAGCTCTGGTGGTGGCTTATCTACACAGAAGAGAAAATATCTGGATTTGAACTTTAGCATGCCAGAGTCTTCTGTCTATTGACATCATTAGGTATCGCCGACTTTATTCTAATGAGTATAGGATCTATTGAGTTGCAGAAAATGTTGGTACTATAGTATGCATTGCAAACATGGAGCGTAAGCAAGTATCTTATTTGTAATTCTAATGACTATGTATTTGCTGAGAGCACCTGCCTTGTAGATGAGTGTTTCCATTTTCTGTGTTCTTGTGTACATGTCTACCAATTAACATTGTTGTTCTAAAGATGTTGCTCTGTTGCTATTGCCATTACCGTCACTCAAGAGTCATTCAGCGAAAATAACATATTGGAGGCAAAGGTATGATATGATCTGATGATAATAAAATGGATTTGACACACAAAAGATTACCATCAACGCGTTTTGAAGAGCCTTTGCTAATGGCATCTGTTTTATTTACACTAATTAGTTTGATAATTTGATTAAAAGTGAAGCATGAATAATACAAAAGATTTACATATGTTAACTATAACACTTTGACTGAAGTTGAATAGGAGACAAGTACTTCATGTACAGTACATAAAGAATACCAGCCTCCAGTAAATGCAGGTGGAAGCCTTTCCATAGGCATGATAATATTAACGATAAGTCTGAAAAAAATGAACATCATTACAGAAATATCTGCATCACAGCTAGAGCTGCCGTACATCCGCAGCGTCCAAATCTCAGAGTCCAGCGTCCAGATGTTATAGCATAGTGGATGGGATTTCAAGGAATCACCTGTGTTCAAAAGCTGGCAGCGCTTTGGATGTAGCGGACATGTGATGTGCCCAAAGCCAAAAGATTACTGACCGTGGGGATGTAGCCTGAGACACAACTAGTGAGGTGATTTCACAAAGCTGCAGGAGCCCATGGCCTTGGCATAGCAGTAGGAAACCAGACAAGAGGCTGGGAGTCAGATGACAATGAAAACGGCAGATCGCTAATAGTAATTTGTGATGCTCATAGCTAACAATAGGTTATCCAGTAGAAAGGGTTTGTTGAAATCAAAGGTGTTTGCAAAGGTCAATGCAGAATATACAGGAGTAATAGGTGCTAATCGTGGAAATCACAGGAGTCTAAGGACATGTCAACAACAGAAGACACTGGATAGTGGCAAATTCCAAAAAAGAACCAAACCTTTTACAGTCTATAGGGCAAGTTCACACAGGGCATTTTTGCCGCATTTTTTTCTACAGCAAAACCTGATTTCTTGGCAGGAAAGGAGCTGCAGCAAAAACACTGTTTTGGTACATTTTTGTTTGCGTTTTTGTTTCTTTCTTATTTTTGGGGCTAACTTGTGTCTCTTTGTGTATGATAATAAAATTGAGTGCCCCCAGAGGGAAAAAAAACTACTTCCTGTAGAACCATACTTCTAGATCTTTTGAAAAGCCAGCAATTCAAGTGCAGCATAGACTAAATCACACTGACAGGTTAGAATAGAATAGATAGATTAGATATATACACATAGAATACATCGATATATAGATGTATGGCACACACATATATATATATGTACAGTTAGGGCCAGAAATATTTGGACAGTGACACAAGTTTTGTTATTTTAGCTGTTTACAAAAACATGTTCAGAAATAAAATTATATATGTAATATGGGCTGAAAGTGCACACTCCCAGCTGCAATATGATAGTTTCCACATCCAAATCGGAGAAAGGGTTTAGGAATCATAGCTCTGTAATGCATAGCGTCCTCTTTTTCAAGGGACCAAAAGTAATTGGACAATGGACTCTAAGGGCTGCAATTAACTCTGAAGGCGTCTCCCTCGTTAACCTGTAATCAATGAAGTAGTTAAAAGGTCAGGGGTGGATTCCAGGTGTGTGGTTTTGCATTTGGAAGCTGTTGCTGTGAGCAGACAACATGCGGTCAAAGGAACTCTCAATTGAGGTGAAGCAGAACATCCTGAGGCTGAAAAAAAAGAAAAAATCCATCAGAGAGATAGCAGACATGCTTGGAGTAGCAAAATCAACAGTTGGGTACATTCTGAGAAAAAAGGAATTGACTGGTGAGCTTGGGAACTCAAAAAGGCCTGGGCATCCACGGATGACAACAGTGGTGGATGATCGCCGCATACTTAATTTGGTGAAGAAGAACCCGTTCACAACATCAACTGAAGTCCAGAACACTCTCGGTGAAGTAGGTGTATCTGTCTCTAAGTCAACAGTAAAGAGAAGACTTCATGACAGTAAATACAAAGGGTTCACATCTAGATGCAAACCATTCATCAATACCAAAAATAGACAGGCCAGAGTTAAATTTGCAGAAAAACACCTCAAGAAGCCAGCTCAGTTCTGGAAAAGTACTCTATGGACAGATGAGACAAAGATCAACCTGTACCAGAATGATGGGAAGAAAAAAGTTTGGAGAAGAAAGGGAACGGCACATGATCCAAGGCACACCACATCCTCTGTAAAACATGGTGGAGGCAACGTGATGGCATGGGCATGCATGGCTTTCAATGGCACTGGGTCACTTGTGTTTATTGATGACATAAGAGCAGACAAGAGTAGCCGGATGAATTCTGAAGTGTACCGGGATATACTTTCAGCCCAGATTCAGCCAAATGCTGCAAAGTTGATTGGACGGCGCTTCATAGTACAGATGGACAATGACCCCAAGCATACAGCCAAAGCTACCCAGGAGTTCATGAGTGCCAAAAAGTGGAACATTCTGCAATGGCCAAGTCAATCTCCAGATCTAAACCCAATTGAGCATGCATTTCACTTGCTCAAATCCAGACTTAAGACGGAAAGACCCACAAACAAGCAAGACCTGAAGGCTGCGGCTGTAAAGGCCTGGCAAAGCATTAAGAAGGAGGAAACCCAGCGTTTGGTGATGTCCATGGGTTCCAGACTTAAGGCAGTGATTGCCTCCAAAGGATTTGCAACAAAATATTGAAAATAAAAATATTTTGTTTGGGTTATGTTTATTTGTCCAATTACTTTTGACCTCCTAAAATGTGGAGTGTTTGTAAAGAAATGTGTACAATTCCTACATTTTCTATCAGATATTTTTGTTCAACCCTTCAAATTAAACGTTACAATCTGCACTTGAATTCTGTTGTAGAGGTTTCATTTCAAATCCAATGTGGTGGCATGCAGAGCCCAACTCGCGAAAATTGTGTCACTGTCCAAATATTTCTGTATTTATATCACATAGATAAAAAAAAACCCTATCTGTCACTATGTCCCACGCTGCAATCTATATCTGGGGGAGAAATAGTTTTCAACTGAGAATCACTGGTGAATGAGATGCTGCCAGCACAGACTCAGTGATGTCACTGAGGCTGTGTTCCCAGCCACCCTGAACTGCGGTGACCTCGGTGAGATCTCCGCTAGCAGCATGAGAAAGTCGCACAGTGCAGAGGTGAGTTCACTGGGAGAATTTCACTGCCATGAACTAGCCTCTGCATAATGCAACATTCCTCTGATTGTTCCACTCCTGGTTTTGGCTTACAAATACTGATGCAAAAACTGAACTTATGAACGTGGCCTAAAGTTGAAACTGGTGTATAACACATCATATGGGATTCCAGATTTGTGTCTTGCTTACCTTGGGAAGGATCTCACCACAATGCCCTATTAAAAGTGGCATTGTTCAGCTAATTTCCTTACGTTCATGAAAATGTTACTGTGACATGTACCACCTACTTAAGCATTGTACAGGTCAAGTGCACACGTTGATGACGATATAACGTGACAATTGTTTGAGTCAAGATCTTGACTAGAGTTCAAATTTTTCTACATCTCAGTTTTACTGAGATTTTGTGTGATGTACTGGAAAAATGATTCTGATTCATGGCGCCCCCATCTTCCTGCTGACAGGAGTACTTACCGATTTTGTGTAGTTTATGCCTTTACCGGTCAGACCTGTTTTAGTAACAAAAGGGAGATCTAAACAATAATAAACATGTCAATTTTTAGGTGTAATTCCATGTTTATGGCGTGTACACAGGGACAATAATGTCACTTGAATTTATATGACTAAAACAATAAGCATATTAATGAGGTTAAATTCATCCACAAGGTATTTGAAGGTGGTTGGACAGGAATTTCTACAGGTCAAATAAAGTTCTTCCATACAGTGAAGAAGACCAATACCTACACTGTACTGCAGTTTAAACCACCAAATCAGCAAAGAAAATGTCAATAAGTTGTTTTTACTGTTTTATATTGTTTCCTTGCCGCCCCATAATTATGCCAAACATAAGCATACGTAGGGAATGTGAAATATTTGGTGTTCCCTTTTCTCCCCAACCCCTTTAAGTGTGTAAAATGTTTGTTATTAATGTGTTCGTACACAATGGTACTGCTACACATGAAGTGTATTACCACCGTGTACAAGAGCATTACTATACCTATTGTATATTGCTCTGAATATTTGATTGTTTACATGCCATTGTTCACACGTTTTAAAGTGAACGTTTGTCCCCAGGCCCAGTGTAGTGATAGAGGCATAGTGTTTCTAGTTGGCCACTAGAGGGGGGCACTATAGGATATAGTTAGAGCAGGAGGGGACACAGTGGGATAGGAATAGTCAAGCTTCCAGGTTTAGTTAGTCGGGGCCTGGGCGCCCGTGCAGCTCACTGGGCTGCTTGGCCAGGAGTCACTGTGCCCCTGCACTGTTAAAGAAAGGGGCCTAGCATAGCATACCTAGTACTGAAGAATTCCTCTAGGAGGAAAGAAGTATGACAGCACTACGGATGCAGCTAAAGGAATCTGTCCCCATAGAGAGAGAATGAAGATTGTTCAGCTAGGCAGCACAAGCAAGATATGGCAGATCTTTGCCTGGGCGGCAGTTCCAAAAATGGGGGTGAAGCAGTGTAGGACTCCCCCATGTGAGGTAAGAATTCCGGAGGGAATAGATTCTACGGGACTGGAAGATTCGGTCCAACCCAGGGCTGAGCATAGTGAAGGAAAGGACAGAGAAGGGACAGAAAGGAAGAAATCAACTGTAATACTTGAAGTGCATGTATTTGAACAAGCTGTGCTGAGTAAAAGAGATAACATTGAAGTTAAGCCGGAGTGTGTCTTTTTTATTGCGGAACCATCTGTGAGGAATACATCCCCGTACCGGGAAGTCCAGATGGCGCAAGGAGCCAGCTACAAGGTACTGCAACAGAGAGATGTGATCCTATGCAGGAAGGGGTCCAGGGAGTGATGCAGGGATTGCTGTCAGCCATGGCTGCTGCCGTGACCCCCGACCCCTACACATACATAACTTCACTTGATTTACTAGTTGTACAACCCTATGGATGATCATGGATGAATCTGAATATAGAGTTGTATTAAAGCTGCAATTCCCTCTGGTAATAGACATTTTAGTTGCTTCTCTTCTATACGTGAGCATCATCACTGTTTTTACTCTTCACTAGTGTTGAGCATTCCGATACCGCAAGTATCGGGTATCGGCCGATACTTGCGGTATCGGAATTCCGATAACGAGATCCGATACTTTTGTGGTATCGGGTATCGGTATCGGATACATAGAGATGTGTAAAATAAAGAATTAAAATAAAAAATATTGATATATTTACCTCTCCGGCGGCCCCTGGACTCAGCGCGGGTAACCGGCAGGCTTCGTTGTTCAAAATCAGCGCTTTTAGGACCTGAGAATCACGTCCCGGCTTCTGATTGGTCGCGGGCCGCCCATGTGACCGCCACGCGACCAATCACAAGCCGCGACGTCATTCGCAGGTCCTTAATGCGCTCATTTTTTAAAAATGAGCACGTTAATGGCTTTCAAAGACGTAGCGGCTTGTGATTGGTCGCGTGGCCGCGACCAATCACAAGCCGCGACGTCACCGCAAGCTATTAACGCGCTCATTTTTAAAAATGAGCGCGTTAATGACTTTCAAAGACGTAGCGGCTTGTGATTGGTCGCGGCCACGCGACCAATCACAAGCCGCGACGTCACCGCAAGCTATTAACGCGCTCATTTTTAAAAATGAGCGCGTTAATGGCTTTCAAATACGTAGCGGCTTGTGATTGGTCGCGGCCATGCGACCAATCACAAGCCGCTACGTCTTTGAAAGTCATTAACGCGCTCATTTTTAAAAATGAGCGCGTTAATAGCTTGCGGTGACGTCGCGGCTTGTGATTGGTCGCGTGGCCGCGACCAATCACAAGCCGCTACGTCTTTGAAAGTCATTACCGCGCTCATTTTTAAAAAATGAGCGCGTTAAGGACCTGCGAATGACGTCACGGCTTGTGATTGGTCGCGTGGCGGTCACATGGGCGGCCCGCGACCAATCAGAAGCCGGGACGTGATTCTCAGGTCCTAAAAGCGCTGATTTTGAACAAAGAAGCCTGCCGGTTACCCGCGCTGAGTTCAGGGGCCGCCGGAGAGGTAAATATATCAATATTTTTTATTTTAATTCTTTATTTTACACATCCCTATGGATCCCAGGGCCTGAAGGAGAGTTTCCTCTCCTTCAGACCCTGGGAACCATGAGAATACCTTCCGATACTTGATGTCCCATTGACTTGTATTGGTATCGGATATCGGTATCGGCGATATCCGATATTTTTCGGGTATCGGCCGATACTATCCGATACCGATACTTTCAAGTATCGGACGGTATCGCTCAACACTACTCTTCACTCTTCCGATTTTGCCTCCTCTTCCTCTTGAGAAATCAGTTCCCAACTTTCTGTTGTGACCAGCTCATGAGGTGACTATTCCACATGCTCCCTACTCTTATGGTAAAGAAACCATGTCATCTCGGCATTGACATTTTTTCCTACAGATTGTAAAGCTATGTGCACACGTTGAGTAAATAGATGCAAAAATTCTCCACCATTTCTGCAGCTCTGGGCAGGAAAAATACAGCTGCAAAAAGTCATATTTTGTCTTGTTTTTTGATGAGCTATTGCCCTGCATTTTTGACAGATTTGAGTAAAGTCAATGGTGGAAAGCGCAGGGCAAAAACACACAGAGAATCGACAAGTTGCAGATTATTTTCTGCACCGAATCTGCAAGTCACAAATAAGCAATGTGTGCATGAAGCTTCAGGTTTCTCATTCACTTTGTTGGCATCAGGATTGCTTCAAGTTTTGCTAGCAAATCTGTATGGCAAAAACACACCAAAAACGCACCAAATCTACAACATGTGCACAAGCCCTAATTATACCAACATGTATTTGAAAAGCATTTTTCATGGACTATACTATTCCTTTTACCAATTTGTTGTTGTTCATCATGAGTGTTTCTATGAACGACTTTATATGCCTCCATAATGAATAGGATTCAGTGATTCAGATGTTTGTGGACTTATACCTCCTATTTGGGATGGAAGCTTTCAACCTATCCTTATATGTGATGATTTTAATATTGAAAAGGAGGTAAGACAGTTGATAAAGAAGAAATGGGAAAAGACAACATAGTGACCAATACTTTACCAGTTCTGAATGACAGCATCTCTTTTGCACTTACACAGATTTGCAAATCTTGCATGCTAAATTTTAATCCCCCTGAAGATTTTTTAAATTGATTTTGACTTAATAAATTGGTTATCATCAGTCCTTGAAATATGAGCTGAGCTTAACCATGTATATACTATGAAAGTATGTAAAACTACCCAACTATTCCTGGTCTATCATTTTCTTGCAGCTACTGTGGGTTTTTCTCTGTCATCACATCACCTTCCACCTCCTCTTGTATCTCTACCACATTAGCCTCATGCTTAAAAGCTTGTGTTGATGCCCCATTTTTGGATGTTCAAGTGACAGAGGTTTCATTGCAGTTCTTTCCTTCAGTGATATAAGTGTTTCTCTGCAACTGTTCTGTTTGTCTTTTATGCAGTTATTTCACGGACTGATTTATATTTCATATCTATGATTAACGGCTGTAGAGCATTTTATGTAGGAAACACCTATGTGGTCCATTAGGCCTTCTAAATTTATGATGATAAATCCCCTGATGCTCTGGCATGACATCGATGAGACTTTCTAATGACTAATGACTGTAGACATGAATCCCAGCGGTTTACTTGGATAGAGATTCCTGAAGACTAATTGTTTAAAATGTATCCAATATCCAATACAAGTTTTATTGCCTGAAATAGCTTTTTCATATATTGTTTTATTACCAATATTCATTATCTATATTGCTTTATCCTAAAACAGGGACATCCAGTAACTGGAAGCTACTAAAATCCAATCCAATTATCTATCTATCCATCTATCTATCTATCTATCTATCTATCTATCTATCTATCTATCTATCTATCTATCTATCTTTCTATCGAAAGAAAACACAGCAGCACTCTATATAAGCCAAGATATATGCACACACTGAAAACATTGAATCTAAACTACCTAATTATTAAGCAAAACGTACTTACAAAAACGAAGGTTCTTAGCACATAAATTGGCCAATTCTTGTGTACCCATCCACCACGGCAAGGTGACTTCTCTCTGATAGGTCCCTGTTCTACTGTACATACCACTCTTGACCCATTAGCCAACAGTTAAATAGACAAAATACGTCTCTCCCGGGCCATGACCCAACAATTCAATGTGTAAGTAGAACTAATGAAAATCACCTGCTGGTCAATGGGAGGAGTATCTCACAGTCTAAAGTATAAATGCTTGGGGTAAATTGGACTAAACTCACAGAAAGATCCCCAGAAAGCATTTTTCAAAATTATCATAAAAATTAACCTTTATTTTGAATATTTAAAAACATATATGTGCACTTGACCAAACCATCACCAATAGATGCAAGCGTACTACAAAAAAGGCCGAAACAGTGCCAAGCCCTACGCTTTCTAAGTGCCACCTACCTGCCTGCGGAGGTTGGCACCCTATTTACCTACGCCGTGGCGCCCCCGCTCCTCGTCGCCTATCCCTGCTAGCCCTATAATACCCTAACAGGACAGGATAAGAAATTCTCACATATAAAATGTGTGGATGTAGATAGCTTGGAAGGACATGGATATGTCAGTATAAATATCTAGCTAGAACTAGGCTTCTCAACTGACTTGGTAATCTCTGTCCCTTTGCTCCTTATATAACCAGAAAAAAACAATGGCAGATAGGGAAGCTTAATCAAAGATAGAACTAAACTCATATGTGATTTTGGTCTCTTTACACATATGATAGGGTCTCAAGATGCTGTTGTACTAGTAGGGAAATGTATCTGCTGTAATGTCAAACATATCCCATGCCACCTTCTAATATTTCAGTGTCACACTACAGCATTAAAATTATATTAAATGCCTAAACAGCCAGCCATTATCCCATTAATTAATGACATAGTTATTTTTTGTGACCCTAGTGCAGACCAAAACACTATACCACATTAGGTCTTATGCAAAGATCATATCCCTTTAGACTCAACGCGTTTCTCCCCTTCTAATTCAAAGAGGTTCATCAGGAGCACATCCAGATAATAAAGGGTAACTTAGCTTGTGTACAAATTCAGCATGTCAGCAATGTAGATAGCTGCACCACCGGGCCGATGCTCTATCCTTGTAGCGCTTACAGACAAGTGCTAAACCTTGTGCATTATATGGGCTCTAGCTCATCACTGTGCTCATATCACCTGGACACTCAGGATGCCTTCCTCACTTCCGGCGCTTCTAGATCAATGTCCCTATGACGTATTCACCACATGTTAAGGACGCTCTTGCGTCATCATAATTTGCATTGCCGCCCAAAGGGTTGGCGACACTGCGCAGGCGCCAACTCTTCCTCAATCGCGCATGCGCCCACTAATGTGGAGATGTCAACACGCACCAGTCTCCTGATGTCCGGACTCATTGCTCAATACGCTCAGGCGCCAAGGTCCCAACGTACACACGTGCCCTAGAGTTAAAATAAGATAAAAAAAGGACATGCTCCTGCGTAGTTATAATACGCGATGCTGCGCAGGAGTCGATTGTTACTCAGCCCCGCATCGTCCTTAGACATGGGAAACCAGTCCTCTGGTATAATATACACTTCTAGATCAATGTCCCTGTGACGTATTCACCACATGTTAAGGACGCTCTGGTGTCATTATAGTTTGCAATGTCCAAAGGGTCGGCGACACTGCGCAGGCGCCGAATCTTCCTCAATCGTGCATGCACCCCCTAATGTGGAGATATCAACACGCACCAGTCTCCTGATGTCCGGACTCATTGCGCAATGCGCGCAGGTGCAAAGGTCCCAACATACACGCATGCGCCCTAGCATTGAATAAAATCAAAAAGGGAAATGCACCTGCGTAGTTATAATACGCGATGCTGCACAGGCGTCAACAGTTACTAAGCCCCGCACCGTCCTTAGACATGGGGAACAGGTCCTCTGGTATAATACGCACACGTGTCGAGAAACCACAAACGCGCTATAGTGTCACGGCTATCAAATAAAACCAAACGGTATAAGCTCCTGAGCGGCTATGACGAGCAGCAAAAATGCATAAACTCAGATCATACAATCAGTACACGTATAGATCAAGGGTTCTAATGCCTCTATGATTGTAATAACAGTACCTCTCTAGTGAGTTTAGAGTCAAAATAACTGATAAATATAACCTATAAAAAGAAATACTAAATGATAAATCACTAAACTTATATGTGCGCCATATATTTAAAATTTTACCAATGAAAATCTGTAACTTCCTATGGGTCAATAGATAAAGACTAATTAGCATATCATAGTGGATAGCCTATTCCACTCATCTCCATCCGATATTTATCTGAGGCCCATCAAAACGTACAGATTAATTCATAATGCACTCTTAGAGAAAAATGACAACCATCACAATATAAAGTATAGACAGGAGAGGCGCACTCTGTATCTAATGTCCAGTGGTGCTCAGAGGAAAAAAAATACAATATCAAGTTTTATATATAACCTCTGGCACTCAAAAGAAGAAAACAACTTGGTTTTGAATTTCAAGGATTTATTCACCACCGGTCATATTTTAAATCAGACCATCTCCAACGTTTCGGCTTTTTAGCCTTTTTCAAGGAAGTCTAAGATAAACAAACAAACAGTATCTTTAAACTAAGGTAGGGCTACTATATACATGCGATCAGAGCCCTTTGTATAGTGTTCCGTTTATATCTAACATCTAGTTTGACCTTTAAGATTTCACCTTTAAAATTGTACCATTAGCGGTCATTATTGTATATAGTCTCCCTCTTTATGCACATTTGGCCATAGTGGCCATTTCAAATGAGATTCTCGCAGCACTCAAGATTTTTTCTACCTTTATTTGCTTTGCGACCATACTTGTTTCCTCTGCGCATGTGCCGTCTTTCACTTTCGTTTTCCATACTTAGCACAGTACATTGCGGTGACCGGATATGATGTAACGGTCTTTACCGCATTTATACATGCTTTTCGGCATTATCCACCACCGCAGGTCAGCGTACACACCGGTCTCCCCGAGGACACACATATACTAAGGTATTTGGTCTCCAGGCTACTCATTTATCATCTTATGCATATCGGTTTTCATCAGAGGGATTCCTCATGTCTTTTATAACAGGAGTGGCAGATTCCCCTTTAGTTTTCTACTGATGTAGGTTGGATACAGGTACTTGTTTTTCTATGAGCATTTGAGACACACTGTTTTCACTTATCTCCCTTAGCCATTAAGGGCGGCGTGGCGTTATCAGCTGTTCTTCACTTTGATTTCCTTAGGCCTTTTCTTGGTACTATATAGCTTTGGATTTATTCTTTTTCCTTTTCACATTCCTGATATATGATTCACTAAGACTTTGGTGATCTTCACGCTAGGATCTTTCACTACCACCGGGTACTTTTTGGTACTTTGATAGGGTACAAAGTACAGTATATGTGATATTATCTGATGAAATTATCATTTATTATTTATTGTTTATCTTAGA
Source organism: Ranitomeya imitator (assembly GCF_032444005.1). Lineage (NCBI taxonomy): Eukaryota > Metazoa > Chordata > Amphibia > Anura > Dendrobatidae > Ranitomeya > Ranitomeya imitator. Next base: position 83,059,621 of record NC_091282.1, read on the forward strand.
CTTCCTTGAAAAAGGCTAAAAAGCCGAAACGTTGGAGATGGTCTGATTTAAAATATGACCGGTGGTGAATAAATCCTTGAAATTCAAAACCAAGTTGTTTTCTTCTTTTGAGTGCCAGAGGTTATATATAAAACTTCGTAACCATCACAATATGACAGGTATCAACAAGTTATTTGTCCACAATATGGACCGATAATACACACATCTGACCCATTAGGGTCGATACGACAGGTTTTCCATCACCACTTATCTCTCGACCTATATATGTACCTAGTCATAGGTAACAGCCAAAGTTCATTTGTTCATTCAACCCCACCGGGGATACCGTATCCAATCTATGGATCCATTTGAGTTCTTTTTGCAGAATCCTACGGTCCCAATCACCTCCTCGAATGGAGGGGGTCACCACCTGCACAGCACAAAATGAAAAGGATTTCAAATCATCTTGATGTACATGTCGAGAAATTGGGGTGTCTCTCGCATGTTTGATGTCACCCAAATGATCACCTATTCTCCTGCGGAACTCTCTTCTCATTTTTCCAACATAATTTACTGGGCAAGTACAGCTAAACAAACAAATTGCAAAACTAGCGGAGTGATTTATTTGTTTAGCTGTACTTGCCCAGTATAAGTTTAGTGATTTATCATTTAATATTTCTTTTTATAGGTTATATTTATCAGTTATTTTGACTCTAAACTCACTAGAGAGGTACTGTTATTACAATCATAGAGGCATTAGAACCCTTGATCTATACGTGTACTGATTGTATGATCTGAGTTTATGCATTGTTGCTGCTCGTCATAGCCGCTCAGGCGCTTATACCGTTTGGTTTTATTTGATAGCCGTGACACTGTAGTGCGTTTGTGGTTTCTCGACACGTGTGTGTATTATACCAGAGGACCGGTTCCCCATGTCTAAGGACGGTGCGGGGCTGAGTAACTATTGACACCTGCGCAGCGTCGCGTATTATAACTACGCAGGCGCGTTTCCCTTTTTGATTTTATTCAATGCTAGGGCACATGCGTGTATGTTGGGACCTTGGCACCTGCGCGCATTGCGCAATGAGTCCGGACATCAGGAGACTGGTGCGTGTCGATATCACCACATTAGGGGGTGCATGCGCGATTGAAGAAGATTCGGCGCCTGCGCAGTGTCACCGACCCTTTGGGCAATGCAAACTACAATGACGCCAGAGTGTCCTTAACATGTGGTGAATACGTCACAGGGACATTGATCTAGAAGTGTATATTATACCAGAGGTGTTGTGAATTCTGCTCTTGGGTTCCCTCCAGTGGTTGTTGGTGGGAATGCAGTTGTCTCTGACTCGCAGTCCTGGCCAGGTGTATCGGATAATTACAATTCTGACTGGGATATTTAGGTGTGCAGGATCCTTTAGCCCTTGCCAGTTGTCAATGTTTCTTTGGAAGTGTTGGATCTCTGCCTGGCCTCTCCTGCTTATCTGCCAGTTCAGCAAAGATAAGTGTCTGTTTCTCTGTTTCTTTTCCTGTGGCACACATGCAGTGTGCTTATTTTCAGTACTGTTCGTTTGTTTTTCTTTTGTCCAGATTAGACTGTGTCTGTGTTTTCTCAGTCTGGTTGGTTTCACTGGAGTTGCAGATATACGCTCCTACATCTTTAGTTAGATGTAGGAAGTTTTTTGTATATTCTGCTGTGGATTTTTTGAAGCGTTTTAATACTGACCGCACAGAACTCTGTCCTATTCTATCCTATCTAGCTAGAGTGGCCTCCTGTGCTAAATCCTATTTTTTCTGCCTGTGTATGTTGTTTCCTCTCCGACTCACCGCCAATATTTATGGGGGGCTGTCTATCCTTTGGGGATTTTCTCTGAGGCAAGATAGTATTCCGATTTCCATCTTTAGGGGTATTTAGTCCTCCGGCTGTGACGAGGTGTCTAGGTGTGTTAGGTACACTCCACGGCTACTTCTAGTTAGTAGTAAGGCCGAAAAAAGACATTTGTCCATCCAGTTCAGCCTATATTCCATCATAATAAATACCCAGATCTACGTCCTTCTACAGAATCTAATAATTGTATGATACAATATTGTTCTGCTCCAGGAAGACATCCAGGCCTCTCTTGAACCCCTCGACTGAGTTCGCCATCACCACCTCCTCAGGCAAGCAATTCCAGATTCTCGCTGCCCTAACAGTAAAGAATCCTCTTCTATGTTGGTGGAAAAACCTTCTCTCCTCCAGACGCAAAGAATGCCCCCTTGTGCCCGTCACCTTCCTTGGTATAAACAGATCCTCAGCGAGATATTTGTATTGTCCCCTTATATACTTATACATGGTTATTAGATCGCCCCTCAGTCGTCTTTTTTCTAGACTAAATAATCCTAATTTCGCTAATCTATCTGGGTATTGTAGTTCTCCCATCCCCTTTATTAATTTTGTTGCCCTCCTTTGTACTCTCTCTAGTTCCATTATATCCTTCCTGAGCACCGGTGCCCAAAACTGGACACAGTACTCCATGTGCGGTCTAACTAGGGATTTGTACAGAGGCAGTATAATGCTCTCATCATGTGTATCCAGACCTCTTTTAATGCACCCCATGATCCTGTTTGCCTTGGCAGCTGCTGCCTGGCACTGGCTGCTCCAGGTAAGTTTATCATTAACTAGGATCCCCAAGTCCTTCTCCCTGTCAGATTTACCCAGTGGTTTCCCGTTCAGTGTGTAATGGTGATATTGATTCCCTCTTCCCATGTGTATAACCTTACATTTATCATTGTTAAACCTCATCTGCCACCTTTCAGCCCAAGTTTCCAACTTATCCAGATCCATCTGTAGCAGAATACTATCTTCTCTTGTATTAACTGCTTTACATAGTTTTGTATCATCTGCAAATATCGATATTTTACTGTGTAAACCTTCAACCAGATCATTAATGAATATGTTGAAGAGAACAGGTCCCAATACTGACCCCTGCGGTACCCCACTGGTCACAGCGACCCAGTTAGAGACTATACCATTTATAACCACCCTCTGCTTTCTATCACTAAGCCAGTTACTAACCCATTTACACACATTTTCCCCCAGACCAAGCATTCTCATTTTGTGTACCAACCTCTTGTGCGGCACGGTATCAAACGCTTTGGAAAAATCGAGATATACCACGTCCAATGACTCACCGTGGTCCAGTCTATAGCTTACCTCTTCATAAAAACTGATTAGATTGGTTTGACAGGAGCGATTTCTCATAAACCCATGCTGATATGGAGTTAAACAGTTATTCTCATTGAGATAATCCAGAATAACATCCCTCAGAAACCCTTCAAATATTTTACCAACAATAGAGGTTAGACTTACTGGCCTATAATTTCCAGGTTCACTTTTAGAGCCCTTTTTGAATATTGGCACCACATTTGCTATGCGCCAGTCCTGCGGAACAGACCCTGTCGCTATAGAGTCACTAAAAATAAGAAATAATGGTTTATCTATTACATTACTTAGTTCTCTTAGTACTCGTGGGTGTATGCCATCCGGACCCGGAGATTTATCTATTTTAATCTTATTTAGCCGGTTTCGCACCTCTTCTTGGGTTAGATTGGTGACCCTTAATATAGGGTTTTCATTGTTTCTTGGGATTTCACCTAGCATTTCATTTTCCACCGTGAATACCGTGGAGAAGAAGGTGTTTAATATGTTAGCTTTTTCCTCGTCATCTACAACCATTCTTTCCTCACTATTTTTTAAGGGGCCTACATTTTCAGTTTTTATTCTTTTACTATTGATATAGTTGAAGAACAGTTTGGGATTAGTTTTACTCTCCTTAGCAATGTGCTTCTCTGTTTCCTTTTTGGCAGCTTTAATTAGTTTTTTAGATAAAGTATTTTTCTCCCTATAGTTTTTTAGAGCTTCAATGGTGCCATCCTGCTTTAGTAGTGCAAATGCTTTCTTTTTACTGTTAATTGCCTGTCTTACTTCTTTGTTTAGCCACATTGGGTTTTTCCTATTTCTAGTCCTTTTATTCCCACAAGGTATAAACCGCTTACACTGCCTATTTAGGATGTTCTTAAACATTTCCCATTTATTATCTGTATTCTCATTTCTGAGGATATTGTCCCAGTCTACCAGATTAAGGGCATCTCTAAGCTGTTCAAACTTTGCCTTCCTAAAGTTCAATCGCAACTTCGCAAAGTAGTTGCGGTGTTAAGTTCAGGGTTGCGGTCAGTATAGTGGCCACTTTCTCCAGTGAAAGTTCTCATGCAGCTCCAAGGTCACCGGATCATAACACAGAGGACCGGTTCCCCATGTCTAAGGATGGTGCGGGGCTGAGTAACTATTGACGCCTGCGCAGCGTCGCGTATTATAACTACGCAGGAGCATGTCCCTTTTTGATCTTATTTTAATGCTAGGGCGCATGCGTGTACGTTGGGACCTTGGCGCCTGCGCGTATTGCGCAACGAGTCCGGACATCATGAGACTGGTGTGCGCAACGAGTCCGGACATCATGAGACTGGTGCATGTTGACATCTCCACATTAGTGGGCGCATGCGCGATTGAAGAAGAGTTGGCACCTGCGCAGTGTCGCCGACCCTTTGGGCGGCAATGCAAATTATGATGACGCAAGAGCGTCCTTAACATGTGGTGAATACGTCATAGGGACATTGATCTAGAAGCACCGGAAGTGAGGAAGGCGTCCTGAGTGTCCAGTTGATATGAGCGCAGTGATGAGCTAGAGCCTATATAATGCACAAGGTTTAGCACTTGTCTGTAAGCGCTACAAGGATAGGGGATCGGCCCGGTGGTGCAGCTATCTACATTGCTGACATGCTGAATTTGTACACAAGCTAAGTAACCCTTTATTATCTGGATGTACTCCTGATGAACCTCTTTGAATTAGAAGGGGAGAAACGCGTTGAGTCTAAAGGGATATGATCTTTGCATAAGACATAATGTGGTATAGTGTTTTGGTCTGCACTAGTAACATAGTAACATAGTAACATAGTTAGTAAGGCCGAAAAAAGACATTTGTCCATCCAGTTCAGCCTATATTCCATCATAATAAATACCCAGATCTACGTCCTTCTACAGAACCTAATAATTGTATGATACAATATTGTTCTGCTCCAGGAAGACATCCAGGCCTCTCTTGAACCCCTCGACTGAGTTCGCCATCACCACCTCCTCAGGCAAGCAATTCCAGATTCTCACTGCCCTAACAGTAAAGAATCCTCTTCTGTGTTGGTGGAAAAACCTTCTCTCCTCCAGACGCAAAGAATGCCCCCTTGTGCCCGTCACCTTCCTTGGTATAAACAGATCCTCAGCGAGATATTTGTATTGTCCCCTTATATACTTATACATGGTTATTAGATCGCCCCTCAGTCGTCTTTTTTCTAGACTAAATAATCCTAATTTCGCTAATCTATCTGGGTATTGTAGTTCTCCCATCCCCTTTATTAATTTTGTTGCCCTCCTTTGTACTCTCTCAAGTTCCATTATATCCTTCCTGAGCACCGGTGCCCAAAACTGGACACAGTACTCCATGTGCGGTCTAACTAGGGATTTGTACAGAGGCAGTATAATGCTCTCATCATGTGTATCCAGACCTCTTTTAATGCACCTCATGATCCTGTTTGCCTTGGCAGCTGCTGCCTGGCACTGGCTGCTCCAGGTAAGTTTATCATTAACTAGGATCCCCAAGTCCTTCTCCCTGTCAGATTTACCCAGTGGTTTCCCGTTCAGTGTGTAATGGTGATATTGATTCCCTCTTCCCATGTGTATAACCTTACATTTATTTGATCACTAGGGTCAAAAAAATAACTATGTCATTAATTAATGGGATAATGGCTGGCTGTTTAGGCATTTATTATAAGTTTAATGCTGTAGTGTGACACTGAAATATTAGAAGGTGGCATGGGATATGTTTGACTTTACAGCAGATACATTGCCATACTAGTACAACAGCATCTTGAGACGCTATCATATGTGTAAACAGATCAAAATCACATATGAGTTTAGGTCTATCTTTGATTAAGCATCCCTATCTGCCGTTTTTTTTTTCTGGTTATATAAGGAGCACAGGGACACAGATTACCAAGTCAGTTGAGAACCCTAGTTCTAGCTAGATATTTATACTGACATATCCATATCCTTCCAAGCTATCTACATCCACACATTGTATATGTGAGAATTTCTTTTCCTGTCCTGTTAGGGTATTATAGGGATAGCAGGGATAGCCGAGGAGGAGCGGGGGCGCCACGGCGTAGGTAAATAGGGTGCCAACCTCCGCAGGCAGGTAGGGGGCACTTAGAAAGCATAGGGCTTGGCACTGTTCCGGCCTTTCCTGTAGTATGCTTGCATCTATTGGTGATGGTTTGGTGAAGTGCACATATATGTTTTTAAATATTCAAAAGAAAGGTTAATTTTTATGATTATTTTGAAAATTGCTCAATGGGAGGAGTGCAGAGTCAGTCTAGAGGCAGTCTGTGAGGTCTCGAGTTCCCGCTTCTGCACAGGGGAAATCTCGAGCCATCTCCGCTGCGGTCTCCCATTCTTATCCAGCCGCAGTGGAGTCTGCTCAGCAGGGACGTCGGTCCCAGCGTCTTGCTCAGTCTCACTCTGTACAGAGAGTTACTGCTGCTTCTTCAGCTTCTGCCATTAAAGCCAGTGCTGGTCAGCAGCGAGCGGACTTCTCTGGGACTAAGTCCTTGTCTGCACACACTGAGCATGCCCAGGGCAAGATCTCCCGTTGGAGATCGAGGGTCATGTGCTCAGGCTCTGCAGCACATTCCATTGGTCCTCTTGGCAGGTCTTGGAAGGGCAAAGTTTCTGTGGCCACTTCCTGTGCTGCAACTATATAAACTGCGCATGACCGCACGGCCATGCGCTAGTGTACAATTGTTAATGTGTGTATGTTGTGAGTGCAAGTCGTCCTTGGATACCCCTACCCTATTGAATGTCTGTTCGCGGAAGGTGTATGGTTGCTATCTAGCGCCCGACTTATCCTACAGCACTAATCACACATTACAGCGTCCAGTTGCTGTGACCGCCAGTATGGCGCCGTGCACTTGCTCTGTGCTTTCCTTACCCAAGCCTGGGTGGTTAGTGGCGTTCGTCAGTGCGGCACCGCATGCACTCTTGTGCCTTAATATTGTTATTGAGTTTCCTTACACACCCAGTTGCGGTGTTGTGCCAGCAAGGGTCTAATCGGACTTCAATCCTAGTTGGGGTTGAGTTCGCTGACTACTTGCTCGCGCTCTATGTGCGGTACCGCGGTCCTGTGACGCAACAGGATCGCTTCCTTCACGCTTGGTGAAGTTTAACCCACGTGTGTATACTTATGAGTACCGCCATATAGTCCGTCATTACTTGGCAGCAGGTTCCATCTCTGTACGGTGGACCCCGGGCTGCGAACGCACCATACTCTATCTGTCTTATTATTTGGTGCGTTCCGCTAGCCCTAACATTACACTAGCGCCAGAGTCTGGCTAGTAATGACGGACAAACAGCAATCCTTGCGGTATATCCAGCAGCTGGAGGGTAGGTTGGCGGCTCTTGAGAGCGCAACCTCAGCTGTGGATGTTACCGCAGTTGCTGTACAGGCTGCTAGTGTGGCTGCAGCAACCCTGTCCATTGCCACCCCTGCTCCGACATTTTCTCGCCTCCCGCTGCCAGAAAAATTTTCTGGTGATAGCAAATTTTGTAGGGGATTTGTGAGTCAGTGCTCTATTCACCTCGAGCTCCTGGCTGCAGGTTTTCCCACAGAGCGGGCTAAGGTGGGATTTATAGTGTCTCTATTGTCGGACAGGGCGTTGGAATGGGCTACGCCGCTGTGGGAGCGTGGCGATCATGTGGTGCAGAGTGCTCCGCTGTTTCTGAGCACTCTGAAACAGGTCTTTTTAGGACCTCAAGTCACCCATGATACTGCGCTCCAACTGCTGGCATTAACGCAGGGTGAGTCCTTGGTCAGTCATTTTGCCGTCCAATTCCGCACTTTAGCTTCTGAGCTGGATTGGTCGGATAAAGCTCTTATCCCCATATTTTGGAGGGGCCTGGCTGACCACGTTAAGGACGCTCTGGCCACTAGGGAGATTCCTGCCACACTGGAGGAGTTAATAATTGTCTCCACTCGAATTGACCTCCGTTTTAACGAGCGGAGGTTAGAGCGAGCCCAGTGTAGGCAGAGGTTTCGGCTGGCTCCTACCTTCGCCAAACCTCTGGAATCTCCGGTCCTGGTTCCTGAGTCACATGAGGCCAGGGAAGTGTCACAAGCGGGATCTAAGTCCCGGACCGCTTGTGCACTCAAGGTCTGTCATGTTTGCCAGCAGTCAGGACATCTAGCCACCAGATGTTCTCAGCGGTCGAGGAAACGTCAGCGTCTAGTGGTAGTAGGTGGAGGTACACTAGACACGGCGACGTTTGCCTCTAAATTGTCCTTTAAGGGGACAATTACTATAGGCTCATTCTCCCACTCGGTAGAGCTCTGCGTGGATTCTGGGGCGGAGGGCAATTTTATGTCTTCTGCCTTCGCCCAACGTCACGCAATACCCCTGGTTATGCTAGCTCAACCAGTAACGGTACGAGTGGTGAATGGGTCGACACTGCCCTCACAGATAACACACCAGACCATCCCTTTTACTCTGTCCATGTCGCCATCTCATCAGAAGATTATATCTCTGCTCGTCATTCCTGAGGGAATTGATGAGGTCCTGTTGGGAATACCTTGGCTACGGTACCACTCTCCTCATATCGAGTGGTCCTCTGGCAGAATCCTGGGATGGGGCGAATCTTGTGGGGGTAGGTGTCAGAGGGAGTGCGTTCAGGTTGCTACTACAGAGGTACCCGCAGATCTTTCCTCTCTCCCCAAGCAGTATTGGTCTTATGCAGACGTGTTCTCCAAAAAGGCAGCGGAGATCCTTCCGCCCCATTGCCCCTATGACTGTCCTATTATTGATCTCTTGCCTGGTGCTGAGCCTCCCCGGGGTCGAGTCTATCCGCTATCTCTCCCGGAGACGGAGGCCATGTCACAGTACATCCAGGAAAATCTGGCAAGAGGATTCATTAGGAAGTCAGTGTCACCTGCTGGGGCAGGGTTCTTCTTCGTGCAGAAGAAGAATGGGGAACTACGTCCATGCATAGACTACAGGGGTCATAACGCCATCACCGTTAAAAATAAGTATCCTTTGCCCTTGATATCTGAGCTCTTCGATAGGCTTCGGGGAGCAAGGGTATTTACTAAACTAGATCTGCAGGGTGCTTACAACCTGATTCGCATCCGTGAGGGGGACGAATGGAAGACGGCTTTTAACACCAGGGATGGGCACTATGAATATCTGGTGATGCCCTTCGGGCTCTGTAATGCCCCAGCCGTTTTCCAAGACTTTGTGAACGATATCTTCCGGGATATGCTTTCCACCTCGGTCGTAGTCTATCTGGATGATATTCTCATCTACTCTCCAGATATTGACTCCCACCGGATAGATGTTTGCAAAGTCTTCGACCTCCTACGGGCAAACTCCCTCTATGCCAAGTTGGAGAAGTGTATGTTTGAGCAGGAGTCCTTACCTTTCCTAGGCTACATCATCTCTGCCCAGGGATTGGCTATGGATCCTGCCAAACTACAGGCTGTGATGGACTGGCAGGAACCCCATTCTCTTAAAGCGGTGCAGCGCTTTATGGGGTTCATTAATTATTATCGCCAGTTCATTCCGCACTTCTCAACTTTGGTAGCTCCCTTGGTTGCCCTCACCAAGAAGGGGGCGAATCCCAAATTGTGGTCTGAGGAGGTCTCCAAGGCCTTTAACTCTATAAAGTCACACTTCGCTAGCGCTCCCATCCTACATCGCCCCGATGTTGATAAGCCATTTATCATGGAGGTGGATGCCTCTTCTGTTGGTGCTGGAGCAGTCCTCTTCCAAAAGGATGCTCAAGGTCGGAAGCATCCTTGCTTCTTTTTCTCCAAGACCTTCTCACCAGCAGAGAGGAATTATTCCATCAGGGACAGGGAGTTGCTAGCTATGAAGTTGGCTTTCTCGGAGTGGAGACATCTCTTGGAGGGAGCACGTTTTCCCTTCCAAGTCTTCACAGACCATAAAAATTTGGTGTACCTGCAGACAGCCCAGCGGTTGAATTCTCGCCAGGCCAGATGGTCCTTATTCTTCTCCCGGTTTCATTTCACACTCCATTTTCTTTCTGGTGAGAAGAACATTCAGGCCGACGCTCTCTCTCGCTCCGTTGTGTCATCTGCGGAGGAGGAGGAGCCTCGGCTTATTGTCCCCACCGAGAGCTTGAGAACTGTGGCCCCGGTTTCGCTAGAGTCTGTGCCCCCGGGCAAGACTTTTGTTCCATCCAGTTTGCGACCGGAGGTTCTCTCTTGGGCACACTCGTCCAGGGTGGGTGGACATTTTGGTACCAAAAGGACATCTGAGTTACTGGCGAGGACATACTGGTGGCCACATATGGCTCGTGATGTCGCAGAGTATGTTCGGGCGTGTGTCTCTTGCGCCAAGAACAAGACTTCTCGGCAACGGCCAGCTGGTTTGCTTTATCCTCTGCCGGTGGCGGACAGGCCCTGGGAGATGGTCGGGATGGACTTTGTGGTGGGCTTACCCAAGTCTCGTAGCTGCACCATTATCTGGGTGATCACCGACCATTTTTCCAAAATGGTGCACTTGGTGCCTCTTCCACGGCTACCTTCTGCACGGGTGTTGGCTGTCTTGTTCGTCAAGCATATCTTTCGCCTACACGGTATGCCAGACAAAATTGTTAGTGACCGGGGTCCCCAGTTTGCGTCTCGATTCTGGAGAGAGCTTTGTCGTCTGCTCAGTATTGAGTTGAATCTATCTTCGGCATATCATCCCGAGACGAATGGGTTGGTAGAGAGGGCCAACCAGACCTTGGTCACATATTTACGACATTTTGTTTCTGCCAGGCAGGATGACTGGGCATCCTTGTTACCATGGGCAGAGTTTGCACTTAACAATGCCGTAGCCGACTCCACCGGTCAGAATCCATTCCTCCTAAATTACGGCCAGCATCCGCGTGTTCCTGTGCCCATGCCTGTGTCTTCTGCTGACTCCAGGGTGGCAGACTGGGCTGTGGAGGCACGGGACATTTGGGACCGCACGCAGGATGCCATTCGGGCCTCCAAGGAGAGAATGAGGTCCTCCGCCGATGTTCATCGGCGCCCCGCTCCGACCTTTGCTCCTGGCGACTTGGTGTGGCTCTCCGCCCGTAACATCAGGCTGCGAGTTGAGTCCACTAAGTTTGCTCCTCGCTACTTGGGTCCCTTCAAGGTTCTCGAACGGGTTAATCCTGTGATCTACCGTCTGGCCCTTCCTCCACGCTTGGGTATCACCGACACCTTTCATGTGTCCCTCTTGAAACCCGTATACATGTCCCGGTTTTCCGAGTCATCTGCCGGGACATCGGGTTCGTCTACGGACGATTACGAGGTGAACGCTATTTTGGGGTGCGCGGCAAAAAGTTCTATCTGGTGGATTGGAAGAAAACATTCGGGCCCCACAGCTCATTGCTGCCTTCAAGCGTAGCGAGGCCCAAGGAGGGGGGGGCCCTAGGAGGGGGGGTAATGTTAGGTCTCGAGTTCCCGCTTCTGCACAGGGGGAATCTCGAGCCATCTCTGCTGCGGTCTCCCATTCTTATCCAGCCGCAGTGGAGTCTGCTCAGCAGGGAGGAGCGGGGGCGCCACGGCGTAGGTAAATAGGGTGCCAACCTCCGCAGGCAGGTAGGGGGCACTTAGAAAGCATAGGGCTTGGCACTGTTCCGGCCTTTCCTGTAGTATGCTTGCATCTATTGGTGATGGTTTGGTGAAGTGCACATATATGTTTTTAAATATTCAAAAGAAAGGTTAATTTTTATGATTATTTTGAAAATTGCTCAATGGGAAGAGTGCAGAGTCAGTCTAGAGGCAGTCTGTGAGGTCTCGAGTTCCTGCTTCTGCACAGGGGAAATCTCGAGCCATCTCCGCTGCGGTCTCCCATTCTTATCCAGCCGCAGTGGAGTCTGCTCAGCAGGGACGTCGGTCCCAGCGTCTTGCTCAGTCTCACTCTGTATAGAGAGTTACTGCTGCTTCTTCAGCTTCTGCCATTAAAGCCAGTGCTGGTCAGCAGCGAGCGGACTTCTCTGGGACTAAGTCCTTGTCTGCACACACTGAGCATGCCCAGGGCAAGATCTCCCGTTGGAGATCGAGGGTCATGTGCTCAGGCTCTGCAGCACATTCCATTGGTCCTCTTGGCAGGTCTTTGAAGGGCAAAGTTTCTGTGTCCACTTCCTGTGCTGCAACTATATAAACTGCGCATGACCGCACGGCCATGCGCTAGTGTACAATTGTTAATGTGTGTATGTTGTGAGTGCAAGTCGTCCTTGGATACCCCTACCCTATTGAATGTCTGTTCGCGGAAGGTGTATGGTTGCTATCTAGCGCCCGACTTATCCTACAGCACTAATCACACATTACAGCGTCCAGTTGCTGTGACCGCCAGTACGGCGCCGTGCACTTCCTCTGTGCTTTCCTTAAGGCCCCTTCACATTAAGCGACGCTGCAGCGATACCGACAACGATCCGGATCGCTGCAGCGTCGCTGTTTGGTCGCTGGAGAGCTGTCACACAGACCGCTCTCCAGCGACCAACGATGCCGGTAACCAGGGTAAACATCGGGTAACTAAGCGCAGGGCCGCGCTTAGTAACCCAATGTTTACCCTGGTTACCATCCTAAAAGTAAAAAAAACAAACAGTACATACTTACCTAACGCTGTCTGTCCTCCAGCGCTGTGCTCTGCACTCCTCCTGTACTGTCTGTGTGAGCACAGCGGCCGGAAAGCAGAGCGGTGACGTCACCGCTCTGCTTTCCGGCTGACCGACGCTCACAGCCAGTGCAGAGGAGTGCAGAGCACAGCGCTGGAGGACAGACAGCGTTAGGTAAGTATGTACTGTTTGTTTTTTTTACTTTTAGGATGGTAACCAGGGTAAACATCGGGTTACTAAGCACGGCCCTGCGCTTAGTTACCCGATGTTTACCCTGGTTACCAGTGAAGACATCGCTGGATCAGTGTCACACACGCCGATCCAGCGATGTCCACGGGAGATCCAGCGACGAAATAAAGTTCTGGACTTTCTTCAGCGACCAACGATCTCCCAGCTGGGGCCTGATCGTTGGTCGCTGTCACACATAACGATTTTATTAACGATATCGTTGCTACGTCACAAAAAGCAACGATATAGTTAACAATATCGTTATGTGTGAAGGTACCTTTACCCAAGCCTGGGTGGTTAGTGGCATTCGTCAGTGCGGCACCGCATGCACTCTTGTGCCTTAATATTGTTATTTGGTTTCCTTACACACCCAGTTGCGGTGTTGTGCCAGCAAGGGTCTAATCGGACTTCAATCCTAGTTGGGGTTGAGTTCGCTGACTACTTGCTCGCGCTCTATGTGCGGTACCGCGGTCCTGTGACGCAACAGGATCGCTTCCTTCACGCTGGGTGAAGATTAACCCACGTGTGTATACTTATGAGTACCGCCATATAGTCCGTCATTACTGGGCAGCAGGTTCCATCTCTGCACGGTGGACCCCGGGCTGCGAACGCACCATACTCTATCTGTCTTATTATTTGGTGCGTTCCGCTAGCCCTAACACAGTCACACCTCCAACAATAAAACAATAAAATGCTCTCTATGTTTTTCTATCTATCTATATATCTTCTATGATATATGTATATATATATATATATATATATATATATATTTCTCTATACACAGGAAGTAGCTGGATTGCAGCCTTATTAGATCATCTGAAACACTTTAGCTGAACTATTTAGCAGGACTATCATCTACCTACAGTAGGTAAATGTTGATATTTCATCTTCTTCAATATCACTACAAAACTAATTACATTTATCTGTTTTAGGAACCCTATTATAAAACCTCTTAGTGATCATAGATCAGTCCCATAGATGATCTCCCCATGTAAATAAAGGCTGCAAGCATCGGTTCTAACAAACTGTCTCTCAATCTGGTGGATCATTCATGCATTGAGATTTAATTTCAACTGGTAGGATGAAATGACTGATATTTTCATTCAAATCACTGTAGGATAATTAGTAATTTCCTGCTATTTTCTTTTAAAGGGGTTGTTCAGCCTTACAGTACAAGTCTGTGATAAACTGAGAATTAATGTTGCAAAATTACAGTTTTGATGTGAGTTGTCACCTAGGATTTGTCAGTAAACTGATCAATGGGTGTCTGGTTGTGGAGATCAAATAATCATGTGTAATCTTTAACAGGGTTGTCTGGCCTTTGGTACAAGTTTGCAGTCATTTTTTGTGAGCATTCTCTGGTGCAAGCGGCGGGAGCGGCAGGTGGATGACCAAAGGTATCCATAGGGTCACGGTTCATGATCACATTAGACGGTCGCAGCCTCGATCAATGCAACTGTATAGATCGAGGCCGGCCACAGCTAGTCGGAATGTGGCCAGATGTATGCAAAATGGAACTATCATTTATTGAGCATTGGAACAACCATTATTGAGTATTGGAACAACTATTTATTGAGTATTGGAACAACCATTATTGAGTATTGGAACTATCATTTATTGAGCATTGGAACAACCATTATTGAGTATTGGAGCTTCGCAAATATCCCCCAAAGTCATCTGAAGGCTACAATACCTGATACTTTTCTTCCCAGTTGAGATAAGCTGACCTGTTGCTTACACACCTCTCACAATTCAAAACACTTGCACCCTCAGCTGAGCCAAGCAAGAATATTAAGGGTACCGTCACACTAAAACGACGCTGCAGCGATACCACAACGATGTCGATCGCTGCAGTGTCGCTCTTTGGTCGCTGGAGAGCTGTCACACAGACAGCTCTCCAGCGACCAACGATCCCAAAGTCCCCTGGTAACCAGGGTAAACATCGGGTTACTAAGCGCAGGGCCGCGCTTAGTAACCCGATGTTTACCCTGGTTACCAGCGTAAACGTAAAAAAACCAAACACTACATACTTACATTCCTGTCGCGTCCCTCGGCGCTGTGCTTCTCTGCACTGACAGTAAGTGCCGGACAGCCGTAAAGCACAGCGGTGACTTCACCATTGTACTTTACGGCTTGCCGGCGCTCACCAGTCAGTGGGGGAAGCTGAAGGCGAGGGACATGACCAGACACCTGGAATGTAAGTATGTAGTGTTTTTTTTTACATTTACACTGGTAACCAGGGTAAATATCGGGTTACTAAGCGCGGCCCTGCGCTTAGTAACCCGATGTTTACCCTGGTTACCAGTGAAGACATCGCTGAATCGGCGTCACACACGCAGATTCAGCGATGTCAGCGGAAGATCAAGCGACGAAATAAAGTTTCAAATGATCTGCTACGACATACGATTCTCAGCGGGGTCCCTGATCGCAGTAGCGCATCAGACACAGCGAGATCGTAACGATATTGCTGGAACGTCACGGATCGTGCCGTCCTAGTGATCAGAGTGCCACTGTGTGACGGTACCCTAAGGCTAGACAGGAAAGATTACTAGTGACCGATTGAGCATTTGGACAGCTGGATTAAAAAATGTGCATTTGCACGCCTGGGCTTTTGAAGCCATGAGGTATTTATTATTCAGTTTTAGCTGTTATCTATATTTTCCTAGAAAACTAAATTAGAAAAAAACACAGCTATAGCTTAAAAATAGTAAAATAGGGTATTATTCACTCATGCTATGATTTACTACAGAGTAAATTAATGAAGCAGTGAAGCTAATTTTGCTGTAGAAGTGAACAACAGAATTGTTCAGGTTGAAAACAATGCAAATGAAGGAGAAATGAGACAATGACTGACATGGCTCTTTGTTCTAGTAATTGTACTCTGCCTTGCGCTATAATCCATTAACATTTTTCTACTAGGGCAATGTGTATATTATTAATCACTTATCTTGAGCTTACTGTTCTGTAATGGTAATATACACTTGTAAACCTCTGAAACTAATACGATAACATCTAGAAAATATTCATGACATGCTTATTTACAATAATATTTAGTAGAATTTCACATTGTGAAATGGATAAGTGCCGGGATTGGTAATGAGTTATCTATTACAGTAGAGGGAAAGTTATTGAGTACCTTGTTTGCAAAGTTCTTACTTCTGTCATTATTTTAAATTGCAGCGGGAAATATGGGGGGAGGACAAGTTGACTTATCGAAGTATGTAGGCCACTTGTGTGTCATAAACCATTACTTGCCAAATTAAAATTTTTACAAGTACGGATTTTTCAGAAAAGGGCATCCCAATATTCATTTAAAAATGACAATGACATGATTTCCTATTTTGAAAACATTCATTGTGCAAACACAACACAAAAAATTGGACCTAATTATAAAAAATTATAAAATCTTAGTTGCTAGAAGCTAAAGATTAGGCGTCCCCAAAAAGGACATTGGTAGATAATGGGTTAAGAAAGGGTTCAACTTTTTGCTGTTTTTTTTCCCCATTTTTCTAGTCAATTTGGAAAAGTGAAAATAAAAGTGATCAGAGTTTAGAAAGAGAGGATTGTACCTATTGTGGCTCAACACCTTCGATATCATTTATGCCCAAAATGGAAGCATATTATAGCCCAAATGTACATCAGCTCATAGCTATGGTTGCTTTAATATGCAAACAAGGATTTGGCACATTTACTAAGAAGCATGCACCTCTTAATTCATTTGAGGCAACTTACTCCATCACACTACCACTTTAAGCTATGTTTACACGTTGTATTTTTGCTGCGTTTTTTATGCAAATTGGAAGCTGCTTTTTACAGTACCAGCAAAAGCTATGAGAATTCAGAAATCTCATGCACACTTTTGTTTTTTTACCTGATTGAATAGGAAAACTGCTATGTTTTGAATACTGCAGTATTTAAATTTTTTCAGTACTTTTGAGGCAAATTTGTTGCATTTTTCCACTCATTGAAAGCAAAGAGCAAACGGAAAAAAGTAGCAAATATGCTGATTTTATTTTTGCAGAATTTGTGGTGAAAAAAATTGCAGGTACAGCAGGATGTGAAACTCATTTATTTTTGTGAGTTAAGTTTAAACCATAAAGTCTTAGAATCTTCAAATGAGCATGAATGTTAGTATGGTTTAATAAAAATGTATGATATTTGTAAAAGTAAACAATGCCCTACCAACTGTATGCCCTACCATTGTGAAAAATATAATAAATAGTGCCCTACCAATGTGTGAAAGTGAACAAAGCTTTAGAAATTCAATGCCATAACAATGTGGAGAAAATAAACAGTGCCCTAACAACTGAAAGCCCTAACAACTGAAAGCCCTACCAAAGTGTTAAGTAAACAATGATTGAACAATTAACTTTCCCTGCCGTTTCTGCATGTGCAATTTTGTATTTTTCACGAGCTCATGGAACCTTAGATAATGTCTGTGCTTCGTCCACTGTGGTGCAGTAAAAGGTGTAGCGCTGGACAGAAGATATATTTTTCCCAGCAGGAAAAGATTTGGCCTGGTTTTTCCCTAAGGTGAGGACCTGCAGTGATGTCATGATCACGTGATCAGCCCATTTGATAGGTACCTCACCTGCGGGTGTGGTTATAGTCTATGTAATGGAGTTTTTTTGTTTGCCACATGTTCTGAGTGAGGAGCTAGGCTGGAGTAAGCCTGAATTGGTTTTGTTGGATTACCGTATATACTCGAGTATAAGCCGACCCGAGTATAAGCCGACCCCCCTAATTTTGCCACAAAAAACTGGGAAAACTTATTGACTCGAGTATAAGCCTAGGGTGGAAATGCAGCAACTACCGGTGAATTTCAAAAATAAAAATAGATACCAATAAAAGTAAAATTAATTGAGACATCAGTAGGTTAAGTGTTTTTTTGAATATTTATTGCCCCATACAGTGCTCTGCACTGTTCATATTGCCTTCTTGCTGTGCCCCATACAGTGCTCTGCACTGTTCATATTGCCTTCTTGCTGTGCCCCACAGTGCTCTGCACTGTTCATATTGCCTTCTTGCTGTGCCCCACAGTGCTCTGCACTGTTCATATTGCCTACTTGCTGTGCCCCATACAGTGCTCTGCACTGTTCATATTGCCTTCTTGCTGTGCCCCACAGTGCTCTGCACTGTTCATATTGCCTTCTTGCTGTGCCCCACAGTGCTCTGCACTGTTCATATTGCCTTCTTGCTGTGCCCCACAGTGCTCTGCACTGTTCATATTGCCTTCTTGCTGTGTCCCACAGTGCTCTGCACTGTTCATATTGCCTTCTTGCTGTGTCCCACAGTGCTCTGCACTGTTCATATTGCCTTCTTGCTGTGTCCCACAGTGCTCTGCACTGTTCATATTGCCTTCTTGCTGTGTCCCACAGTGCTCTGCACTGTTCATATTGCCTTCTTGCTGTGTCCCACAGTGCTCTGCACTAGGGTTGAGCGAAACGGGTCGAACATTTTCAAAAGTCGCCGACTTTTGGCTAAGTCGGGGTTTCATGAAACCCGATCCGACCCCTGTGCGGGGTCGGCCATGCGGTACGCGACTTTCGCGCCAAAGTCGCGTTTCAATGACGCGAAAAGCGCCATTTCTCAGCCAATGAAGGTAAACGCAGAGTGTGGGCAGCGTGATGACATAGGTCCTGGTCCCCACCATCTTAGAGAAGGGCATTGCAGTGATTGGCTTGCTGTCTGCGACGTCACAGGGGCTATAAAGAGGCGTTCCCGCCGACCGCCATCTTACTGCTGCTGATCTGAGCTTAGGGAGAGGTTGCTGCCGCTTCGTCAGAAGCAGGGATAGCGTTAGGCAGGGTCCATTAACCACAAAACCGCTTGTGCTGCAGCGATTTGCACTGTCCAACACCACCCTCGGTGTGCAGGGACAGTGGAAGTTATTTTTTTTTTTTTTTCCCCTCAGCGCTGTAGCTCATTGGGCTGCCCTAGAAGGCTCCCTGATAGCTGCATTGCTGTGTGTACGCCGCTGTGCAAACCAACTGCTTTTTTCAAAGCACAAATCCTCTTGTTCCTTCCTTTCTGCACAGCTATCTTTTTTGTTTGTCCACACTTTTTATTTAATTTGTGCATCAGTCCACTCCTTATTGCTGCCTGCCATACCTGGCTGAGATTACTGCAGGCAGGGAGATAGTAGCTGCCTGCCATACCTGGCTGAGATTACTGCAGGCAGGGAGATAGTAATTGTAGGACATTCCCTTTTTTTTTTTTTTTTTTTTTTTTTGGTGGGAGATTAAGATTGGCAATTTGGCATTTCTGCTAGAGTGCCATCCCTGTGTGTGCCATCTCTCTCACATAGTGGGCCATAGAAAGCCTTTTCATTTTTCTGTATTTTTTTTTGTGGGGTGTATAAATTCTCCCTGATAAAAATACAGTGGGAGATTAATATTGGCCTTTGGGCTTGTGTGCCAGTCCTGAGTGTGCCATCTCTCTCACAAATAGTGGGCCATAGAAAGCCTATTTTATTTTTTTTGGGGTTTTATAAATTCTCCCTGAAAAAAAGGGAGATTAATATTGGCCTCTGGGCTTGTGTGCCAGTCCTGAGCGTGCCATCTGTGCCAGCCCTGAGCGTGCCATCTCTCTCACAAATAGTGGGCCATAGAAAGCCTATTTAATTTTTTTTTTGGTTTTATAAATTCTCCCTGAAAAAAAGGGAGATTAATATTGGCCTCTGGGCTTGTGTGCCAGTTGTGAGCGTGCCATCTGTGCCAGTCCTGAGCGTGCCATCTCTCTCACAAATAGTGGGCCATAGAAAGCCTATTTAATTTTTTTTTTGGTTTTATAAATTTTCCCTGAAAAAAGGGAGATAAATATTGGCCTCTGGGCTTGTGTGCCAGTTGTGAGCGTGCCATCTGTGCCAGTCCTGAGCGTGCCATCTCTCTCACAAATAGTGGGCCATAGAAAGCCTATTTAATTTTTTTTTTGGTTTTATAAATTCTCCCTGAAAAAAAGGGAGATTAATATTGGCCTCTGGGCTTGTGTGCCAGTTGTGAGCGTGCCATCTGTGCCAGTCCTGAGCGTGCCATCTCTCTCACAAATAGTGGGCCATAGAAAGCCTATTTAAATATTTTTTTGGTTTTATAAATTCTCCCAGAAAAAAAGGGAGATTAATATTGGCCTCTGGGCTTCTGTGCCAGTCCTGAGCGTGCCATCTGTGCCAGTCCTGAGCGTCCCATCTCTCTCACAAATAGTGGGCCATAGAAAGCCTATTTTTTTTTTTTTTTGGGTTTTAGAAATTCTCCCTGAAAAAAAAAGGGAGATTAATATTGCCCTTTGGGCTTGTGTGCCAGTACTAAGCGTGCCATCTCTCTCTCTCTCTCAGTCAGTGGGCCATAGAACGCCTATTTTTGGTTTTATTTGTTTTCTAAATTCTCCCTGAAAAAATCATTTTATTTTATTTGGTTTCTAAATTCTTCCTGATAAAATCATATTTTTTTTATTATTTTTTTTTCTAAAGTCTCCCTGAAAAAAACAAAACAAAAAAAAAAACAAACAAAAAAAACAGTGGGGGATTAATATTGGCCTTTCTGCTTGTGTGCCAGTCTTGACTCCTGTGTGCGTCATCTCTCACTCAGTGGGCCATAGAACGCCTATTTTTTGTTTTATTAGTTTTATAAATTCTCCCTGAAAAAATCATTTTATATTATTTGGTTTCTAAATTCTTCCTGATAAAATCATATTTTTTTTATTATTTTTTTTTCTAAAGTCTCCCTGAAAAAAAAAAAAAAAAAAAAAAAAAAAAACAGTGGGAGATTAATATTGGCCTTTCTGCTTGTGTGCCAGTCTTGACTCCTGTGTGCGTCATCTCTCAGTCAGTGGGCCATAGAACGCCTATTTTTGGTTTTATTTGTTTTCTAAATTCTCCCTGAAAAAATCATTTTATTTTATTTGGTTTCTAAATTCTTCCTGATAAAATCATATTTTTTTTATTATTTTTTTTTCTAAAGTCTCCCTGAAAAAAAAAAAAAAAAAAACAAACAAACAAAAAAAACAGTGGGAGATTAATATTGGCCTTTCTGCTTGTGCCAGTCTTGACTCCTGGGTGTGCCATCTCTCTCTCTCTCTCTCTCTCTCTCTCTCTCTCTCTCTCTCTCCAATTGTGGTCCATAGAAAGCCTATATTTTTTTTCCTTGATTTGGGTTCCAAAATCTACCAGAGAAAATAACTACATCAATCATTGGTAGAAAAATATTGGCCTCTGGGCTTGTGTGCCACTCCTGACTCCTGTGTGCGTCATCTCTCAGTCAGTGGGCCATAGAACGCCTATTTTTGTTTTTATTTGTTTTATAAATTCTCCCTGAAAAAATAATTTTATTTTATTTGGTTTCTAAATTCTTCCTGATAAAATCATATTTTTTTTATTATTTTTTTTTCTAAAGTCTCCCTGAAAAAAAAAAAAAACAAAAAAAAAAAAAACAAACCAAAAAAAAAAATGGGAGATTAATATTGGCCTTTCTGCTTGTGTGCCAGTCTTGACTCCTGGGTGTGCCATCTCTCTCTCTCTCTCTCTCTCCAATTGTGGTCCATAGAAAGCCTAAATTTTTTTTTTCCTTGATTTGGGTTCCAAAATCTACCAGAGAAAATAACTCCATCAATCATTGGTAGAAAAATATTGGCCTCTGGGCTTGTGTGCCACTCCTGATTCCTGTGTGCGTCATCTCTCACTCAGTGGCCCATAGAAAGCATATAGTTTGTTACATTTGTTTTCTAAATTCTCCCTGCAAAAATCTATTTTTTTTTTTTTTTGGGTTTCTAAAGTGTTCCTGAAAAAAAAAAAAATAAAAAAAAAATAATAGTGTGACATTAATATTAACATTTGTGCTTCAGTGACAGTCCTGCGTGTGGGGCATCTCTCTAATTTGCAGCCACCAAAAACAGAGTGTGTAACATTGGGCCTGATTTTCGCTGTGGTCTCACCAACCTGTAAAGGGGTAGCTAAATCATACTGAAGTTATAGCTCACCGTGTAAGTTGTGTGACTGCAACAAATAACGTTAGTTTGGTTACGTTTTTAAAACAATGAGGAAGTCTAGTGGAAGAGGTCGTGGCCGGGGGCGTTCATTGTCAGCTGGTAATGAGGGTAGTGGTAGTGGTGGAGCATCAGGTGGTCGTGGGGAAAAAAATATTGCACCTAAGTCTGGAGCTGTGGAGCCAGGTTCGTCGTCCGGCTACACAAGGCCTCGAACGCTCCCTTTTCTGGGATTAGGAAAACCGCTTTTAAAGCCGGAGCAGCAAGAGCAAGTTTTGGCTTATCTTGCTGACTCAGCCTCTAGCTCTTTTGCCTCCTCTCGTGAAACTGGTAAAAGTAAAAGCAGCGCGTCGTTAGTGGATGTTCACGGTCAGGGACAAGTCACTTCCTTGTCCTCTTCAGCAAAAACAACAACAGAGAAGAATGCAGCAGGCGACACAACGGGTTACTCCATGGAGCTCTTTACACATACCGTCCCTGGCTTAGAAAGTGAAGCAGTTAACAGTCCATGCCCATTACAAGTTGAATCTGACATGGAGTGCACTGACGCACAGCCACAGCCAGACTACTATGCTGGTCCTTTGACTCAGACCACAACATTGCCCTCGCAGGGTGCTGATCAAGAATCAGACCCTGATGAGACTATGTTGCCCCATCACGAACGCTATACCACCGAACGACACGGTGACACAGACTAAGTTGCGCAGGAGGTACAAGAAGAGTTATTAGATGACCCAGTTCTTGACCCCGATTGGCAGCCATTGGGGGAACAGGGTGCAGGCGGCAGCAGTTCTGAAGCAGAGGAGGAGGAGGGGCCGCAGCAGGCATCAACATCGCCACAGGTTCCATCTGCCGGGCCCGTATCTTGCCCAAAACGCGTGGCAAAGCCAAAACCTGGTGGAGGACAGCGTGGCCATCCGGTTAAAGCTCAGTCTGCAATGCCTGAAAAGGTATCCGATGCTAGAAAGAGTGCAGTCTGGCATTTTTTTAAACAACATCCAATTGATCAGCGCAAAGTCATCTGTCAAAAATGTTCTACTTCCTTAAGCAGAGGTCAGAATCTGAAAAGTCTCAATACTAGTT
Organism: Ranitomeya imitator; assembly: GCF_032444005.1. Taxonomy (NCBI): domain Eukaryota; kingdom Metazoa; phylum Chordata; class Amphibia; order Anura; family Dendrobatidae; genus Ranitomeya; species Ranitomeya imitator. The sequence continues at coordinate 83,082,632 of NC_091282.1, forward strand.
GCATGCATAGACATTTAACCACCATGCATTTGAAAGCTTGGACTAACTACCAAACGTCCCTTAAGGTTGTTGCACCCTCGGCCAATGAAGCTAGTCATCAACGCAACATCCCTTCCGGCAGTGTAGGACCACCATTTAGCGCACCACCTGCTGTATCTGTGCAGGTATCTTTGCCAGGCCAAAGCAGTCAGGGTCAGGGAATCACCAGTTTCGTAGTAGGAAACACTGCATCTAGGGCACCGGCGGCAACAATACCATCTCCCACCGTCTCTCAGTCTGCCATGTCCACCGGCACCCCCGCTAGTTCCACGATCTCCAGCTCTCCAGTCCAGCTCACCCTACATGAGACTATGGTTAGAAAAAGGAAATACTTAGCCTCGCATCCGCGTACACAGGGTTTGAACGCCCACATAGCTAGACTAATCTCGTTAGAGATGATGCCCTACCGGTTAGTTGAAAGCGAAGCTTTCAAAGACCTGATGGACTACGCTGTACCACGCTACGAGCTACCCAGTCGACACTTTTTTTCCAGAAAAGCCATCCCAGCCCTCCACCAGCATGTTAAAGAGCGCATCGTCCATGCACTCAGGCAATCTGTGAGCACAAAGGTGCACCTGACAACAGATGCATGGACCAGTAGGCATGGCCAGGGACGTTACGTGTCCATCACGGCACACTGGGTAAATGTGGTGGATTCAGGGTCCACAGGGGACAGCAAGTTTGGGACAGTTCTGCCTAGCCCACGGTCTAGTAAACAGTTGGCTGTAGCCGTTCGCACCCCCTCCTCCTCCTCCTCCTCCTCGTCCTCCTGCAGAAGCAAGAGCTCGTCCACAGACCGCAGTCGCACAAACACTCCATCCGCACCTGCCACTGTTGCACACCAGGTCTCCCATTATGGGGCAGCTACTGGCAAACGTCAGCAGGCTGTATTGGCTATGAAGTGTTTGGGCGACAATAGACACACCGCGGAAGTTCTGTCCGAGTTCTTGCAGCAAGAAACGCAGTCGTGGCTGGGCACTGTAGATCTTGAGGCAGGCAAGGTAGTGAGTGATAACGGAAGGAATTTCATGGCTGCCATCTCCCTTTCCCAACTGAAACACATTCCTTGCCTGGCTTACACATTAAACCTGGTGGTGCAGTGCTTCCTGAAAAGTTATCCGGGGTTATCCGACCTGCTCCTCAAAGTGCGTGGACTTTGCGCACATATCCGCCGTTCGCCTGTACACTCCAGCCGTATGCAGACCTATCAGCGTTCTTTGAACCTTCCCCAGCATCGCCTAATCATAGACGTTGCAACAAGGTGGAACTCAACACTGCACATGCTTCAGAGACTGTGCGAACAGAGGCGGGCTGTTATGTTTTTGTGGGAGGATACACATACACGGGCAGGCAGTAGGATGGCAGACATGGAGTTGTCAGGTGTGCAGTGGTCGAAGATTCAAGACATGTGTCAAGTCCTTCAGTGTTTTGAGGAATGCACACGGCTGGTTAGTGCAGACAACGCCATAATAAGCATGAGCATCCCCCTAATGCGTCTGCTGATGCAAAGTTTGACGCACATAAAGGATCAGGCGTCTGCACCAGAGGAAGAGGAAAGCCTTGATGAAAGTCAGCGATTGTCTGGTCAGGGCAGTGTACATGACGAGGTACCGGGCGAAGAGGAGGTGGAGGATGAGGAGGATGATGGGGATGAGTATATTTTTAATGAGGAAGCTTTCCCGGGGGCACGGGAAATTGGTGGCGTGGCAAGGCCGGGTTCTGGTTTTTTGAGGGACACAAGTGACGTAGATTTGCCTGCAACTGCCCCTCAACCAAGCACAACCGCAGATTTGACAACGGGAACTTTGGCCCACATGGCGGATTATGCCTTGCGTATCCTCAAAAGGGACACACGCATTACAAAAATGATGAACGATGACGATTACTGGTTGGCCTGCCTCCTTGATCCTCGCTATAAAGGCAAATTGCAAAATATTATGCCACATGAGAACTTGGAACTAATATTAGCAACAAAACAATCAACTCTTGTTGACCGTTTGCTTCTGGCATTCCCTGCACACAGCGCCCGTGATCGTTCTCACACGAGCTCCAGGGGCCAGCAGACCAGAGGTGTTAGAGGGGCAGAAATCAGAAGTGGCGTTGGCCAGAGGGGTTTTCTGACCAGGTTGTGGAGTGATTTTTCTATGACCGCAGACAGGACAGGTACTGCAGCATCAATTCAAAGTGACAGGAGACAACATTTGTCCAGTATGGTTACAAACTATTTTTCATCCCTTATCGACGTTCTCCCTCAACCGTCATTCCCATTTGATTACTGGGCATCCAAATTAGACACCTGGCCAGAATTGGCAGAATATGCATTGCAGGAGCTTGCTTGCCCGGCAGCTAGTGTCCTATCAGAAAGAGTATTCAGTGCTGCAGGTTCAATACTAACAGAAAAAAGGACTCGTCTGGCTACCCAAAATGTAGATGATCTAACCTTCATTAAAATGAACCACAACTGGATTTCAAAATCTTTTGCCCCACCCTGCCCGGCTGACACCTAGCTTTCCTATGAAAAGGTCTTGCCTGTGGACTATTCTGAATGACTTTTCCAATCTCGTAATTTTCTTCACCTGATTGTCCAGCATACGACATGTTTCCACCTCACGAAATGGCCAAACTCCCCACACGGGGCCGTGGTATCGCCACTTTGCGCTTGGACCCTTGAGAGTGCTGTTTGTCTGAAGAGGTGGGTGTGGCCGCTTTTGGTCGACGGCACTGCCACTGGGTCCCTCATAGTACAATAAAGTGTCTCTGGCGGTGGTGGTGCGCACCCAACGTCAGACACACCGTTGTAATATGAGGGGCCCTGTGCCTGTACTGCCGGCCACAAGACAGTTCCCCCCCCCAGCTCAAACAGTGCTCTACCACTAGCAAAATTATCTCTCACAGCTTCACCAATGTGTAGTCTAGGCGCTGATATCCTTCAATGCCTGGCACTGACAATACCATTGTTTTGACATTTTTGTTATGTTAGGCCTTCGAAGCCTGTCTGCGGTCCCTTCTTTCTACAACTACTACACTGACCAGGCCACTGCTGGCCGTGTTACCCTGGAACCAATTTAAAAGTGCCTACAGTCAGCCCAATTTTGTTATGTTAGGCCTTCGAAGCCTGTCTGCCGTCACTCCTTCCACTAGACTTCCACTGACCATACACTGCTGCCCATGTACCCCTGGAACCAATTTAAAAGTGCCTACAGCCAGCCCAATTTTGTTATGTTAGGCCTTCGAAGCCTGTCTGCGGTCACTCCTTCCACTAGACTTCCACTGACCAGACCACTGCTGCCCGTGTACCCCTGGAACCAATTTAAAAGTGCCTACAGCCAGCCCAAGTTTGTTATGTTAGGCCTTCGAAGCCTGTCTGCCGTCACTCCTTCCACTAGACTTCCACTGACCATACACTGCTGCCCATGTACCCCTGGAACCAATTTAAAAGTGCCTACAGCCAGCCCAATTTTGTTATGTTAGGCCTTCGAAGCCTGTCTGCCGTCACTCCTTCCACTAGACTTCCACTGACCATACACTGCTGCCCATGTACCCCTGGAACCAATTTAAAAGTGCCTACAGCCAGCCCAATTTTGTTATGTTAGGCCTTCGAAGCCTGTCTGCGGTCACTCCTTCCACTAGACTTCCACTGACCAGACCACTGCTGCCCGTGTACCCCTGGAACCAATTTAAAAGTGCCTACAGCCAGCCCAAGTTTGTTATGTTAGGCCTTCGAAGCCTGTCTGCCGTCACTCCTTCCACTAGACTTCCACTGACCATACACTGCTGCCCATGTACCCCTGGAACCAATTTAAAAGTGCCTACAGCCAGCCCAATTTTGTTATGTTAGGCCTTCGAAGCCTGTCTGCCGTCACTCCTTCCACTAGACTTCCACTGACCATACACTGCTGCCCATGTACCCCTGGAACCAATTTAAAAGTGCCTACAGCCAGCCCAATTTTGTTATGTTAGGCCTTCGAAGCCTGTCTGCGGTCACTCCTTCCACTAGACTTCCACTGACCAGACCACTGCTGCCCGTGTACCCCTGGAACCAATTTAAAAGTGCCTACAGCCAGCCCAAGTTTGTTATGTTAGGCCTTCGAAGCCTGTCTGCCGTCACTCCTTCCACTAGACTTCCACTGACCATACACTGCTGCCCATGGACCCCTGGAACCAATTTAAAAGTGCCTACAGCCAGCCCAATTTTGTTATGTTAGGCCTTCGAAGCCTGTCTGCGGTCACTCCTTCCACTAGACTTCCACTGACCATACACTGCTGCCCATGTACCCCTGGAACCAATTTAAAAGTGCCTACAGCCAGCCCAATTTTGTTATGTTAGGCCTTCGAAGCCTGTCTGCGGTCACTCCTTCCACTAGACTTCCACTAACCAGACCACTGCTGCCCGTGTACCCCTGGAACCAATTTAAAAGTGCCTACAGCCAGCCCAAGTTTGTTATGTTAGGCCTTCGAAGCCTGTCTGCCGTCACTCCTTCCACTAGACTTCCACTGACCATACACTGCTGCCCATGTACCCCTGGAACCAATTTAAAAGTGCCTACAGCCAGCCCAATTTTGTTATGTTAGGCCTTCGAAGCCTGTCTGCGGTCACTCCTTCCACTAGACTTCCACTGACCAGACCACTGCTGCCCGTGTACCCCTGGAACCAATTTAAAAGTGCCTACAGCCAGCCCAAGTTTGTTATGTTAGGCCTTCGAAGCCTGTCTGCCGTCACTCCTTCCACTAGACTTCCACTGACCATACACTGCTGCCCATGTACCCCTGGAACAAATTTAAAAGTGCCTACAGCCAGCCCAAGTTTGTTATGTTAGGCCTTCGAAGCCTGTCTGCGTCCCGTTCTTTCAACTACAACTACACTGACCAGGCCACTGATGGCCGTGTTCCCCTGGAACCAATTTTAACTTGCCTACAGCCAGCCCTATGTTATTATGTTAGGCCTTCGAAGCCTGTCTGCGTCCCGTTCTTTCAACTACAACTACACTGACCAGGCCACTGATGGCCGTGTTCCCCTGGAACCAATTTTAACTTGCCTACAGCCAGCCCAATGTTAGGCCTTTGATGCCTGTCTGCCGTCACTCCTTCCACTAGGCCTCCACTGACCTGTCTATTGCTGCCCGTGTACCCCTTGAACCAACATCATTAAATATAAAAAAAATTAATTTGATTATAAAAAATAAGATCGTGTTGAGATCTCAAATGCAGACATTTTAACAATAAAAACAAACACACAACAAAAATCTGGAACTGTTCTAAAAAGGTCCAACAGCTACAATTACTTTCTCCTGCAAGAAGTTAACTGAAAGTTTTTTGGAGTTGTTAACACAGATATGGCATCCACCGAGTGTTGTCCTGTCGCGTCTCCTTTAAATTATTTCCAATAAGATGTTAAACTATTAATTTAATAAAATCAATAATTAAAAAAATAATTGAGTAAGTCAAAAGCACATTGCAAATAAACATTAATTACAAATCAAGAAGCATGGCGCGTCCGAGGGTGAGTAGATACCTAATAAGAATATAATCACCCTCGGACGCGCAATGCTTATTTCCAACATCCTTCCTTCCTAAGAATCAGCCCTTCCGTGGTGTAGAGAGAGGTTGTGTTACACTCCAAGGTGTTCCCCAGGTTGCCTTTCCTGAGCTTCGATCTTCCGGCTCTCGTTTAGTAGCTGTTGGAAACTACGCTGCATTAGGCCTACTAATTGTGTATGGGTGAAACAGTGGCGCATCTGCGGTCCCTCCTTCCACTAGGCCTCCACTGACCTGTCTACTGCGGCCCGTGTACCCCTTGAACCAACCTAATAAAATATTTAAAAAATTAATTTGATTATAAAAAATAAGATCGTGTTGAGATCTCAAATGCAGACATTTTAACAATAAAAACAAACACACAACAAATATCTGGAACTGTACTACAAAGGTCCAACAGCTACAATTTCTTTCTCCTGCAAGAAGTTAACTGAAAGTTTTTTGGAGTTGTTAACACAGATATGGCATCCACCGAGTGTTGTCCTGTCGCGTCTCCTTTAAATTATTTCCAATAAGATGTTAAACTATTAATTTAATAAAATCAATAATTAAAAAAATAATTGAGTAAGTCAAAAGCACATTGCAAATAAACATTAATTACAAATCAAGAAGCATGGCGCGTCCGAGGGTGAGTAGATACCTAATAAGAATATAATCACCCTCGGACGCGCAATGCTTATTTCCAACATCCTTCCTTCCTAAGAATCAGCCCTTCCGTGGTGTAGAGAGAGGTTGTGTTACACTCCAAGGTGTTCCCCAGGTTGCCTTTCCTGAGCTTCGATCTTCCGGCTCTCGTTTAGTAGCTGTTGGAAACTACGCTGCATTAGGCCTACTAATTGTGTATGGGTGAAACAGTGGCGCATCTGCGGTCCCTCCTTCCACTAGGCCTCCACTGACCTGTCTACTGCGGCCCGTGTACCCCTTGAACCAACCTAATAAAATATTTAAAAAATTAATTTGATTATAAAAAATAAGATCGTGTTGAGATCTCAAATGCAGACATTTTAACAATAAAAACAAACACACAACAAATATCTGGAACTGTACTACAAAGGTCCAACAGCTACAATTTCTTTCTCCTGCAAGAAGTTAACTGAAAGTTTTTTGGAGTTGTTAACACAGATATGGCATCCACCGAGTGTTGTCCTGTCGCGTCTCCTTTAAATTATTTCCAATAAGATGTTAAACTATTAATTTAATAAAATCAATAATTAAAAAAATAATTGAGTAAGTCAAAAGCACATTGCAAATAAACATTAATTACAAATCAAGAAGCATGGCGCGTCCGAGGGTGAGTAGATACCGAATAAGAATATAATCACCCTCGGACGCGCAATGCTTATTTCCAACATCCTTCCTTCCTAAGAATCAGCCCTTCCGTGGTGTAGAGAGAGGTTGTGTTACACTCCAAGGTGTTCCCCAGGTTGCCTTTCCTGAGCTTCGATCTTCCGGCTCTCGTTTAGTAGCTGTTGGAAACTACGCTGCATTAGGCCTACTAATTGTGTATGGGTGAAACAGTGGCGCATCTGCGGTCCCTCCTTCCACTAGGCCTCCACTGACCTGTCTACTGCGGCCCGTGTACCCCTTGAACCAACCTAATAAAATATTTAAAAAATTAATTTGATTATAAAAAATAAGATCGTGTTGAGATCTCAAATGCAGACATTTTAACAATAAAAACAAACACACAACAAATATCTGGAACTGTACTACAAAGGTCCAACAGCTACAATTTCTTTCTCCTGCAAGAAGTTAACTGAAAGTTTTTTGGAGTTGTTAACACAGATATGGCATCCACCGAGTGTTGTCCTGTCGCGTCTCCTTTAAATTATTTCCAATAAGATGTTAAACTATTAATTTAATAAAATCAATAATTAAAAAAATAATTGAGTAAGTCAAAAGCACATTGCAAATAAACATTAATTACAAATCAAGAAGCATGGCGCGTCCGAGGGTGAGTAGATACCTAATAAGAATATAATCACCCTCGGACGCGCAATGCTTATTTCCAACATCCTTCCTTCCTAAGAATCAGCCCTTCCGTGGTGTAGAGAGAGGTTGTGTTACACTCCAAGGTGTTCCCCAGGTTGCCTTTCCTGAGCTTCGATCTTCCGGCTCTCGTTTAGTAGCTGTTGGAAACTACGCTGCATTAGGCCTACTAATTGTGTATGGGTGAAACAGTGGCGCATCTGCGGTCCCTCCTTCCACTAGGCCTCCACTGACCTGTCTACTGCGGCCCGTGTACCCCTTGAACCAACCTAATAAAATATTTAAAAAATTAATTTGATTATAAAAAATAAGATCGTGTTGAGATCTCAAATGCAGACATTTTAACAATAAAAACAAACACACAACAAATATCTGGAACTGTACTACAAAGGTCCAACAGCTACAATTTCTTTCTCCTGCAAGAAGTTAACTGAAAGTTTTTTGGAGTTGTTAACACAGATATGGCATCCACCGAGTGTTGTCCTGTCGCGTCTCCTTTAAATTATTTCCAATAAGATGTTAAACTATTAATTTAATAAAATCAATAATTAAAAAAATAATTGAGTAAGTCAAAAGCACATTGCAAATAAACATTAATTACAAATCAAGAAGCATGGCGCGTCCGAGGGTGAGTAGATACCGAATAAGAATATAATCACCCTCGGACGCGCAATGCTTATTTACAACAGCCTTCCTTCCTAAGAATCAGCCCTTTCGTGGTGTAGAGAGAGGTTGTGTTACACTCCAAGGTGTTCCCCGGGTTGCCTTTCATGAGCTTCGATCTTCCGGCTCTCGTTTAGTAGTTGGTGGAAACTACGCTGCATTAGGCCTACAAATTTGGTATGGGGTGTAGAGACAGGTTGTGTTACACTCCAAGGTTTTCACCAGGTTGCCTTTCCTGAGCTTCGATCTTCATGCTCTCGTTTAGTAGTTGTAGAAAAGTACGCTGCATTAGGCCTACAAAATGGGTATGGGGTGGAGAGAGATGGTGTGTTACACTCCAAGGTGTTCCCCAGGTTGCCTTTCCTGAGCTTCGATCTTCATGCTCTCGTTTAGTAGGTGTCGGAAAGTAGGCTGCATTAGGCCTAAAAAATGGGGAATGGGGTGGAGAGAGATGGTGTGTTACACTCCAAGGTGTTCCCCAGGTTTCCTTGCCATTGCTTCGGTCTTCCGACTCTCGTTTAGTAGTTGTAGAAAAGTACACTGCATTAGGCCTAAAAAATGGGTATGGGGTGGAGAGAGATGGTGTGTTACACTCCAAGGTGTTCCCCGGGTTGCCTTTCATGAGCTTCGATCTTCCGGCTCTCGTTTAGTAGTTGGTGGAAACTACGCTGCATTAGGCCTACAAATTTGGTATGGGGTGTAGAGACAGGTTGTGTTACACTCCAAGGTTTTCACCAGGTTGCCTTTCCTGAGCTTCGATCTTCATGCTCTCGTTTAGTAGTTGTAGAAAAGTACGCTGCATTAGGCCTACAAAATGGGTATGGGGTGGAGAGAGATGGTGTGTTACACTCCAAGGTGTTCCCCAGGTTGCCTTTCCTGAGCTTCGATCTTCATGCTCTCGTTTAGTAGGTGTCGGAAAGTAGGCTGCATTAGGCCTAAAAAATGGGGAATGGGGTGGAGAGAGATGGTGTGTTACACTCCAAGGTGTTCCCCAGGTTTCCTTGCCATTGCTTCGGTCTTCCGACTCTCGTTTAGTAGTTGTAGAAAAGTACACTGCATTAGGCCTAAAAAATGGGTATGGGGTGGAGAGAGATGGTGTGTTACACTCCAAGGTGTTCCCCAGGTTGCCTTTCCTGAGCTTCGATCTTCATGCTCTCGTTTAGTAGGTGTCGGAAAGTAGGCTGCATTAGGCCTACAAATTGGGTATGGGGTGGAGAGAGATGGTGTGTTACACTCCAAGGTGTTCCCCAGGTTTCCTTGCCATTGCTTCGGTCTTCCGACTCTCGTTTAGTAGTTGTAGAAAAGTACACAGCATTAGGCCTACAAAATGGGTATGGGGTGGAGAGAGATGGTGTGTTACACTCCAAGGTGTTCCCCAGGTTGCCTTTCCTGAGCTTCTATCTTCAGGCTCTCATTAAATTGTGGTTAAATGGAACAACTGCATTTGGCGTACTAGTTGGTTTGGGGCCTACTATCTTTGTCTGCCACTCCTTGCTGTTCTCCTGGTTTCCTGTCCTGAAATTCCATTTTCAGCCTCTCGTTAAGTAGTTGTTAATGTTAGACTGCATTTGGCCTACTAGTTGGGTTGGGGCCTACTATCGGTGTCTGCCACTCCTTGCTGTTCTCCTCCACTGAACAAAGCTGTGCCGCCTGTTTACTACGGTTGCCAATTTTGAACTGCATTTCGACTACTTACTGATTTGGCCCTACTCTCTGTGTCAGCCTCTCATTCCAGTTGTCCTCCACTGCAATGCCCCCTGGTTATTCCTGTGTTACCAATTTTGAACTGCATTTAGCCCACTTTCTTCTTTGGGCCTATATCTGTGTTGCCACTTCATCGTGCCCATTGCCCAGCCAGTGATAGATGAGTCTGCTGGTACATTGACCCATAACGCAACATTCCCCGTGCACGCTACACAACAACATTGTGACCCTGCTGAAAGTCAGGTTGCTCTTCCCGCATACCATACCACCTTACACGGGGACAAAGAGGAAGGTGCAGATGAAAGTGCAGGTTCCTTCATCAGGTGGGGGGAGGAATACTAGTTGGCGACGTCACTGGCACAGGGCCTCTCATAGTACGCAAAAGTGTTGCTGCCGGTGGGAGGCGCCCCCGCCGTGCAAACACACCGCTGTACTTTGAGGGGCCCTGTGCCAGTGCCAATGCCAACGAGTGGGCCCCCCCTGCTTGCTCAGGTTCACAGCACTTGCCAAGTTGAAATACTTACCTCTCCCTGCTCCACTGCCGTGACGTGGTCCAGATTTCCTGGGCCCACTAATTACTTGAACCAGCCCTACCCCCCACAACTTTAGCCAAATGACCCCCAATTTCAAATGCCTTCCAATTATTATAAGGTAAATTACGCTTGACAAGCTTCATTAAGAAGAATGGATGGTTTTGACATTAAAATGGGCACTCTAGGTGTTTTCCTGGCCCCCACTCACTGCCGACTATGCTGCCCCATTGACTTGCATTGGGTTTCGTGTTTCGGTCGATCCCGACTTTACGTCATAATCGGCCGATTTCACTCGACCCGACTTTGGACATAGTCGGGTTTCGCAAAACCCGGCTCGACTCTAAAAAGGTCAAGGTCGCTCAACTCTACTCTGCACTGTTCATATTGGCCCATAGCTGTGCCCATAGATGCTCCACATACGTAAATTATGTGCGATGGCCGCTGCTGCAATAAAAAAAAAAAACATACTCACCTCTCTACTTGCAGCTCCCAGCGTCCGGTCCCGGCGTCTCTGCGCTCTGACTGATCAGGCAGAGGGCGCCGCGCACACCATATGCGTCATCGCGCCCTCTGACCTGAACAGTCAGAGCGCAGATAGACGCCGGAAAGATGGAGCGGCGCCCGGCGGCTGGAACGAGGACAGGTGAATATGCTATACTCACCTAGTCCTGGCGATCCTCGCGCTGTCCCCTCCTGTCACAGCTGTCTTTGGTGCCGCAGATTCTTTCTCTATCAGCGGTCACCGGCACCGCTGATTAGAGGAATGAATAGGCGGCTCCGCCCCTATGGGAGGTGGAGCCGCTTATTCATTTCTGTAATGAGCGGTCCCACATGACCGCTGAAGAGAGGAAGAAGCTGCAGCGCGGAAGCCCGTGGGAGGGCAGCGACAGCGCGAGGATTGCTGGGACTAGGTAAGTATACCTCAGCGCCCTCTCCCCCTCACCCGCCGACCCTGCCACCCACCTTGACTCGAGTATAAGCCGAGGGGGGCACTTTCAGCCCAAAAATTTGGGCTGAAAATCTCGGCTTATACTCGAGTATATACGGTACATATGCTGCAAAGGTTGGCGAGAAGACTCATAGCAACCCTGGGAATGGCACCAAGTGGACGCCACTGACCTTGCAGCCGCTTACACCGTGTTCCTTATTATTGTGCAAATTGGATTTAAGTGTAATAAAGTTTTAATTGTTTTGTTTTTCAAATAAACTCATGGATGGTATTGTGTCTCAGGGCTCAATGGATCACTGAGATCAATCTTAAACACATGGGATAATTAGTTTTCCAGGTGATACTAATTAAAGGAAAACTACTTAAAAATGATGTTCCACATTATTAAGCAGGCCACATGTTTCAAGTAACATGGGAAAGAGAAAGGATCTCTCTGCTGCTGAAAAGCATCAAATAGTGAAATGCCTTGGTCAAGTGATGAAAACATTAGATATTTCACGAAAACTTAAGAGTGATCATCATACTGTGAAGAGATTTGTGTCTGAAACAGAGCACAGAAAGAGTTCATACAGATAAAGACATAATGAGGAAGGTTTCTGCCAGACAAATTCTTTGGATTAAGAGAGCAGCTGCCCAAATACCATTACAAAGCAGCAAACAGATATTTGAAGCTACTGGTGCCTCTGGAGTCCCTCGAACCTCATGGTGTAGGATCCTTCAAAGGCTTGCTGTGGTGCATAAACCTACTATTCGGCCACCCCTAAACAGTGTTCACAAGCAGAAATGGTTGTAGTGGGCTCAGACTTACATGAAGACTAATTTTCAAACAGTCTTGCTTACTGATGAGTGTTGAGCAACCCTGGATGGTCCAGATGGATGGAGTAGTGGATGGTTGGTGGATGGCCACCATGTCCCAACAAGGCTGCGACATCAGCAAGGAGGTGGAAGAGTCATGTTTTGGGCTGGAATCATGGGGAAACAGCTGGTAGGGCCCTTTAATGTTCCTGAAGGTGTGAAAATGACCTCTGCAAAGTATATAGAGTTTCTGACTGACAATTTTCTTCCATAGTATAAAAAGCAGAAACGTGACTTCAGGAACAAAATCATCTTCATGCATGACAATGCACCATCTCATGCTGCAAAGAATACCTCTGAGTCATTGGCTGCCATTGGCATAAAAGAAGATAAACTCATGGTGTGGCCACCAGCTTCCCCTGACCTCAAACCTACAGAGAACCAAGCAAATGATCTATGAGGGTGGGAGGCAGATCACATCAAAACTGCAACTCTGGGAGGCTATTCTGACTTCATGAAAAGAAATACAAGCAGAAACTCTCAAAAAAAAGTTCAATGGATGCAAGAATTGTGAAGGTGATATCAAAGAAGGGGTCCTATGTTAACATGTAACTTGGCCTGTTAGGATGTTTTGGAGTTAAATAGCTTTTTTGTTCAGTGAATGTGACCTCCTAATGCTACAAATTCCACAAATGAGCATTTTAAGTTCTTTACAACATATCAAATGTTTAGAAATTCTACTGTGCCTAATAATTTCGAACAGTGCATATTGAGTTTTTATTCATTTTAGAGATTATATTGTTATCATTGGGAGGTTTCTTCAATAAAATTTGATGTATAATCTAACGGGTGATGACTTTTATTAGACTGACTGTCATTTGCTCCGTCCATTTAGGGAAATCTAAGAAAAATATCATTTGCATAATAATTTGGAACATGGTGTAGTTAAGCCTGTCCCGTGCAAGGGTTAGTCTGAGACCAGTGTTTCTCCAAGCTGGAGTATGTTTGTGGTTTTTTTTCTTACTTTCTGACACAGACTGTTTAAAGTGTTAATAAACCACTGAAGTTTGGACTGAAAGTCTGTGTATTGAATAATCACTGCGTGTTAAGGCTAGCGGAGTGTAAATAAATAGATGTAAATATAGATGTTCATTATTGGTGCGTTCGCAGCCCGGGGTCCACCGTGCAGGAGGAACCTGCTGCTAATGAATGGTGGCACTATTTGGCGGTATAAGCTAGCTCTGTTACTTCACAGAGTTGCCGTGAAAGGAAAGCACTGCGCCCTGTTAGACTCACAGGAGCGCAAGCTAACTGCCAAACTGATAGCAGTCAGTGGTCATGCAAACACACAATCTCCTCACAGGAGGAGCCAGTATTCTAGGGGCTTATTTCAACTGGGTCCCTGAATACATACACTACACACAATCTCCTCGCTGGAGGTGCCAGTATTCTAGGGGCTTATTTCAGCCGGGTCCCTGAATACATACCTACATAACCACACTGGCGCAAAGCACATAACTTGGATTGATACTAGCGCATGGCCGTGCAGTCATGCAAACGTTTTATAGCTGCAGCAAGTACAGGACCTTCCCAGAGGGACCAATAGGAGGCTGCCACAGAGGTTGAGCACCTTCAGGACATTCCTGGAGGACCAATGGGATTTGCTGCAGTATCTAAGTATGTGACCCTTGATCTCCAACAAGAGATCTTACCCTAGGCATGCTCAGAAGGGGAAAAGCAGGACTTAGTCCCAAAAGCGTCTACTCTCCGCTGCCCAGTACTGGCTACAATGGCAGAAGCTGGAAAGGCAGCAGTAACCCTTTGCACAGACTCAGACTGAGCGAGACGCTGGGACTAATGTCTCCACTGAGCAGGCTCCACTGCGGCAGAAGAAGAATGGGAGACCACAGCGGAGATGGCCCGAGATTTCCCCTGTGCAGAGGCAGGAACTCAACCCCTAACACTGCGGCCCTGCCACTGCCTGCTAGAGCAAATCCCAACATTTCGGTGGCTTGAATGCAGGCATACGCTGTGACGCCAGGCTGTTTTTGCATATTTTAACTCTGGACACCAGCTTATGTCCTGGGTGAAAGGAGTGGTGCAGACCCAGTCGGTGAACTCTGCAGAAATGGAGGCCATGATAAAAATTGCTTATGGAGGCCGTGCGACAGCAGCAGCAGGATGCCATGCAACAGCAGCAAGAGGCTATGCAGCAGCAGCGGGTATTTTATCAACAGCAGCAGGAATCCAACCAGCTGTTGATACAGCACATCACGGCGTCGCAGACATCAGGAACTTCATGGGCAATCCATAACGTCTGGAAAGTGGTTCACACAGCGATTCCCAAAATGGAGAAATCTGACGACGTCGAGACATACCTGGAGATGTTCGAGAGAGTGGCTGAGAGGGAGAGACTACTCCGGGACCCATGGGCAGAAATCATTGCTCTGTTTCTGGCCCCAGGACCTATGAAAGCCAGGACCTACCCACCGAGCAAAGTGAGGACTACACGATCGTGAAGGGTGAGATACTGGCACGTCTTGGGGTAAATGTGTTAGGGTACCGTCACACAGTGGCACTTTGATCGCTAGGAACGGCACGATCCGTGACGTTCCAGCGATATCGTTACGATCTCGCTGTGTCTGACACGCTACTGCGATCAGGGACCCCGCTGAGAATCGTACGTCATAGCAGATCTCTTGAAACTTTCTTTCGTCGCTGGATCTCCCGCTGACATCGCTGAATCGGCGTGTGTGACGCCGATTCAGCGATGTCTTCACTGGTAACCAGGGTAAACATCGGGTTACTAAGCGCAGGACCGTGCTTAGTAACCCGATGTTTACCCTGGTTACCAGCGTAAACGTAAAAAAAACAAACAATACATACTTACCTTCCGTGTCTGTCCTCCGGCGCTGTGCTTCTCTGCACTGGCTGTGAGCGCCGGCCAGCCGGAAAGCACAGCGGTGAATTCACCGCTCTGCTTTACGGCTGACCGGCGCTGACAGTGCAGAGGAAAGCAGAGTGCCGGAGGACAGACAGTATGTAGTGTTTGTTTTTTTTACGTTTACGCTGGTAACCAGGGTAAACATCGGGTTACTAAGCGCGGCCCTGCGCTTAGTAACCCGATGTTTACCCTGGTTACCAGGGGACTTTGGGATCGTTGGTCGCTGGAGAGCTGTCTGTGTGACAGCTCTCCAGCGACCAAACAGCGACGCTGCAGCGATTGACATCGTTGTCGTATCGCTGCAGCGTCGTTTCAGTATGATGGTACCCTTAGTCCGGGCTCAACGGGTAAATCAGTGGGAGTTTAACCGCTCCAATCTGGCTCGTTCACAGTCTTATGACCTGTTGCACTTATTCGAAAAGTGGTTGCAGCCTCAGGTACTGTCTCCCACGGCCATGCTGGATCGAATAGTGACTGATAAATTTTGGAGGGCTTTGCCCCACTCCCTCAAATCATGGGTCGAGCAAGTATCCTCTACTAATGCTCTCCAGATGATTTAACTGATAGAGTGATATGTGGCTACCAAAGAGCTCAAGGGAGGGACTCCCCTGAAGACTACCAGAAGGTTCCATAGGTCTCCACCCCTGGCTCAGTGAGCAGAGCCCAGGAAGGCCACTCAAAACTTGTCTGGGGGAGAAAGGGGCCTCATAGTCTGCTGGCGGTTCCAGGAGCCTGGCCATATGAGAGCTGATTGCCACCACCTGGCTGAGCCCATGGACACATACTTTGGGTATCGCCAATGCCATTATGCCAAACTGATTTGCGCAATGGGTACCCCAGAGGGACCCAATATGGGACATTTGTGTAAGCTTGATGTGGATGGCACCCCAGCTGTTGCCCTGCTGGACTCAGGGAGCCTCGTGACCCTGGTACTAGCCAGCCTGGTGCAAACCAGAGAGTACACTGGTGGGAAAGTTGTGGTGTTGTGTATACATGGTGACCTAAAAGACTACCCTACAGCACTAGTGGTGGTAAACGCGCCAGCGGGGAGGCGGTGCCATGAGATGAGGGTTGTGATTAACTTACATTATGAATTGATACTTGGAAGAGACTTTCCTTTATTTTCTGTACTTTAGCCAACAGTTGTGTCATCCAGTGGACAATTGCTGACACTGGTGGCAACCAGGTTACATTCTCCAGAAGTGGGGCATGAACCTGGTGGCCCAGAGGAAGAAGTGCTGGCGGTAGGGGTAACCTCCCCTTCGGTGTAGGAGGGGGAAAATTCTCCCATAGAAGTGATGGCCGGGGATGTGAAAGACTTGCCGCTGGAACTTGAATTGTCAAACTTAAATGTATCAAGCGATAATTGTGGTACGGCGCAACTCCGAGACCCTACTTTGGCTCGAGCCAGGGAAAATGTACTGTTTATTAATGGGGAACCCCAACAACCTGGGGCAGCCACAGTATTGCCACACTTTGCGCTAAACCGAGACCTGTTGTATCGAGTTGCGAAAATACATGGGGAAATGGTAGAGCAGTTACTGGTACCTCAGGCATATCGTAGGCTGGTTACGGACCAAGCGCATGTGCATGTACTTAGTGGGCATTTGGGCCAAAAGAAAACCCTAGACTGAATTTTGCAGCGGTTTTACTGGCTAGGGGTCCATGAATAAGGTAAACGGTATTGTACTTCCTGTCCAGTGTGCCAGGTAACCAGTCCCCAGCCACACTTTTGGAGTCTTTTGGTGCCTCTACCTATTATAGAGGTACCTTTCGAAAGAGTGGCAATGGATCTGGCTGGTCCTGTCAATAAGTCAGCAAGGAGGCACCAACACATCCTAGTAGTTCTAGATTATGCCAGCCGGTATCCTGAGGCTGTTCCGCTTGGCTACACATCAGCTAAGCTCATAGCAAAAGAACTTATGGGTATGTTTTCTCAGGTGGGGATTCCGCAAGAGATTTTGACAGATCAAGGAACCCCCTTTATGTCAAAAATTATGAAAGAACTCTGCCGCTTGTTAAATATTAAACAGTTGCAGACATCAGTTTATCATCCCCAAACAGATGGTCTGCTAGAAAGATTCAATAGGACGCTAAAGAGCATGTTAAAAAAGCAGTTTCTAAAGATGGGAAGGATTGGGATTTCTTACTACCTTATTTGTTGTTTGCAGTGTGGGAGGTGCCCCAGGCAGCTACGGTGTTCTCGCTTTTTGAACTATTGTATGGCAGACATCCCCGGGGCTTACTTGATATAGCCAAAGAGGCTTGGAAGAACCAACCAACCAACCCCCCATAAGAGTGTGATAGAACATGTTGAAAAAATGCAGGAAAGAATGGAGACAGTCCTACTGTTGGTCTGGGAACATATGGAAGCAGCACAACGGTCTCAGAGTCAGGTCTATAACCGGGAGGCTCGGGTAAGTACCTTTAGTCCTGGTGATCGAGTATTGGTACTTGTGCCCACAGTGGATAGCAAATTTCTTGCAAGGTGGCAGGGGTCCTATGAGACCAGTAAACTATAGGGTATACCAACCAGGATGGAGGAAGCCACAGCAGGTTTATCATATTAATTTGCTTAAACTGTGGAAAGATAGGGACCACTTTGGCGGGGATAGTCCGCTGCCTACATTTCCTGTGGAGAAGGCTCCATTACCTCTGGGTGAGTCAGGAGAAGCCTTCTCCATAGTCAAAATAACAGATACTTTGTCTCCTAAACAGGTTCAGGAGGTCTGGGAGTTTGTTAGCCCAAAGATGGATGTTTTCCTTGAGCTCCCTGGATGTACTTCCAAAATCAAACATGATATGGTTAAGGAGCCACAGGCCAAAATTTGACTAAAGCCGTATTGGATGCCTAAGGCCCGGCGACAAGCCATATCGCAGGAGGTGAAAACTATGCTACAGTTAGGGGTCATTGAAGAGTCCAAAAGTGAGTGGACCGGTGCAATAGTCTTAATACCTAAGCCTGATGGGATGCTAAGGTTCTGTAATGACTTCAGAACACTTAATGAAGTTTCAAAATTTGATGCTTACCCCATGCCCCAGGTGGATGAATTGATAGAGCGGCTTGGGCAGGCATGGTATTTTTCACCCCCTGAACTCACAAAAGGATACCATCAGGTGCCCCTAACAGAGGCAGCTGAGGAAAAAACGGCCTTTGTAATGGCCGAAGGGCTGTCCCAGTATAAAGTACCCTTTGGTTTGCATGGCATGCTGGCGATGTTCCAACAGTTAATGGATATTGTTCTCCGTCCCCATCGCCGTTATGCCTCAGCCTATCTAGATGGTATTGTTGTGTAAAGTGCAAACTTGGAAAGTCACATATCCAAGGTACAGGCGGTGATAGATTCTCTCCGACAAGAAGGGCTAACCGCCAATCCAAAGAAGTGTTCCATAGGGTTGGAGGAAGCTCGGAACTTGAGTTATGTCATTGGGAGAGGCGCCCTCAAACCCCAAATAAACAAAATGGAGGCAGTTCAGAACTGGTCCTGTCCCCTCACAACAAAGCAGGTAAAAGCCTTTTTGGGCTTAGTGGAATATTACAGGCGATTTATTCCCAACTTTGCAATGTTGTCCGCGCCTTTATCAGACTGCTTGAAAGGAAGGAAGTCTGTATTGGTC
Organism: Ranitomeya imitator; assembly: GCF_032444005.1. Lineage (NCBI taxonomy): Eukaryota > Metazoa > Chordata > Amphibia > Anura > Dendrobatidae > Ranitomeya > Ranitomeya imitator. Next base: position 83,101,401 of record NC_091282.1, read on the forward strand.
CACTGGAATGATCAAATAGAAGAGGCCTTTGTAAAGTTAAAATCAGTACTGTGTGATACACAGGTTCTGATTACACTCGATTTCAAAAGAGAGTTCATCGTGCAGACCGATGCCTCTGAGATAGGTATTGGTGCTGTGTTGTCTCAAGAGATTAATGGGAAGAGCATCCTGTTAGTTTTCTGAGCCGGAAGCTTACACCAGCAGAAACCAGGTACAGTATTGTGGAGAGAGAGTGCTTGGCCATTAAGTGGGCGCTTGAGTCTCTTCCCTATTATTTGCTGGGGAGAACATTTTGCTTGGTAACAGATCATTCCCCTCTTACATGGATGAGTCAAGCTAATGAGAGGAATTGCACAAGTCACCAGGTGGTTTCTGTCCCGGCAAAATTTTAAATTTTCAGCAGAACATCGGGCAGGCAGACTACAGGGAAATGCAGATGCCCTGTCCAGAGTCCACTGTATGTCATTTGTCCACCCCATAGGATAGAACAAAGGGGGGAAGGATTTGGTGCAGTTACAGGTGTAGTGCTGGATGTAAGATATATTTTTCCCAGCAGGATAAGATTTGGCCTGTTTTTTCCCTAAGGTGATGACCTGCATTGATGTCACGATCACTTGATCAGCCCATGCGATAGGTAACACACCTGTGGGTGTGGTTATAGTCTATGTAATGGTGTTTTGTTTTTGCTTGGCACATGTTATGTGTGAGGAACAAGGCTGGAGTGAGCCTGAATTGGTTTTGTTGGATTATATATGCTGCAAACTTTGGAGACAAGACTCATAGGAACCCTGGGAATGGCACCTGGCAGACACCTGCAATGGTGAGTCTGAGACGAGTGGTTCTCCAAGCTGGAGTATGTTTGTGTTTTTTCTTCTTACTTTCTGCCACTGACTGTTTAAAGTGTTAATAAATCACTGGTTTGGACTGAAAGCCTGTGTTGCCTCATCACTGCAGCCCTGCCACTGCCTACCAGAGCAAAGCCCTACACCACAAATCCATATTTTTGATCAGAATATCTATTTTTTCAGACATAAACTTTTTCCTAGAAATAATTTGATCAAATTTGATCAAATTACCCTTTTTTCAAAAAATGTTTTAAAGCTTCACATACGTCATGCATTAAGGGCCTAACACCTTGCATTGCTCCTGTTTGCAAGGTGGAAGCAAAGCTTAACTTTGGTATTTTGAAAATGCAGTAAAAAGATTAGCAAAAGCAGCAAAAAAAGCAATATGCAAAGCCATAACCATAGACTGACATTCGAAAAACAAGTCTTAGTAAATTTCTCAAATTGTGTCATATAAAAAAGGTGGCATTGTTTTTATGAATAACCAGGCTACATGGCCAGACTCCAAGTTCACCAAGCGAGTCCACCAAGGTTGTTTGCCAACTGTCTTGGATCATCATATCTCGCTGGTATCCCCCCAAATTTTTGAGAATTCTGAGATTTTTGGACCTCTACTATTCAAGGGATCCTTCCTGACAATTGATACATGCTGCCCGATCCTCGGACAGCATGTATTAAACAGTGGCTGCATGATTCCTCCCATATATGTTTATCTCTGAAACACTGCAGCATTTCTGGAAAAAAAACATAGTTCAAAAGCTGCCGGGGATCGAGCCACTCAAAGTCAGACAATATTACAGATATTGTGTGACAGGACACCAGTGAAAAGTAACCACCATGCATTAACCCATAGGCATATATGTTGAGGTCACTGCAATAAAGTATCGGAGACCTCTGAGAGTCAAATGTGTTGTTGAGGGCATTTGGTACTTTGCAGTACCAGCAAATCATGGAGAATCGATTCGCTGCAGATACAATTTTGGAGAAAAATTTTGAAAAGCTGGCGAATTGGAATTTCAAAAACAATTGCTCAGGTCCTGTAGATATGTTATACTTTAATGAGTTTCAGAAAGTTGCAAAAAAATTATGGACAGACATGACCTCTTTATAGCTTCCTTTTATCCTCTCTCAAATATTTAAATCACATTCTTAATGAGAAAACTTTACTTATATCATTAATATTTGAACTTAAATTACATTGACACTTTTTCTTCACTTTAGTAAGCAATAAACAGAAGGAAGCAAAGAATGTTTGTCTCCTACTGTGAAAATCGCATTCAATTAGTAATTTGTAGACGAACATAAGTTTGGAGACATATTTGCAAACATTTTGTAGCGTATCTCCATTTCAATTTGGGTGTCACGCCTTACACCATTCAGGTTTCCATGGAAACACATCTACACATCCTTTTTAGCCAAACCGAGTTCTGTTTAATTGATACACTAATGTATTGCTTAATACTAAGTGTTAAGCAGTCTTTTGTTACCGGGTCATATTTATGGTTCATGAATTTGCATAAAAGCATTTAATTACTTGAAACCAATCATTATTAGCAATTTTCCTTTTGTGGTTTAAAATAACTAATCCTTCATCCAACATTTCCAAAGCAAATATTTACACTATCAAAAAAACGGGCTTTCTTTGCTAGGGGCTGTTATGTGTTTTGTGAAAAAAGAAAGGAAAAATTAAAATATGCTTTTACAAGACTCCAATAATATTTATATTATACAATTTTACAGCCGGAAATGATAATAGGATACTCATCTTTTTATTTGTATTTTTAATGCATTTTGAATGCATAAATTCAGAGTGAAATAACACCCTAATAACAACCTACTGTATATTTCTCATTTCTGTAAAGTGCAAGCCCAATGGTATACATTTTGCTTTTTTTTTAAATGTGGCTTAAAATATAAAAACATTTTTCACTTTAGGCACTGGATCACACACTATAGATTCAGCTTATTTGGTTTCTGGGGGACAATACCATTTCTTAAAGTGTCTGTTCTGTCTAAATAGATGAGTCTGCAGTCACTCTGTGTGATTTGCCTGTTTCCGAGCCGGGACTGGAGGGTATGTATGCATTATACACACCCCCAGCCAGAGACTGTCCAGAGGACATGGCCTGACTCCATACATTTGTACAGAGCAAGGCTATGCCCTCTTGTTGGCCACACCCACTGGATGGCCTCAACCCTAGTCGGGATGCGGCCTCACTCAATACAAGTATATGGAGCGAGACTGCGCCCACTGGCCGGGCTCTGGTCGGGGGTATGTATAACGCATTTGAATCCTCCGGTCCCAGTTCAGAAACTGGCGAATTCTCTGCGTGCGTTGGGGGGATTCATAAGTCTGAAATCATGCACAGTGACTGCAGACTTACCGATTTGGACCGGACAACCCCTTTTAGTGTATAGACATTTTTTGGCTTATGACTTTCATTAATTGCAGCTCTCATAATGCAAATAACACAAAGCATCATACAGCTGGGCAAGACTGACATCAAGTTATACTCAATTGCAAGTAGTGCTAAAGTTATATATTGATTGTTAATGTGTTTTGCGTTGTGCCATTAAAAAAAGTAGCAGGATTTGTCCCAAATAGAAATCAGTGGCATGCGGCAACAAAATTCCACCAACGTTGAACCCCTGCACACTCCTCTCATCGCTAAATTTTTTTTTTTGGCTAATACCAGATATAACCGATAGGAGAAAATATGGGATTAGGGTTGAGCGACTTTTACTTTTATAGGATCGGGTCGGGTTTCACGAAACCCGACTTTTTCAAAAGTCGGGTCGAGTGAAATCGGCCAATCCTATAAAAAAGTCGGGGTCGGCCGAAACTCGAATCCCAATGCAGTGCATTGGGTTTCCAATGGTTCCCAGGGTCTTGTCGGGATCACACTCAGTCGGAGCAGCCTTTGGAAATGTGGAATCACCAGAAATAATACACAAGACACGTCTTGTATAGTGTATCACTGGGAAGTCTCTGAAGCACGCCTGCCTTCAAGGTGCTACCCCTTCTTTATATAGTTGTTTAGTGGTTATACAAGTTTTGCATGTTTAAACAAAGAGACAAAACAGGAAAGAAAGAAAAGAAAAGAAAACAGTTTCGTGGGCGGCAGTTTCACAACAAACAGTACAAAGGCAATTCCACAGACAAGAAAAACAGGATTTCATACTATAGCTAAAATGTCCTTGAATGGACAGGTCAATATTTATCACAAATTCTTTTTTTTTTATTTTTGTTCATTGAGGTAATCATTTTTGTTCTGCTCTTCACAATCCCCCCTTTGACATATTCCATTCAAAACCTTGTCGATCATTTTAGTCATTCTTTTTGTGATATTACAAAAAAAAAACTTTATATTCTCGCATCCATTACACAAAATTTATTTGTGCATACCGAGATATCCTTGAGTACAACCTTGAATAATACATATATAATTACAATAACCATAACTGTATGTATTAGGCTTTGCATAATCCCGGTAACCCACCCACCGATCCCTCTGAACCAATTGGCCGGGTTAAGAAAAGAAAAGGTATCTGACCACAAGCTATCCTTATTTTGGTCATTGTCTTTGTCATACTGATCCCTGAGTCGTTGTACGTCTTTTAATTTAAATCTCATACTCATAGTACTATTCGGGTCTATATAATGACAGCAGGTGGGTCCGATGATTTGACACATACCCCCTTGTGAGGCAGTTAGGTAATCCAATACCAGGGTATGTTGGTTAGTGACTATTATAAGCTGATTCTGTACAGCTATACTAGTATTTAATATGTCCAATATATCCCAAATCTGATCATCTAGATAATCCGTGGCTCTAACTAATTTATCCCACATTTGTGTTAACATAGGATAAATAAAAATGGTACTAGCAATTTTGTTGGGAATTCCCATTTGTACTATATGCGGCCTCCCCGAGGGACGTGGTGAGTTATCTGCAGCTCTTTTATACAGTGTGTGCTTGGGCACGGCTTGCATATTCACTTGTTTATTTGAAATTATGAAAGTAGCCGGGGTTAGGCGTCCTAATGTACAAGTACCCTTTATACCTACGGGAAGCCATTTATATGCTCCTTCTCCGCATATCCAAAATGTACCCTCAGGCAGATCCCACAAAGCTGAGTGCTGCAATACCAATCTGTGAGCCAAATCCACAAAACTAGATACATTCTGAAGCATACACCAAGAGGGTTTTTGTCCCAAGGGGCTACAGTACCCGGCTGCGGGATTCCCACATACATGCATTCCGTTGACATACTCATTGGATTCATTACAAACCAGGTTCCCCGGCTTACTTGTACAACTGTCTGCATCACCTTGGGGGAACAACTCAGAATGTTCCCATTTTCTATTATGTATGTATCTTTCCAATACTGTAGGTTTGAAAGCATCAGAGGAAGGGGTGGTTGTACTGAAACTGAGCTGTAGATTTTCAGTGGGGACCTGTCCTAAATCAGTTAATCCAGTCTTATTCCTAGGTACCCATTTTCCTCCCTTGAATGCTAAATATTGTAAGTTGTCTATTTTTCCTGTAAGATTGCCCTGCCACCAAGGAAATTCTACCCATCCCACAATTGGTATGGCGATTGTAGTATTCCATAGTCTAGTATTGCCAGGTTGGTTGTTGGCCAGGTTGTCTGAACAATTAGGCCAAGCGAACATTTCTTCAGCTGACACGGGAACTGCTAGAAAAGGTATACTTGTGGCTGATACTGGTGAATGGGTACAGATCCAACAATCTGCCAGGGGTTGCGTATTATTTAACAAGTCATGCACTAATTTTCTATGATGTTGTACGAATCTATTGTTCAAAGGGGCTAGAGAATTCAGTCTTTCCCATGCCTCCGTTGAGGTTAACATTATTAACATCAATATCATGAGTCTTATACTGCTTTTTTGCAATGGCTTGCATGTATCCATGATGCCTTTCCTTCAAGCTTGACTGCTGTTGGAGTTGTTAACAGGACTTGGAAAGGTCCGTCAAATCTCGGTTCCAGAGTCTTTCTGGTGTGTCTTTTCACGTGGACTTGATCACCAGGTTCCAACTTGTGGCCTCCTTAGAGATTTTCTTGATCTGGAAGGGAAGCAAAAACTTGCGAATGCACTTTAGTTAAACGTTTTTGTAATTCTTGTACATAAGCAGTTAAAGTCTCAGTATTCAACATCAGTTGTTGTGGAAAATAACAACCCAAATTTGCTGCTCTACCAAAAAGAATCTCATGTGGTGACAGCTTAGCCTTCCCCCTTGGGGTGTTTCGGATGGAATACAGGGCAAGTGGTAGACACTCGGTCCAAGGCTTTCCTGTTTCTGCCATGGCCTTCTGGATTTTTAATTTTATTGTCCCATTTAATCTTTCCACTTTACCTGAACTCTGTGGATGATATGGAGTGTGAAACTGGTTTTCTACTCCCAACATTTTCATAACATTCTGGAATATTTCCCCAGTAAAATGGGTACCTCTATCTGACTCGATCACCTCAGGCATGCCGTAACGGGGTATCAGTTCATGTGCTATTTTAATGGCAGTAGTTTTTGCTGAGGCTTTACGAACTGGATAAGCCTCTGGCCACCCTGAGAACATGTCCACACACACAAGCACATATTCGTATCCATTGTACCTAGGAAGTTGGATGTAGTCGATCTGGAGTCTTTGAAAGGGATACAGTGGTCTTACATGATGCTTGGTTGGGGTTTTAATGGCCTGACCTGGATTGTGTGCCAGGCATATAGCGCATGCAGCACACATGTTCCGAGCAAAATTACCAAAGCCTGGAGCCAACCACCTTTCTTTTACCTTGAGCGTCATACCATTTGCCGACACATGCGTGGGTAGGTGGAGGTCACTTGCCACTGCGGGGTACCAGGCTCTGGGTAAACACAACAAAGTTCCTTTTTTCCATAATCCTTGCTGATCTTCTGCCCCTTTTTTCTGCCACTGCCCTCGTTCTTCGTCGTCTACCTGTTTCTGAGCTTCCTTCAATCTTTCCTCATCATCTTCAGAGCTATCTAGTGTGTGGGCATGATGTAAGGGTTTACGTGCTGCCTGTTTTGCTGCCTTATCGGCTTTATCGTTACCCCTGGCTTCCTCGGTGTCGAGTCTCACATGTGCAGCTACCTTTATCACCGCTATTTCTTTAGTTTCTTGTGCTGCCTCCAGAATCTGTCTAATGAGGGAGGCATGTTTAACAGGTTGGCCTGAAGCAGTCATATAACCTCTGGCTCTCCATATTACGCCAAAATCGAAAATAATGCCATGTGCATATCTAGAATCAGTGTATATGTTTGCTGTCTGATCTTTGGCTATTTTTAGAGCTTCAACTAATGCTGTAAGTTCTGCTTCTTGTGCAGACTGATTAGCAGGGAGAGGTTCTGCTTTCAGCACTTCATGCTGAGTTACTACCGCATAACCTGTATGAAATTGTCCATTCATATCTGCATATCTACTGCCATCTATGAAAAGTTCAAATGTAGCATTACAGAGTGGCTTGTCACGTACATTACATAAGCCCTGAGTCTCTTGTTCCATTAATTGTACACAATCATGCATTGACTTTGATGGGTCAAAGGAGTTGGAGAGTGCAGTTGCAGTTTCCTCAGGTATGGTACCCCCCTCAGACTCTAAAGGGAGCAAAGCCGCGAGATTAAGAGTCTGAATCCTGGCAAAGGAAATGTTGGGCGGCAGTAGTAGGGAACATTGGAGACGGAGGTGTCTGGCCATTGAAATATGTTTAGGTTGGACCTGGTTAAGAATGCCATGTACATCATGAGTGGTCTGAACTAGAAGTGGGTGATCAAGAACAATCTCAGAAGCTTTATCTAATAACAGTGAAATTGCGGCTACTACTCTTACACAAGAAGGTGCGGCTCTAGCTACAGGGTCCAGATGAGCTGATATGTATGCCACAGGTCTCTGTTTGTTTCCATGTTTTTGTGTGAGCACCCCTGTAGCATGTGAGGATATCTCAGCTGCCATCAATTGAAAAGGTTTAGTGTAGTCTGGGAGTCCCAAAGCCGGAGCTGATACCAGTGCTGTTTTCAAAGAGGAAAATGACTGTTTAGCCTCTTCACTGAGTGAATATGGTGTGTTGGCAATACAGTCATATAAAGGCTGCATGAGTTGACTTGCATGTATGATCCACTGTCTACAGTGTGAAACAATACCTAGGAAAGCACGCAGCTGTTTGTGATTCCTGGGTTCAAGCATGTTACGTATGGCTTCCGTACGTTGAGGTGTGAGGTGTCTGATGCCCTGTGATATGCAGTGACCTAAAAACACGACTGTTTGTTGACAAGCCTGGAGTTTCTGTCTATTTACTTCACAGCCTTCTTGCGCTAGGAAAATTAAGAAATTAACAGTTGAGGTAACTGCCGTCTGCTCATCAGGGCAACAAATAAGTAAGTCATCTACATACTGTAGAATGACTACTCCTGGTTCTGGGATGAAATTTTTTAGCACGGTCTGCATTGCTTCAGAGTACAAAGTTGGTGAGTGTACCATACCTTGTGGCAATCTTGTCCATGCTAATTGTTTACCCTTGAATGTAAAGGCAAACAAATGCCAACAGTTCTTATGTAGTGGCACAGAAAAAAATGCATTTGATAAGTCAATTACCGTAAAATATGCAGCACTGCTGGGAATTTGAGACAGTAAGGTATGAGGATTCGGTACCACAGGGGTGACCGGTGCCAAAACCTTATTGATTTCCCGTAAGTCGTGCACCATGCGATATTTCACCATAGTTTCTTTGGAGGACACTTTCTTTTTAACAGGATATAAGGGTGTATTGGCGGGTGACCTGATTTCTACCAAAACACCTTGTAACACATAATCCTGAATTTGTTGAGAAATCGCCTGTTCTTGCTGGGCGCTGATGGGGTATTGCCTAAGCTGAGGTAATATGGTTCCCGGGGCAGTTTCTAACAGTATAGGAGCTACTGATAAAAATCCTACATCAGTGTCTCCTTTTGCCCATAGGCTGTCAGGAACCCGAGACAAGTCAATTTTTGCTTGTTGAGTGTAAATTTCGGGAAAATCCTCCATAGCCTGTATTCTAACATATGGTTCCAGAGTTTCTGCATCTTCAGGGATGGTCAGCATAACTGTGCCATCTTCTCTAAAATGGATGTTTGCATGCATTTTACTTAAGACATCAGTACCCAACAAGCAGGTAGGTGCACCTTTAGCAAATAAAAATTTGGATACAAAAGTTTTAGGGCCAAAGCTCACATTTAAAGGTTTTGTAAAGGGCAACGCCTGAATTTTACCATCATACCCTTCTGCATATGTAACCTTTGAGGATATATTGTCAGGATATGGTAAAAAGTCCTGATTTAAAATGGAGGATGTTGCTCCCGTATCTATCAGAAAAGGTACATTTTTACCCTCAACTTCAACTTGTATTATTGGTCTTCTAGAAGGAAGAGAGACCTGCATAACTTTCAGTCATTCTGAGCTGTCTGTTTGATCAGGCACTGGGTTATTTATCCTATTTTTGGGTACAAAGGTTCCTGAATCTATATCTGTTTTCCTCTTCCTACATTCCCTTTGGAAATGTCCTGGCTTCTTACAGTAATGACAAGTAAACTTTTGATTAGCAGAGCCAGTATTAGCCTGTGCAATTCTTACTGGCTTAGAATTTTCTCTTAAGTCCATTTCTATCCCTACAGCTTTCTGTCTAGCCAGGTGTGGGTCTTCCAAGGTTCTCCAATCAGGGGTTGCGGCCTTAAGCTTTTCCATCACTTTTGGAGACAATCCATCTATAAAGGTTTTTGTAACTAACCTCATCATTCCTGGAGCGGTTAGATCCATGCCTTCATCTCTGAAATTATTTTCTACACTTAGATAATATTCGTCTACTGATTGTCCAGATTTCTGAGCCACCACTCCCGTTGTTCCTCTCTGCCTCTGTCTCTCCCTCATGAAAACCATTAAGTGATCTACAAATTGTGTACCTGATTCTATCGTTTGTAAGGCACCATCTCCTGCTTGGGGCCTATGTACCTGTAGATTTGCTAATAGCTCCTGGAAGAGTCCAGGAGTCATTTTCATTCTACATAATTCTTCTCCATCTGCCCAAACTCCAGCGTGAGTCTGCATAATTTGCTGTATATATTGTGCAAATCTAACTGGACACTGGGTGGGATCTGGTGCGTTATGCAAGAGAGACATGCCTTCAGCGGGGGACCAAGGGAAATATTGTCGAGTTTGGTGATATCTAGTTCCCATTACTCCGTCAGCACCAGGTTCCCTAAAGGGTCTTGGTACTACCCTATCAGGGGCAAGTACAGCGCCATGTCTAGGTGTACCACAGGCTAGGCAATCATTTCTCCAGTCTGGATTTTGTTGTCCACAGTGCGGACATACCCATCCTCCTGGTCCGGCTAAACTTTGAGGTGGTGTTTGGAGAAAAGATGGGGCATGTGGGTTAAGGTATGGGGGTGGGGTATTTTTAGATTCCACATTTTGTTTTTCTCCACAGCCTGTGGGTCTAATACACCACTTTTTACTCTGTTGATTATATGTCCATCCCTCATTTTCTGCTACCCTAGAGACATCAATCAATGCTTGGATCTGATCTATCCATTTCTTGTCTCTGATTATGCCTTTTTTCCTTTCCTGAATTCCTTCCCATATTTTTCTACTAAAAGCTTCTGCCCTAGTAACTCCAAACTTACTAAAAATCTTTTTCAGCCCCTTAGTGGCATCTTCACCACTTCTCTCCTTTATGATAGTATAGATATCTAATTCTTCTGGTTCCGACTTTGTTTGCTTATTCCCCATTTTCTTATCCTGAGCTTTCTTGCCCTAGGTGGCGTTTGGGTATGAGAATACCTCGTTACCTTCTTCCTAAGGAGCTAGGATGTCTTTTTTCTTGCCCTAGGTGGCGTTTGGGTATGAGAATACCTCGTTACCTTCTTCCTAAGGAGCTAGGATGTTTAAACTGTGTTGATGTAAGAAAATCCTGATTCCTACACCTATAGCAAACAACACAAATGCAACCAGACAGAAAAAGAAAAAGAACATACAACGTATCTTGTCCCAGGCTAATTTATCTGTCCTGGGCTTATACTATCACATACAACGTATTCTTGTCCCAGGCTAATTTATCTGTCCTGGGCTCATACTATCATACACTTATCCGTCACCAGGTTTTTGTCAAAGACAGGATCAGAGATTGAACATAGGCGCGGAGGTCTCCCCGAAAGGACGCAACCACGTTGCCCAGTGGGACAGTCACTTCTTCTGTTTCAACCCCCTGGGCGGCTTATAGGGCTATTCCCAACTTCCACACACCTTCTATTCACATTCACTCTCATTCAATGCCGTACTCCGTGAGGTGATCAATTCCTAAATAGTTCAAGAACCCGAGCTATAGGTATCCTCCTCTACTAGAACTACCCGCTAAAGAACACGACACAGAAAATCTTACGGACAGTGCAGGGCAGATATAAGAGATCTAACAGTGTCTCTTACCTGGCCAGGTTTTTGTTCATCTGCCGTCCATTATCCCAGATTCTCTTTTCGTTCGTATTCTGCCGGTGTTCTTGAAGGAATACACAGACCTCGGGTCCCTCTTCGGGCGCCAGGAAATGTCGGGATCACACTCAGTCGGAGCAGCCTTTGGAAATGTGGAATCACCAGAAATAATACACAAGACACGTCTTGTATAGTGTATCACTGGGAAGTCTCTGAAGCACGCCTGCCTTCAAGGTGCTACCCCTTCTTTATATAGTTGTTTAGTGGTTATACAAGTTTTGCATGTTTAAACAAAGAGACAAAACAGGAAAGAAAGAAAAGAAAAGAAAACAGTTTCGTGGGCGGCAGTTTCACAGCAAACAGTACAAAGGCAATTCCACAGACAAGAAAAACAGGATTTCATACTATAGCTAAAATGTCCTTGAATGGACAGGTCAATATTTATCACAAATTCTTTTTTTTTTATTTTTGTTCATTGAGGTAATCATTTTTGTTCTGCTCTTCACAGTCTGAAGGAGAGGAAACTATATATCCTATTATCCTATTAGGTATATACTCACCCTCGGACGCGCCCTGCTTCTTTCCGGCAGCCTTCCTTCCTAAGAATCAGCGCTTCCAGGACCTTGCGGTGACGTCGCGGCTTGTGATTGGTCGCGCGAGCGGTCACATGGGCGGTCGCGTGACCAATCACAAGCCGCGACATCACCACAAGGTCCTGGAAGCGCTGATTCGAAGGAAGAAAGGCTGCCGGTTAGTACCAGGGCGCGTCAGAGGGTGAGTATAGCGATATTTTTTATTTTAATTCTTTATTTTACACTTAAATATGGATTCCAATACCGATTTCCGATATTGCAAACATATCGGAACTCGGGATCGGAATTCCGATACCAGATTCAGAAGATCGCTGACTTCATGGCCGACCCCACACAGGGGTCGGGTCGGGTTTCATGAAACCCGACTTTGCCAAAAGTCGGCGACTTCTGAAAATGGCCGACCCGTTTCGGTCAACCCTATATGGGATAGGACAAAATGTAGTAATACAGATTATCAAGAAAATATAATAGACTTTATGGAGTACAAATACTAAGAGAACAAAAAGTACAAGTTTCAACAATGCAGACAAATGCTAAAATAGGTGTGTAATCAGCAGTGGGAACCCCAAATCTAAATATATGTAAGTTATATGCAATATAGTTGAGCAATATGCATGAATAAGCATTTAATAATATACAGACTTGCAAATATACATGTGTCCATTCAAAAAATGCCAATAGATAAGTAGCCAAAAAGCAGCAAATGCTAATAGTAATAATATATGAAGCAAACAACTTAAACTAATGGAGGCCGAGTCCTGAAGATATCCATTAAAAAAATAAATTTTATTGGTTTACAATACACAAGTTATAAGGTTTTAAAAAAGCAAAATGTCCAACAGGAGACGCTAGTGTGGCCACATTGAGTATATGGAAGAGGTTAAAGTGCTTTGCAATATCATACCATCCTTTCTTTTGGGGACTTAGTAAACAGGTTTGGATTTAGATTTAGAGTGATCACGTTGGGGAAACAGATCAAAAGTATGAGCAGCGTAATGTTAGTGCCAGAGAGTTGCTGGTTCAGAAGAAACTTGGTCTGTATTTAAGCTAGTGGTATGAAATTCCAATCCCTATAAGATAATTAAGTAACCAGAGTACATCCTGTTTGCCTTGGCAGCAGCTGCCAAGGCAAACAGGATCATGGGGTGCATTAAAAGAGGTCTGGATACACATGATGAGAGCATTATACTGCCTCTGTACAAATCCCTAGTTAGACCGCACATGGAGTACTGTGTCCAGTTTTGGGCACCGGTGCTCAGGAACGATATAATGGAACTAGAGAGAGTACAAAGGAGGGCAACAAAATTAATAAAGGGGATGGGAGAACTACAATACCCAGATAGATTAGCGAAATTAGGATTATTTAGTCTAGAAAAAAGACGACTGAGGGGCGATCTAATAACCATGTATAAGTATATAAGGGGACAATACAAATATCTCGCTGAGGATCTGTTTATACCAAGGAAGGTGACGGGCACAAGGGGGCATTCTTTGCGTCTGGAGGAGAGAAGGTTTTTCCACCAACATAGAAGAGGATTCTTTACTGTTAGGGCAGTGAGAATCTGGAATTGCTTGCCTGAGGAGGTGGTGATGGCGAACTCAGTCGAGGGGTTCAAGAGAGGCCTGGATGTCTTCCTGGAGCAGAACAATATTGTATCATACAATTATTAGGTTCTGTAGAAGGACGTAGATCTGGGTATTTATTATGATGGAATATAGGCTGAACTGGATGGACAAATGTCTTTTTTCGGCCTTACTAACTATGTTACTATGTTACTATGTTACATGAAGTGAGATACAGAGATACGATTTGACGTAAAACCAAAATACAAAAAGTTATCCCAGAATATATTAATATAAGAAATTGTGCTGGTAATACCTGAGTATCAGTCCAGAGAACAGTGGTCCACACATGCTTCTCTTCACTTTGACTCATGTTTCTCCGCTACCTCCTTCCAAGGGCGTGTCAGGGTAAGGGGTGGCCATGTATTTATGAGGAACGCCCACCAATCTATGTTTTTCTACGTCAGGTCTAAATATGCGGCGCATGCCCCGTTCGACTGCCCTTTGTGAAGTGTTTCTTCCTGGAGATGCTCCCTGACACAAGTGTGGAATGCAAGAGGGTCAGTGATTGAGCATCACCGGAAGTACCAGAGGCCAGACGATCTGCCCATACTTACTGTCCAGACAGTTCCCAAAGACTAAACAGCAGTTGTATTGTAATGTACTATGTCCCAGTGAGTGTTTGTAGGAATAATGTAGATGTATGAAAATATATTTGGAAGGTGGAGTTTGGCTGAGCAGCTTAGGAGTGAAGGGTTATGATAAAAATGAAAAATAAATAATAAAAATAAAAATGACGCCGTGACGCATAATAAAAGTATGTTGACATAAATAGCTTTATTGTATGATAAATATTGGTGAAAACTTAATGGTGAATTGACTGTGATGATTGCTTGGGTGATAGTGTGTGCATGGAGGTGGTGATTAATACATATAGAAAAGTGAAAGTAAAAGTGAAGAGGGTGATAATAATGTGAACGAGGATGAAAAAAAAATGAGAAGATTACTGCGCAGTGAAATAAAGTATTTTTATTTAGTATTTAGTATTAGTTTACTAATGACACTAACTGATACAAATATATTTGATAAAGTGAGAGTGCTAGATATAAATTTGTACAGAATCTTTCATTGTAAAGATAAGATTATATTTTTAATGGATCTCTTCAGTGATCAGCAGCATCCATTAGTCTGAGTTGTTTGCTTCAATTAATGTAAGAAATGCCGTTCACAAATTATATGTGAATATTAATGAACTAGTAATAAATATATGCAGTAAGTAATAGAGGAGCTCACCCACCACACCCGAGTAAATATAGAGATAGTATAGGTGCGTTCGCAGCCCGGGGTCCACCGTGCAGGAGTGGAACCTGCTGCTAGTAAATTGCGGCACTATATGGCGGTACTACGCCTGAATAGACACGGGTACCGTCACCCGGTCTGTATAGGAGCGAACTCTGTTGCTTCACAGAGTCACCGGGATTAAAGATAACGCTGTGCCCTGTTAGCATTCACAGGGCGCAGCAATTGGATGCTAGTGGGATCCCTGCAACTCACCCCCACTATGGTGGTTGATCCCGCTCTGACCCTCGGTGGCTTTTGAGCCCGCGCCTGAGAATGCCCTGAATCAGATGCTGGGATCTGATGGATTGTAAGGAGACGCTAAAGATAGCAGCACAGAGTGCGCACAGTACTGCAGCGGCAGTCACTGTAGGATAGACGCAGTATATTTTGTGCCTGGTGCTGGATGGCACTATCTGGCACTAGAGAGCTACAACACTCGCAAGCATTCAACAACTCTAGGTATGGGAATGATTCGGAGCTTTCACCAGAACAGGAATACATCCACACATACACAAATACTGAATTATACTAGCGCATGGCCGTGCAGCCATGTGAACCTTTTATAGAGAGAGCTCTCCAGGACCTTCCTAGTGGTCCAATAAGAGCTGCTACAGGACCTGAGCATGTGACCCCCGACCTCCAATGAGAGGTCGTCCTTTGGGCATGCTCAGTAGAGGAAAAGCAGGACTTGGTCCCTGGAGCATCTGCTCACCGCTTAACAATGCTGGTTACAATTGCTGAGCCTGGAAGATCAGCAGTAACCAAGCGCACAGTATCTGACTGAGCCAGATGCTGGGACCGACGTCTCTGCTGAGCAGGCTCCACTGCGGCTGAAGAAGAATGGGAGACTGCAGCGGAGGTGGTTTGAGATTTCCCCTGTGCAGCGGCTGGAACTTGACACCTCACACACACCATACTTAGTTTCACAAATGCTTCATTAGAGGTGACATTTATTAGTATCTAGGATACAATGTTTTTGTTGTTCGCTGTGTGTGTGTATTTTTTATCACTCCCCCTGCCACTTTGATGACAGCTTGCTCTGCACTATCTGTAACCACTCCCTGTGCCACTAATATGGCAGGAAGCAGCAGCTACAGGGAGAAAATAAGTTCATTTTCTCCATATAGCCACTGCCAAAGGGAATGAAAAAATGTCCATTCTCTTTCATTGATTGTTCCAGTCTCATGATGTCAAAGCAGACATCTTAGAAATCCAGGTAATAAATTTGCAGGATCTTGGTTCACAACATCTCTGTTATGTACAGCGAGATTAGTGAGGCAGAGGTATAAATACCACAGCTCTCTGCCATGACAGAGGCGTTTGACGCCCAAATCTTGCAAGTGTTTGCGCTGGCTCTCAATGATGTCTGCGCCAACATCAGCAGACTTGAGCGATCAGTCAAATGGAACGGGAGTATTTTCTAAAGACAGCTTGGTGACTCCGCCTGGATACCTTACTGCCCCAATGATTTGGAGTAACGATATAACACACATGAAGACAAGTTTTTAATTTAGAACTACAGCAAAAACACAAAACTATATTGACCATGCCTGCAGGTGCATGGGATCAGGTCTGTAGACAATTTTCTGATTTCAGGTTGCTTTTAATGCAAAATTTTTGGTGTCACCTTAAATCACAGAGTAGAATATAGCACCTCTCAGCACTGGAGCCTTGGTGGAATTTCTATAACTCCACTAATTGTAAGCTTAAAAAAAAATCGCAAAGTAATTTGAATCTAAATTTGCACAATGATCTAGAATTTTGAAGGTGCAGATGTGCAATGTTACTGTGTACACAATTTGCCTAAATAATAATCAACATTCATTACTGACCAAGTCATTGACTCTTGTGCACAAACGGCACTATGCTCGTCTTTTCTCTGCACACATGCTGAGTTCACGATTTTATGCATAAGTTAAGGCTTGCATTGTCTGTGTCCCATGCATATTAAGCATATATTTTTCCACTAAACTAGACAATATTGTTTGCACAGAATACAAAGTGCATCCTACATGATCATTGTTTTGTACATTGTAGAGCTATTTAAATATTCTGAGGTAAATGCCCTTTATGCTGCTTTCTAAATGAACCCATCATTAACATGGCATCATCATGATGGGTGATGATGAGTTAGATTCAATGCTTTAAACGATACTTAAAACTGAGTTTTGTTTATGCTGCAGGTGTATTATTTGATAAAGTAGTTATTATACTAGTGGGTGGTTGGTGGAAACTTATGTGTACATTGATAATGAGTATAATTTATAGGGAAACATAATACGGTGGCTCAGTGGTGGGCAGCACGGTGTCTGTGCCCCAACACGTACGGTTATCCACCAGATTTGGATCCTTCAGACAGAAACTGAAAACCCATCTCTTCGAAAAAGCTTACAACCTGCAATGACCACATGGCCACGTCAACACCACTGGAGCTACCGCAACCCCCAACCAACTGTCTCCTTCCCCATAATCCTGTAGAATGTAAGCCCGCAAGGGCAGGGTCTTCTCCTCTCTATACCAGTCTGTCATTGTTAGTTTTGTTTACTGTAAGTGATATTTGTATTTTGATATAACAGCTTCTCATGTACAGCACCATTGAATCGATGGTGTTATATAAATAAATAATAATAATAATTATAATATTTAAGTGGTGAAAAAAATGCCACAGTTTGTTAACAAAAATTGTGCAATTTTCAGATACCCATAGCGTCTCCAATTTTCGTCATCTGAGGTTGTGTGAGGGCTTATTTTTTGTGCGCCGACCTGACGTTTTTAATGATACCATTTTGGTACAGATTCAATCTTTTGATCGCCCATTATTGGATTTTAATACAATGTTGTGGCGACCAAAAAGGCGTAATTTTGGTATTTTGACTGTTTTTCTCGTTACGCCGTTTAGTTAATTATTTTTTTACATTGATAGATCAGGCCATTCTGAACGCGGCAATACCAAACGTGTATATTTGATTTATTTTTATTGTGTTATTTTGAGTAGGGCAAATAGGGGGGTGATTTGAACTTTTTTTTTTTACTTTTTGCATGCTTCAATAGTCTCCATTATAGACTGGAAGCTGCAGTAGCTGCTCTGCTACATACAGGCGATGACAACCATAGAGGTCTGCTGGAGACCTCTGTTTTTAATGCCAACCCATCGGTGACACGCGATCAAGTGACAGGATCACAGATGGGTGGGATTTCTGGCCCACTTCCAGGAAGCGTGAGTTAAATGCCACTGTCAGAGAGTGACAGCAGCATTTAACTAGTTAACCGCCAAGGGTGGATCGCGATTCCACCCGCGGCTGTTGAAGGCACATGTCAGCTGTACATATCAGCTGACATGTGCTCAGAAAGGTGCAGGCTCAACGCTGGAGCCCACACCAAACAGGGGGAGTCCAACATTGGCGTACTATTACGCCCAATATCAGAAAGGGGTAATGTCTATTTTATGTGTTCACCTGTGTTTTTTCTCCTTTGTAGGTGGAGTCTACCATCTGCAGATGATTCATGGATTGCCCAGAAGCAAGATAACAACCAACGATTAAGGAAGTAGAGAAGAACTTGGAGCATGTAGAAATAAGTTCAATGACCCAGATTCATCATTTGTGAATATTTTTAAGTCACTTTCCTTTTCTTGTTTTGTGGTATCAGTTGCCACTTTTGGTGCCAAATTTATGAAAATATACCATGGACATTTTTCCTGGCTTGAATTACTTTAGCACCTTTAGGTGCCAAAAGTCACCAAAAATGCATGAAAAGTTTTGGCGTTCTCAAAAATACACCAGTTAGTGGACTGGAGCCAAATTGCTTAAAATTTTGAGACTTTTTAAAAAGTTGCAATTGATAAACATCTGGAATTGCTAGACTCAGCCTACAAAACGGAAAACAAACAAAAAACAAAACAGTAGATATAAAATAGACTTCAAAAATAGTGCAAATAGAATAATGAATCGGGGGCAAACAAAAAAGGCACAAAACTAGAGAAAAAACAATAATGAATAGGGGCCAATGTGTTTCATTCCATAATACTGCACATATGGGGGGGTAAGCAGTGCTCCCTATTATAGAGTGCATTACATTTATTGATGAGTGCCGCAAGTTTTTCTCTACTTCCTAAATTCTTCATATTCACTGTAATAACAATCACTTTATTTATATAGCGCCAACATATTCCACAGCACTTTACAGATATTATCATCACTGTCTCTGATGGGGCTCACAATCTAAATTCCCTATCAGTATGTCTTTGGAATGTGGGACACACAAACATGGGGAGAACATACAAACTCATAGCAACAGATGTTGTCCTTGTTGGGATTTGAACCCAGGACTCCAGCGCTGCAAGTCTGCAGCGCTAACCACTGAGCCACCGTGCTGCCTATTTGTTACTCGTTGGGATCCAGAGAGACGTCAGAAAATAATAAACCATATTCTATTTGCATTAAAAAAACACAAATTTAGACAGATTTGCTCATCCTCACTTATTAATTTTTATTTTATATATTAGTTGTGCATTGATGTCACCTTTTGACAATAATGTTTTTTCTCCAATTATTTTCTCCGAATTTCTGTTTTTCTTGGTCTTATTTATAGTATTTATGACTAGGACATCATGAGCATTGATGAGCAGACTCGTGGAAGCTCATAACCTGAACTTTATTCCAAAGTTTGGTTCAAGTGTCAGAACTGTACCCAAACTAAAAAGAGAACCCATACCTTATTGAAAACAATGGAGACCCAAACTTTGCATTTGGGAAAAAAAAAATCTCAAAAAAATAGTTCTATGAATTATCTATGATGTTTTCTGAGTTCTTAGTTGAGTTGCTGCTACAAAACTACTGAAATTGTAATAGGGCTTTCATGGTGGTTTAATAGAATCAAAGATTTTAGAAATGTTTTTTTTTTTTACTATTTCTCGCCTCTTTCTTATTATCATGTCATGCTGTTCTTGTAAAAACAACTTCACATGCATATTTCTGAAGCTTAAAATAAAGAAAGATATGAACATTAATGGAGAGATGTGAACATTTTGAGCCTACCACCCGCAAATTAGGATTATTTAGTCTAGAAAAAAGACGACTGAGGGGCGATCTAATAACCATGTATAAGTATATAAGGGGACAATACAAATATCTCGCTGAGGATCTGTTTATACCAAGGAAGGTGACGGGCACAAGGGGGCATTCTTTGCGTCTGGAGGAGAGAAGGTTTTTCCACCAACATAGAAGAGGATTCTTTACTGTTAGGGCAGTGAGAATCTGGAATTGCTTGCCTGAGGAGGTGGTGATGGCGAACTCAGTCGAGGGGTTCAAGAGAGGCCTGGATGTCTTCCTGGAGCAGAACAATATTGTATCATACAATTATTAGGTTCTGTAGAAGGACGTAGATCTGGGGATTTATTATGATGGAATATAGGCTGAACTGGATGGACAAATGTCTTTTTTTCGGCCTTACTAACTATGTTACTATGTTACTATGTTACTAAATTAAACTACTTATACAGTTATAGGGGAATTAAGCCTCCTATTAAACTCACACCTGTAGTACATAATACAGTGTATTAGTGATGAGAAAAAGCATTTTGTTTCACATGCAAATGAAGGAGCTTTGCTGTACCCTTGGCATGGCCAAGATTTAGTGCACCGCTATGGGCACTTGGGTACTTAGCCACTGCTCCTTATCCTAACTGACATCACTCGTTCTCAGCAGACAAGTGTTTGCTGAACTCAAGCTGTGGCACACCAACACTGAAGAATCACATCAAAGCTCAAAAACTGTGTGTACACAGTGTGGGTGTAGGCGTGCCCTCTAGAGATGAGTGGACCTATATCGAAGTTCGGGTTTTGGTACTTGACCCGAACATTTTTCCAAAGTTTGGTTGGCGTATCAGAACTATACCGAAACTTCAACCAGAATCTCATTGAAAACAAGGGTGACTCAGCTTTTCATCTGGAAAATATTCTTTATTTCACTTCAGAACTACAAACATTGCAAAGGAATTCCAGGAGAAGTCTGTGTTCGGCGATTGACTGGGGATCAGAACGTGCTCGCATTTACACGGTGTGAGTGCTACCGGGCTCCTCACATTGAGTTCAGGCAGAGCACACTCTTGGCAAGTGAACATTGATAATCAGAATAAGGGGATGTGCCAAGAATGCAAACTGAAGGGATGTAAAGGTGCACTGAGCTCTTGGCCAAGTCAACGATAGACCGAATCACTCTCATTTGTTTATGAAAGAAAATGCATTTTTGTTGCCACTAAAAGACCGTATGCTTCAGGTATGACTTGTATTGGTAAGTGAATTTTGCAAATTTCCACAATAATTTGCAAAATAAATCTTGCCAAATCAGACAAGGTGATTTTCTTAATTTGTTTTCTCATTTTGACTCTCATAGTTGTTAATCCCATCACCTACCTATAATGTCAATTACAGGCCTCTCTCATCTTTTTAAGAGGAAGAACTTGCACAATCAGGGGCGGATTAAATACTTTTTCCCCACTGTATACAGATTTAAAATAATTTTGAAAATGAGATTTATTATCTACTAGCTGAAGAGCCCGGCGTTGCCTGGGCATAGTAAATATCTGTGGTTAGTTATAGCACGTCACTTCTCTTATTTTCCCATCACGCCTCTCATTTTCCCCCTCACATCTCTCATTTTCTCCCTCACACCTCTCATTTTCTCCCTCACACCTCTCATTCCCCCCTAACACTTGTCATTTCGACCTCACATCTGTCATTTTCCGATCACTACACTAGTTTCCCTCACTCCTCTCATTTTGCACTCACACCTTTTCATTTTCAACTCACACCTCTCATTTTCACCTCAGTATATACATGTTTGTCATCTCCCTTATATATAGCATACACCTGTATGTCATCTCCTGTATATAGTATAAACCTGTATGTCATCTCCCCTGTATATAGTATATACTTGCTGTGTGTCATCTCCCCTGTATATAGTATATACCTGTAAGTCATCTCCTCCTATATATAGTATATACCTGTATGTCATCTCCTCCTATATATAGTATATACCTGTATGTCATCTCCTCCTATATATAGTATATACCTGTATGTCATCTCCTTCTATATATAGTATATACCTGTATGTCGTCTCCTCCTGTACATAGTATATACCTGTGTGTCATTTTCTATATATAGCATATACCTGTATGTCATCTCCTCCTGTATATAGTATATACCTGTAGGTAATCTGCTCCTGTATATAGTATATACCTGTGTGTCATCTCCTCCTGTATTTAGTATATACCTGTATGTCATCTCCTCCTGTATATAGTATGTACCTGTATGTCATCTCCTCCTCTATATAGTATATACCTGTGTGTTATCTCTCCTGTATATAGTATATATCTGTGTGTCATCTCCCCTGTATATAGTATATACCTGTGTGATCTCCTGTATTAGACCTCGTTAACACGTTATTTGCTCAGTATTTTTACCTCAGTATTTGTAAGATAAATTGGCAGCCTGATAAATCCCCAGCCAACAGGAAGCCCTCCCCCTGGCAGTATATATTAGCTCACACATACACATAATAGACAGGTCATGTGACTGACAGCTGCTGTATTTCCTATATGGTACATTTGTTGCTCTTGTGGTTTGTCTGCTTATTAATCAGATTTTTATTTTTGAAGGCTAATACCAGACTTGTGTGTGTTTTAGGGCGAGTTTCGTTTGTCAAGTTGTGTGTGTTGAGTTGTGTGTGGCGACATGCATGTAGCGACTTTTGTGAGATGAGTTTTGTGTGGCAACATGCGTGTAGCAACTTTTTGTGTGTCGAGTTGCATGTAACAGGTTAGTGTAGCAAGTTGTGTGCAGCAAGTTTTGCGCATGGCGAGTTTTCCATGAGGTGAGTTTTGCACTTGTGGCGATTTTTGCGTGAGCCTAGTTTTTGCATGTGGCGAGTTTTGCGCGTGGCGAGTTTTGAGCGGCGACTTTTGTGTTTCCACTTTTATGTGGCGAGGTTGGTGTATGTGTGGTGAAATGTGTGCTGAGAGTGGTATATGTGTTCAAGCACGTGGTAGTGTGTAGCGCATTTTGTGTGTGTGTTCATATCCCCATGTGTGGTGAGTATCTCATGTTGGGGCCCCACCTTAGCAACTGATCGGTATATACTCTTTTGCGCCATCGCTCTCATTCTTTAAGTCCCCCTTGTTCACATCTGGCAGCTGTCAATTTGCCTCCAACACTTTTCCTTTCACTTTTCCCCATTATGTAGATAGGGGAAAAATAGTTTGGTGAATTGGAAAGCGCGGGGTTAAAATTTCACCTCACAACATAGCCTATGACGCTCTCAGGGTCCAGACGTGTGACTGTGCAAAATTTTGTTTCTGTAGTTGCGACGCCTCCAACACTTTTCCTTTCACTTTTTTCCCCATTATGTAGATAGGAGCAAAATTGTTTGGTGAATTGGAACGCGCGGGGTTAAAATTTCACCTCACAACGTAGCCTATGACGCTCTCGGGGTCCAGACGTGTGACTGTAGCTGCGATGGTGCAGATGCCAATCCCGGACATACACACATACACACATACACACACACACACATTCAGCTTTATATAGTAGATTTGGGTCTCTTTCTAGAGTATAAATCACTCATTTATGCCACATAAGAGGTCTGTCTGCAAAGAGACTTATTGGTACAGTTGCTATGTAGCCATAGGGGTTGTAGCTATCAAAGACCAATTTTGAACATTGTTACTTTATATGATTGGATATTTTCTGTCTCATTATTTGCCATTTTTATTGTTAGAGCTGTATTACAGCATAAAACTGGTAGCAGATCAGCGGGTGTAATAATAATTGGAAGATCGGTAACTCCCCTGAAACCCTGTAAAATAATAGACTTTTATACTTATTTGTGATAGTATTTTCTTTAAGCTGCTGCGAGTCTTTATTAGGCAGCATGCTGAACTAATTCCTGGCAATAGCAAACTACTAATTTACTAATGGTCAGGAAATCGAGCGGAACATTTTTTTTTATTTATAAAGAGAGTAGAATAAAATATAAGTTTGACTATGATAAATCCCTTGGAGGGTTATTTCAGTTGTCTGGTGATTGAGCTGTTACACAGGAATAGACCCTCTGCAACAAAATCAGCTGTCTTAAGGCTGGCTGGCTTAAAAGGTGGTATAAGCCAAAAATGTCACATCCGATAACGCTAATAAACTGCAGATATGGAGTTATATAGGGTTTATAGCGTTAAATAGGTACTCAGACACCGTACAGAAAGCATGACTATCAAGAGAAAACTTTCTTCCTCCCAGGAGCCGCCATCTTTCCGTCATAGAGGGTTCCCTTGGCTGTAGTCAATGCTTACAGAACTATGAGTGGAAGATATAAGCATGCCCCGTCACGTTGACTGACCGCTGATCCTGGACTGATGCACTGCAGAAACAACTGGCAGTCAAATTTCGGAGTTTTTTTTACAGCTGCCACTCACAGTGATGTGAGTGGTGACTGTAGACTCCCTGGCACACCTTTTTGACTGAAAGCCAGTCGCTCCCGAAAGGAATTATGTTCATTTTTTCTTCGTGTAGCTTCAATTGATATTTGTAAATTGACAAATGGTTGTTGTTTACCACTATTATCAGATCCTATGGTTTATTGTACTGTTATCTAACAGGAATGAAGGGTCTCTGAACAATGATATTTGCTGATATGATAATTGCATATTTTACCAGGCCATGCAGTTTGTTGACTTGCAAACATGTAAGGATAAACTAAATAATAATCAAACAATGTGAGTTAATCCCATCACCACTTCCCCGTGACCCATGAATAATGGCTTGAAGAACAGTTGTAAACTATAAAAAAAAGGATATGCTTCTGTAACATTATACATCCAGACATCCAAGATGTCCAGAGATCCAAAGAACCAGATACTCTTTTTAAAGTCATTGCCAGGAACACTCTACAGGATAGCTGCTAGATCACGGCTCCATCATGAGGGACATAGATTTGACATTTTTCAGGTTGCCATGTGAGGTGATCAAGGCCCTGGCTAAAAGAATACAGATCTGCTCATTTGACCTTTTCTGAACCCATGGATACGTTTGAGGTAGGCAGGATTTGGACCCACCGATCACCTGAGCCCCATGAATATGTTTGGGAAAGCCAGGATTGGGAATTTTTTGTAATTTGCTTAAATTAGCAAATTCAAACAATTTGAGATTCTCTTCATCAAACTCCCTAATATGCCACCATCCTCATTTTACACATCAGAGAAATCCATCAATCAGAGAAGAATCATATGACCTGAGCCTCGTCTTGGCATTCTTCCCCATAATGCCATGCAGCTATCTTATCACATGGCATGATTGAGTCAATCAGGAGACTCTATCATAGCCTGTATAAATGCAGATGAAGAGTGTGCAACTGCTATTTTATGGTGAATCTGCCTAAAGATATTACAGCTCACACAATGGCTACAGAGATAGGGAGTAGAAGGCATTAAACACTTAAGAAACAGTGCAGGTAGCGTGTGACAGCACAGTATTTAGCAGATTTGGGTGTAAGGATAAGAGAATAGTGTCATACATTTCTTTCTGGGTAACGTGAGGTTTTGGAGTAATTTCAATTGATTTGATGTGACTTAGATTTAGTGGGAAAATGTTAAAAGATTCGGATTGCTCTCGGATATCATATGAGCGCAGTCCGATTTTCACGGCTGACAAAATGGAGAATATAGATAGTTTTTTTCCCGTCTTTTCCTCTTTTGGGAAAATTAGATCACACTGATCAAACTCTGATCAGAGTGTGATTAACATAATCGACTAGATTCTCTCGGATAAGAAAAAATACTGTTTTTTTACTGTAACCTAAGGCTGAGTTTTCCATGTCCAATAGTCATCCATTTGAAACTGGTCCAGCAGCAATCAGTTATCAGAGGACAAAAAAAGCTGTGTTGACACAACTTTTTTGTCAAACTGAAAAAAACGGATCGAAACAACATTTTTATTAAATACTAGATGGCAGCCCGATTCTAAAGAATCGGGAGTCTAGAATCCATATATACTTTATTTATTCAAATGTTTATTCAAATGTAAGAATAATACAATTAATAAATAATAGTAAGAAAGAACAAAAATAATAGGCAGTATATGGAGAAAACACCAAACAAAAGTTCAAAATTGGTGTGAAAATGTCACTGAACCACTTCACAACTAAATATATATAGTTTTGGTAAATGGTATTATCATTTTTTTGACGAAATTCGGCAGGAGCTTGAAGAGCAACGTCACTGGGCCCGCCTCCACGCAGTAGAAACTTGCTGTGAGGTAAAAATTCAAAAATCACACCAAAATGGCGGGCGGAGTGTGTCACAGTACGGCACGTTTCTGATTGGTCGCTCGCAGCAGGCGGCAACCAATCAGACACTGGACACTGTTGACGTCACTTATCTCCGGACATTAGCTCCAGACATTAGCTCCGGACATTATCTCCGCACATTAGCTCCGGACATTAGCTCCGGACATTAGCTCCGGACAAAGCCACGGAAGTTGGCACAAATTGCAGGAAGTAGTATTCTAGGCAATTAATCTCCGGACATTAGCTCCGGACATTAGCTCCGGACATTAGCTCCGGACAAAGCCACGGAAGTTGGCACAAATTGCAGGAAGTAGTATTCTAGGCAATTAATCTCCGGACATTAGCTCCGGACATTAGCTCCGGACATTAGCTCCGGACAAAGCCACGGAAGTTGGCACAAATTGCAGGAAGTAGTATTCTAGGCAATTATATATTAGATTGAAGGCTATGGAAAACGGATGCATTAAATAGTAATCTGTTATGGCTGGCAATCAGGCAACACAGCGTGCAGTAATCAGCGCACATACAGAGATCTGGCAATAACCAAAAACAATAGGACGAGCTCTGAGACGTGGAATCTCTGTAGACTGCAGTACCTGATCTATCCTCACAACAACTATAAGCAGCAGTGGATTGCGCCTATCAACTACCTATGCAACTCGGCACTGCCTGAGGAGCTGACTAGCCTGAAGATAGAAATACAAGCCTGACTTACCTCAGAGAAATACCCCAAAGGAATAGGCAGCCCCCCACATATAATGACTGTTAGCAAGATGAAAAGACAAACGTAGGAATGAAATAGATTCAGCAAAGTGAGGCCCGATATTCTAGACAGAGCGAGGATAGCAAAGAGAACTATGCAGTCTACAAAAAACCCTAAAACGAAAACCACGCAAAGGGGCAAAAAGACCCACCGTGCCGAACTAACAGCACGGCGGTGCACCCCTTTGCTTCTCAGAGCTTCCAGCAAAAGTTAATAGCAAGCTGGACAGAAAAAACAGCAAACAAACTAGAAGCACTTATCTAGCAGAGCAGCAGGCCCAAGGAAAGATGCAGTAGCTCAGATCCAACACTGGAACATTGACAAGGAGCAAGGAAGACAGACTCAGGTGGAGCTAAATAGCAAGGCAGCCAACGAGCTCACCAAAACACCTGAGGGAGGAAGCCCAGAGACTGCAATACCACTTGTGACCACAGAAGTGAACTCAGCCACAGAATTCACAACAGTACCCCCCCCTTGAGGAGGGGTCACCGAACCCTCACCAGAACCCCCAGGCCGACCAGGATGAGCCACATGAAAGGCACGAACAAGATCTGGGGCATGGACATCAGAGGCAAAAACCCAGGAATTATCTTCCTGAGCATAACCCTTCCATTTGACCAGATACTGGAGTTTCCGTCTAGAGACACGAGAATCCAAAATCTTCTCCACAATATACTCCAATTCCCCCTCCACCAAAACAGGGGCAGGAGGCTCCACAGATGGAACCATAGGTGCCACGTATCTCCTCAACAACGACCTATGGAATACATTATGTATGGAAAAGGAGTCTGGGAGGGTCAGACGAAAAGACACCAGATTGAGAATCTCAGAAATCCTATACGGACCAATAAAACGAGGTTTAAATTTAGGAGAGGAAACCTTCATAGGAATATGACGAGAAGATAACCAAACCAGATCCCCAACACGAAGTCGGGGTCCCACACGGCGTCTGCGATTAGCGAAAAGCTGAGCCTTCTCCTGGGACAAGGTCAAATTGTCCACTACCTGAGTCCAGATCTGCTGCAACCTGTCCACCACATAATCCACACCAGGACAGTCCGAAGACTCAACCTGTCCTGAAGAGAAACGAGGATGGAACCCAGAATTGCAGAAAAATGGAGAGACCAAGGTAGCCGAGCTGGCCCGATTATTAAGGGCGAACTCAGCCAACGGCAAAAATGACACCCAATCATCCTGGTCAGCGGAAACAAAACATCTCAGATATGTTTCCAAGGTCTGATTGGTTCGTTCGGTCTGGCCATTAGTCTGAGGATGGAAGGCCGAGGAAAAAGATAGGTCAATGCCCATCCTACCACAAAAGGCTCGCCAGAACCTCGAGACAAACTGGGAACCTCTGTCTGAAACAATATTCTCAGGAATGCCATGTAAACGAACCACATGCTGGAAGAACAAAGGCACCAAATCAGAGGAGGAAGGCAATTTAACCAAGGGCACCAGATGGACCATTTTAGAAAAGCGATCACAGACCACCCAAATGACCGACATTTTTTGAGAAACGGGAAGGTCAGAAATGAAATCCATCGAAATATGTGTCCAAGGCCTCTTCGGGACCGGCAAGGGCAAAAGCAACCCACTGGCACGTGAACAGCAGGGCTTAGCCCTAGCACAAATTCCACAGGACTGCACAAAAGCACGCACATCCCGTGACAGAGATGGCCACCAGAAGGATCTAGCAACCAACTCCCTGGTACCAAAGATTCCTGAATGACCGGCCAGCACCGAACAATGAAGTTCAGAGATAACTTTACTAGTCCACCTATCAGGGACGAACAGTTTCTCGGCCGGACAACGATCAGGTTTATTAGCCTGAAATTTCTGCAACACTCTCCGCAAATCAGGGGAGATGGCAGACACAATGACTCCTTCCTTGAGGATACTCGCCGGCTCAGATAACCCCGGAGAGTCGGGCACAAAACTCCTAGACAGAGCATCCGCCTTCACATTTTTAGAGCCCGGAAGGTATGAAATCACAAAATCAAAACGAGCAAAAAATAACGACCAACGGGCCTGTCTAGGATTCAAGCGCTTGGCAGACTCAAGATAAGTAAGGTTCTTATGATCAGTCAAAACCACCACGCGATGCTTAGCACCCTCAAGCCAATGACGCCACTCCTCAAATGCCCACTTCATGGCCAGCAACTCTCGGTTGCCCACATCATAATTACGCTCAGCAGCAGAAAATTTCCTGGAAAAGAAAGCACATGGTTTGAACACTGAGCAACCAGAACCTCTCTGTGACAAAACCGCCCCTGCACCAATCTCAGAAGCATCAACCTCGACCTGGAACGGAAGAGAAACATCAGGTTGACACAACACAGGGGCACAGCAAAAACGACGCTTCAACTCCTGAAAAGCTTCCACGGCAGCAGAAGACCAATTAACCAAATCAGCACCCTTCTTGGTCAAATCGGTCAATGGTCTGGCAATGCTAGAAAAATTACAGATGAAGCGACGATAAAAATTAGCAAAGCCCAGGAATTTCTGCAGACTTTTTAGAGATGTCGGCTGAGTCCAATCCTGGATGGCCTGAACCTTAACCGGATCCATCTCGATAGTAGAAGGGGAAAAGATGAACCCCAAAAATGAAACTTTCTGCACACCGAAGAGACACTTTGATCCCTTCACGAACAAGGAATTAGCACGCAGTACCTGGAAAACCATTCTGACTTGCTTCACATGAGACTCCCAATCATCTGAGAAGATCAAAATGTCATCCAAGTAAACAATCAAGAATTTATCCAGATACTCACGGAAAATGTCATGCATAAAAGACTGAAAAACAGATGGAGCATTGGCAAGTCCGAACGGCATCACCAGATACTCAAAATGACCCTCGGGCGTATTAAATGCCGTTTTCCATTCATCTCCCTGCCTGATTCTCACCAGATTATACGCACCACGAAGATCAATCTTAGTAAACCAACTAGCCCCCTTAATCCGAGCAAACAAGTCAGAAATCAATGGCAAGGGATACTGAAACTTAACAGTGATCTTATTAAGAAGGCGGTAATCAATACACGGTCTTAGTGAACCATCCTTCTTGGCTACAAAAAAGAACCCTGCTCCCAATGGTGACGACGATGGGCGAATATGTCCCTTCTCCAGGGACTCCTTCACATAACTGCGCATAGCGGTGTGTTCAGGTACGGACAAATTAAATAAACGACCCTTAGGGAATTTACTACCAGGAATCAAATCGATAGCACAATCACAATTCCTATGCGGAGGTAGGGCATCAGACTTGGACTCTTCAAATACATCCTGAAAGTCCGACAAGAACTCTGGGATGTCAGAAGGAATGGATGACGAAATAGACAAAAATGGAACATCACCATGTACTCCCTGACAACCCCAGCTGGTTACCGACATAGAGTTCCAATCCAATACTGGATTATGGGTTTGTAGCCATGGCAACCCCAACACGACCACATCATGCAAATTATGCAGTACCAAAAAGCGAATAACTTCCTGATGTGCAGGAGCCATGCACATGGTCAGCTGGGCCCAGTACTGAGGCTTATTCTTGGCCAAAGGTGTAGCATCAATTCCTCTCAACGGAATTGGACACCGCAAAGGCTCCAAGAAAAATCCACAACGTTTAGCATAATCCAAATCCATCAGATTCAGGGCAGCGCCTGAATCCACAAACGCCATGACAGAATATGATGACAAAGAGCACATTAAGGTAATGGACAAAAGGAATTTGGACTGTACAGTACCAATAACGGCAGAGCTATCGAACCGCCTAGTGCGTTTAGGACAATTAGAAATAGCATGAGTAGAATCACCACAATAGAAACACAGTCTGTTCAGATGTCTGTGTTCGTGCCGTTCTACTTTAGTCATAGTCCTGTCGCACTGCATAGGCTCAGGCTTACTCTCAGACAATACCGCCAGATGGTGCACAGATTTACGCTCGCGCAAGCGACGACCGATCTGAATGGCCAAGGACATAGACTCATTCAAACCAGCAGGCATAGGAAATCCCACCATTACATCCTTAAGAGCTTCAGAGAGACCCTTTCTGAACAAAGCCGCTAGTGCAGATTCATTCCACAGAGTGAGTACTGACCATTTCCTAAATTTCTGACAATATACTTCTACATCATCCTGACCCTGGCATAAAGCCAGCAGATTTTTCTCAGCTTGATCCACTGAATTAGGCTCATCGTAAAGCAATCCCAGCGCCTGGAAAAATGCATCAACATTACTCAATGCAGAATCTCCTGGTGCAAGAGAAAACGCCCAGTCCTGTGGGTCGCCGCGCAAAAAAGAAATAATAATCAAAACCTGTTGAATAGGATTACCAGAAGAATGAGGTTTCAAGGCCAAAAATAGCTTACAATTATTTCTGAAGCTCAGGAACTTAGTTCTGTCACCAAAAAACAAATCAGGAATCGGAATTCTTGGTTCTAGCATCGATTTCTGATCAATAGTATCTTGAATCTTTTGTACATTTACAACGAGATTATCCATTGAGGAGCACAGAGCCTGAATATCCATGTCCACAGCTGTGTCCTGAAGCACTCTAATGTCTAGGGGAAAAAAAAGACTGAAGACAGAGCTAAGAACAAAAAATGATGTCAGGATTTCTTTTTTCCCTCTATTGGAAATCATTGGTGTGGCTACTTGTACTGTTATGGCTGGCAATCAGGCAACACAGCGTGCAGTAATCAGCGCACATACAGAGATCTGGCAATAACCAAAAACAATAGGACGAGCTCTGAGACGTGGAATCTCTGTAGACTGCAGTACCTGATCTATCCTCACACAACTATAAGCAGCAGTGGATTGCGTCTATAACTACCTATGCAACTCGGCACTGCCTGAGGAGCTGACTAGCCTGAAGATAGAAATACAAGCCTGACTTACCTCAGAGAAATACCCCAAAGGAATAGGCAGCCCCCCACATATAATGACTGTTAGCAAGATGAAAAGACAAACGTAGGAATGAAATAGATTCAGCAAAGTGAGGCCCGATATTCTAGACAGAGCGAGGATAGCAAAGAGAACTATGCAGTCTACAAAAAACCCTAAAACGAAAACCACGCAAAGGGGCAAAAAGACCCACCGTGCCGAACTAACAGCACGGCGGTGCACCCCTTTGCTTCTCAGAGCTTCCAGCAAAAGTTAATAGCAAGCTGGACAGAAAAAACAGCAAACAAACTAGAAGCACTTATCTAGCAGAGCAGCAGGCCCAAGGAAAGATGCAGTAGCTCAAATCCAACACTGGAACATTGACAAGGAGCAAGGAAGACAGACTCAGGTGGAGCTAAATAGCAAGGCAGCCAACGAGCTCACCAAAACACCTGAGGGAGGAAACCCAGAGACTGCAATACCACTTGTGACCACAGAAGTGAACTCAGCCACAGAATTCACAACAGTAATCTCTCATTCTTCCATTTGAAACGGATCTGTTTTTTTGCTTACTGGATCTGTTTTAAATGAATGACTACTGTACATGTCAACTTCATCTAAGCAAATGAACAACTGAAAATTTCTTATAATATACGATATTAGTTTTTTAGATTCTTACAAATTAGGATTACAGTAATCATAGTACTCCATATATGAATTTCCTTCAAAACCTAGATGTTATTGTTAAATATATTTTTCTTTACCTTTTCAATGCGGACATGTAATTGAATTGCTGTTTACATCCTTTTCGAGGTTTCTATGGTTAAGTGTTACAATACCATTTACCATATAATGAATTCCTGCAGAAGGTCTTATGTATGATGTGACTACATTCCTGGAGACTCAAATGGACTTGGTCGCTTAATGTAAAGTGAACACAACTTCATAGAAATCACTATTGAAGAATTCACAATTATAGTTCATTACAAAGCTTGTTTAATAGCATCCTTTTAGCAGTTCTTTTATCTGTGAGGACAAATCCTCTAGACTTAATGACATTTTTAGCATGTTAATTCACAGGATTCAGAGCCATTTGCTTAATACATGCTTTTCACTCACTGCTATCTGTTAAGAAAAGAACCATGTTCTGGTAGTGTTATGCGATGCCAATCAATACATATGACATGTATGCTTAAATGGGGGTGAAAGGAAAGTGATAGACTATGCTCTGGATAAGATATAATAAAGGAGTGCAATTAGTTAGCTCATACAGAGGGAAATTTATTGTAAAATGGATGGAGGCAAAGAACTTCTAAGTTAAAAGGGTCAAACTATCCAAGGACAAATGATGGTGGCACAGCCATGGTGTCATTAAATTGTTCAGTATGAGAATAATTGATATTAAAGAGAAGAATAATTCACTTAGGGTGAAGCAATACATACAGTGACATTTCCAAAAGCAGAAATAGTCTTTTATTGTATTGATTTGGGGAAACACATTTAAAGGTTTTCAAGGTTCAACAAAACAAACGTTAGACACATTACGCACACATATACACACATATACTCATAGCGCACACAAACACACATACATAAAGACGGAAACACTCAAACACATACACGCACACATGAATATATCAATGTGCATTCAATTACATTACATTTCGTGTAGATTGACTGGGGGTTTGAGATCCATTGAAATCTATTATATTAATAATTTCATTCAATATCTCATATTATATATTACAATTACTATATTTGTAATTGTTTCATGATTTTAAAGATCATAATATTAAGTTGTTGTCTAGTGTGACAGGAGCTGGATCCATTGAAAGAAAATGGACAGCAGCTTTAAGAATCTTTAAATGGTGAGCCCATACATATTAGACTAATGTTGCTGATAGCAATGGGTTCAGCAGTCTAAGGTTTATGGTGGTGCAGGCCAACTGCTGGAAAAGAGAGTTGCCAACCACGCATCTCAGATTTCCGACCGCCGATCTCATTGTACTCCTTAAGATAAGCCATTCGCCAACAAGTCAGCCATTGGTAGGGTTGAGCGACTTTTAGTTTTTCAGGGTCAAGTCGGGTTTCACGAAACCCGACTTTCTCAAAAGTCGGGTGGAGTGAAATCGGCCGATCCTATTGAAAAGTCGGGGTCGAGGATTGGCCGAAACTTGAAACCCAATGTAAGTCTATGAGGGTTTTTGTTTTTTTTAACTTTTCCTTCCGGGCGATATAGCAGAAAAGCCGGTAATTCATTTTCATTTTTCATTTCTCCTGCCAAAACCCGACATGATTTGAGACATGGTTTACATACAGTAAACCATCTCATATCCCCATTTTTTTTTGCATATTCCACACTACTAATGTTAGTAGTGTGTATATGCAAAATTTCGGCACTCTAGCTCTTAAATTTAAGGGTTAAATCGCGGAAAAAATTGGCGTGGGCTCCCGCGCAATTTTCTCCGCCAGAGTAGTAAAGCCAGTGACTGAGGGCAGATATTAATAGCCTGGAGAGGGTCCACGGATTTTTCCCCCCCTGGCTAAAAACATCTGCCCCCAGCCACCCCAGAAAAGGCACATCTGGAAGATACGCCTATTCTGGCACTTGGCCACTCTCTTCCCATTCCCGTGTAGCGGTGGTCAATTATGACACCTATCCATTATTAATCCAATTGTATGAAAGAGTTAAAAATAAACACACACTGTTAGGACTAGCGGAACGCACCAAGTATAAGGTGTAATGGTATTAGGTGCGTTCGCCGTCCGAGGTCCACCGTGCAGGTGAAAACCCTGCTGCTAGTAGAGACGGACGAGATGGCGGTACAATATGAATACACACTTGGGTTCACTTCACCCAGTGTGAAGGAAGCGAACCCTCTTGAGTCACAGGGCCGCGGTACCGCACCAAGAGAATATATTTTAGAGGCACGAGAGTGCGTGCGGTGCTGCACTGGCGGACGCCACTAACCTCCCAGGCTTGGGTTAGGAAAGCGCAGAGAAAGCGCATGGCGCCGCACTGGCGGTCACAGCAATAAGACGCTGTAATGTGTGTACCGTGCTGATGGCTAAGTCGGGCGCTAGGTAGCAATCACCCACCTTCCGCGAGCAGTCATACAATAGGGAGGGGATTTTAAAGAACGACTTTCACTCACAACACACACACATTAACAAAAGACAATACTAGCGCATGGCCGAGCGGCCATGCGAGGCTTAAATAGCTGCAGCATGTTTAGGACCTTCAAAAGAAGGACCAATGGAGTGCTGCAGCACCTGAGCATGTGACCCTGGATCTCCACTGAGAGATCTCGCCCTGGACATGCTCAGAGTGCATAGCAGGATTTAGTCCTAGCAGCTACAAGAACCTTAGCTGCAGTATCTGATCATGTGACCCTCGATCTCCACTGAGAGATCTTACTCTGGGCATGCTCAGAATGTGAAAAGCAGGACTTAGCCCCAGAAGCGTCCGCTTGCCGCTACCCAGCACTGACTTCAATGGGAGAAGCAGGAAACACAGAAGTAACTCTAAGCACAGAGTCAGACTGAGCGAGACGCTGGGATCGACGTCTCCGCTGAGCAAGCTCCACTGCGGCAGGAGAAGAATGGGAGACCGCAGCGGAGATGGCCCGAGATTCCCCCTGTGCAGAGGCAGGAACTTGACCCCTAACATTACCCCCCTCCTAGCGCCCCCCTCTCCTTGGGCCTCGCTACGTTCGAAGGCAGCAATGAGCTGCGGAGCCTGAATGTGCTCAGCAGGCTCCCAGGACCTGTCCTCAGGGCCATAACCCTTCCAATCCACCAAATAGAATTTTTTACCACGTACCACCTTGTACCCCAAAATAGCGTTCACCTCGAAATCATCCGTAGACGAACCCGATGTCCCGGCAGATGACTCAGAAAACCGGGACATGTATACGGGCTTAAGGAGGGACACATGAAAGGTGTCGGTGATACCAAGGCGTGGAGGAAGGGCCAGACGGTAGACCACAGGATTAACCTGTTCGATGACCTTGAAGGGACCCAAGTAGCGAGATGCAAACTTAGTGGACTCTACACGCAGCCTGATGTTACGGGCGGGGAGCCACACTAAATCGCCAGGAGCAAAGGTCGGGGCAGGGCACCGATGTGCATCGGCGGAGGACCTCATTCTCTCCTTTGAGGCCCGAATGGCATCCTGAGTGCGGTCCCAAATGTCCCGTGCCTCCACTGCCCAGTCTGCCACCCTGGAGTCAGCAGAGGACACAGGCATAGGCACAGGAACCCGCGGATGCTGGCCGTAATTAAGGAGGAAAGGAGTCTGTCCAGTGGAGTCGGCTACAGCGTTATTAAGGGCGAACTCTGCCCATGGTAATAAAGATGCCCAGTCGTCCTGCCTGGCAGAAACAAAATGTCGTAGATATGTGACCAGAGTATGATTTGCCCTCTCTACCAACCCATTCGTCTCGGGATGATATGCGGAAGAGAGATTTAACTCAATGCTGAGAAGACGACAAAGCTCTCTCCAGAACCGAGACGCAAACTGGGGACCCCGGTCACTGACAATTTTGTCTGGCATGCTGTGCAGGCGGAAGATGTGTCTTATGAACAACGCTGCCAAGGCCCGTGCAGAAGGTAACCGTGGGAGTGGC
This sequence comes from Ranitomeya imitator, assembly GCF_032444005.1. Classification (NCBI taxonomy): domain Eukaryota; kingdom Metazoa; phylum Chordata; class Amphibia; order Anura; family Dendrobatidae; genus Ranitomeya; species Ranitomeya imitator. The sequence continues at coordinate 83,137,840 of NC_091282.1, forward strand.
ACCAAATGCACCATTTTCAAGAAATGATCGGTAATAACCCAAATGACAGTACAGCCATGAGACTTGGGCAAACCCACTACAAAGTCCATCCCGACCATCTCCCAGGGCCTGTCTGCCACCGGCAAGGGATAGAGTAACCCAGATGGCCGTTGTCGAGGAGACTTATTTTTGGCGCATGAGACACACGCCAGAACGTAATCTCTGACATCTCGGAGCATATGCGGCCACCAGTACGTCCTCGCCAGCAGCTCAGATGTCCTTTTTGTCCCAAAGTGTCCACCCACCCTGGAGGAATGAGCCCAAGAGAGAACCTCCGGTCGCAAATTTATGGGCACAAAAGTCTTGCCCGGAGGCACAGACTCAAGCGACACCGGAGCCACGGTTCTCAAGCTCTCAGAAGGAACAATAAGCCGAGGCTCTCCTTCCTCCTCCTCAGATGACACAACAGAGCGAGAAAGGGCATCAGCTCGAATGTTCTTCTCCCCAGCGACATAATGGAGGGTGAAGTGGAATCGGGAGAAGAATAAGGACCATCTGGCCTGGTGAGAATTTAGCCGCTGGGCTGTTTGCAAATATAGCAAATTTTTGTGGTCTGTGAAAACTTGAAAGGGAAAACGAGCCCCCTCCAAGAGATGTCTCCACTCTGAGAAAGCCAATTTCATCGCAAGCAACTCCCTGTCCCCGATGGAATAATTCCTCTCCGCTGGTGTGAAGGTCTTGGAGAAGAAGAAGCACGGATGCTTCCGACCTTGAGCATCCGTTTGGAAGAGGACTGCTCCAGCACCAACGGAAGAGGCATCCACCTCCATTATAAACGGCTTATCGACATCGGGACGATGTAGGATGGGAGCGCTAGCAAAATGAGACTTAGTAGAAGAAAAGGCCCTGGAGACCTATTCAGACCACACTTTGGGATTTGCTCCCTTCTTGGTGAGGGCTACCAAGGAAGCTACCAGAGTTGAGAATTGTGGAATGAACTGGCGGTAATAATTAATGAACCCCATAAAGCGCTGCACCACCTTAAGAGAATGGGGCTCTTGCCAGTCCATCACAGCCTGTAGTTTGGCAGGATCCATAGCCAATCCCTGGGCGGAGATGATATAGCCCAGGAACGGTAAAGACTCCTGCTCAAACATACACTTCTCCAACTTAGCATAAAGAGAGTTTGCCCGTAGGAGGTCGAAGACTCTGCCAACATCTCTCCGGTGGGAGTCAATATCTGGAGAAAAGATGAGAATATCATCCAGATAGACTACAACCGAGGTGGAAAGCATATCCCGGAAGATGTCGTTGACAAAGTCTTGGAAAACGGCTGGGGCATTACAGAGCCCGAAGGGCATCACCAGATACTCATAGTGCCCATCTCTGGTGTTAAATGCCGTTTTCCATTCGTCCCCCTCACGGATGCGAATCAGGTTGTAAGCACCCCGCAGATCTAGTTTGGTAAACACCCTTGCTCCCCGAAGCCTATCGAAAAGCTCAGATATCAAGGGCAAAGGATACTTGTTCTTAACGGTGATAGCGTTAAGACCCCTGTAGTCTATGCATGGACGTAGTTCCCCATTCTTCTTCTGCACGAAAAAAAACCCTGCCCCAGCAGGTGACACTGACTTCCTGATGAACCCTCTTGCCAGATTCTCTTGAATGTACTGAGACATTGCCTCCGTCTCCGGGAGAGATAATGGATAGACTCGACCCCGGGGAGGCTCAGCACCAGGCAAGAGATCAATCGGACAGTCATAGGGGCGATGGGGCGGAAGGGTCTCCGCCGCCTTTTTGGAGAACACGTCTGCATACGACCAATATTGCTTGGGGAGAGAGGATAGATCTGTGGATACCTCCGTAGTAGCAACCTGAACGCACTCTCGGTGACACCTACCCCCACATGATTCACCCCATCCCAGAATTCTGCCTGAGGACCACTCGATGTGAGGAGAGTGGTACCGTAACCAAGGTATCCCCAACAGGACCTCATCAATGATGAGCAGAGATATAATCTCCTGATGGGATGGTGACATGGACAGAGTAAAAGGGATGGTCTGATGTGTTATCTGTGCGGGCAGTGTCGACCCATTCACCACTCGTACCGTTACTGGTTGAGATAGCATAACCAGGGGTATTGCGTGACGTTGGGCGAAGGCAGAAGACATGAAATTGCCCTCCGCCCCAGAATTCACGCAGAGCTCTACCGAGTGGGAGGATGAGCCTAATGTTATTGTCCCCTTAAAGGACAATTTGGAGGCAAACGTCGCCGTGTCTAGTGCACCTCCACCTACTACCACTAGACGCTGACGTTTCCTCGACCGCTGGAGACATCTGGTGGCAAGATGTCCTGACTGTTGGCAAACATGACAAACCTGGAGTGCACGAGCGGTCCGGGACTTGGATCCCGCTCGTGACACTACCATAGGCTCATGGGAGTCAGGAGCCTGGACTGGAGACTCTAAAGGTTTGGCGAAGGTGGGAGCCAGTCGAAACCTCTGCCTACACTGTGTTAGGACTGGCGGAACGCACCAAGACAGATGGTATAGATGCGTTCGCAGTCCGGGGTCCACCGTGCAGGTGAAAACCTGCTGCTAGCAATTAGCAGACTATATGGCGGTACACTAGAGTATACACGCGTGGGTTAACCTCACCCAGCGTGAAAGAAGCAATCCTGTTAAGGCACAGGACCGCGGTACCGCACCTAAAGCGCGAGCAAGTAGTCAGCGAACTCAACCCCAACTGGGATTGAAGTCCGATTAGACCCTTGCTGGCGCAACACCACAACTGGGTGTGAAATGAAACAGAAGAGCATGCGGTGCCGCACTGACGAACGCCACTAACCACCCAGGCTTGGGTAAGGAAAGCACAGAGGAAGTGCACGGCGCCGTACTGGCGGTCACAGCAACTGGACGCTATAATGTGTGACTAGTGCTGTAGGATAAGTCGGGCGCTAGGTAGCAGCCATACACCTTCCGCGAAAAGCATACTATAGGGTAGGGGTATCCAAGGACGACTTGCACTCACAACATACACACATTAGCAATTGTTTGACAATACTAGCACATGGCCGTGCGGTCATGCGCAGTTTATATAGCAGCAGCACAGGAAGTGGCCACAGCACTTTTGCCCTTCTAGGACCTGCCAAGAGGACCAATGGAATGTGCTGCAGAGCCTGAGCACATGACCCTCGATCTCCAACGGGAGACCTTACGCTGGGCATGCTCAGTACGTGCAGACAAGGACTTAGTCCCAGAGAAGTCCGCTCGCTGCTGACCAGCACAGACTTTAATAGCAGAGACTGGAGAAGCAGCAGTAACTCTCAGAACAGAGTGAGAATGAGCAAGACGCTGGGACTGACGTCCTTGCTGAGCAGACTCCACTGCGGCTGGACAAGAATGGGAGACCGTAGCGGAGGTGGCTCGAGATTCCCCCTGTGCAGAAGCGGGAACTTGACCCCTAACATTACCCCCCCTCCTAGGGCCCCCCCCTCCTTGGGCCTCGCTACGTTCGAAGGCAGCAATAAGCTGCGGAGCCCGAATGTGCTCAGCAGGCTCCCAGGACCTATCCTCAGGGCCGTAACCCTTCCAGTCCACCCAAAAAAAATTTTTTCCACGTACCACCTTGCACCCCAAGATAGCGTTCACAACGAAATCGTCCGTAGACGAACCCGATGTCCCGGCAGATGACTCAGAAAACCGAGACATGTATACGGGCTTAAGGAGGGACACATGAAAGGTGTCGGTGATACCAAGGCGTGGAGGAAGGGCCAGACGGTAGACCACAGGATTAACCAGTTCGAGGACCTTGAAGGGACCCAAGTAGCGAGGAGCAAATTTAGTGGACTCAACTCGCAGCCTGATGTTACGGGCGGAGAGCCACACCAAGTCGCCAGGAGCAAAGGACGGGGCGGGGCACCGATGAGCATCGGCAGAGGACCTCATTCTCTCCTTAGAGGCCCGAATGGCATCCTGAGTGCGGTCCCAAATATCCCGTGCCTCCACAGCCCAGTCTGCCACCCTGGAGTCTGCGGAAGACACGGGCATAGGCACAGGTACCCGTGGATGCTGACCATAGTTGAGGAGGAATGGGGTTTGTCCAGTGGAGTCAGCTACGGCGTTGTTCAGCGCAAACTCTGCCCATGATAGCAAGGATGCCCAGTCATCCTGCCTGGCAGAAACAAAATGTCGCAGGTATGTGACCAAGGTCTGGTTGGCCCTCTCTACCAACCCATTCGTCTCGGGATGATAAGCGGAAGAGAGATTCAACTCAATACTGAGAAGACGACACAGCTCTCTCCCGAACCGAGACGCAAACTGGGGACCCCGGTCACTGACAATTTTGTCAGGCATACCATGTAGGCGGAAGATGTGCTTAATGAACAACGCAGCCAAGGCCCGTGCAGAAGGTAACCGTGGTAGCGGCACCAAATGCACCATTTTCGAGAAATGATCGGTGATGACCCAAATGATGGTACAGCCGTGAGACTTGGGCAAACCCACGACAAAGTCCATCCCGACCATCTCCCAGGGCCTATCTGCCACCGGCAAGGGATAGAGCAACCCAGCTGGCCTTTGATGCGGAGATTTATTTTTGGCGCAGGAGACACACGCCAGAATATAATCCCTGACATCCCGGATCATATGCGGCCACCAGTACGTCCTCGCCAGTAGCTCAGATGTCCTCTTTGTCCCAAAGTGTCCACCCACTCTGGACGAATGAGCCCAAGAGAGAACCTCCGGTCGCAAATTAATGGGCACAAAAGTCTTGCCCAGAGGCACAGACTCAAGCGAAACCGGTGCTACGGTTCTCAGGCTCTCAGAGGGAACAATAAGCCGAGGCTCCTCTTCCTCCTCTTCAGTTGGCATAAGGCAGCGAGAGAGAGCATCAGCACGAATATTCTTCTCCTCGGCGAGAAAATGAAGAGAAAAGTGGAACCGGGAAAAGAACAAGGACCATCTGGCTTGGCGAGAATTTAGCCGCTGGGCTGTCTGTAAGTAGACCAAATTTTTGTGGTCAGTGTAAACCTGGAAGGGAAACCGCGCACCTTCCAGAAGATGTCTCCACTCTGAAAAGGCCAACTTCATTGCTAGCAGCTCCCTATCCCCGATGGAGTAGTTTCTCTCCGCTGGCGAGAAAGTCTTAGAGAAGAAGAAGCATGGATGCTTCCGACCTTGAGCATCCTTCTGGTAGAGGACTGCTCCAGCACCAACGGACGAGGCATCCACCTCCATTAGGAATGGCTTATCCACATCGGGACGATGTAAGATGGGAGCGCTAGCAAAGTGGGACTTAATAGAAGTGAAGGCCTTGGAGACCTCTTCCGACCACAATTTAGGATTCACTCCCTTCTTGGTGAGGGCTACCAAGGGAGCTACCAGAGTTGAGAAGTGGAGAATGAACTGGCGGTAATAGTTAATGAACCCCATAAAGCGCTGCACCGCTTTAAGAGAATGGGGCTCTTGCCAGTCCATCACAGCCTGTAGTTTGGCAGGATCCATAGCCAATCCCTGGGCGGAGATGATATAGCCCAGGAACGGCAAAGACTCCTGCTCAAACATACACTTCTCCAACCTAGCGTAAAGAGAGTTTGCCCGTAGGAGGTCGAAGACTCTGCCAACATCTCTCCGGTGGGAGTCAATATCTGGAGAAAAGATGAGAATATCATCCAGATAGACTACAACTGAGGTGGAAAGCATATCCCGGAAGATTTCGTTGACAAAGTCTTGAAAAACGGCTGGGGCATTACAGAGCCCGAAGGGCATCACCAGATACTCATAGTGCCCTTCTCTGGTGTTAAACGCCGTTTTCCATTCATCCCCCTCACGGATGCGAATCAGGTTGTAAGCACCCCGCAGATCTAATTTAGTAAATACCCTTGCTCCCCGAAGCCTATCGAAGAGCTCAGATATCAAGGGCAAAGGATACTTGTTCGTAATGGTAATAGCGTTAAGACCCCTGTAGTCTATGCATGGACGTAGCTCCCCATTCTTCTTCTGCACGAAGAAGAACCCTGCCCCAGCAGATGACACTGACTCCTGATAAACCCTCTTGCCAGATTCTCTTGAATGTACTGAGACATGGCCTCCGTCTCCGGGAGAGATAATGGATAAACTCGACCCCGGGGAGGCTCCGCACCAGGCAAGAGATCGATAGGACAGTCATAGGGGCGATGGGGCGGAAGGGTCTCCGCCGCCTTCTTGGAGAACACGTCTGCGTAAGACCAATATTGCTTGGGGAGAGAGGATAGATCTGCAGGTACCTCACTAGTAGCAACCTGAACGCACTCTCGGTGACACCTACCCCCACATGATTCACCCCATCCCAGAATTCTGCCTGAGGACCACTCGATGTGAGGAGAGTGGTACCGTAGCCAAGGTATCCCCAACAGGACCTCATCAATACCCTCAGGAATGACGAACAGAGAAATAATCTCCTGATGGGATGGCGACAGGGACAGAGTAACAGGGATGGTCTGATGTGTTATCTGTGCGGGGAGTGTCGATCCATTCACCACTCGTACCGTTACTGGTTGAGATAGCATAACCAGGGGTATTGCGTGACGTTGGGCGAAGGCAGAAGACATAAAATTGCCCTCCGCCCCAGAATCCACGCAGAGGTCTACCGAGTGGGAGGATGAGCCAAAGGTAATTGTCCCCTTAAAGGACAATTTGGAGGCAAACGTCGCAGTGTCTAGTGCACCTCCACCTACTACCACTAGACGCTGACGTTTCCTCGACCACTGATGACATCTGGTGGCAAGATGTCCTGACTGTTGGCAAACATGGCAACCCTGGAGTGCACGAGCGGTCTGGGACTTAGATCCCGCTCGTGACACCACCTTAGGTTCCTGGAACTCAGGAGCCTGGACTGGAGATTCCAAAGGTTTGGCGAAGGTGGGAGCCAGCCGAAACCTCTGCCTACACTGGGCTCGCTCTAACCTCCGCTCGTGAAAACGGATGTCAATGCGAGTAGATACTGCTATTAACTCCTCCAGTGTGGCGGGAATCTCCCTAGTGGCCAGAGCATCCTTAACGTGGTCAGCCAGCCCCCTCCAAAATATAGGGATAAGGGCTTTATCCGACCACTCCAGCTCAGATGCCAGAGTGCGGAAATGGACGGCAAAAAGGCTGACCAAGGACGAGCCCTGAGTCAGTGCCAACAGTTGGAGCGCCGTGTCATGGGTGACACGAGGTCCTAGAAAGACCTGCTTCAGAGTGCTCAGGAATAACGGAGCACTCTGCACCACATGATCGCCACGCTCCCACAGCGGCGTAGCCCACTGCAACGCCCTGTCCGACAATAAGGAAATTATAAAGCCCACCTTATCCCGCTCTGTAGGGAAACGAGAGGCCAGAAGCTCGAGATGTATTGAGCACTGACTCACAAAACCCCTGCAGGACTTACTATCACCAGAAAATCTCTCTGGTAGCGGGAGGCGAGATAGCGTCGGTACAGGAGCGGCAGTGGACAAGGTAGCTGCAGCCACACTTGCAGCCTGAACAGCGACAGCAGTAACATCCACAGCTGAGGTTGAACACTCAAGAGCTGCCAACCTTCCCTCCAGCTGCTGGATATACCGCTGTAAACGCTGGTCGTCCGCCATTTTACTAGCCAGACCCTGGCGCTAGTATTCTATTAGGACTGGCGGAACGCACCAAGACAGATGGTATAGATGCGTTCGCAGTCCGGGGTCCACCGTGCAGGTGAAAACCTGCTGCTAGCAATTAGCAGACTATATGGCGGTACACTAGAGTATACACGCGTGGGTTAACCTCACCCAGCGTCAAAGAAGCAATCCTGTTAAGGCACAGGACCGCGGTACCGCACCTAAAGCGCGAGCAAGTAGTCAGCGAACTCAACCCCAACTGGGATTGAAGTCCGATTAGACCCTTGCTGGCGCAACACCACAACTGGGTGTGAAATGAAACAGAAGAGCATGCAGTGTCGCACTGACGAACGCCACTAACCACCCAGGCTTGGGTAAGGAAAGCACAGAGGAAGTGCACGGCGCCGTACTGGCGGTCACAGCAACTGGACGCTATAATGTGTGACTAGTGCTGTAGGATAAGTCGGGCGCTAGGTAGCAGCCATACACCTTCCGCGAACAGTCATACTATAGGGTAGGGGTATCCAAGGACGACTTGCACTCACAACATACACACATTAGCAATTGTTTGACAATACTAGCGCATGGCCGTGCGGTCATGCGCAGTTTATATAGCAGCAGCACAGGAAGTGGCCACAGCACTTTTGCCCTTCTAGGACCTGCCAAGAGGACCAATGGAATGTGCTGCAGAGCCTGAGCACATGACCCTCGATCTCCAACGGGAGACCTTACGCTGGGCATGCTCAGTACGTGCAGACAAGGACTTAGTCCCAGAGAAGTCCGCTCGCTGCTGACCAGCACAGACTTTAATAGCAGAGACTGGAGAAGCAGCAGTAACTCTCAGAACAGAGTGAGAATGAGCAAGACGCTGGGACCGACGTCCTTGCTGAGCAGACTCCACTGCGGCTGGACAAGAATGGGAGACCGCAGCGGAGGTGGCTCGAGATTCCCCCTGTGCAGAAGCGGGAACTCGACCCCTAACACACTGGGCTCGCTCTAACCTCCGCTCGTGAAAACGGAGGTCAATACGAGTAGACACTGTTATTAACTCTTCCAGTGTGGTGGGAATCTCCCTAGTGGCCAGGGCTTCGTTAACATGGTCAGCCAGCCCCCTCCAAAATATAGGAATAAGGGCCTTATCCGACCACTCCAGCTCAGATGCTAGGGTGCGGAAGTGGACGGCAAAATGGCTGACCAAGGACGAGCCCTGAGTCAATGCCAACAGTTGGAGCGCCGTATCATGGGTGACACGAGGTCCTAAAAAGACCTGTTTCAGAGTGCTCAGGAATAACAGAGCACTCTGCACCACATGATCGCCACGCTCCCACAGCGGCGTAGCCTGTTGTGAGTTCTGTTTTTGGGCTCCCTCTGGTGGTTACTGATGGTACTGGGTGACTTGTCTTTCCTGGGTTTCTGGGTTCCACCTGTTCCATCAGCATATGGGAGTTTCCTATTTAACCTGGCTTTGCTGGCATTTCCTCGCCGGTTATCAATGTATCCAGTGTGTCTTGTTACCTCTGCTCCCTGCTCCTAGAACCTTCTGGACAAGCTAAGTTTGCATTTTCCTGTTTTGTGTTTTGCTTTATTTGGTTTTTAGTCCAGCCTGCAGATATGTGATTCTCTGCTGCTGGTTGCTCTAGTGGGCTGAAATTGCTTTTCATGTACCATGAGTTGGCACATGAGTTCAAGTAATTTCAGGATGGTTTTTTGAAGGGTTTTTCGCTGACCGCGCAGTTCACTTTTGTATCCTCTGCTATCTAGCTTTAGCGGGCCTCATTTTGCTGAAACTGTTTTCATACTACGTATGTGCTTTCCTCTCATTTCACCGTCATTATATGTGGGGGGCTGCTATTTGCTGTGGGGTATTTCTCTGGAGGCAAGAGAGGTCTGTGTTTCTTCTGATAGAGGAAGTTAGATCTTCGGCTGGAGCGAGACGTCTAGGATCATCGTAGGCACGTTCCCCGGCTACTTTTATTTGTGTGTTAGGTTCAGGGTCGCGGTCAGCTCAGGTTCCATCGCCCTAGAGCTTGTTTGTATCTGTGCTTGTCCTTTTTGTGATCCCCTGCCATTGGGATCATGACAGTATAACCGGCCCACAAAGTGTTAATTGTATTGGCTGAAGTAGGAGGATAAGTAGTCTGAGGAAGTTTTTTTTTTTTTTTTTTTTTCCCCTCAGAGTTTGCTGCCTAGCCTTATTGCAGCCTGGCTACTTCCTCCTCCTCTTAATCTTTGAATGGCTCTGATCTCAGCTGTTTATCATGGACGTCCAGAGTTTGGCTTCTAGCCTGAATAATCTTGCCACTAAGGTTCAAAATATACAGGATTTTGTTGTACATGCTCCTATGTCTGAACCTAGAATTCCTGTCCCAGAGTTTTTTTCTGGAGATAGATCTCGTTTTCTGAATTTTAGGAACAATTGCAAGTTGTTTCTTTCTTTGAAATCTCGCTCCTCTGGAGACCCTGCTCAGCAAGTCAAGATAATTATATCTTTCCTGCGGGGTGACCCTCAGGATTGGGCATTTGCATTGGCACCAGGGGACCCTGCGTTGCTTAATGCAGATGCGTTTTTTCTGGCATTGGGTTTGCTCTATGAGGAACCTAACCAAGAGATTCAGGCTGAAAAAGCTTTGTTGGCCCTCTCTCAGGGGCAAGATGAAGCAGAAATTTATTGTCAAAAATTTCGGAAGTGGTCGGTACTTACTCAGTGGAATGAGTGCGCTCTGGCTGCAAAGTTTAGAGATGGCCTTTCTGAGGCCATTAAAGATGTTATGGTGGGGTTCCCTGCGCCTGCTGGTCTGAATGAGTCTATGACTATGGCTGTTCAGATTGATCGGCGTTTACGGGAGCGCAAACCTGTGCATCATTTGGCGGTGTCGTCTGAACCGTCACCTGAGATAATGCAATGTGATAGAATTCAGTCCAGAAGTGAACGGCAAAAGTATAGGCGGAAAAAAGGGTTGTGCTTTTATTGTGGTGATTCAGCTCATGTTATATCAGCATGCTCTAAACGCACAAAAAAGGTTGATAAGTCTGTTGCCATTAGTACTTTACAGTCTAAGTTCATTCTGTCTGTGACTCTGATTTGTTCATTATCAGCCATTTCCGTCGATGCCTATGTGGATTCAGGCGCTGCCCTGAGTCTTATGGATTGGTCATTTGCCAATCGCTGTGGGTTTAGTCTGGAGCCTCTGGAAGTCCCTATTCCTTTGAAGGGAATTGACTCTACACCTTTGGCTATGAATAAACCTCAGTACTGGACACAAGTGACCATGCGTATGACTCCCGTTCATCAGGAGGTGATTCGCTTCCTGGTACTGTATAATTTGCATGATGTTCTAGTACTTGGTCTGCCATGGTTACAAACTCATAATCCAGTCCTTGACTGGAAATCAGTGTCTGTGTTAAGCTAGGGTTGTCAGGGGGTTCATGATGATGCACCTCCGATTTCTATCGCTTCATCTACTCCTTCTGAGATTCCTGTGTTTTTGTCTGACTATCGGGATGTTTTTGAGGAGCCTAAGCTCAGTTTGCTTCCTCCTCACAGGGATTGCGACTGTGCTATAAATTTAATTCCGGGCAGTAAATTTCCTAAAGGTCGTTTGTTCAATCTGTCAGTGCCAGAGCATACTGCTATGCGGGATTATGTTAAGGAGTCCTTGGAAAAGGGACATATCCGTCCATCTTTGTCCCCTTTGGGAGCAGGTTTTTTTTTCGTGGCCAAGAAAGATGGTTCCTTGAGGCCTTGTATAGATTATCGTCTTTTGAATAAGATTACCGTAAAATATCAGTATCCTTTGCCATTGTTGACTGATTTGTTTGCTCGCATTAAGGGGGCTAAATGGTTCACTAAGATTGATCTTCGGGGTGCGTATAATCTTATACGAATAAAGCAAGGTGATGAGTGGAAAACCGCATTTAATACGCCTGAGGGCCATTTTGAGTATTTGGTAATGCCTTTTGGACTTTCTAATGCTCCTTCAGTCTTCCAGTCCTTTATGCACGATATTTTCCGTGAATATCTGGATAAATTTATGATTGTGTATTTGGATGATATTTTGGTTTTTTCTGATGACTGGGAGTCTCATGTTCAGCAGGTCAGGAAGGTGTTTCAGGTCCTGCGGGCCAATTCCTTGTTTATAAAAGGCTCAAAGTGTCTCTTTGGAGTCCAGAAGATTTCTTTCTTGGGGTATATTTTTTCCCCTTCTACTATTGAGATGGATCCCGTCAAGGTTCAGGCTATTTGTGACTGGACGCAGCCTACATCTCTTAAGAGTCTACAGAAGTTCTTGGGCTTTGCTAATTTCTATCGTCGTTTTATAACTAATTTTTCTAGTGTTGTTAAGCCTTTGACGGATTTGACTAAGAAGGGTGCTGATGTTGCTAATTGGTCTCCTGCGGCTGTGGAGGCCTTTCAGGAACTTAAGCGCCGGTTTTCTTCTGCTCCTGTGTTGCGTCAGCCAGATGTTTCACTCCCTTTTCAGGTTGAGGTTGATGCTTCCGAGATTGGAGCGGGGGCGGTTTTGTCACAGAGAAGCTCCGATGGCTCAGTGATGAAGCCATGCGCGTTTTTTTCTAGAAAGTTTTCGCCGGCTGAGCGGAATTATGATGTTGGTAATCGGGAACTTTTGGCCATGAAGTGGGCATTTGAGGAGTGGCGTCATTGGCTAGAGGGTGCTAGACATCGTGTGGTGGTCTTGACTGATCACAAAAATTTGATTTACCTTGAGTCTGCCAGGCGTCTGAATCCTAGACAGGCTCGTTGGTCACTGTTTTTCTCTCGTTTCAATTTTGTGGTTTCATACCTGCCAGGTTCAAAGAATGTGAAGGCGGATGCTCTTTCTAGGAGTTTTGTGCCTGACTCCCTTGGAAATTCTGAGCCCTCTGGTATCCTTAGGGATGGGGTGATTTTGTCTGCTGTCTCCCCAGACTTGCGACGTGCTTTGCAGGAGTTTCAGGTGGCTAAACCTGATCGTTGTCCGCCTGAGAGACTGTTTGTTCCGGATAATTGGACCAGTAGAGTCATCTCCGAGGTCCATTCTTCTGCGTTGGCAGGTCATCCTGGAATATTTGGTACTAGAGACTTGGTGGCCAGGTCTTTTTGGTGGCCTTCCTTGTCGAGGGATGTGCGTTCTTTTGTGCAGTCTTGTGAGGTTTGTGCTCGGGCTAAGCCTTGCTGTTCTCGGGCCAGTGGATTGTTGTCACCTTTGCCTATCCCGAAGAGGCCTTGGACGCACATTTCCATGGACTTTATTTCGGATCTCCCTGTCTCTCAAAAAATGTCCGTCATCTGGGTTGTGTGTGATCGCTTTTCTAAAATGGTTCATCTGGTACCCTTGCCTAAGTTGCCTTCCTCCTCTGAGTTGGTCCCTCTGTTTTTTCAGAATGTGGTTCGTTTGCATGGGATTCCTGAGAACATCGTTTCTGACATCGTTTCTGACATCGTTTCTATCCCAGTTTGTGTCTAGATTTTGGCGGACTTTCTGTGCTAAGATGGGCATTGATTTGTCCTTTTCGTCTGCATTCCATCCTCAGACGAATGGCCAGACTGAACGAACTAATCAGACCTTGGAAACTTATTTAAGGTGTTTTGTTTCTGCTGATCAGGATGACTGGGTTACCTTTTTGCCGCTGGCCGAGTTTGCGCTTAATAATCGGGCTAGTTCTGCTACCTTGGTTTCTCCTTTCTTTTGTAATTCGGGGTTTCATCCTCGTTTTTCCTCTGGTCAGGTGGAACCTTCTGATTGTCCTGGAGTGGACATGGTGGTGGATAGGTTGCATCGGATTTGGAGTCATGTGGTGGACAATTTGAAGTTGTCCCAGGAGAAGGCTCAGCAGTTTGCTAATCGCCGTCGCCGCGTGGGTCCTCGACTTCTTGTTGGTGACTTGGTGTGGTTGTCTTCTCGTTTTGTTCCTATGAAGGTCTCTTCTCCTAAGTTCAAGCCTCGGTTCATCGGTCCCTATAGGATCTTGGAAATTCTTAACCCTGTGTCGTTTCGTTTGGATCTCCCGGCATCGTTTGCTATTCATAATGTGTTTCATCGGTCGTTGTTGCGGAAGTATGAGGTACCTGTTGTTCCTTCTCTTGAGCCTCCTGCTCCATTGCTGGTGGAGGGAGAATTGGAGTATGTTGTGGAGAAGATCTTGGATTGTCGTGTTTCCAGACGGAAACTCCAGTATTTGGTCAAGTGGAAGGGTTATGGTCAGGAGGATAATTCTTGGGTGGTTGCCTCGGATGTTCATGCTGATGATTTGGTTCGCGCTTTTCATAGGGCTCATCCTGGTCGCCCTGGTGGTTCTCGTGAGGGTTCGGTGACCCCTCCTCAAGGGGGGGGTACTGTTGTGAGTTCTGTTTTTGGGCTCCCTCTGGTGGTTACTGATGGTACTGGGTGACTTGTCTTTCCTGGGTTTCTGGGTTCCACCTGTTCCATCAGCATATGGGAGTTTCCTATTTAACCTGGCTTTGCTGGCATTTCCTCGCCGGTTATCAATGTATCCAGTGTGTCTTGTTACCTCTGCTCCCTGCTCCTAGAACCTTCTGGACAAGCTAAGTTTGGATATTCCTGTTTTGTGTTTTGCTTTATTTGGTTTTTAGTCCAGCCTGCAGATATGTGATTCTCTGCTGCTGGTTGCTCTAGTGGGCTGAAATTGCTTTTCATGTACCATGAGTTGGCACATGAGTTCAAGTAATTTCAGGATGGTTTTTTGAAGGGTTTTTCGCTGACCGCGCAGTTCACTTTTGTATCCTCTGCTATCTAGCTTTAGCGGGCCTCATTTTGCTGAAACTGTTTTCATACTACGTATGTGCTTTCCTCTCATTTCACCGTCATTATATGTGGGGGGCTGCTATTTGCTGTGGGGTATTTCTCTGGAGGCAAGAGAGGTCTGTGTTTCTTCTGATAGGGGAAGTTAGATCTTCGGCTGGAGCGAGACGTCTAGGATCATCGTAGGCACGTTCCCCGGCTACTTTTATTTGTGTGTTAGGTTCAGGGTCGCGGTCAGCTCAGGTTCCATCGCCCTAGAGCTTGTTTGTATCTGTGCTTGTCCTTTTTGTGATCCCCTGCCATTGGGATCATGACAGTAGCCCACTGCAACGCCCTGTCCGACAATAAAGATACGATAAAGCCCACCTTAGCACGCTCTGTAGGGAAACGAGAGGCCAGAAGCTCGAGATGTATTGAGCACTGACTCACGAAACCCCTACAGGACTTACTGTCACCAGAAAATTTATCTGGTAGCGGGAGGCGAGATAGTGGCGGCAGTGGACAAGGTAGCTGCAGCCACACTTGCAGCCTGAACAGCGACAGCAGTAACATCCACAGCTGAGGTAGAACGCTCAAGAGCCGCCAACCTTCCCTCCAGCTGCTGGATGTACCGCTGTGAACGCTGATCGTCCATCATTACTAGCCAGACCTTGGCGCTAGTATTATGTTAGGACTGGCGGAACGCACCAAGTATAAGGTGTAATGGTATTAGGTGCGTTCGCCGTCCGAGGTCCACCGTGCAGGTGAAAACCCTGCTGCTAGTAGAGACGGACGAGATGGCGGTACAATATGAATACACACTTGGGTTAACTTCACCCAGTGTGAAGGAAGCGAACCCTGTTGAGTCACAGGGCCGCAGTACCGCACCAAGAGAATATATTTTAGAGGCACGACAGTGCATGCGGTGCCGCACTGGCGGACGCCACTAACCACCCAGGCTTGGGTTAGGAAAGCGCAGAGAAAGCGCACGGCGCCGCACTGGCGGTCACAGCAATAAGACGCTGTAATGTGTGTACCGTGCTGATGGCTAAGTCGGGCGCTAGGTAGCAATCACCCACCTTCCGCGAGCAGTCATACAATAGGGAGGGGATTTTAAAGAACGACTTTCACTCACAACACACACACATTAACAAAAGACAATACTAGCACATGGCCGTGCGGTCATGCGAGGCTTAAATAGCTGCAGCATGTTTAGGACCTTCAAAAGAAGGACCAATGGAGTGCTGCAGCACCTGAGCATGTGACCCTGGATCTCCACTGAGAGATCTCACCCTGGGCATGCTCAGAGTGCAAAGCAGGATTTAGTCCTAGCAGCTACAAGGACCTTAGCTGCAGTATCTGATCATGTGACCCTCGATCTCCACTGAGAGATCTTACTCTGGGCATGCTCAGAATGTGAAAAGCAGGACTTAGCCCCAGAAGCGTCCGCTCGCCGCTGCCCAGCACTGACTTCAATGGGAGAAGCAGGAAACGCAGCAGTAACTCTAAGCACAGAGTCAGACTGAGCGAGACGCTGGGATCGACGTCTCCGCTGAGCAAGCTCCACTGCGGCAGGAGAAGAATGGGAGACCGCAGCGGAGATGGCCCAAGATTCCCCCTGTGCAGAGGCAGGAACTCGACCCCTAACACACACAATATTAAAAAGTATTTTAATGAAATAAACACACCGTTTGTTGTAATATTTTATTGTACGCTCAATCCACTGGCTGAAGACCCTCGCTCTGTAACAAATAAAAAATAATAAACCAACATGCTCCAGGGACATCCAGCAGGGGGCGCATCACCGTGAATGAAGGTAACTACAGGCCATTGACCTACATTACCTTCATTCGCTGGGGTTTTACAGCCACGAGCAGCGCTGCATTAGCAGAGCTTCTGGCTGTAAAATATTTTAACCCCTTCAGGTGGATTTACAACGTGGGACGTTACAGATCTACGGAAGGTATGTATATTGTTGGTTTATTATTTTTTATTTGTTACAGAGCGAGGGTCTTCAGCGATTGGATTGCGCGTACAATAAATTATTACAACAAACGGTGTGTTTATTTAATTAAAATACTTTTTAATATTGTGTGTGTGTTTTTTTTTAACTCTTTCATACAATTGGATTAATAATGGATAGGTGTCATAATTGACGCCTCTCCATTATTAATCTGGCTTAATGTCACCTTACAATAGCAAGGTGGCATTTACCCTTCATTACCCCATATCCCACCGCTACACAGGAATGGGAAGAGAGTGGCCAAGTGCCAGAATAGGCGCATCTTCCAGATGTGCCTTTTCTGGGGTGGCTGGGGGCAGGTGTTTTTAGCCAGGTAGGGGCCAATAACCATGGACCCTCTCCAGGCTATTAATATCTGCCCTCAGTCACTGGCTTTACTACTCTGGCGGAAAAAATTGCGCGGGAGCCAACGCCAATTTTTTCCGCGATTTAACCCTTAAATTTAAGAGCTAGAGCGCTGAAATTTTGCACATACACACTACTAACATTAGTAGTGTGGAATATGTAAAAAAAGGGGGATATGACATGGTTTACTGTATGTAAACCATGTCTCAAATCATGTTGCGTTTTAGCAGGAGAAATGAAAAGCCGGTAATTGAATTACCGGCTTTGCTGCTATATCGCGCTGAAGTTAATATAAATATATATATATATATATATATATATATATATATGTGTCTGAATGACATATATATACAGTATATATATATATATATAAAACGAAACCCGACTTTTAATTAGAGATCGTCGACCCCGACCCGATCCCAGAGTGGGGTCGGGTTTCACGAAACCCGACTTTGCTAAAAGTCGGCGACTTTTGAAAAGTGCCGATCTGTTTCGCTCAACCCTAGCCATTGGCTTTCTCATAGAGAACACAGAAGTGCTTGGCTGAAAACGGGCTCCAGTGTATGAGAGGGTCAACTCAGATGGCTGTCGGTAAAACAATAGGCCGAATCATTATTTAACCAACAGCCATCTAATAGGTATGGCTAGCCTTAGGGTCTTTGTGCACTGTTTTAAGCCATTTTTCATTCTGTAAATGCCTCTGTTTAATGTGACTATTGTAGTTGTCATGGGGATTTAAAGGAACGAGTCGTGTTTGAATGCTGTTCAGTCTATGGACAGCATGCTCTAGAAAAGAAGAATTGAGCAAATTCATACATGACAAGTTTGTTGGAAAAGATTCAACATAACTTGTATTCTGGTTTTAGGAGTACATAGTGTGGTGGTTCTCAGTGATTGACAGCTCTCTGTAGGCTCTATTACACAGGAAAAGCTGTCAATTCGAGATGAGCAGATCATTTGAAATTCACATTCACCAATTTCGATGAAATTTTCCCCAAAATCTTATTTGCGCCTAATAAAATTTGCACAAATCTCAAAACTGGAAATCTTGCTTGGAAAATACACATGGGGAAGATGACGGAATGATCTCAGCCTACACTCTTCAGGAGGGGCACAGAGAGAGCACCCTGCTGATTATAAGAGCTTTCACTCTACAGGAGAAAAAAATGTGGGTACCCAGTTAACTATAAGAGCTAACACTCTACAGGAGAGAAAGACGTACCCGGTGAATCTGGAGATGGTAAATGACTCTGCCATAGAAACTGTGCTCCACTGGGAACAACTGATCTGTGATGGCCCTGGAACTGACCACCACTGTCCAAGGAATGATAATGTGCTAGATGTCATATGCGGAGACCTTAGGAGCAACGCAGAATGACATTAGCCTACTCTCTGATGCTTCAGCAATGTGGAAATAGTGCTGAGCAATTTTTTTTTGCGAATCACAAACTGAATCTCAAAATGTTTGAATTTGCGTGAAATAAATTTGACTCGAACTCGAACTCGATCCTCTGCAGATCAATGCTCCCATCTCTACTGTAAATAATTGAGTGAGACCACCCATTGGACTCATTATCCCTCAATGGGCAAAGTTTAATGTAGCTCTCACTGATAAAGATGGAAATGGTGCCAATTATATTTATGTAGTCCCAGCCATTCCATAGATAATTTAGATCATGTCTTAACCATATGCAGATTTATTTCCACTACAAACTCCCAGACTGCTGACAACCAATAAACATACAGCTAAGTCCAGTGAAGTATGTAGTAGTGGCCATCAAGTGTTGGTATTGAGAGTGAGTCAGGAGGGGCAGACTTATTTCGCCATGGCTATGCACTGTGGCTATCAGGAAGGTTTACAACTGGAGCCCATCCCCCACTTATTTTTTTATTACTGTAGATCCATTTGTGAATACATTTGTCAAGTATAAAATACAATCTGTATAGAGTCTTGTGCTTGGGTGCAAGGAAACACAGAAGACACAGGCTTGTTTAAGTAGTTCTTGTATTACTTCATACAAGTAATAGTTAACACAGTTGCAGCCAGGAGACAAGACAGGCAGGAATAAACTTTAAGTCCATCTAGTCACAGAAACAGGTTAAAGTCTCTCTCTCTTCTTCCCTTGCCAATGTTGATGGTAAGCTGAAGGATTCCTGAGTCCACACATGTCCAAGGATCCAAAGTAGAAGGTGGTTAGGATAATAAGTCCAAGACTTCCAGGAGCAAGGTGACAGGTAAACTGCAGACTTGATTCTGAAGCACTGATTAAACAGCTGATGCTGCTTAAAATGGCAAGTGGCAGAGAACAGGGCGGAAACATAGAAACTGAGAACTCCATGCTGGTTAAGGGCAAGATACAGCAGAACAGAAAGCAAAATGGCCGACAGGGAAAACTAGGTTCTATTGAAAATAACAGAAGATATAGCAAATTGTCTAAAAACCTTACAACATTGTTTAAATCAGTAAGCTTTTATGGAAATGTCATTAACTAATATATTGTAACAAGGGCCAATCTTTATAGCTGACTTCTTGATCAGCACCAGCTTAAAAGTAATACTGGTTCTCAAAATGTACAGCCAATAGGACTTTTATAAATCAACATTCCAGATGCTTAGAACTGGCTAGAGCAATTGGAGTATAATTAACCAGATGGTCAGACTTATTTGTAAAAAGAAACCTTTAGTATTCATAGGCTGTGTGCACACGTTCTGGATTTTTCAAGTTTTTTTGCATTTTTTCGCTATAAAAACGTGCTAAAACCATGAAAAAAATGCTCACATTAAGCATCCTATTAAAAGAATGCAATCCGCATTTTGTATGCACATGCTGTGTTTTTTTCCTGAGCGGAAACGCATTCCGGAAAAAAACACAGCATGTTAATTAATTTGTGGAATCGCGAGGATTCTGCACACATAGGAATGCATTGATCCGCTTACTTCCCGCATGGGGCTATGCCCATAATGCGGGAAGTAAGCGGATCATGTGCGGATGGTTCCCAGGGTGGAGGAGAGGAGACTCTCCTCCACGGACTGGGCACCATATAATTGTTAAAAAAAGAATTAAAATAAAAAATAGTGATATACTCACCTTCTGATTGCCCCTGCCTCTCAGCGGTGCACGTGGCGCCTTCCGCTCTCTGGGATGCTGTGTGCGAGGGATCTGCGATGACGTCGTGGTCATGTGACTGTGAAGTCATCCCAGGTCATTCGCACACTGCATCCGGGTGAATGTAAGCCGCCACGTGCACCACTGAGGAGATCGGGGGACGTCGGAAGGTGAGAATAACCATTTTTTTAAATTATTTTTAACATTAGATCTTAGGCAGCATCAATAGTAAAAAGTTGGTCACACTTGTCAAACACTATGTTTGACAAGTGTGACCAACAAGTCAATCAGTTTTCCAAGCGATGCTACAGACCGCTTGGAAAACGCTAGCATTCTGCAAGCTAATTACAGTTGCAAAATGCTAGTGTTTAGCGGGAATATGCATGCTAATTCTGCATTCGATATACCCGCGGCAGAAGTTGCTGAATTGCCGCGGAAATTTCCGCGGCAATTCTGCAACGTGTACACTTAGCCTAACCAGGAAAAATGTACCCAGAAGCAAACATTAGCATGTCAAAAAATAGCATAAAACAATAGTTAAATTGAACCTATCATCAGGTTTTTTCCATTTAAAGTAGGGCCAGCACCTCATACAGCGCCTCTTCTTCTACTTCTTGCTTCATGTGGATGACGTGTCCTGCACATTTCTTTCTGCCTACCGAGGGCAGAACAAACTTTTGTAGTGTGCATATGCTGGAGCTCTTTCACCTTTCCCCACACATGCGCAATACAGAACTTTGTTCTGCCCTGAGCAGCTCAAAGAAAAGGGCACCTTCTCAAATAACATAGGATGCATCATCCACATGAAGCAAGAAGGAGGACGTCAATTGAAAGAACCTAAGAGGCGCGAGACCAAGACCAGAGACTCCCATCGGACTTGACCACACCGTAAGTGAGTTTAATAAAAGCTTCTTTTTGTTTTATGGAGAGCATATTGGGGACTTTGCAGTCAAAGATAACAATGACTTCAGAGTTTAGAAGTGGATCAGTGGCTGTGGGTTCGGAGGTGACTGATGAAGCCAGTCCGTGCCATGAAGGCTTTCCCTCCTACATACGTGGTCAAAATTGTTGTTTCCCCTCGTTTAAGGACAGAAAAACCCACAGCAGGCACAGAAAATAATAAATAAATAATCTATGAAATTGAACAAATGAAAGTAAGACATTGCTTTTCAAACATGATTCCACAGAACTTAAAAAAAAAGTAAATCTCATGAAATAGCCCTGGATGGAAATGATGGTACCCTTAACTTAAAATTTTGTTAGCCTACATTCACATTAGTGTTGTGCGGCACAGCGTCGGGCGCAGTCGTGGCGGCGCATGCGTCATGCGCCCCTATATTTAACATGGGGGGCGCATGGACATGCGTTGTCTTGCGTTTTGTGACGCATGCGTCATTTTGGCGCAACTGTCAGGGTGCAGAGGACGCTGCATGATACAGTTTTTTCTGCACCAAAAATCATGCAAAAAATGAACGTATGCATCACAAAACGCTGCGTTGTGCATGCGTTTTGCATTCGTTGTGCGTTGCGTCGCCGACGCTGCACCGCACAACGCAAATGTGAACGTAGCCTTACACATCCTTTTAAGGTAATCACTACAATCAAACGATTCCTGTAACTGTCAATGAGACTTCTGCACCTCTCTACAGGTATTTTGGCCCTCTCCTCAAGAGCAAACTGCTCCAGTTGTCTCGTGTTTGAAGGCTGCCTTTTTTCAGATGACATGTTTCAGCTCTTTCCAAAGATGCTCAATAGGACTTAGGTCAGGGCTCATAGAAGGCCACTTCAGAATAGTTTAATGTTTTCCTCTTAGCCATTCTTGGGTGTTTTTAGCTGTGTGTCTTGGGTCAATATCCTGTTGCAAGACCCATAACCTGCAACTGAGACCAAGCTTTCTGACACTGGGCAGCACATTTCTCTCTAGAATCCCTGGGTAGTCTGGAGATTTCATTGTACCCTGCACAGATTCAAGACACCCTGTGCCAGATGCAGCAAAGCAACCCCAGAACATAACAGAGCCTCCCCCATGTTTCACAGTAGGGACAGTGTTCTTTTCTTGATATGCTTCATTTTCCGTCAATGAACATAGAGCTGATGTGTCTTGCCATAAAGTTCCATTTTTGTCTCATCTATCCATAGGATATTCTCCCAGAAGCTTTGTGGTTTGTCAACATGTAGTTTGGCAAATTCCAGTCTGGCTATTTTTTTTTTTTTTCAACAGTGGTGTCCTCCTTGGTCATCTCCCACTTTTGCTAATACAACGACGGATGGTGCGATCTGACACTGATGTTCCTTGAGCTTCAAGCTCACCTTTAATCTGTTTAGACGTTTTTCTTGGCTCTTTTGTTACCATTCGTTACCATTTTGTTTCTTTTGTCCCCCATCTCCCCTCGACTACTCGCAGTCCTTAAAACAGTTCTCTGTACAGCAGTTGTTTAGGCAATTGGCTCTCTAGCATTCTGACCACATGTCTAGCCCACCTGGCTTGGGTTTTCAGCAGGAGAGTGAAAACACTGCAGAGCCCAACTTCTTACATGATTGCCGTGTTGGAGACTTTGTATTGCCACCTGATGTGGAGACGTCTGCGGAGACAGCTCAGGTGAAATTGACTGAACTGTTTAGCATGTTGGCTGTAGACAATCCAGGACTTTCTTTCCAGTGTGGTAAGAACCACTGTGTACTAGACCTTCAGGTTGGTGGTAAGGCTGACTCCCCTTAATTTCCAGACATTTTAAAGCAGTCTCCTGAAGGCAGTGTAGGTTTTGGTAATTCTGTTTTTGACCTCAGAGTCTAGAGTCAATATGCGGGAGACTGTACTGACCAGGTAGGTAAAGTTATCAACTATTTTGAGATTGTGCTTCTTCACTGTAATGTTCTGTGCTGGTAATGAGTATGCAGCCATCAGAGAACAAGAAGTCACGGATAACAGTCTTATGCACCTTTGTAACAGCGTTCAGACGTCTGGCGTGGAATAGCTTGCAATCAGTCCTGTACCTGACACACAGATGCTTCTCACAAAATTAGAATATCATAAAAAGTTAATTTATTTCAGTTTGTCAATACAAAAAATGAAACTCATATATTATATAGAGTAGTGTTCCCCATCTCCGGTCCTCAAGAGCCACCAACAGGTCATGTTTTCAGTATCTCCTTAGTATTGCACAGGTGATAATTGCATCACCTGTGCAATACTAAGGAAATCCTGAAAACATGACCTGTTGGTGGCTCTTGAGGACCGGAGTTGGGGAACACTGATATAGAGTCATTACAAATAGAGTGATCTAACTCAAGTGTTTATTTCTGTTAATGTTGATGAGTATGGCTTACAGCCATTGAAAACCCAAAAGTCGTTATATGAGTAGATTAGAAAAATTAAAAAAAATCACCTGCAAAGGCTTTCTAAGTATTTAAAAAGGACCCTTAGTCTGTTTCAGTAGGCTCCACAATCATGGGGAAGAATGCTGACTTGAAAGATGTCCAGAAGGAAGTCATTGGCATACTCATAAAGAAGGGTAAGCCACAAAAGGTCATTGCAAAAGAAGCTAGCTGTTCACAGAGTGCTGTATCCAAGCATATTAATGGATACAGCACTTATTAATGGATAAGTATAAGGCAAATTTTCCTAAGCTGGTGCGTATTTCTAGTAGTCTGGGAAATACGTAATTAGCATCAGCTATCTTGTTGTCACTAAAGCAATCAATAGTTTTTCAGGACCATTGTGTTCTTTGGAGAACTGGTAAACAAATAATTGGCATCAGCCGTCTTATTGCCATTTGTACGCCAAGCAATTTTATCTGTACCGCTATCTTTTCTAGTAGCGTTGCACGTAAATAATTGGCATCAGCCATCTCATTGCCATTTACAGGCCAAAGAAATAATTTCATTGTACTTTTGTCTTTTCTAGTAGTGTGGCAAATAAATAATTGACATCAGCCATCTTGCTGCCATTTCTAGGCCAAAGAAATATTTTTCTGTCCTGGTGTGTTTTCTAGTAATGTGGTAAATAAATAATTAGAATCAGCCATCTCATTACCATTTATAGGTCAAATAAATAATTTTTCTAACCAGTGTGTTTTTAGTGGTCTGAAAAATATATAATTGTCATCAGCCATCTTGTTTCTGTTTCTAGCCAAATAAATATTTTTATAAACCAGTGTGTGATTTCTAATAGTCTGGGAAATAAATAATTGGCAATAGTCATCTCGTTACCATTTATAGGCCAAATAAATAATTTTTTGGGACCGCTGTGTGTTTTCTAGTAGTATTGAAAATAAATAAATATTCTCTTCCACCATCTATTTGCGAGTAGTGTTTAGAAAAAACACTTACACAGATAAGAATAGCATCAAATAGGGGACATGCTGCTGATGGTGGTGTTGGTGTTGCTTTTGAAGGGAGAGGAAGGGGTCGTTCTGTACCTGCTATGTGCCCAAATACAGAATGTTATGACTCCTTTTGTTGGCCTGAAAAGTGCTGCAGGAATGGTGAGGCCACAAGATGTTGAAAAGGTGTTATATTGGATGGCTGAGAGTGCCTCCAGTTCCTTCGTCTTATCTTCTACCCATCCACTTGAGAAAGTGCACAGTTGGCACCTGGTGACCATGGTCATCTGGCTTCCACCTCACCTTCTTGCAAGTCAGCCAGTCTGAGCCCCTAGTCATTCAGCATTTTCTTCTGCTTTTTGATGACTCTGCTGGCTGTAGTTCCATGACCATGACCCATCCGACTGGCCCTGCTCCAGAAGTGGAAGAGACTGAGCGCACTGATGCACAACCACTTGTTAGGTTGAAGGATGAGTACATGGGAGGGCTAGTGCACACAGTCAGTGGGCGACAGCAGTACATATCAGATGATGACTAAAATTATTTGCCAACTGCAGAGTCTTTCTGCAGTGTGCAGACCAGCAAGAAAGGCAGAGTTGAGAAGTCAGTGATAGATGATGCAGGGGATGATGAGGTCCTAGACCCCACATGGAAAGGAAGCCATCCTAGTGACATACGCAGTTCAGGGGAAGAGGAGGTGGCCACACTGCTATATCAGCACAGCAAAAGTGGAATCAGGGTGCACAGGCACAGTGGACAGCCCCTAGCCTGTTTAGCTGCTGCTGCCCACCACACCGCTGTAATCAGCAAATCAAAGGTAGTTCAAAAGAGCTCCCTGGCATGACATTTCTTCAAGGAATGTGCTGCCGACAAGTGACAAGTAGTTTGCACACTATGTCTTCATACCCTGAAGTCAGACATAAATGTTCTGAACCTGAGCATCACCTGTATGTGTAGGCATCTGAATTCCAAGCATAAGGTGCAGTGGAGTGAACACCTTAAAAAGCATGACATATCTGAGCCTCCTCCTGCTCCCTCTTCTGCTGCAGTCTGGGCCTTTTCCTCTCGCTCATGATCAACAGGACTACCTGCCTCCCCTCAAAATGAAGATGTGACAGTATCACCACCAACACCACCACTAGTGTCACTGATCATCTCCACACTGTCCCATGAAAGTGCTCAGCTTTCCATCTCCTAAACCGTTAAGAGAAAGAGGAGATACCCCATAGCCACGCATGAGTTATGGCTCTGAATGACAGCAATTTTAAAGTACTGGCCTTTGAAATGCTGCCATTTTGGCTGGTGGAGACTGACAGTTTTAAAAAACTGATGGCAATAAGACGCTGGTAGAGAAGCTAGTGTTGAGTTTCCCACCTGACAGCGGGGCCTAAGTGTAACAAAAATGCAGAGATGGAGGAGGAAGTCATCAATGCAGCTGGGGTACAGCAAGCACCTCGGAAGACATCAGATCGCAGGTTAGCATGGTTGAAATGTGGCAAATTTTTATGAGCACGCCACAACATACAGCACCACGATGTAACAGGGTCCGTATTAGCAGGAGCCAGCATTACAACAACATGGAGTTGCACGTAAAGGTGCAAAAGTTTAATACAAGTGTATATAGCAATACAGATCATCATACAAAAAATGTTTTTATAGAAAACACTGCATAGGTATTGTGAAGTCAAAAGGTGAGGCTGGATTATTTATGATCAACTTAATTTGTATGTTGAGTTCCACAATAAGATGTGATCGAAGCATTCAGGATTGATGCTCTTTCTTCGTTTGCTTATCTTTGAATTTTTCTATGTTCTCCAGTTTATAATTGATTTTATGGAGTGAATCTCCTGGGTGGGGTTGCTCTATGCACCAATCGATTGTGCCTTCACCCACACACCTTATGTATCTGGGCTTATGTTTACTTACAACAACATGGTGGAAGAGTAAATGTCCACACATCTCTACGTACTAATAGATGGGTTTGCCCCATTTAACTTCTGGGTCTCCAAATTGAACGCAAGGCCTGAGCTTGCCCTTTATGCCTTGGAGGTGCTGGCCTGCCCTGCTGCAAATGTCATGATGGAATAGGTGTTTAGCACAGCAGGGGGTGTGATCACAGATAAGTGCGTCTGCCTGTCCATATCCAATATGGCGAACACAGCATTCATTAAAATGAACCAGGCGTGTATCCCACAGCACTTGTCCATACCTTTGGATGACTATTCCACTACCACCAGCCACACCCAGCCACTATTCAATTCTATTTGCCATTTATATTATTTGGGTGCCTCCTCCTGAAATAAAAACCCAAACAACTGTGTTGACTTCCTAGTCCTCCACCTCTTCCAAGCTATACCATCACATCTAACTCTCCCTCCTGATGGGCCTATGCCTGGTGGTTCTAGATAGATATTTTTAGTTTTGTTAAATCTTGGTTGTTTAAAGTCAGTTTCATAAATAAATCAAAAAAAAAAAAATCCCCACAAAAAAAGTATATATATATATATATATATATATATATATATATATATATATATATATAGTACAGACCAAAAGTTTGGACACACCTTCTCATTTAAAGATTTTTCTGTATTTTCATGACTATGAAAATTGTAAATTCACACTGAAGGCATCAAAACTATCAATTAAGACATGTGGAATTATATACTTAACAAAAAAGTGTGAAACAACTGAAAATATGTCTTATATTCTAGGTTCTTTAAAGTAGCCACCTTTTGCTTTGATGACTGCTTTGCACACGCTTGGCATTCTCTTGATGAGCTTCAAGAGGTAGTCACCAGAAATGGTCTTCCAACAATCTTGAAGGAGTTCCCAGAGATGCTTAGCACTTGTTGGCCCTTTTGCCTTCACTCTGCGGTCCAGCTCACCCCAAACCATCTCGATTGGGTTCAGGTCTGGTGACTGTGGAGGCCAGGTCATCTGGTGTAGCACCCTATCACTCTCCTTCTTGGTCAAATATTCCTTACACAGCCTGGAGGTGTGTTTGGGGTCATTGTCCTGTTGAAAAATAAATGATGGTCCAACTAAACGCAAACCGGATGGAATAGCATGCCACTGCAAGATGCTGTGGTAGCCATGCTGGTTCAGTATGCCTTCAATTTTGCATAAATCCCCAACAGTGTCACCAGCAAAGCACCCCCACACCATCACACCTCCTCCTCCATGCTTCACGGTGGGAACCAGGCATGTAGAGTCCATCCGTTCACCTTTTCTGCGTCGCACAAAAACAGTGGTTGGAACCAAAGATCTCAAATTTGACTCATCAGACCAAAGCATAGATTTCCACTGGTCTAATGTCCGATCCTTTTGTTCTTTAGCGCAAACAAGTCTCTTCTGCTTGTTGCCTGTCCTTAGCAGTGGTTTCCCAGCAGCTATTTTACCGTGAAGGCCTGCTGAACAAAGTCTCCTCTTAACAGTTGTTGTAGAGATGTGTCTGCTGCTAGAACTCTGTGTGGCATTGACCTGGTCTCTAATCTGAGCTGCTGTTAACCTGCGATTTCTGAGGCTTGTGACTTGGATAAACTTATCCTCAGAAGCAGAGGTGACTCTTAGTCTTCCTTTCCTGGGGCAATCCTCATGTGAGCCAGTTTCTTTGTAGCGCTTGATGGTTTTTGCATCTGCACATGGGACACTTTCAAAGTTTTCCCAATTTTGTGGACTGACTGAACTTCATTTCTTAAAGTAATGATGGACACTCGTTTTTCTTTACTTAGCTGCTTTTTTCTTGCCATAATGCAAATTCTAACAGTCTATTCAGTGGACTATCAGCTGTGTATCCACCAGACTTCTGCTCAACACAACTGATGGTCCCAACCCCATTTATAAGGCAAGAAATCCCACTTATTAAACCTGACAGGGCACACCTGTGAAGTGAAAACCATTTCCGGTGACTACCTCTTGAAGCTCATCAACAGAATGCCAAGAGTGTGCAAAGCAGTCATCAAAGCAAAAGGTAGCTCCTTTGAAGAACCTAGAACATAAGACATATTTTCAGTTGTTTCACAATTTTTTGTTAAGTATATAATTCCACATATTTTAATTCATAGTTTTGATGTCTTCAGTGTGAATTTACAATTTTCATAGTAATGAAAATACAGAAAAATCTTTAAATGAGGTGTGTTCAAACTTTTGGTCTGTACTGTATATATACAAAAATAATAAAAAAAAGTTGGATTACTCTTCCCTTGACTCTACCAGCCATACCGCTTACTCCTCCTCTTCCTCCACTTGGACCTATGCCTTGTGGTTCTAGATAGCCAATTTTAGTTTTCTGAAATCTAGATTGTTTAAATTATTTCCATAACTAAATGCAAAAAAAAACTAAAAACAAAAAAATTGGATTACTTCTCCCTTGACTCTTCCACCCACACAAAAATAACAAAAAAAAGTTGGATTACTACTCCCTTGACTTTTCCACCAATACCGCCACGTTCACCTCTTCCTCCACTTGGACCTATGTCTTATGAGATAGAAAGAGAAAAAAAAATTATAATATATACCAAAAAAAGTTTGATTACTTCTTCTTTGCATCTTCCATCCATACCACCACGCCGACCTCTTCCTCCACTTGGACCTACACCTGGTTATAGATTGCTAGCTTTAGTTTTGTAAATTCTAGATTATTTTATGACAGTTTCATAAAAAAATCAGAGAAAAAGAAAAAAAATAGTCTTGGATTACTCCTTCCTTGACTTTATTTATTTTACTCAGTTGTATAACTTCATTAATTTCACAGCGCTTTACAGACATTATTGCACAGTAGATGGCATCAAGTCAGTGTGTTAGTGTCTTCGGTACATGTGAAAACTGTCACCACATGTACTGGAGACAGGGATGTGTAAAAAAAAGGCCTAAAGGTACCGTCACATTTAGCGACGCTGCAGCGATCTAGACAACAATGCCGATCGCTGCAGCGTCGCTGTGTGGTCGCTGGAGAGCTGTCACACAGACGGCTCTCCAGCGACCAACGATGCCGGTCCCCGGGTAACCAGGGTAAACATCGGGTTACTAAGCGCAGGGCCGCGCTTAGTAACCCGATGTTTACCCTGGTTACCAGTGCTAATGTAAAAAAACAAACACTACATACTTACATTCCGGTGTCTGTCCCCCGGCGCTGTGCTTTCTTGCACTGACTGTGAGCGCCGGCTGGCCGTAAAGCACAGTGGTGACGTCACCGCTGTAATCTGCTTTATGGCTGGCTGGCGCTGACAGTGCAGGGAAGCAGAACGCCGGGGGACACGACAGACACCGGAATGTAAGTATGTAGTGGTTTTTTTTTACATTTACACTGGTAACCAGGGTAAACATT
Organism: Ranitomeya imitator; assembly: GCF_032444005.1. Lineage (NCBI taxonomy): Eukaryota > Metazoa > Chordata > Amphibia > Anura > Dendrobatidae > Ranitomeya > Ranitomeya imitator. Next base: position 83,167,296 of record NC_091282.1, read on the forward strand.
GGGTTACTAAGCGCGGCCCTGTGCTTAGTAACCCGATGTTTACCCTGGTTACCAGGGAAGACATCGCTGAAGTGGCGTCACACACGCCGATTCAGCGATGTCTGCAGGGAGTCCAGCGACGAAATAAAGTTCTGGACTTTCTGCTCCGACCAACGATGGCACAGCAGGATCCTGATCGCTGCTGCGTGTCAAACACAACGTTATCGCTAGCCAGGACGCTGCAACGTCACGGATCGCTAGCGATACCGTTCAGTGTGAAGGTACCTTAACCAAAAGTTTTTATAATCTTCAATTGTGTTGGTGGGGTTATGTACAGCTAACTATATTTTTCTTCTCTTATGCAACCATGCCTGTGATAGTACTATGTAAAAAGCCATTGTGTGTATTCTTTAACCCATATCTGTGGGATTACTGTGCCAAAATCAGCTGTGAGAATTCTCCAACAAGTATCTATGGGAATGTTGTGCCTTTAAGACGCTGTGTGTAATCTGCAACCCTGCCTGTGGGGGTTCTGTGCCCTATTGTCTGGTTGAGAACTTTTTAATCAGCTTCTCTGGGGAAAATGTGAAACATATTCTAGGGGTGAAATGTTTAATCAGATTCTCTGGGGAAATGTGGAAACATGCTCTGTGAGTGAAATTTGATATCAGCTTCTGTGGGAGAAATGTGGAACCATGTTCAATGAGTAAAATTTGTTATTATCTTCTGTGGAGGGTACTTGGCCCAGGGTCAGATATACCGCTGGTGCAAGGTGGCTAATACTGAGAGCAATCTGGCCTATTTCTCAGAGCCTGAGGCTCTGAGGGTCCCATGGCCAGAGTGTGCTCATCATACACGGGAGGCAACGAGTGATCCCTGAAGCTATGCAGTCTATGGAGAAAATGGTAGCAGAACGGAGCTTCAGAGATCCATCCTCTGCTTCCTGCCAGGCGCTTTCTCCCTGACACAAGCGCACATGACTTGATGACATCAGCAAGCAGCAGTGCGCACCTGTGTCAGAAAAAGTTGCTGGTGATGACTATGCTGCGGGGGAACGGACAGAGAGGTGAATGAGAGGTGAATGTTGATGTGCTTTTATTTTTTTAACCAATACACTGGGGAAAATAATGATTAAGTTTGGGAGAGGAAACTGAGTCGTGGTGGGGACAACAATGATGAGGGTGGAGGAGAGGACACTAAGGTGTGGTAGGGGAAAACACTGATGAGAGTGGTGGAGATGAAACTAAGGTGTGGTCGGGAGAACACCAATGAGGATGGGAGAGAGGACACTAAGGTGTGGTGGGGGAGAACAATGATGGTGGTGACTGAGAGAACAGTGAGGTGTAATGGAGGAGAAGAATTATAGGGGTGGAGGAGAGGACACTAATGTGTTGTGGGGGAGAACAATGATGGGGTGGTGGAGAGGACACTTAGATGTGGTGGTGGAGAACACTGATGAGGGTGGAGGATAGGACATTAAGGTGTGGTGGGGAGAACAATGTTGAGGGTGGAGGAGAGGACACTAGGGTGTCGTGGGGTAAAACACTGATGAGAGTGGTAGAAAGAACACTAAGGTGTGGTGGGGAGAATACTAATGAGGATGGGGAGAGGACACTAAGGTGTGTTGGGGGAGAAGGATGATGGGGTGGGTCAGAGAACACTGAAGTGTGGTGGATGAGAAAAATTATAGGAGTGGAGGTGAGAACACTAAGGTGTGGTGGGGAGAGCAATGATGGGGGTGATGGAGAGTACACTAAGGTGTGGTGGAAGAGAACAATGATGAAGAGAATAATGATGAAGGTTGGAGAGAAGACACTGAGGTGTGGTGAGGGAGAATCATGATGAGGGTGGGGGAGAAGACACTGAGGTGTGGTATGGGAGAACAAAAGGGGTGGTGTATAGGACACTGAGGTATGCTGGGGGAGAACAATGATGGAGATGGTGAAAATGACACAGGTGTGGTGGGGAGAACAATGATGAGGCTGGTGGAGAGGACAACAAGTGGTTTGGGAAATTGGGATGGGAGTAAGAAGGACTTATAATGGGCTTATGAACAGGTGAACGGAAAGGAGAACGTTATATACGAATGTAAAATGAATTGGGTGGTGGAAGAGGGTTCTGAGCCCCTGTTAGCATCCTCCCCCAATCTTAGAATTCATTATGAGACTATCAGAGACTTTAAATTTATTGGGGAGTGGGAGACGAGGGGGTAAGGTGCATAGGACACTTTATAATTAATTGAAAGGTGGAGAAGAGGCTGTCAGAGACGTGTAATGAATTGGGAGGTGACAGAGGATGTTAAGGACCTTATAGTGCATTCTCACATCCTCAAATTCATTATTATGCTATCAAGGACTTACAATGACTTATGAGGGGACCCAGGACAGGAACTAAAGCTATGAGCACATGTTCAGGATTTGCAGGAGACAATTCTGCTGCATATCCTAATGTGTTGGCAGGAAGAAAGTTGCATAATATACATTTATTTTTTGCAACATTTTAGACATACTTTGTTACGTATTTTCCCCCACGCATTAGTTTGGGTGAAGTACGCTGCAAGAATTGACATTATACAGATTTTAGTTGGCTGCGAATCTGCAAGTAAAAGATAAGCAACATGTGTTAGGTGTTGAGTTCCCACAGCTGCACAGGGAAATCTCGAACCATGTCCGCTGCAGTCTCCCATTCTCCTCCAGCCGCAGTGGAACCTGCTCAGCAGAGACATCGATCCCAGCGTCTGGCACAAGCTGTTACTGTGCGCTTGGTTACTGCTGCTTTTCCAGGCTCCGCCCCTGTAACCAGCACTAGTGTTGAGCATTCCGATACTGCAAATATCGGGTATCGGCCGATATTCGCGGTATCGGAGTTCTGATACTGAGTTCCGATACTTTTGCAATATCGAATACCGGAATCGGAAGTTCCCATAATGCAATGAGCCAGTTTGATTTAATTCAGCCAATGAATAATCCTAAGAAGTGTGGGCACATCCTGTTATGCATTTTAGGCATGCAACTAATGGCATGGCTGTGATTGGCTGCTGAAATGATGTCAAGATGCACTATAAAAGCTGCTGCCACCATTTTGGGTTTACTCTGCTGTGAATTCAGTTAGGGACTGGACGCTGTTGTTCTGACTGAGGGACAGTTTGAGATAGCGATTTGCTTCATTGTGCTTTACCCAGGCTACTTTAGCAACCGCTGTGTGAGAAGCTTTTTTTTTGCCTTGCAGCGCTGTTCACGGCTGTCTGCAAGGTCTCTGTGTGTGAGTGCATCTCTCGCTGTAGTCTGTTCTGCAGCCACATCTGTTTGTAGTCCGCTCAGCATGCGTCACTGCCTCATACTGTTACATTGTCCTTTTTTGCATTAAGGTACCTTCACACTGAACAACTTTCCAATGAGAACAACAGCGATCCGTGACGTTGCAGCGTCCTGAATAGTGATCTCGTTGTGTTTGACATGCAGCAGCGATCAGGATCCTGCTGTGACATCGCTGGTCGTAGCTGAAAGTCCGGAACTTTATTTGGTCGTCAGGTCAGCGTGAGTCGTCATGTTTGACAGCAAAAGCAACGATGCCTGCAATGTTTCATCATGGAGCGAACAACCAGCGAGAACGATAAGTACGTTACTGGATCGCTGCTGCATCATTCTGCTGTTGCCGGTGTCTGACGTCTCCTTGCGACCTAAACAGCGACGCTGCAGCGAACGGCTCGTTGTCTATATCAATGCAGCGTCGCTTAATGTGACGGTACCTTTAGTGCTGCTGCACAATTTTCCTGATTATTCCTATTAGTGTGGTTCCATCTGTATCCAGCTAGATTGCGTGCAAACACTATACAGGAGTATATAGAGGAGCCTTTCTGCAGCCTTGTGCCCTGCAGCCCCAGCCAGATTAATATCGGTCTATTTTTTGGAGCCTCGTTTATTGCATTGTAGATTACCTTCCTGCATTGTAATAGCTACAAAAAGTTTGTGATACTATCGGTTTTACATCTTTGGGCACATCCAGTGTCTTTTTGTGAAAAAAAAAAAAGTTAATAAAGTTCACCAAACACTCCACTTTACAGTTGTGTAGGCCACATTAGCTCATATTAAATTCTAGTCCACACTTTATATAATAAGTGTTTCTTAGACCTGTTAGCAGCTGTTCATGAATACTAGTACTTTTCTGCCTATCTTTATCAGTCTACCAAGATGACGAAGGCACGGAGTAAGGCACGTGGTCGTGGGTGTGGAGTTTCTGCAGGGAGAGGACGTGGGGATTCTGTGCCTGCTGCGGGCACCAGTGACTCAGCATCCCCCAGTTTTACCAGGGCAGGGAACAGTCCTTTATGCACAGCTTTGTAAGTGTTTGCCGTACCCCACTGCTGCTGGATGAACAAATTGAAGCTGTTGTCGGATGGATGGCAGCTAACACATCGACTTCTTTTAGAGCCACATCCTCTCAGGTCCAGAGCACTGAAGAGCACCCATTTATCTCTTCACCACCTGATAAATTGCCCAGGCAGTCAGAGAGCCCTGGACAGGAGCCATCTCTACTTCTGTTCTCTGAATCTCTTGGCTTGGAAAGAGGGGGCCAGCCAAGCAGCATTCAAGAAATTGAAGAAGAGGCAGTATGCAGTGATGCGCAACTGCTTTGTCTCTCTGAATCTGAAGAGATGGGTGGGCCAGTGCCTTAGGTCAGCACACTTCAGTACGCATCTGATGATGAGACTCAGGTGCCACTTTCTGGTGCGTACTATGCTGCCAAGACTACCAAGGAGAAGCAGTTGTTGGAAGAGGGTAATGTAGATGATGAGGTCCTTGACTTGAGGTACATGGCGTGAGGTACAGGAAGGTGGTGGGAGCAGCTCTGAGGAAGAGATTCCCCGAATGGCCCAAAAAGGAAGGAGAGGGAGGGGGCAAACTGGGTTGCCTGTAGCCGCCACTTTGGCACCCATTAGAAGCATGCCTCTTCCTAAACCCAAAACGGGCGCTCCCAAGACTTGCAGTGCCTGGTCATTTTTTGACACAGTTGCAGATGACATTTGCTTTGTCAAATGCAAGCTGTGTAATCAGAAAGTCAAAAGAGGGAAAAGTGTCAGCAACCTCAATACCACAAATATGTGGAAACATGTGCGGACCAAGCACGTGACACACTGAAGAACTAGACCAACCTACAGCGCCACCTACCACCTCTTCAGCGCGTGTTGTAGCCTCTTCCTTCAGCTCACACACAGCTGGTTCGGCTTCCTCACAGGATCGCCATGGAAGAACCTCTGGCACTGTTGTACAGAGACCTAGTGTAATTCCACCCACAGCACCACATTCCCTGTCATCCTCACACTCCCAGGCCAGTCTACAGCCATCAATGGCACAGGCATGGTAGAAAAGCCACCTGTAATCGGCAAACCACCCACAAGCACAGGCTCTGAATGCTGGTATTGCAAAACTACTGTCTCTTGAAATGCTCTCATTCAGGCGGGTGGAGACTGACACCTTCTGTAACTTCATGGCATTGGCAGTCCCACAATACAATGTGCCAAGCCGCTTTTATTTCAGCAGGAAAGCTGTCCCTGCCCTGCAAAAGCATGTGGAGGGAAACATTAAACATGCACTACTAAACGCCGTCAGTAGCAAAGTCCACCTGACCACCGATGCGTGGACTGATTACCATGGACAGGGACGATACCTTTTCCTTACTGCCCATTGGGTAAATGTTGTGGAGCCAGGTACAGATCTTGAGAGTGGTGCTGTACGTGTTCTGCCAACTCCAAGAATTGCAGGAATCCAGTCTGTACACATTGACTCCTCCTCATACTCAAGTTCCTCTAAATCAGTGCTGCAGGAGCATCACAGTCCACCTCCACATGGACCCGTGAACGCTTACCTGTTACGACCGATATGAGCACAGCAGTGGCCAAACATCAACAGGCTGTATTGAAATGAATTTCTTTTGGCAATCGAAGCCACACAGCGCAGGAGCTCTGGAATGCCATCAAGCAGGAGAGCGACATGTGGTTTGTGCCAGCGAATCTCCAGCCAGGCATGGTAGTGTGTGACAATGGCCGAAATCTGGTGGCAGCTCTGGGCCTAGGCAAACTCACTCACATCCCATGTCTGGCACATGTGCTCGACTTGGTCATGCAGAGTTTTTTGAAGGACTATCCGGATCTCGAAGCACTGCTGCACAAGGTCCACCTAGAGTGCGCTCACTTGCGGTGTTCCAGTATGGCAAGATCACGCATTGCAGCTCTGCAGCGCCGATTCCGCCTTCCGGAACATTGCATCATATGTGACCTACCCACCAGGTGGAATTCAATGTTACATATGTTGAAGCGGTTGTGTGAGCAGCAGGCAGCAGTAATGGAGTACCAGCTGCATCAGGCGCAAAAAAGTCACACTGCTCACCGTTCACACTTCACCACCACTGAGTGGGCCTCCATGAAGGACATCTGCCATGTTTTGCGTGCCTTCGATGAATCCACGCGGATGGCGAGTGCAGATGATGCACTAGTCAGCATGACTATCCCCCTTATCTGCCTGCTTGAAGAAACACTGCAAGCACTAAGGGAGGAGGTTGTGGAAGAGGTGGAGGAGGAGGAGTCACAAATGCCATCTGCTTCTGGACAGTCTGCACAACGTGGTTCCTCACAAAGGCCTAGGCAGGGGACACTTTGTGAGGAGAATGAGGAGGAGTCAATGGAGGAGGAAGACATCTGTTCTAGAGGAGGGAGTTACACAATGCTCTAGTAGTCAGTATGTAGAGCAAGGGTGGGGTGATGCAGAGCAGGCAGAGATAATGCCTCAAGCAGGAGACAGCATTTCTTGGCCAGTTGGCAATCTGCAGTACATGGTTGATTTCATGCTGCAGTGCCTGAGAAACGACCGCCGCATCGCCCACATTCTCAACATGGCTGATTATAGGGTGTACACCCTCCTAGATCCTCGCTACTGGGACAACATACAAAATCTCATAACACCGTTAAACAAGGAGCATAAATTGCGGGAGTACCAAGACACACTTGTACATTCCATCATGTTCTCCATTCCAACCGACAGCAGTGCTGCTAGTGCTTTACAAAGCAGCTCAGTGAGTCGAGGCAGTGGAGGAAACTCTGCACAAAGAGGGAGCTGAAGCAGCGCCTCAGCACAAGGCAAGACCAGTATGGCCCAAATGTGGCAAAGTTTTGTGTCCCAGCCACAAATGTCTACACCATCACAGACGGCTCCAGTCAGCAGGAGGCAACAATTCCGTCAGATGGTGACAGACTACATGTCTTGCCCTCTCAGTGTTCTCCCACAAGGCTCTTCCCCCTTCAAGTTTTGGGTCTCTAAGCTGGATACATGGCCAGAGCTTAGCCAGTATGCATTGGAGGTGCTGGCTTGCCCTGATGCCAGTGTATTATCGGAACGCGTCTTTAGTGCCGCAGGTGGTGTACTAACAGACCGTTGCAAGCGACTATCCACCAATAACATTGACCGGCTTACTTTTCTGAAAATAAACAAGGCCTGGATCTCGCAGGATTTTGCCAGTCCTCTTCCAGATTAAATAATTGGCTGGCAACAGTATCCAGGTCTCCTGTTGTGTTCATGCTTCCACCACATGAACTGTAATCCCTGGGCTCCAACACCGCCAGTTGCTGCTCAGAAGTGCCATCTGCACAGTCAACACTTGCTGCCATGTTATTGGGGTTCAGTAACGTCAGCTGATCCCCTGCTGTGTATCCGGCAATTTCTCCTGCTCCGTCCACACTCACACTACTACATATATTAAACTTGCTTCAATTAGGCCTCTGGCTACACTCTGCTTCTAGCATTGACTCTGGGCTGCAACACTGCTGCTACTTTAAGTAGTTCTTGTATTACTTCATACAAGTAATAGTTAACACAGTTGCAGCCAGGAGACAAGACAGGCAGGAATAAACTTTAAGTCCATCTAGTCACAGAAACAGGTTAAAGTCTCTCTCTTCTTCCCTTGCCAATGTTGATGGTAAGCTGAAGGATTCCTGAGTCCACACATGTCCAAGGATCCGAAGTAGAAGGTGGTTAGGATAATAAGTCCAAGACTTCCAGGAGCAAGGTGACAGGTAAACTGCAGACTTGATTCTGAAGCACTGATTAAACAGCTGATGCTGCTTAAAATGGCAAGTGGCAGAGAACAGGGCGGAAACATAGAAACTGAGAACTCCATGCTGGTTAAGGGCAAGATACAGCAGAACAGAAAGCAAAATGGCCGACAGGGAAAACTAGGTTCTATTGAAAATAACAGAAGATATAGCAAATTGTCTAAAAACCTTACAACATTGTTTAAATCAGAAAGCTTTTATGGAAATGTCATTAACTAATATATTGTAACAAAGGCCAATCTTTATAGCTGACTTCTTGATCAGCACCAGCTTAAAAGTAATACTGGTTCTCAAAATGTACAGCCAATAGGACTTTTAAAAATCAACACTCCAGATGCTTAGAACTGGCTAGAGCAATTGGAGTATAATTAACCAGATGGTCAGACTTATTTGTAAAAAGAAACCTTTAGTATTCATAGGCTGTGTGCACACGTTCTGGATTTTTCAAGTTTTTTTGCATTTTTTCGCTATAAAAACGTGCTAAAACCATGAAAAAAATGCTCACATTAAGCATCCTATTAAAAGAATGCAATCCGCATTTTGTATGCACATGCTGTGTTTTTTTCCTGAGCGGAAACGCATTCCGGAAAAAAACGCAGCATGTTAATTAATTTGTGGAATCGCGAGGATTCTGCACACATAGGAATGCATTGATCCGCTTACTTCCCGCATGGGGCTATGCCCATAATGCGGGAAGTAAGCGGATCATGTGCGGATGGTTCCCAGGGTAGAGGAGAGGAGACTCTCCTCCACGGACTGGGCACCATATAATTGTTAAAAAAAGAATTAAAATAAAAAATAGTGATATACTCACCTTCTGATTGCCCCTGCCTCTCAGCGGTGCACGTGGCGCCTTCCGCTCTCTGGGATGCTGTGTGCGAGGGATCTGCGATGACGTCGTGGTCATGTGACTGTGAAGTCATCCCAGGTCATTCGCACACTGCATCCGGGTGAATGTAAGCCGCCACGTGCACCACTGAGGAGATCGGGGGACGTCGGAAGGTGAGAATAACCATTTTTTTTAAATTATTTTTAACATTAGATCTTAGGCAGCATCAATAGTAAAAAGTTGGTCACACTTGTCAAACACTATGTTTGACAAGTGTGACCAACAAGTCAATCAGTTTTCCAAGCGATGCTACAGACTGCTTGGAAAACGCTAGCATTCTGCAAGCTAATTACAGTTGCAAAATGCTAGTGTTTAGCGGGAATATGCATGCTAATTCTGCATTCGATATGCCCGCGGCAGAAGTTGCTAAATTGCCGCGGAAATTTCCGCGGCAATTCTGCAACGTGTACACTTAGCCTAACCAGGAAAAATGTACCCAGAAGCAAACATTAGCATGTCAAAAAATAGCATAAAACAATAGTTAAATTGAACCTATCATCAGGTTTTTTCCATTTAAAGTAGGGCCAGCACCTCATACAGCGCCTCTTCTTCTACTTCTTGCTTCATGTGGATGACGTGTCCTGCACATTTCTTTCTGCCTACCGAGGGCAGAACAAACTTTTGTAGTGTGCATATGCTGGAGCTCTTTCACCTTTCCCCACACATGCGCAATACAGAACTTTGTTCTGCCCTGAGCAGCTCAAAGAAAAGGGCACCTTCGCAAATAACATAGGATGCATCATCCACATGAAGCAAGAAGGAGGACGTCAATTGAAAGAACCTAAGAGGCGCGAGACCAAGGCCAGAGACTCCCATCGGACTTGACCACACCGTAAGTGAGTTTAATAAAAGCTTCTTTTTGTTTTATGGAGAGCATATTGGGGACTTTGCAGTCAAAGATAACAATGACTTCAGAGTTTAGAAGTGGATCAGTGGCTGTGGGTTCGGAGGTGACTGATGAAGCCAGTCCGTGCCATGAAGGCTTTCCCTCCTACATACGTGGTCAAAATTGTTGTTTCCCCTCGTTTAAGGACAGAAAAACCCACAGCAGGCACAGAAAATAATAAATAAATAATCTATGAAATTGAACAAATGAAAGTAAGACATTGCTTTTCAAACATGATTCCACAGAACTTAAAAAAAAAGTAAATCTCATGAAATAGCCCTGGATGGAAATGATGGTACCCTTAACTTAAAATTTTGTTAGCCTACATTCACATTAGTGTTGTGCAGCACAGCGTCGGGCGCAGTCATGGCGGTGCATGCGTCATGCGCCCCTATATTTAACATGGGGGGCGCATGGACATGCGTTGTCTTGCGTTTTGTGACGCATGCGTCATTTTGGCGCAACTGTCAGGGTGCAGAGGACGCTGCATGATGCAGTTTTTTCTGCACCAAAAATCATGCAAAAAATGAACGTATGCATCACAAAACGCTGCGTTGTGCATGCGTTTTGCATTCGTTGTGCGTTGCGTCGCCGACGCTGCACCGCACAACGCAAATGTGAACGTAGCCTTACACATCCTTTTAAGGTAATCACTACAATCAAACGATTCCTGTAACTGTCAATGAGACTTCTGCACCTCTCTACAGGTATTTTGGCCCTCTCCTCAAGAGCAAACTGCTCCAGTTGTCTCGTGTTTGAAGGCTGCCTTTTTTCAGATGACATGTTTCAGCTCTTTCCAAAGATGCTCAATAGGACTTAGGTCAGGGCTCATAGAAGGCCACTTCAGAATAGTTTAATGTTTTCCTCTTAGCCATTCTTGGGTGTTTTTAGCTGTGTGTCTTGGGTCAATATCCTGTTGCAAGACCCATAACCTGCAACTGAGACCAAGCTTTCTGACACTGGGCAGCACATTTCTCTCTAGAATCCCTGGGTAGTCTGGAGATTTCATTGTACCCTGCACAGATTCAAGACACCCTGTGCCAGATGCAGCAAAGCAACCCCAGAACATAACAGAGCCTCCCCCATGTTTCACAGTAGGGACAGTGTTCTTTTCTTGATATGCTTCATTTTCCATCAATGAACATAGAGCTGATGTGTCTTGCCATAAAGTTCCATTTTTGTCTCATCTATCCATAGGATATTCTCCCAGAAGCTTTGTGGTTTGTCAACATGTAGTTTGGCAAATTCCAGTCTGGCTATTTTTTTTTTTTTTCAACAGTGGTGTCCTCCTTGGTCATCTCCCACTTTTGCTCATACAACGACGGATGGTGCGATCTGACACTGATGTTCCTTGAGCTTCAAGCTCACCTTTAATCTGTTTAGACGTTTTTCTTGGCTCTTTTGTTACCATTCGTTACCATTTTGTTTCTTTTGTCCCCCATCTCCCCTCGACTACTCGCAGTCCTTAAAACAGTTCTCTGTACAGCAGTTGTTTAGGCAATTGGCTCTCTAGCATTCTGACCACATGTCTAGCCCACCTGGCTTGGGTTTTCAGCAGGAGAGTGAAAACACTGCAGAGCCCAACTTCTTACATGATTGCCGTGTTGGAGACTTTGTATTGCCACCTGATGTGGAGACGTCTGCGGAGACAGCTCAGGTGAAATTGACTGAACTGTTTAGCATGTTGGCTGTAGACAATCCAGGACTTTCTTTCCAGTGTGGTAAGAACCACTGTGTACTAGACCTTCAGGTTGGTGGTAAGGCTGACTCCCCTTAATTTCCAGACATTTTAAAGCAGTCTCCTGAAGGCAGTGTAGGTTTTGGTAATTCTGTTTTTGACCTCAGAGTCTAGAGTCAATATGCGGGAGACTGTACTGACCAGGTAGGTAAAGTTATCAACTATTTTGAGATTGTGCTTCTTCACTGTAATGTTCTGTGCTGGTAATGAGTATGCAGCCATCAGAGAACAAGAAGTCACGGATAACAGTCTTATGCACCTTTGTAACAGCGTTCAGACGTCTGGCGTGGAATAGCTTGCAATCAGTCCTGTACCTGACACACAGATGCTTCTCACAAAATTAGAATATCATAAAAAGTTAATTTATTTCAGTTTGTCAATACAAAAAATGAAACTCATATATTATATAGAGTAGTGTTCCCCATCTCCGGTCCTCAAGAGCCACCAACAGGTCATGTTTTCAGTATCTCCTTAGTATTGCACAGGTGATAATTGCATCACCTGTGCAATACTAAGGAAATCCTGAAAACATGACCTGTTGGTGGCTCTTGAGGACCGGAGTTGGGGAACACTGATATAGAGTCATTACAAATAGAGTGATCTAACTCAAGTGTTTATTTCTGTTAATGTTGATGAGTATGGCTTACAGCCATTGAAAACCCAAAAGTCGTTATATGAGTAGATTAGAAAAATTAAAAAAAATCACCTGCAAAGGCTTTCTAAGTATTTAAAAAGGACCCTTAGTCTGTTTCAGTAGGCTCCACAATCATGGGGAAGAATGCTGACTTGAAAGATGTCCAGAAGGAAGTCATTGGCATACTCATAAAGAAGGGTAAGCCACAAAAGGTCATTGCAAAAGAAGCTAGCTGTTCACAGAGTGCTGTATCCAAGCATATTAATGGATACAGCACTTATTAATGGATAAGTATAAGGCAAATTTTCCTAAGCTGGTGCGTATTTCTAGTAGTCTGGGAAATACGTAATTAGCATCAGCCATCTTGTTGTCATTTATAGACTAAAGCAATCAATAGTTTTTCAGGACCATTGTGTTCTTTGGAGAACTAGTAAACAAATAATTGGCATCAGCCGTCTTATTGCCATTTGTACGCCAAGCAATTTTATCTGTACCGCTATCTTTTCTAGTAGCGTTGCACGTAAATAATTGGCATCAGCCATCTCATTGCCATTTACAGGCCAAAGAAATAATTTCATTGTACTTTTGTCTTTTCTAGTAGTGTGGCAAATAAATAATTGACATCAGCCATCTTGCTGCCATTTCTAGGCCAAAGAAATATTTTTCTGTCCTGGTGTGTTTTCTAGTAATGTGGTAAATAAATAATTAGAATCAGCCATTAATTAACACAGCATGTTAATTAATTTGTGGAATCGCGAGGATTCTGCACACATAGGAATGCATTGATCCGCTTACTTCCCGCATGGGGCTATGCCCATAATGCGGGAAGTAAGCGGATCATGTGCGGATGGTTCCCAGGGTGGAGGAGAGGAGACTCTCCTCCACGGACTGGGCACCATATAATTGTTAAAAAAAGAATTAAAATAAAAAATAGTGATATACTCACCTTCTGATTGCCCCTGCCTCTCAGCGGTGCACGTGGCGCCTTCCGCTCTCTGGGATGCTGTGTGCGAGGGATCTGCGATGACGTCGTGGTCATGTGACTGTGAAGTCATCCCAGGTCATTCGCACACTGCATCCGGGTGAATGTAAGCCGCCACGTGCACCACTGAGGAGATCGGGGGACGTCGGAAGGTGAGAATAACCATTTTTTTAAATTATTTTTAACATTAGATCTTAGGCAGCATCAATAGTAAAAAGTTGGTCACACTTGTCAAACACTATGTTTGACAAGTGTGACCAACAAGTCAATCAGTTTTCCAAGCGATGCTACAGACCGCTTGGAAAATGCTAGCATTCTGCAAGCTAATTACAGTTGCAAAATGCTAGTGTTTAGCGGGAATATGCATGCTAATTCTGCATTCGATATGCCCGCGGCAGAAGTTGCTAAATTGCCGCGGAAATTTCCGCGGCAATTCTGCAACGTGTACACTTAGCCTAACCAGGAAAAATGTACCCAGAAGCAAACATTAGCATGTCAAAAAATAGCATAAAACAATAGTTAAATTGAACCTATCATCAGGTTTTTTCCATTTAAAGTAGGGCCAGCACCTCATACAGCGCCTCTTCTTCTACTTCTTGCTTCATGTGGATGACGTGTCCTGCACATTTCTTTCTGCCTACCGAGGGCAGAACAAACTTTTGTAGTGTGCATATGCTGGAGCTCTTTCACCTTTCCCCACACATGCGCAATACAGAACTTTGTTCTGCCCTGAGCAGCTCAAAGAAAAGGGCACCTTCGCAAATAACATAGGATGCATCATCCACATGAAGCAAGAAGGAGGACGTCAATTGAAAGAACCTAAGAGGCGCGAGACCAAGGCCAGAGACTCCCATCGGACTTGACCACACCGTAAGTGAGTTTAATAAAAGCTTCTTTTTGTTTTATGGAGAGCACATTGGGGACTTTGCAGTCAAAGATAACAATGACTTCAGAGTTTAGAAGTGGATCAGTGGCTGTGGGTTCGGAGGTGACTGATGAAGCCAGTCCGTGCCATGAAGGCTTTCCCTCCTACATACGTGGTCAAAATTGTTGTTTCCCCTCGTTTAAGGACAGAAAAACCCACAGCAGGCACAGAAAATAATAAATAAATAATCTATGAAATTGAACAAATGAAAGTAAGACATTGCTTTTCAAACATGATTCCACAGAACTTAAAAAAAAAGTAAATCTCATGAAATAGCCCTGGATGGAAATGATGGTACCCTTAACTTAAAATTTTGTTAGCCTACATTCACATTAGTGTTGTGCAGCACAGCGTCGGGCGCAGTCATGGCGGTGCATGCGTCATGCGCCCCTATATTTAACATGGGGGGCGCATGGACATGCGTTGTCTTGCGTTTTGTGACGCATGCGTCATTTTGGCGCAACTGTCAGGGTGCAGAGGACGCTGCATGATGCAGTTTTTTCTGCACCAAAAATCATGCAAAAAATGAACGTATGCATCACAAAACGCTGCGTTGTGCATGCGTTTTGCATTCGTTGTGCGTTGCGTCGCCGACGCTGCACCGCACAACGCAAATGTGAACGTAGCCTTACACATCCTTTTAAGGTAATCACTACAATCAAACGATTCCTGTAACTGTCAATGAGACTTCTGCACCTCTCTACAGGTATTTTGGCCCTCTCCTCAAGAGCAAACTGCTCCAGTTGTCTCGTGTTTGAAGGCTGCCTTTTTTCAGATGACATGTTTCAGCTCTTTCCAAAGATGCTCAATAGGACTTAGGTCAGGGCTCATAGAAGGCCACTTCAGAATAGTTTAATGTTTTCCTCTTAGCCATTCTTGGGTGTTTTTAGCTGTGTGTCTTGGGTCAATATCCTGTTGCAAGACCCATAACCTGCAACTGAGACCAAGCTTTCTGACACTGGGCAGCACATTTCTCTCTAGAATCCCTGGGTAGTCTGGAGATTTCATTGTACCCTGCACAGATTCAAGACACCCTGTGCCAGATGCAGCAAAGCAACCCCAGAACATAACAGAGCCTCCCCCATGTTTCACAGTAGGGACAGTGTTCTTTTCTTGATATGCTTCATTTTCCATCAATGAACATAGAGCTGATGTGTCTTGCCATAAAGTTCCATTTTTGTCTCATCTATCCATAGGATATTCTCCCAGAAGCTTTGTGGTTTGTCAACATGTAGTTTGGCAAATTCCAGTCTGGCTATTTTTTTTTTTCAACAGTGGTGTCCTCCTTGGTCATCTCCCACTTTTGCTCATACAACGACGGATGGTGCGATCTGACACTGATGTTCCTTGAGCTTCAAGCTCACCTTTAATCTGTTTAGACGTTTTTCTTGGCTCTTTTGTTACCATTCGTTACCATTTTGTTTCTTTTGTCCCCCATCTCCCCTCGACTACTCGCAGTCCTTAAAACAGTTCTCTGTACAGCAGTTGTTTAGGCAATTGGCTCTCTAGCATTCTGACCACATGTCTAGCCCACCTGGCTTGGGTTTTCAGCAGGAGAGTGAAAACACTGCAGAGCCCAACTTCTTACATGATTGCCGTGTTGGAGACTTTGTATTGCCACCTGATGTGGAGACGTCTGCGGAGACAGCTCAGGTGAAATTGACTGAACTGTTTAGCATGTTGGCTGTAGACAATCCAGTACTTTCTTTCCAGTGTGGTAAGAACCACTGTGTACTAGACCTTCAGGTTGGTGGTAAGGCTGACTCCCCTTAATTTCCAGACATTTTAAAGCAGTCTCCTGAAGGCAGTGTAGGTTTTGGTAATTCTGTTTTTGACCTCAGAGTCTAGAGTCAATATGCGGGAGACTGTACTGACCAGGTAGGTAAAGTTATCAACTATTTTGAGATTGTGCTTCTTCACTGTAATGTTCTGTGCTGGTAATGAGTATGCAGCCATCAGAGAACAAGAAGTCACGGATAACAGTCTTATGCACCTTTGTAACAGCGTTCAGACGTCTGGCGTGGAATAGCTTGCAATCAGTCCTGTACCTGACACACAGATGCTTCTCACAAAATTAGAATATCATAAAAAGTTAATTTATTTCAGTTTGTCAATACAAAAAATGAAACTCATATATTATATAGAGTAGTGTTCCCCATCTCCGGTCCTCAAGAGCCACCAACAGGTCATGTTTTCAGTATCTCCTTAGTATTGCACAGGTGATAATTGCATCACCTGTGCAATACTAAGGAAATCCTGAAAACATGACATGTTGGTGGCTCTTGAGGACCGGAGTTGGGGAACACTGATATAGAGTCATTACAAATAGAGTGATCTAACTCAAGTGTTTATTTCTGTTAATGTTGATGAGTATGGCTTACAGCCATTGAAAACCCAAAAGTCGTTATATGAGTAGATTAGAAAAATTAAAAAAAATCACCTGCAAAGGCTTTCTAAGTATTTAAAAAGGACCCTTAGTCTGTTTCAGTAGGCTCCACAATCATGGGGAAGAATGCTGACTTGAAAGATGTCCAGAAGGAAGTCATTGGCATACTCATAAAGAAGGGTAAGCCACAAAAGGTCATTGCAAAAGAAGCTAGCTGTTCACAGAGTGCTGTATCCAAGCATATTAATGGATACAGCACTTATTAATGGATAAGTATAAGGCAAATTTTCCTAAGCTGGTGCGTATTTCTAGTAGTCTGGGAAATACGTAATTAGCATCAGCCATCTTGTTGTCATTTATAGACTAAAGCAATCAATAGTTTTTCAGGACCATTGTGTTCTTTGGAGAACTGGTAAACAAATAATTGGCATCAGCCGTCTTATTGCCATTTGTACGCCAAGCAATTTTATCTGTACCGCTATCTTTTCTAGTAGCGTTGCACGTAAATAATTGGCATCAGCCATCTCATTGCCATTTACAGGCCAAAGAAATAATTTCATTGTACTTTTGTCTTTTCTAGTAGTGTGGCAAATAAATAATTGACATCAGCCATCTTGCTGCCATTTCTAGGCCAAAGAAATATTTTTCTGTCCTGGTGTGTTTTCTAGTAATGTGGTAAATAAATAATTAGAATCAGCCATCTCATTACCATTTATAGGTCAAATAAATAATTTTTCTAACCAGTGTGTTTTTAGTGGTCTGAAAAATATATAATTGTCATCAGCCATCTTGTTTCTGTTTCTAGCAAAATAAATATTTTTATAAACCAGTGTGTGATTTCTAATAGTCTGGGAAATAAATAATTGGCAATAGTCATCTCGTTACCATTTATAGGCCAAATAAATAATTTTTTGGGACCGCTGTGTGTTTTCTAGTAGTATTGAAAATAAATAAATATTCTCTTCCACCATCTATTTGCGAGTAGTGTTTAGAAAAATCACTTACACAGATAAGAATAGCATCAAATAGGGGACATGCTGCTGATGGTGGTGTTGGTGTTGCTTTTGAAGGGAGAGGAAGGGGTCGTTCTGTACCTGCTATGTGCCCAAATACAGAATGTTATGACTCCTTTTGTTGGCCTGAAAAGTGCTGCAGGAATGGTGAGGCCACAAGATGTTGAAAAGGTGTTATATTGGATGGCTGAGAGTGCCTCCAGTTCCTTCGTCTTATCTTCTACCCATCCACTTGAGAAAGTGCACAGTTGGCACCTGGTGACCATGGTCATCTGGCTTCCACCTCACCTTCTTGCAAGTCAGCCAGTCTGAGCCCCTAGTCATTCAGCATTTTCTTCTGCTTTTTGATGACTCTGCTGGCTGTAGTTCCATGACCATGACCCATCCGACTGGCCCTGCTCCAGAAGTGGAAGAGACTGAGCGCACTGATGCACAACCACTTGTTAGGTTGAAGGATGAGTACATGGGAGGGCTAGTGCACACAGTCAGTGGGCGACAGCAGTACATATCAGATGATGACTAAAATTATTTGCCAACTGCAGAGTCTTTCTGCAGTGTGCAGACCAGCAAGAAAGGCAGAGTTGAGAAGTCAGTGATAGATGATGCAGGGGATGATGAGGTCCTAGACCCCACATGGAAAGGAAGCCATCCTAGTGACATACGCAGTTCAGGGGAAGAGGAGGTGGCCACACTGCTATATCAGCACAGCAAAAGTGGAATCAGGGTGCACAGGCACAGTGGACAGCCCCTAGCCTGTTTAGCTGCTGCTGCCCACCACACCGCTGTAATCAGCAAATCAAAGGTAGTTCAAAAGAGCTCCCTGGCATGACATTTCTTCAAGGAATGTGCTGCCGACAAGTGACAAGTAGTTTGCACACTATGTCTTCATACCCTGAAGTCAGACATAAATGTTCTGAACCTGAGCATCACCTGTATGTGTAGGCATCTGAATTCCAAGCATAAGGTGCAGTAGAGTGAACACCTTAAAAAGCATGACATATCTGAGCCTCCTCCTGCTCCCTCTTCTGCTGCAGTCTGGGCCTTTTCCTCTCGCTCATGATCAACAGGACTACCTGCCTCCCCTCAAAATGAAGATGTGACAGTATCACCACCAACACCACCACTAGTGTCACTGATCATCTCCACACTGTCCCATGAAAGTGCTCAGCTTTCCATCTCCTAAACCGTTAAGAGAAAGAGGAGATACCCCATAGCCACGCATGAGTTATGGCTCTGAATGACAGCAATTTTAAAGTACTGGCCTTTGAAATGCTGCCATTTTGGCTGGTGGAGACTGACAGTTTTAAAAAACTGATGGCAATAAGACGCTGGTAGAGAAGCTACTGTTGAGTTTCCCACCTGACAGCGGGGCCTAAGTGTAACAAAAATGCAGAGATGGAGGAAGAAGTCATCAATGCAGCTGGGGTACAGCAAGCACCTCGGAAGACATCAGATCGCAGGTTAGCATGGTTGAAATGTGGCAAATTTTTATGAGCACGCCACAACATACAGCACCACGATGTAACAGGGTCCGTATTAGCAGGAGCCAGCATTACAACAACATGGAGTTGCACGTAAAGGTGCAAAAGTTTAATACAAGTGTATATAGCAATACAGATCATCATACAAAAAATGTTTTTATAGAAAACACTGCATAGGTATTGTGAAGTCAAAAGGTGAGGCTGGATTATTTATGATCAACTTAATTTGTATGTTGAGTTCCACAATAAGATGTGATCGAAGCATTCAGGATTGATGCTCTTTCTTCGTTTGCTTATCTTTGAATTTTTCTATGTTCTCCAGTTTATAATTGATTTTATGGAGTGAATCTCCTGGGTGGGGTTGCTCTGATGCACCAATCGATTGTGCCTTCACCCACACACCTTATGTATCTGGGCTTATGTTTACTTACAACAACATGGTGGAAGAGTAAATGTCCACACATCTCTACGTACTAATAGATGGGTTTGCCCCATTTAACTTCTGGGTCTCCAAATTGAACGCAAGGCCTGAGCTTGCCCTTTATGCCTTGGAGGTGCTGGCCTGCCCTGCTGCAAATGTCATGATGGAATAGGTGTTTAGCACAGCAGGGGGTGTGATCACAGATAAGTGCGTCTGCCTGTCCATATCCAATATGGCGAACACAGCATTCATTAAAATGAACCAGGCGTGTATCCCACAGCACTTGTCCATACCTTTGGATGACTATTCCACTACCACCAGCCACACCCAGCCACTATTCAATTCTATTTGCCATTTATATTATTTGGGTGTCTCCTCCTGAAATAAAAACCCAAACAACTGTGTTGACTTCCTAGTCCTCCACCTCTTCCAAGCTATACCATCACATCTAACTCTCCCTCCTGATGGGCCTATGCCTGGTGGTTCTAGATAGATATTTTTAGTTTTGTTAAATCTTGGTTGTTTAAAGTCAGGTTCATAAATAAATAAAAAAAAAAAATCCCCACAAAAAAAGTATATATATATATATATATATATATATATATATATATACAGTACAGACCAAAAGTTTGGACACACCTTCTCATTTAAAGATTTTTCTGTATTTTCATGACTATGAAAATTGTAAATTCACACTGAAGGCATCAAAACTATGAATTAAGACATGTGGAATTATATACTTAACAAAAAAGTGTGAAACAACTGAAAATATGTCTTATATTCTAGGTTCTTTAAAGTAGCCACCTTTTGCTTTGATGACTGCTTTGCACACGCTTGGCATTCTCTTGATGAGCTTCAAGAGGTAGTCACCAGAAATGGTCTTCCAACAATCTTGAAGGAGTTCCCAGAGATGCTTAGCACTTGTTGGCCCTTTTGCCTTCACTCTGCGGTCCAGCTCACCCCAAACCATCTCGATTGGGTTCAGGTCTGGTGACTGTGGAGGCCAGGTCATCTGGTATAGCACCCTATCACTCTCCTTCTTGGTCAAATATTCCTTACACAGCCTGGAGGTGTGTTTGGGGTCATTGTCCTGTTGAAAAATAAATGATGGTCCAACTAAACGCAAACCGGATGGAATAGCATGCCACTGCAAGATGCTGTGGTAGCCATGCTGGTTCAGTATGCCTTCAATTTTGCATAAATCCCCAACAGTGTCACCAGCAAAGCACCCCCACACCATCACACCTCCTCCTCCATGCTTCACGGTGGGAACCAGGCATGTAGAGTCCATCCGTTCACCTTTTCTGCGTCGCACAAAAACACAGTGGTTGGAACCAAAGATCTCAAATTTGACTCATCAGACCAAAGCATAGATTTCCACTGGTCTAATGTCCGATCCTTTTGTTCTTTAGCGCAAACAAGTCTCTTCTGCTTGTTGCCTGTCCTTAGCAGTGGTTTCCTAGCAGCTATTTTACCGTGAAGGCCTGCTGAACAAAGTCTCCTCTTAACAGTTGTTGTAGAGATGTGTCTGCTGCTAGAACTCTGTGTGGCATTGACCTGGTCTCTAATCTGAGCTGCTGTTAACCTGCGATTTCTGAGGCTTGTGACTTGGATAAACTTATCCTCAGAAGCAGAGGTGACTCTTAGTCTTCCTTTCCTGGGGCAATCCTCATGTGAGCCAGTTTCTTTGTAGCGCTTGATGGTTTTTGCATCTGCACATGGGACACTTTCAAAGTTTTCCCAATTTTGTGGACTGACTGAACTTCATTTCTTAAAGTAATGATGGACACTCGTTTTTCTTTACTTAGCGGCTTTTTTCTTGCCATAATGCAAATTCTAACAGTCTATTCAGTGGACTATCAGCTGTGTATCCACCAGACTTCTGCTCAACACAACTGATGGTCCCAACCCCATTTATAAGGCAAGAAATCCCACTTATTAAACCTGACAGGGCACACCTGTGAAGTGAAAACCATTTCCGGTGACTACCTCTTGAAGCTCATCAACAGAATGCCAAGAGTGTGCAAAGCAGTCATCAAAGCAAAAGGTAGCTCCTTTGAAGAACCTAGAACATAAGACATATTTTCAGTTGTTTCACAATTTTTTGTTAAGTATATAATTCCACATATTTTAATTCATAGTTTTGATGTCTTCAGTGTGAATTTACAATTTTCATAGTAATGAAAATACAGAAAAATCTTTAAATGAGGTGTGTTCAAACTTTTGGTCTGTACTGTATATATACAAAAATAATAAAAAAAAGTTGGATTACTCTTCCCTTGACTCTACCAGCCATACCGCTTACTCCTCCTCTTCCTCCACTTGGACCTATGCCTTGTGGTTCTAGATAGCCAATTTTAGTTTTCTGAAATCTAGATTGTTTAAATTATTTCCATAACTAAATGCAAAAAAAAACTAAAAACAAAAAAATTGGATTACTTCTCCCTTGACTCTTCCACCCACACAAAAATAACAAAAAAAAGTTGGATTACTACTCCCTTGACTTTTCCACCAATACCGCCACGTTCACCTCTTCCTCCACTTGGACCTATGTCTTATGAGATAGAAAGAGAAAAAAAAATTATAATATATACCAAAAAAAGTTTGATTACTTCTTCTTTGCATCTTCCATCCATACCACCACGCCGACCTCTTCCTCCACTTGGACCTACACCTGGTTATAGATTGCTAGCTTTAGTTTTGTAAATTCTAGATTATTTTATGACAGTTTCATAAAAAAATCAGAGAAAAAGAAAAAAAATAGTCTTGGATTACTCCTTCCTTGACTTTATTTATTTTACTCAGTTGTATAACTTCATTAATTTCACAGCGCTTTACAGACATTATTGCACAGTAGATGGCATCAAGTCAGTGTGTTAGTGTCTTCGGTACATGTGAAAACTGTCACCACATGTACTGGAGACAGGGATGTGTAAAAAAAAGGCCTAAAGGTACCGTCACATTTAGCGACGCTGCAGCGATCTAGACAACAATGCCGATCGCTGCAGCGTCGCTGTGTGGTCGCTGGAGAGCTGTCACACAGACGGCTCTCCAGCGACCAACGATGCCGGTCCCCGGGTAACCAGGGTAAACATCGGGTTACTAAGCGCAGGGCCGCGCTTAGTAACCCGATGTTTACCCTGGTTACCAGTGCTAATGTAAAAAAACAAACACTACATACTTACATTCCGGTGTCTGTCCCCCGGCGCTGTGCTTTCTTGCACTGACTGTGAGCGCCGGCTGGCCGTAAAGCACAGTGGTGACGTCACCGCTGTAATCTGCTTTATGGCTGGCTGGCGCTGACAGTGCAGGGAAGCAGAACGCCGGGGGACACGACAGACACCGGAATGTAAGTATGTAGTGGTTTTTTTTTACATTTACACTGGTAACCAGGGTAAACATTGGGTTACTAAGCGCGGCCCTGTGCTTAGTAACCCGATGTTTACCCTGGTTACCAGGGAAGACATCGCTGAAGTGGCGTCACACACGCCGATTCAGCGATGTCTGCAGGGAGTCCAGCGACGAAATAAAGTTCTGGACTTTCTGCTCCGACCAACGATGGCACAGCAGGATCCTGATCGCTGCTGCGTGTCAAACACAACGTTATCGCTAGCCAGGACGCTGCAACGTCACGGATCGCTAGCGATACCGTTCAGTGTGAAGGTACCTTAACCAAAAGTTTTTATAATCTTCAATTGTGTTGGTGGGGTTATGTACAGCTAACTATATTTTTCTTCTCTTATGCAACCATGCCTGTGATAGTACTATGTAAAAAGCCATTGTGTGTATTCTTTAACCCATATCTGTGGGATTACTGTGCCAAAATCAGCTGTGAGAATTCTCCAACAAGTATCTATGGGAATGTTGTGCCTTTAAGACGCTGTGTGTAATCTGCAACCCTGCCTGTGGGGGTTCTGTGCCCTATTGTCTGGTTGAGAACTTTTTAATCAGCTTCTCTGGGGAAAATGTGAAACATATTCTAGGGGTGAAATGTTTAATCAGATTCTCTGGGGAAATGTGGAAACATGCTCTGTGAGTGAAATTTGATATCAGCTTCTGTGGGAGAAATGTGGAACCATGTTCAATGAGTAAAATTTGTTATTAGCTTCTGTGGAGGGTACTTGGCCCAGGGTCAGATATACCGCTGGTGCAAGGTGGCTAATACTGAGAGCAATCTGGCCTATTTCTCAGAGCCTGAGGCTCTGAGGGTCCCATGGCCAGAGTGTGCTCATCATACACGGGAGGCAACGAGTGATCCCTGAAGCTATGCAGTCTATGGAGAAAATGGTAGCAGAACGGAGCTTCAGAGATCCATCCTCTGCTTCCTGCCAGGCGCTTTCTCCCTGACACAAGCGCACATGACTTGATGACATCAGCAAGCAGCAGTGCACACCTGTGTCAGAAAAAGTTGCTGGTGATGACTATGCTGCGGGGGAACGGACAGAGAGGTGAATGAGAGGTGAATGTTGATGTGCTTTTATTTTTTTAACCAATACACTGGGGAAAATAATGATTAAGTTTGGGAGAGGAAACTGAGTCGTGGTGGGGACAACAATGATGAGGGTGGAGGAGAGGACACTAAGGTGTGGTAGGGGAAAACACTGATGAGAGTGGTGGAGAGGAAACTAAGGTGTGGTCGGGAGAACACCAATGAGGATGGGAGAGAGGACACTAAGGTGTGGTGGGGGAGAACAATGATGGTGGTGACTGAGAGAACAGTGAGGTGTAATGGAGGAGAAGAATTATAGGGGTGGAGGAGAGGACACTAATGTGTTGTGGGGGAGAACAATGATGGGGTGGTGGAGAGGACACTTAGATGTGGTGGTGGAGAACACTGATGAGGGTGGAGGATAGGACATTAAGGTGTGGTGGGGAGAATAATGTTGAGGGTGGAGGAGAGGACACTAGGGTGTCGTGGGGTAAAACACTGATGAGAGTGGTAGAAAGAACACTAAGGTGTGGTGGGGAGAATACTAATGAGGATGGGGAGAGGACACTAAGGTGTGTTGGGGGAGAAGGATGATGGGGTGGGTCAGAGAACACTGAAATGTGGTGGATGAGAAAAATTATAGGAGTGGAGGTGAGAACACTAAGGTGTGGTGGGGAGAGCAATGATGGGGGTGATGGAGAGTACACTAAGGTGTGGTGGAAGAGAACAATGATGAAGAGAATAATGATGAAGGTTGGAGAGAAGACACTGAGGTGTGGTGAGGGAGAATCATGATGAGGGTGGGGGAGAAGACACTGAGGTGTGGTATGGGAGAACAAAAGGGGTGGTGTATAGGACACTGAGGTATGCTGGGGGAGAACAATGATGGAGATGGTGAAAATGACACAGGTGTGGTGGGGAGAACAATGATGAGGCTGGTGGAGAGGACAATAAGTGGTTTGGGAAATTGGGATGGGAGTAAGAAGGACTTATAATGGGCTTATGAACAGGTGAACGGAGAGGAGAACGTTATATACGAATGTAAAATGAATTGGGTGGTGGAAGAGGGTTCTGAGCCCCTGTTAGCATCCTCCCCCAATCTTAGAATTCATTATGAGACTATCAGAGACTTTAAATTTATTGGGGAGTGGGAGACGAGGGGGTAAGGTGCATAGGACACTTTATAATTAATTGAAAGGTGGAGAAGAGGCTGTCAGAGACGTGTAATGAATTGGGAGGTGACAGAGGATGTTAAGGACCTTATAGTGCATTCTCACATCCTCAAATTCATTATTATGCTATCAAGGACTTACAATGACTTATGAGGGGACCCAGGACAGGAACTAAAGCTATGAGCACATGTTCAGGATTTGCAGGAGACAATTCTGCTGCATATCCTAATGTGTTGGCAGGAAGAAAGTTGCATAATATACATTTATTTTTTGCAACATACGCTGCAAGAATTGACATTATACAGATTTTAGTTGGCTGCGAATCTGCAAGTAAAAGATAAGCAACATGTGTTAGGTGTTGAGTTCCCACAGCTGCACAGGGAAATCTCGAACCATGTCCGCTGCAGTCTCCCATTCTCCTCCAGCCGCAGTGGAACCTGCTCAGCAGAGACATCGATCCCAGCGTCTGGCACAAGCTGTTACTGTGCGCTTGGTTACTGCTGCTTTTCCAGGCTCCGCCCCTGTAACCAGCACTAGTGTTGAGCATTCCGATACTGCAAATATCGGGTATCGGCCGATATTCGCGGTATCGGAGTTCTGATACTGAGTTCCGATACTTTTGCAATATCGAATACCGGAATCGGAAGTTCCCATAATGCAATGAGCCAGTTTGATTTAATTCAGCCAATGAATAATCCTAAGAAGTGTGGGCACATCCTGTTATGCATTTTAGGCATGCAACTAATGGCATGGCTGTGATTGGCTGCTGAAATTATGTCAAGATGCACTATAAAAGCTGCTGCCACCATTTTGGGTTTACTCTGCTGTGCATTCAGTTAGGGACAGGACGCTGTTGTTCTGACTGAGGGACAGTTTGAGATAGCGATTTGCTTCATTGTGCTTTACCCAGGCTACTTTAGCAACCGCTGTGTGAGAAGCTTTTTTTTTGCCTTGCAGCGCTGTTCACGGCTGTCTGCAAGGTCTCTGTGTGTGAGTGCATCTCTCGCTGTAGTCTGTTCTGCAGCCACATCTGTTTGTAGTCCGCTCAGCATGCGTCACTGCCTCATACTGTTACATTGTCCTTTTTTGCATTAAGGTACCTTCACACTGAACAACTTTCCAATGAGAACAACAGCGATCCGTGACGTTGCAGCGTCCTGAATAGTGATCTCGTTGTGTTTGACATGCAGCAGCGATCAGGATCCTGCTGTGACATCGCTGGTCGTAGCTGAAAGTCCGGAACTTTATTTGGTCGTCAGGTCAGCGTGAGTCGTCATGTTTGACAGCAAAAGCAACGATGCCTGCAATGTTTCATCATGGAGCGAACAACCAGCGAGAACGATAAGTACGTCACTGGATCGCTGCTGCATCATTCTGCTGTTGCCGGTGTCTGACGTCTCCTTGCGTCCTAAACAGCGACGCAGCAGCGAACGGCTCGTTGTCTATATCGATGCAGCGTCGCTTAATGTGACGGTACCTTTAGTGCTGCTGCACAATTTTCCTGATTATTCCTATTAGTGTGGTTCCATCCGTATCCAGCTAGATTGCGTGCAAACACTATACAGGAGTATATAGAGGAGCCTTTCTGCAGCCTTGTGCCCTGCAGCCCCAGCCAGATTAATATCGGTCTATTTTTTGGAGCCTCGTTTATTGCATTGTAGATTACCTTCCTGCATTGTAATAGCTACAAAAAGTTTGTGATACTATCGGTTTTACATCTTTGGGCACATCCAGTGTCTTTTTGTGAAAAAAAAAAAAGTTAATAAAGTTCACCAAACACTCCACTTTACAGTTGTGTAGGCCACATTAGCTCATATTAAATTCTAGTCCACACTTTATAAAATAAGTGTTTCTTAGACCTGTTAGCAGCTGTTCATGAATACTAGTACTTTTCTGCCTATCTTTATCAGTCTACCAATATGACGAAAGCACGGAGTAAGGCACGTGGTCGTGGGTGTGGAGTTTCTGCAGGGAGAGGACGTGGGGATTCTGTGCCTGCTGCGGGCACCAGTGACTCAGCATACCCCAGTTTTACCAGGGCAGGGAACAGTCCTTTATGCACAGCTTTGTAAGTGTTTGCCGTACCCCACTGCTGCTGGATGAACAAATTGAAGCTGTTGTCGGATGGATGGCAGCTAACACATCGACTTCTTTTAGAGCCACATCCTCTCAGGTCCAGAGCACTGAAGAGCACCCATTTATCTCTTCACCACCTGATAAATTGCCCAGGCAGTCAGAGAGCCCTGGACAGGAGCCATCTCTACTTCTGTTCTCTGAATCTCTTGGCTTGGAAAGAGGGGGCCAGCCAAGCAGCATTCAAGAAATTGAAGAAGAGGCAGTATGCAGTGATGCGCAACTGCTTTGTCTCTCTGAATCTGAAGAGATGGGTGGGCCAGTGCCTTAGGTCAGCACACTTCAGTACGCATCTGATGATGAGACTCAGGTGCCACTTTCTGGTGCGTACTATGCTGCCAAGACTACCAAGGAGAAGCAGTTGTTGGAAGAGGGTAATGTAGATGATGAGGTCCTTGACTTGAGGTACATGGCGTGAGGTACAGGAAGGTGGTGGGAGCAGCTCTGAGGAAGAGATTCCCCGAATGGCCCAAAAAGGAAGGAGAGGGAGGGGGCAAACTGGGTTGCCTGTAGCCGCCACTTCGGCACCCATTAGAAGCATGCCTCTTCCTAAACCCAAAACGGGCGCTCCCAAGACTTGCAGTGCCTGGTCATTTTTTGACACAGTTGCAGATGACATTTGCTTTGTCAAATGCAAGCTGTGTAATCAGAAAGTCAAAAGAGGGAAAAGTGTCAGCAACCTCAATACCACAAATATGTGGAAACATGTGCGGACCAAGCACGTGACACACTGAAGAACTAGACCAACCTACAGCGCCACCTACCACCTCTTCAGCGCGTGTTGTAGCCTCTTCCTCCAGCTCACACACAGCTGGCTCGGCTTCCTCACAGGATCGCCATGGAAGAACCTCTGGCACTGTTGTACAGAGACCTAGTGTAATTCCACCCACAGCACCACATTCCCTGTCATCCTCACACTCCCAGGCCAGTCTACAGCCATCAATGGCACAGGCATGGTAGAAAAGCCACCTGTAATCGGCAAACCACCCACAAGCACAGGCTCTGAATGCTGGCATTGCAAAACTACTGTCTCTTGAAATGCTCTCATTCAGGCGGGTGGAGACTGACACCTTCTGTAACTTTATGGCATTGGCAGTCCCACAATACAATGTGCCAAGCCGCTTTTATTTCAGCAGGAAAGCTGTCCCTGCCCTGCAAAAGCATGTGGAGGGAAACATTAAACATGCACTACTAAACGCCGTCAGTAGCAAAGTCCACCTGACCACCGATGCGTGGACTGATTACCATGGACAGGGACGATACCTTTTCCTTACTGCCCATTGGGTAAATGTTGTGGAGCCAGGTACAGATCTTGAGAGTGGTGCTGTACGTGTTCTGCCAACTCCAAGAATTGCAGGAATCCAGTCTGTACACATTGACTCCTCCTCATACTCAAGTTCCTCTGAATCAGTGCTGCAGGAGCATCACAGTCCACCTCCACATGGACCCGTGAACGCTTACCTGTTACGACCGATATGAGCACAGCAGTGGCCAAACGTCAACAGGCTGTATTGAAATGAATTTCTTTTGGCAATCGAAGCCACACAGCGCAGGAGCTCTGGAATGCCATCAAGCAGGAGAGCGACATGTGGTTTGTGCCAGCGAATCTCCAGCCAGGCATGGTAGTGTGTGACAATGGCCGAAATCTGGTGGCAGCTCTGGGCCTAGGCAAACTCACTCACATCCCATGTCTGGCACATGTGCTCGACTTGGTCATGCAGAGTTTTTTGAAGGACTATCCGGATCTCGAAGCACTGCTGCACAAGGTCCACCTAGAGTGCGCTCACTTGCGGTGTTCCAGTATGGCAAGATCGCGCATTGCAGCTCTGCAGCGCCGATTCCGCCTTCCGGAACATCGCATCATATGTGACCTACCCACCAGGTGGAATTCAATGTTACATATGTTGAAGCGGTTGCGTGAGCAGCAGGCAGCAGTAATGGAGTACCAGCTGCATCAGGCGCAAAAAAGTCACACTGCTCACCGTTCACACTTCACCACCACTGAGTGGGCCTCCATGAAGGACATCTGCCATGTTTTGCGTGCCTTCGATGAATCCACGCGGATGGCGAGTGCAGATGATGCACTAGTCAGCATGACTATCCCCCTTATCTGCCTGCTTGAAGAAACACTGCAAGCACTAAGGGAGGAGGTTGTGGAAGAGGTGGAGGAGGAGTCACAAATGCCATCTGCTTCTGGACAGTCTGCACAACGTGGTTCCTCACAAAGGCCTAGGCAGGGGACACTTTGTGAGGAGAATGAGGAGGAGTCAATGGAGGAGGAAGACATCTGTTCTAGAGGAGGGAGTTACACAATGCTCTAGTAGTCAGTATGTAGAGCAAGGGTGGGGTGATGCAGAGCAGGCAGAGATAATGCCTCAAGCAGGAGACAGCATTTCTTGGCCAGTTGGCAATCTGCAGTACATGGTTGATTTCATGCTGCAGTGCCTGAGAAACGACCGCCGCATCGCCCACATTCTCAACATGGCTGATTATAGGGTGTACACCCTCCTAGATCCTCGCTACTGGGACAACATACAAAATCTCATAACACCGTTAAACAAGGAGCATAAATTGCGGGAGTACCAAGACACACTGGTGCATTCCATCATGTTCTCCATTCCAACCGACAGCAGTGCTGCTAGTGCTTTACAAAGCAGCTCAGTGAGTCGAGGCAGTGGAGGAAACTCTGCACAAAGAGGGAGCTGAAGCAGCGCCTCAGCACAAGGCAAGACCAGTATGGCCCAAATGTGGCAAAGTTTTGTGTCCCAGCCACAAATGTCTACACCATCACAGACGGCTCCAGTCAGCAGGAGGCAACAATTCCGTCAGATGGTGACAGACTACATGTCTTGCCCTCTCAGTGTTCTCCCACAAGGCTCTTCCCCCTTCAAGTTTTGGGTCTCTAAGCTGGATACATGGCCAGAGCTTAGCCAGTATGCATTGGAGGTGCTGGCTTGCCCTGATGCCAGTGTATTATCGGAACGCGTCTTTAGTGCCGCAGGTGGTGTACTAACAGACCGTTGCAAGCGACTATCCACCAATAACATTGACCGGCTTACTTTTCTGAAAATAAACAAGGCCTGGATCTCGCAGGATTTTGCCAGTCCTCTTCCAGATTAAATAATTGGCTGGCAACAGTATCCAGGTCTCCTGTTGTGTTCATGCTTCCACCACATGAACTGTAATCCCTGGGCTCCAACACCGCCAGTTGCTGCTCAGAAGTGCCATCTGCACAGTCAACACTTGCTGCCATGTTATTGGGGTTCAGTAACGTCAGTTGATCCCCTGCTGTGTATCCGGCAATTTCTCCTGCTCCGTCCACACTCACACTACTACATATATTAAACTTGCTTCAATTAGGCCTCTGGCTACACTCTGCTTCTAGCATTGACTCTGGGCTGCAACACTGCCAGTTGCTGCTCAAAAGTGCCGTCTGCACAGTCAACACTTGCTCCTGTGTTATTGGGGTTCAGTAACGTCAGCTGATCCCCTGCTGTGTGTGTGGCAATTTCTCCTGCTCCCTCCACATTCGCACTACTACAGATATTAAACTTGCTCCTATTAGGCCTCTGCCTACACTCTGTTTCTAGCATTGACCCTGGGCTCCAACACTGCCAGTTGCTGCTCAGAAGTGCGGTCTGCACAGTCAACACTTGCTGCCATGTTATAGGGGTTCAGTAATGTCAGCTGATCCCCTGCTGTGTATCTGGCAATTTCTCCTGCTCCGTCCACACTCACACTACTACAGATATTAAACTTGCTTCAATTAGGCCTCTGGCTACACTCTGCTTCTAGCATTGACTCTGGGCTGCAACACTGCCAGTTGCTGCTCAAAAGTGCCGTCTGCACAGTCAACAATTGCTCCTGTGTTATTGGGGTTCAGTAACGTCAGCTGATCCCCTGCTGTGTGTGTGGTAATTTCTCCTGCTCCGTCCACACTCACACTACTACAGATATTAAACTTGCTCCAATTAGGCCTCTGCCTACACTCTGTTTCTAGCATTGACCCTGGGCTCCAACACTGCCAGTTGCTGCTCAGAAGTGCCGTCTGCACTGTTAACACTTGCTGCCGTGTTATTGGAGTTCAGTAACGTCAGCTGATCCCCTGCTGTGTGTGCGGCAATTTCTCCTGCTCCCTCCACATTCGCACTACTACAGATATTAATCTTGCTCCTATTAGGCCTCTGCCTACACTCTGTTTCTAGCATTGACCCTGGCCTCCAACACTGCCAGTTGCTGCTCAGAAGTGCGGTCTGCACAGTCAACACTTGCTGCCATGTTATAGGGGTTCAGTAATGTCAGCTGATCCCCTGCTGTGTATCTGGCAATTTCTCCTGCTCCGTCCACACTCACACTACTACAGATATTAAACTTGCTCCATTTAGGCCTCTGCCTACACTCTGTTTCTAGCATTGACCCTGGGCTCCAACACCGCCAGTTGCTGCTCAGAAGTGCCATCTGCACAGTCAACACTTGTTGCCATGTTATTGGGGTTCAGTAACATCAGCTGATCCCCTGCTGTGTGTGTGCAGCAGTTTCTCCTGCTCCTTCCACATTCACACTACTACAGATATTAAACTTGCTCCAATTAGGCCTCTGCCTACACTCTGTTTCTCCGTTAATCCCTGGGCTCCAACACTGCCAGTTGCTGCTCAGAAGTGCCATCTGCACAGTCAACACATGCTTCAGTGTTATTGGGGTTCAGTAAAGTCAGCTGATGCCCTGCTCTGTGTGCGGCAATTTCTCCTGCTCCCACCACATTCATACTGTTACATAGCTGTTTCCGGGTATGTTTGCCTCCAATACATTGTCCTGTTGGGTTGTGGTTGGGTTAGCCGACTCTATGATGTCTGCAGCTTAGGTGTTTCCTATGTGAGCTGCGGGATCTGGCAATGAAGGCTTGTTCCGTAAAGCCAATAGGACAAGCTCCCCTTGTAGCACTGTGGGTTTTCGGTAACTCCGGCCGGCTCGCAGCCTTGCAATTTTTTTTTCATGTGGACTTTCTGCTGCCTCTCTGAGTTCCAGAACCATTGGCTGGTTCTTTGGAAGTCAATCTTGAATAGGTCCCCCTGGGTTCCAGTACTGTCAGCTGGTTCCAGGCAGAGCTTTTAGCTTTTGTGCCTCCTTCTCGGTATCCGAGTTCCACCAATGTCTGGTGGTCCTTGGTAGTGCTTCCTGGCATGGGTACCTCTTACTTAGTAACTGGGTTCCAGTACCATCAGCTGGTCCTCAGTAGTTCCATTGGCTCTTGTACCTTCTGCTACCCATCCTGGTTCCAGTACCGTCAGCTGGTTCCAGGCAGAGCCTTTGGCTTAGGTGCCTCCTTCTCGGTATCCAAGTTCCACCAACGTCTGGTGGTCCTTGATAGTGCTTTATGGCACGGGTACCTCCTGCTTAGTAACCGGGTTCCAATACCATCAGCTGGTCCTCGGTAGTTCCATTGGCTCTTGTACCTTCTGCTACCCATCCTGGTTCCAGAACCGTCAGCTGGTTCTCGGCAGTGTCTTTAGCTCTTGTACCTTCTGCTACCCATCCTGGTTCCAGTACTATCAGCTGGTTCCAGGCAGAGCCTTTGGCTTAGGTGCCTCCTCGGTATCCGAGTTCCACCAACATCTGCTGGTCCTTGGTAGTGCTTTCTGGCACAGGTACCTCCTGCTTAGTAACCGGGTTCCAGTACCATCAGCTGGTCCTCGGTAGTTCCATTGGCTCTTGTACCTTCAGCTACCCATCCGGGTTCCAGAACCGTCAGCTGGTTCTCGGCAGTTCCTCAGCCTTCTTGTACCTTCTGCTACATTTCCAAGTTCAAGCTTTTTGAAATGGTTTTTGGTAATCACTCTGGATCTCCCTGACGACGACTTTAAAGATGACGACCCTGAAGACCACCCCGAAGAAAATGACGACCCCGAAAATGACGACCCTGGAGACGACGACCCTATAGACCACCCCGCCGAAGAAGACGACGACCCAGAAAATGACGACCCTGGAGACGACGACCCTGAAGACCACACCGAAGAAGACGATGACCCTGAAAACGACGACCCTGGAGATGACGACCCTGAAGACCACCCCGAAGAAGACGATGACCCCGAAGATGACGACCCTAAAGACTACCCCAAAGAAGACCAAGAAAATTACCCTGAAGAAGATGACCAAAAGGACAAATAACAAGAAGACAACCACCAAGATACAGAAGAACAAGAGACAGAAGACCAAGAAGCAGAAGAAAAAGAAGCTGCAGAACAAAAAGCAGAAGAACATTAAGCATAAGACTAAAAATCAGAGCAAAAGATATTATCTAAATTATAAGCAGAAGAAGACTGAGCAGTGTATGGGGGTGAGTCCGTTCCTCCTCGTGATGCCCCTGGAAAATACCTGCTGTTGCAGGCAAAACTGAACACGGACAAATCCTGTTGTAAATCTTTTGTGACAGGCAGAACGGAAGGTGTAATCTTCAAACTTTTAGAGATAACAACTACAGGAATGCCTGTCACAAATAAGAATATGATGAAGAAGAAGAATATGAAGAAGAGGAGGAAGTAGAATATGAAGAAGAATAATCGTTGAATAAGAAGAATATGAAGAATCTAAAAAAGAATAATAGGAAGAAGGTGAAGAAGAAGAAGATGAATAAGGTGAAGAAGTTGATGAAAATGATGCTGCTGCTGAGGATGATGAAGGAGAAATTGTGGGAGAAGTAAAAAAGGTGAAGAGCATGGAAGTAGTGAAACATAAATATTTGACAAAATATAAAAAAGCTTAACATAGTCAATATCTTTGTAACTCCGAACGTCTTAAAAATAAATTAATTCCTGCTATTCCATTTGATTTGGCTAAACCTCTATGCCTTTAATGTCTCATCCACCTCCCCCAATATATTCTACATTATTCTTAGTTGTTTCCTTTATATAGAATTAACCTACAAAGAAAGAAATGGTTTATTTTAATTCCGATATTTCTTTCCCACTGACTTGCATTGGTTTCCGGTATCAGAATTGGCGATACCAGATATTTTTGGGGTATCGGGCCGATCCAATCCGATTCGATATTTCCTGATATCAGAAGGTATCGCTCAACACTAGCCAGCACTGATCAGTGGCGAGCAGATGTTCCAGGGATTATGTCCTGCTTTTCCCCTACTGAGCATGCCCACTGTTGTGAGTTCTGTTTTTGGGCTCCCTCTGGTGGTTACTGATGGTACTGGGTGACTTGTCTTTCCTGGGTTTCTGGGTTCCACCTGTTCCATCAGCATATGGGAGTTTCCTATTTAACCTGGCTTTGCTGGCATTTCCTCACCGGTTAGCAATGTATCCAGTGTGTCTTGTTACCTCTGCTCCCTGCTCCTAGAACCTTCTGGACAAGCTAAGTTTGGATTTTCCTGTTTTGTGTTTTGCTTAATTTGGTTTTTAGTCCAGCCTGCAGATATGTGATTCTCTGCTGCTGGTTGCTCTAGTGGGCTGAAATTGCTTTTCATGTACCATGAGTTGGCACATGAGTTCAAGTAATTTCAGGATGGTTTTTTGAAGGGTTTTTCGCTGACCGCGCAGTTCACTTTTGTATCCTCTGCTATCTAGCTTTAGCGGGCCTCATTTTGCTGACACTGTTTTCATACTACGTATGTGCTTTCCTCTCATTTCACCGTCATTATATGTGGGGGGCTGCTATTTGCTGTGGGGTATTTCTCTGGAGGCAAGAGAGGTCTGTGTTTCTTCTGATAGGGGAAGTTAGATCTTCGGCTGGAGCGAGACGTCTAGGATCATCGTAGGCACGTTCCCCGGCTACTTTTATTTGTGTGTTAGGTTCAGGGTCGCGGTCAGCTCAGGTTCCATCGCCCTAGAGCTTGTTTGTATCTGTGCTTGTCATTTTTGTGATCCCCTGCCATTGGGATCATGACAGCCCACGGGTCAACCTCTCATTGGAGAAGGGGGTCACATGCTCAGGTCCGGTAGCTGCTCCTAATAGATCGCTAGGAAGGTCCTGGAGAGCTACAGCTATAAAAGATTTGCATGGTCGCACAGCCATGCGCTAGTAGAAATCAGTTTTTGTGTGTGTGTGTGTGGATGTATATCTGGTGAAAGCTCCGAATCAATCCCATCCCTAGTGTTGATGAATATTCGCGAATGTTGGAGCTGTCTAGCACCAGTTAGTGCCATCCAGCACCATGCATAATCTACAGCGTCTTTCAGCAGCATTAGCCAGTGCGGCACAGTGTGCAACCAATGCGCTTACCCATCCCTAGTTAGGGCGGTTAGTGGTGTTCGCCAGAGCGGCGCTGCACGCACCCAGTGCGCTAAACCTATTTTAGTTTAGTTTACTCCTGACACCACTGTAGAGGAGTTGAGCGCAGGAGGTCCCAAGGGACTCTGACCCCGAGTCTTGGGGCAGAGTTCTGTGACTCTGTGCAGTATCGCAGCCCTGTGATGCAACAGGGTTCGATTCCTTCATACCGGGTGAAGCTAACCCGTGTGTGTTTTCTCTTAAAACCGCCATATAATCTGCCATTACCGAGCAGCAGGTGACTTCTCTGCACGGTGGACCTCGGACTGCGAACACATCTTATATCGCCTCTTATTTATATTTGGTGTGTTCCACCAGTCCTAACATTATACTAGCGCCAGGTTCTGGCTAGTAATGATGGAAGAACAGTGACTACAGTGGTACATCCAGCAGCTGGAGGGCAGATTGGCGGCTATCAAGCGCAACTTCACCTGTGGAGGTTACCGCAGTTGCTGTTCAGGCTGCTAGCGTGGCTGCAGCTAGTTTGTCCACTGCCACCGCTGCTTCGACATTATCCCGTCTTCCATTGCCAGACAAGTTTGCTGGTGACAGCAAACTGTGTAGGGGATTCATGAGCCAGTGTGCTATATATATCTTGAGCTCCTGGCTGCATGTTTTCCCATGGAGTGGGCTAAGGTGAGATTTATTATATCCCTCTTGTCGGACAGGGCCTTGGAGTGGCCTACACTGCTGTGGGAGCGCAACGATCATGTGGTGCAGAGTGCTCTGTGGTTCTTGAGCACTCTGAAGCAGGTCTTTTTCAGTTGTGTCACCTCGTGTCATCCATGATATGGCGCTCCAACTGCTGGCATTGACACAGGGTTCGTCCATGGTCAGCCATTTTGCTGTCCACTTTTGGACTTTGGCATCTGAGCTGGAGTGGCCAGATAAAGTCCTCATCCCGGTATTCTGGAGGGGACTAGCTGACCATGTGAAGGACGCCTTGGCCACTAGGGAGATTCCTGCCACACTGGAGGAGCTAATAGCAATATCTACCCTCATCAACCTTCGTTTTAACGAGCAAAGGT
This sequence comes from Ranitomeya imitator, assembly GCF_032444005.1. Classification (NCBI taxonomy): domain Eukaryota; kingdom Metazoa; phylum Chordata; class Amphibia; order Anura; family Dendrobatidae; genus Ranitomeya; species Ranitomeya imitator. Next base: position 83,203,770 of record NC_091282.1, read on the forward strand.
TGGAGCAAGCCCAGTGTAGGCAGAGGTTTCGGCTGGTTCCCATCTTCACCAAACCGCTGGAATCTCCGATCCAGGTGTCTGAGCCACATGAGACTATGGAGGTGACACGAGCGAGGTCTAAGTCGCTGACCGCTCGTGTACTCAAGGTCTGTCCTGTCTGCCAGCATTCGGGACATTATGCCAGAAAATGTCCCCAGTGGTTGGGAAAACGTCAGCGTCTAGTGGTTGTAGGAGGAGATACACTAGACACGGCTTCGTTTTCCTCCAAATTGTCCTGCAAGGGGACAAATACCAGAGGTCCATCCACTCTGGTAGAGCTTTGCGTGGATTCTGGGGCAGAGGGCAACTTCATGTCTTCTGCCTTCGCTCAATGGCATGCAGTACCCCTGGTGATTAGGGTTGAGCGAAACGGGTCGTTCATTTTCAAAAGTCGCCGACTTTTGGCAAAGTCGGGTTTCATGAAACCCGATCCGACCCCTGTGCGGGGTCGGCCATGCGGTACGCGACTTTCGCGCCAAAGTCGCGTTTCAATGACGCGAAAAGCGCCATTTCTCAGCCAATGAAGGTAAACGCAGAGTGTGGGCAGCGTGATGACATAGGTCCTGGTCCCCACCATCTTAGAGAAGGGCATTGCAGTGATTGGCTTGCTGTCTGCGGCGTCACAGGGGCTATAAAGGGGAGTTCCCGCCGACCGCCATGTTACTGCTGCTGATCTGAGCTTAGGGAGAGGTTGCTGCCGCTTCGTCAGAAGCAGGGATAGCGTTAGGCAGGGTCCATTAACCACCAAACCGCTTGTGCTGTAGCGATTTCCACTGCCCAACACCACCTTCGGTGTGCAGGGACAGTGGAAGCTACATTTTTTTTTTTTTCCCCTCAGCGCTGTAGCTCATTGGGCTGCCCTAGAAGGCTCCCTGATAGCTGCATTGCTGTGTGTACGCCGCTGTGCAAACCAACTGCTTTTTTCAAAGCACAAATCCTCTTGTTCCTTCCTTTCTGCACAGCTATCTTTTTGGTTTGTACACACTTTTTATTTAATTTGTGCATCAGTCCACTCCTTATTGCTGCCTGCCATACCTGGCTGAGATTACTGCAGGGAGATAGTAATTGAAGGACACTCCCTGTTTTTTTTTTTTTTTTTTGTGGGAGATTAAGATTGACATTTCTGCTAGAGTGCCATCCCTGTCTGTGTCATCTCTCACTCAGTGGGCCATAGAAAGCCTATTTATTTTTTTGCTTGATTTGGGTTATAAAATCTACCTGAAAAAATCACTACATCAATCAGTGGGAGAAAAATATTGGCCTCAGGGCTTGTGTGCCACTCTTGACTCCTGTGTGCATCATCACTCACTCAGTGGGCCATAGAAAGCCTATTTATTTTTTTGCTTGATTTTGGTTCTAAAATCTACCTGAAAAAATCACTACATCAATCAGTGGGAGAAAAATATTGGCCTCAGGGCTTGTGTGCCACTCCTGACTCCTGTGTGCATCATCACTCACTCAGTGGGCCATAGAAAGGCCTTTTTTTTTTTTTTTTTTGCTTTATTTGGGTTCTAAATTCTACCTGAAAAAATCAATAAATCAATCAGTGGGAGATTAATATTGGGCTTTGGGCTTGTGTGCCAGTCCTAAGCGTGCCATCTCTCTCTCTCAGATAGTGGGCCATAGAAAGCCTATTTATTTTTATTTTTTTTTATTGGGTTTATAAATTTTCCCTGGAAAAAAAAAAAAGTGGGAGATTAATATTGGCCTCTGGGCTTGTGTGCCAGTCCTGAGCGTGCCATCTCTCTCACAAATAGTGGGCCATAGAAAGCCTATTTATTTATTTTTTTTTGGTTTTATAAATTCTCCCTTAAAAAAAAAGGGAGATTAATATTGGCCTTTGGGCTTGTGTGCCAGTCCTAAGCGTGCCATCTCTCTCTGTCTCTCAGATAGTGGGCCATAGAAAGCCTATTTATTATTTTTTTTATTGGGTTTATAAATTTTCCCTGGAACAAAAAAAAAAAGTGGGAGATAAATATTGGCCTCTGGGCTTGTGTGCCACTCCTGACTCCTATGTGCGTCATCTCTCACTCAGTGGGCCATAGAAAGCCTTTTTTTGTTTTATTTGTTTTCTAAATTCTCCCTGAAAAAATCATTTTATTTTATTTGGTTTCTAAATTCTTCCTGAAAAAATCATTTTATTCTATTTTTTTTTCCTAAAGTCTCCCTGAAAAAAAAACAAAAAAAACAAATCAGTGGGAGATTAATATTGCCCTTTCTGCTTGTGTGCCAGTCTTGACTCCTGGGTGTGCCATCTCTCTCTCTCTCTCCAATTGTGGGCCATAGAAAGCCTATTATTTTTTTAGCTTGATTTGGGTTCCAAAATCTACCTGAAAAAATCACTACATCAATCAGTGGGAGATAAATATTGGCCTCTGGGCTTGTGTGCCACTCCTGACTCCTGTGTGCGTCATCTCTCACTCAGTGGGCCATAGAAAGGCCTTTTTTTTTTTTTTTTTTGCTTTATTTGGGTTCTAAATTCTACCTGAAAAAATCAATAAATCAATCAGTGGGAGATTAATATTGGCCTTTGGGCTTGTGTGCCAGTCCTAAGCGTGCCATCTCTCTCTCTCTCAGATAGTGGGCCATAGAAAGCCTATTTATTTTTATTTTTTTTTATTGGGTTTATAAATTTTCCCTGGAAAAAAAAAAAAAGTGGGAGATTAATATTGGCCTCTGGGCTTGTGTGCCAGTCCTGAGCGTGCCATCTCTCTCACAAATAGTGGGCCATAGAAAGCCTATTTATTTATTTTTTTTTGGTTTTATAAATTCTACCTTAAAAAAAAAAGGGAGATTAATATTGGCCTTTGGGCTTGTGTGCCAGTCCTAAGCGTGCCATCTCTCTCTGTCTCTCAGATAGTGGGCCATAGAAAGCCTATTTATTATTTTTTTTATTGGGTTTATAAATTTTCCCTGGAACAAAAAAAAAAGTGGGAGATAAATATTGGCCTCTGGGCTTGTGTGCCACTCCTGACTCCTGTGTGCGTCATCTCTCACTCAGTGGGCCATAGAAAGCCTTTTTTTGTTTTATTTGTTTTCTAAATTCTCCCTGAAAAAATCATTTTATTTTATTTGGTTTCTAAATTCTTCCTGAAAAAATCATTTTATTCTATTTTTTTTTCCTAAAGTCTCCCTGAAAAAAAAAAAAAAAAACAAATCAGTGGGAGATTAATATTGCCCTTTCTGCTTGTGTGCCAGTCTTGACTCCTGGGTGTGCCATCTCTCTCTCTCTCTCTCTCTCTCTCTCCAATTGTGGGCCATAGAAAGCCTATTATTTTTTTAGCTTGATTTGGGTTCCAAAATCTACCTGAAAAAATCACTACATCAATCAGTGGGAGATAAATATTGGCCTCTGGGCTTGTGTGCCACTCCTGACTCCTGTGTGCGTCATCTCTCACTCAGTGGGCCATAGAAAGCCTTTTTTTGTTTTATTTGTTTTCTAAATTCTCCCTGAAAAAATCATTTTATTTTATTTGGTTTCTAAATTCTTCCTGAAAAAATCATTTTATTCTATTTTTTTTTTCCTAAAGTCTCCCTGAAAAAAAAACAAAAAAAAACAAATCAGTGGGAGATTAATATTGCCCTTTCTGCTTGTGTGCCAGTCTTGACTCCTGGGTGTGCCATCTCTCTCTCTCTCTCCAATTGTGGGCCATAGAAAGCCTATTATTTTTTTTATCTTGATTTGGGTTCCAAAATCTACCTGAAAAAATCACTACATCAATCAGTGGGAGATAAATATTGGCCTCTGGGCTTGTGTGCCACTCCTGACTCCTGTGTGCGTCATCTCTCACTCAGTGGGCCATAGAAAGCCTTTTTTTGTTTTATTTGTTTTCTAAATTCTCCCTGAAAAAATCATTTTATTTTATTTGGTTTCTAAATTCTTCCTGAAAAAATCATTTTATTCTATTTTTTTTTCCTAAAGTCTCCCTGAAAAAAAAAAAAAAAATCAAATCAGTGGGAGATTAATATTTACATTTGTGCTTCAGTGACAGTCCTGCGTGTGTGGCATCTCTCTCATTTGTTGCCACCAACAACAGAGTGTGTAACATTGTGCCTGATTTTCGTTGTGGTCTCACTCACCTGTAAAGGGGTAGCTAAATCATACTGAAGTTATAGCTCACCGTGTAATTTGTGTGACAGCAACAAATACCGTTAGTTTGTTTACGTTTTTAAAACAATGAGGAAGTATGGTGGAAGAGGTCGTGGCCGGGGGCGTTCATTGTCAGCTGGTAATGAGGGTAGTGGTAGTGGTGGAGCATCAGCTGGTCGTGGGAAAAAAAATATTGCACCTAAGTCTGGAGCTGTGGAGCCAGGTTCGTCGTCTGGCTACACAAGGCCTCGAACGCTCCCTTTTCTGGGAGTAGGAAAACCGCTTTTAAAGCCGGAGCAGCAAGAGCAAGTTTTGGCTTATCTTGCTGACTCAGCCTCTAGCTCTTTTGCCTCCTCTCGTGAAACTGGTAAATGTCAAAGCAGCGCGTCGTTAGTGGATGTTCACGGTCAGGGACAAGTCGCTTCCTTGTCCTCTTCAGCAAAAACAACAACAGAGAAGAATGCAGCAGGCGACACAACGGGTTACTCCATGGAGCTCTTTACACATACCGTCCCTGGCTTAGAAAGTGAAGCAGTTAACAGTCCATGCCCATTACAAGTTGAATCTGACATGGAGTGCACTGATGCACAGCCACAGCCAGACTACTATGCTGGTCCTTTGACTCAGACCACAACATTGCCCTCGCAGGGTGCTGATCAAGAATCAGACCCTGATGAGACTATGTTGCCCCATCACGAACGCTATACCACCAACCGACACGGTGACACAGACGAAGTTGCACACGAGCTACAAGAAGAGGTAATAGATGACCCAGTTCTTGACCCCGATTGGCAGCCATTGGGGGAACAGGGTACAGGCGGCAGCAGTTCTGAAGCGGAGGAGGAGGGGCCGCAGCAGGCATCAACATCGCAACAGGTTCCATCTGCCGGGCCCGTATCTTGCCCAAAACGCGTGGCAAAGCTAAAACCTGTTGGAGGACAGCGTGGCCATCCGGTTAAAGCTCAGTCTGCAATGCCTGAAAAGGAATCCGATGCTAGAAAGAGTGCAGTCTGGCATTTTTTTAAACAACATCCAATTGATCAGCGCAAAGTCATCTGTCAAAAATGTTCAACTACCTTAAGCAGAGGACAGAATCTGAAAAGTCTCAATACAAGTTGCATGCATAGACATTTAACCACCATGCATTTGCAAGCCTGGACTAACTACCAAACGTCCCTTAAGGTTGTAGCACCCTCGGCCAATGAAGCTAGTCAGCAACGCAACATCCCTTCCGGCAGTGTAGGGCCACCATTTTCCGCACCACCTGCAGTATCTGTGCAGGTTTCTTTGCCAGGCCAAAGCCGTCAGGATCAGGGAATCACCAGTTTCGTAGTAGGAAACACTGCATCTAGGGCACCGGTGGCAACAATACCATCTCCCACCGTCTCTCAGTCTGCCATGTCCACCGGCACCCCCGCTAGTTCCACGATCTCCAGCTCTCCAGTCCAGCTCACCCTACATGAGACTATGGTTAGAAAAAGGAAGTACTTAGCCTCGCATCCGCGTACACAGGGTTTGAACGCACACATAGCTAGACTAATCTCGTTAGAGATGATGCCCTACCGGTTAGTTGAAAGCGAAGCTTTCAAAGCCCTGATGGACTACGCTGTACCACGCTACGAGCTACCCAGTCGACACTTTTTTTCCAGAAAAGCCATCCCAGCCCTCCACCAGCATGTTAAAGAGCGCATCGTCCATGCACTCAGGCAATCTGTGAGCACAAAGGTGCACCTGACAACAGATGCATGGACCAGTAGGCATGGCCAGGGACGTTACGTGTCCATCACGGCACACTGGGTAAATGTGGTGGATGCAGGGTCCACAGGGGACAGCAAGTTTGGGACAGTTCTGCCTAGCCAACGGTCTAGGAAACAATTGGCTGTAGCCGTTCGCACTCCCTCCTCCTCCTCTTCATCCTCCTGCAGAAGCGAGAGCTCGTCCACAGACCGCAGTCGCACAACCACTCCATCCGCAGCTGCCACTGTTGCACACCAGGTCTCCCATTATGGGGCAGCTACTGGCAAACGTCAGCAGGCTGTATTGGCTATGAAGTGTTTGGGCGACAACAGACACACCGCGGAAGTTCTGTCCGAGTTCTTGCAGAAAGAAACGCAGTCGTGGCTGGGCACTGTAGATCTTGAGGCAGGCAAGGTAGTGAGTGATAACGGAAGGAATTTCATGGCTGCCATCTCCCTTTCCCAACTGAAACACATTCCTTGCCTGGCTCACACCTTAAACCTGGTGGTGCAGTGCTTCCTGAAAAGTTATCCGGGGTTATCCGACCTGCTCCTCAAAGTGCGTGGACTTTGCTCACATATCCGCCGTTCGCCCGTACACTCCAGCCGTATGCAGACCTATCAGCGTTCTTTGAACCTTCCCCAGCATCGCCTAATCATAGACGTTGCAACAAGGTGGAACTCAACACTGCACATGCTTCAGAGACTGTGTGAACAGAGGCGGGCTGTTATGTTTTTGTGGGAGGATACACATACACGGGCAGGCAGTAGGATGGCAGACATGGAGTTGTCAGGTGTGCAGTGGTCGAAGATTCAAGACATGTGTCAAGTCCTTCAGTGTTTTGAGGAATGCACACGGCTGGTTAGTGCAGACAACGCCATAATAAGCATGAGCATCCCCCTAATGCGTCTGCTGATGCAAAGTTTGACGCACATAAAGGATCAGGCGTCTGCAGCTGAGGAAGAGGAAAGCCTTGATGACAGTCAGCCATTGTCTGGCCAGGGCAGTGTACAGGACGAGGTAGCGGGCGAAGAGGAGGAGGAGGACGAGGAGGATGATGGGGATGATTATATTTTTAATGAGGAAGCTTTTCCGGGGCCACTGGAAATTGGTGGCGCGGCAAGGCCGGGTTCTGGTTTTTTGAGGGACACAAGTGACGTGGATTTGCCTGAAACTGCCCCTCAACCAAGCACAACCGCAGATTTGAGAACTGGAACTTTGGCCCACATGGCGGATTATGCCTTACGTATCCTCAAAAGGGACACACGCATAACTAAAATGATGAATGATGACGATTACTGGTTGGCCTGCCTCCTTGATCCTCGCTATAAAGGCAAATTGCAAAATATAATGCCACATGAGAACTTGGAACTAATATTAGCAACCAAACAATCAACTCTTGTTGACCGTTTGCTTCTGGCATTCCCTGCACACAGCGCCCGTGATCGTTCTCACACGAGCTGCAGGGGCCAGCAGACCAGAGGAGTTAGAGGGGCAGAAATCAGAAGTGGCGTTGGCCAGAGGGGTTTTCTGACCAGGTTGTGGAGTGATTTTGCTATGACCGCAGACAGGACAGGTACTGCAGCATCAATTCAAAGTGACAGGAGACAACATTTGTCCAGTATGGTTACAAACTATTTTTCATCCCTTATCGATGTTCTCCCTCAACCGTCATTCCCATTTGATTACTGGGCATCAAAATTAGACACCTGGCCAGAATTGGCAGAATATGCATTGCAGGAGCTTGCTTGCCCGGCAGCTAGTGTCCTATCAGAAAGAGTATTCAGTGCTGCAGGTTCAATACTAACAGAAAAAAGGACTCGTCTGGCTACCCAAAATGTAGATGATCTAACCTTCATTAAAATGAACCACAACTGGATTTCGAAATCTTTTGCCCCACCTTGCCCGGCTGACACCTAGCTTTCCTATGAAAAGGTCTTGCCTGTGGACTATTCTGAATGCCTTTTCCAATCTCGTAATTTTCTGCACCTGATTGTCCAGCATACGACATGTTTACACCTCACTAAATGGCCAAACTCCCCACACGGGGCCGTGGTATCGACACTTGGCGACAGCACCCGTGAGAGTGCAGTTTGTCTGAAGAGGTGGGTGAGCCCGCTTTTGGTCGACGGCACTGCCACTGGGTCCCTCCTAGTACAATAAAGTGTCTCTAGCGGTGGTGGTGCGCACCCAACGTCAGACACACCGTTGTAATATGAGGGGCCCTGGGCCTGTACCGCCGGCCACAAGACAGTTTCCCCCCACCCCAGCTCAAACAGTGCTCTACCACTTGCAAAATTATCTCACAGCTCCACCAATGTTTAGTCTATGCGCTGACATCCTTCAATGCCTGCCACTGACAATACCATTGTATTGACATTTTTGTTATGTTAGGCCTTCGATGCCTGTCTGTGGTCACTCCTTCCACTAGGCCTCCACTGACCACACCACTGCTGCCCGTGTACCCCTGTAACCAATTTAAAATTGCCTACAGCCATGTGTTATTATTTTAGGCCTTCGATGCCTGTCTGCGGTCACTCCTTCCACTAGGCCTCCACTGACCACACCACTGCTGCCCGTGTACCCCTGGAACCAATTTAAAATTGCCTACAGCCATGTGTTATTATTTTAGGCCTTCGATGCCTGTCTGCGGTCACTCCTTCCACTAGGCCTCCACTGACCACACCACTGCTGCCCGTGTACCCCTGTAACCAATTTAAAATTGCCTACAGCCATGTGTTATTATTTTAGGCCTTCGATGCCTGTCAGTGGTCACTCCTTCCACTAGGCCTCCACTGACCACACCACTGCTGCCCGTGTACCCCTGGAACCAATTTAAAATTGCCTACAGCCATGTGTTATTATTTTAGGCCTTCGATGCCTGTCTGCGGTGACTCCTTCCACTAGGCCTCCACTGACCACACCACTGCTGCCCGTGTACCCCTGGAACCAATTTAAAATTGCCTACAGCCATGTGTTATTATTTTAGGCCTTCGATGCCTGTCTGCGGTGACTCCTTCCACTAGGCCTCCACTGACCACACCACTGCTGCCCGTGTACCCCTGGAACCAATTTAAAATTGCCTACAGCCATGTGTTATTATTTTAGGCCTTCGATGCCTGTCTGCGGTGACTCCTTCCACTAGGCCTCCACTGACCACACCACTGCTGCCCGTGTACCCCTGGAACCAATTTAAAATTGCCTACAGCCATGTGTTATTATTTTAGGCCTTCGATGCCTGTCTGCGGTCACTCCTTCCACTAGGCCTCCACTGACCACACCACTGCTGCCCGTGTACCCCTGGAACCAATTTAAAATTGCCTACAGCCATGTGTTATTATTTTAGGCCTTCGATGCCTGTCTGCGGTGACTCCTTCCACTAGGCCTCCACTGACCACACCACTGCTGCCCGTGTACCCCTGGAACCAATTTAAAATTGCCTACAGCCATGTGTTATTATTTTAGGCCTTCGATGCCTGTCTGCGGTCACTCCTTCCACTAGGCATCCACTGACCACACCACTGCTGCCCGTGTACCCCTGTAACCAATTTAAAATTGCCTACAGCCATGTGTTATTATTTTAGGCCTTCGATGCCTGTCTGCGGTCACTCCTTCCACTAGGTCTCCACTGACCACACCACTGCTGCCCGTGTACCCCTGTAACCAATTTAATATTGCCTACAGCCATGTGTTATTATTTTAGGCCTTCGATGCCTGTCTGCGGTCACTCCTTCCACTAGGCCTCCACTGACCACACCACTGCTGCCCGTGTACCCCTGGAACCAACATCAGAAAATATAAAAATAAGTATTTTGCTTATAAAAAAGAAAATACTGGAGAGATATCAAATGCAGACATTTTAACATTAAAAACAAACACATACAACAAAAATCTGGTACAGTACTAAAAATGGCCACCAGCTACAATAACTTTCTCCTGCAAGTAGTTAACTGAAAGGTTTTTTCAATTTTAAACACAGATATGGCATCCACCGAGTGTTGTCCTGTCGCGTCTTCTTTATATTATTGCCAAGAAGATGCAAAACAATGAAAATAATAAAATCATTATTTACCAAAAAAATAGAGTAAGTCAAAACCACATTGCAAATAAACATTCATTACAAATAAAGAAGCAGGGCGCGTCCGAGGGTGAGTATATACCTAATAAGAATATAATCACCCTCGGACGCGCCCTGCTTCTTTCCGACAGCCTTCCTTCCTAAGAATCAGCCCTTCCGTGGTGTAGAGAGAGGGTTTGTTACACTCCAAGGTGTTCCCCAGGTTGCCTTTCCTGAGCTTCGATCTTCCAGCTCTCGTTTAGTAGTTGTTGGAAACTACGCTGCATTGGGCCTACAAATTGGGTATGGGGTGTAGAGAGATGGTGTGTTCCACTCCAAGGTGTTCCCCAGGTTGCCTTTCCTGAGCTTCGATCTTACGGCTCTCGTTTAGTAGTTGTTGGAAACTACGCTGCATTAGGCCTACAAATTGGGTATGGGGTGTAGAGAGATGGTGTGTTCCACTGTAGAGAGATGGTGTGTTCCACTCCAAGGTGTTCCCCAGGTTTCCTCTCCATTGCTTCGATCTTCCGGCTCTCGTTTAGTAGTTGTTGGAAACTACGCTGCATTAGGCCTACAAATTGGGTATGGGGTGTAGAGAGATGGTGTGTTACACTCCAAGGTGTTCCCCAGGTTTCCTCTCCATTGCTTCGATCTTCCGGCTCTCGTTTAGTAGTTGTTGGAAACTACGCTGCATTAGGCCTACAAATTGGGTATGGGGTGTAGAGAGATGGTGTGTTACACTCCAAGGTGTTCCCCAGGTTTCCTCTCCATTGCTTCGATCTTCCGGCTCTCGTTTAGTAGTTGTTGGAAACTACGCTGCATTGGGCCTACAAATTGGGTATGGGGTGTAGAGAGATGGTGTGTTCCACTCCAAGGTGTTCTCCAGGTTGCCTTTCCTGAGCTTCGATCTTCCGGCTCTCGTTTAGTAGTTGTTGGAAACTACGCTGCATTAGGCCTACAAATTGGGTATGGGGTGTAGAGAGATGGTGTGTTACACTCCAAGGTGTTCCCCAGGTTTCCTCTCCATTGCTTCGATCTTCCGGCTCTCGTTTAGTAGTTGTTGGAAACTACGCTGCATTAGGCCTAAAAATTGGGTATGGGGTTTAGAGAGATGGTGTGTTCCACTGTAGAGAGATGGTGTGTTCCACTCCAAGGTGTTCCCCAGGTTTCCTCGCCAATGCTTCGATCATCATGCTCTCGTTTAGTAGTTGTTGGAAACTACGCTGCATTAGGCCTACAAATTGGGTATGGGGTGTAGAGAGATGGTGTGTTCCACTCCAAGGTGTTCTCCAGGTTGCCTTTCCTGAACTTCTATCTTCAGGCTCTCATTAAATTGTGGTTAAACGGAACAACTGCATTTGGCGTACTAGTTGGTTTGGAGCCTACTATCGGTGTCTGCCGCTCCTTGCTGTTCTCCTGGTTTCCTGTCCTGAAATTCCGTTTTCAGGCGCTCGTTAAGTAGTTGTTAATGTTAGACTGCATTTGGCCTACTAGTTGGGTTGGGGCCTACTATCGGTGTCTGCCACTCCTTGCTGTTCTCCTCCACTGAACAAAGCTGTGCCGCCTGTTTACTACTGTTGCCAATTTTGAACTGCATTTCGACTACTTACTGATTTGGGCCTACTCTCTGTGTCAGCCTCTCATTCCAGTTGTCCTCCACTGCAATGCCCCCTGATTAGTCCTGTGTTACCAATTTTGAACTGCATTTAGCCCACTTTATTCTTTGGGCCTATATCTGTGTTTCCTCCTCATCCTGCCCATTGCCCAGCCAGTGATAGATGAGTCTGCTGGTACATTGACCCATAATGCAACATTTCCCGTGCACGCTACACTGCAAGATTGTGACCCTGCTGAAAGTCAGGTCCCCCTTCCCGCATACCATACCACCTTACACGGGGACAAACAGGAAGGTGCAGATGAAAGTGCAGGTTCCTTCATCAGGTGGGGGGAGGAATACTAGTTGGCGACGTCACTGGCACAGGGCCTCTCATGGTACGCAAAAGTGTTGCTGCCGGTGGGAGGCGCCCCCGCCGTGCAAACACACCGCTGTACTTTGAGGGGCCCTGTGCCAGTGCCAATGCCAACGAGTGGGCCCCCCCTGCTTGCTCAGGTTCACAGCACTTGCAAAGTTGAAATACTTACCTCTCCCTGCTCCACTGCCGTGACGTGGTCCAGATTTACTGGGCCCACTAATTACTTGAACCAGCCCTACCCACCAGAACTTTAGCCAAATGACCCCCAATTTCAAATGCCTTCCAATTATTATAAGGTAAATTACGCTTGACAAGCTTCATTAAGAAGAATGGATGGTTTTGACATTAAAATGGGCACTCTAGGTGTTTTCCTGGCCCCCACTCACTGCCGACTATGCTGCCCCATTGACTTGCATTGGGTTTCGTGTTTCGGTCGATCCCGACTTTACGTCATAATCGGGCGATTTCACTCGACCCGACTTTTGAGATAGTCGGGTTTCGCGAAACCCGGCTCGACTCTAAAAAGGTCAAGGTCGCTCAACTCTACTGGTGATGCTTGCCAAACCAGTGATCGTACGAGTGGTGAATGGGCCGACACTGCCCTCACAGATAACACACCAGACCATCCCATTTACTCTATGTCACCATCCCATCAGGAGATTATCTCTTTACTTGTCATTCCTGAGTGAATTGATGAGGTCCTGTTAGGGATACCTTGGCTACGGTACCACTCCCCTCAAATTGAGTGGTCCACAGGGAGAATTTTGGGATGGAGTGAATCTTCTGAGGGTAGATGTCAAAGGGAATGCGTTCAGGTTGCTGCTACTGAGGTACCCGCAGATCTTTCTTCTCTCCCCAAGCACTATTGGCCCTATGCAGACATGTTCTCCAAGAGGGGTGCAGAGACTCTTCCGCCTCACCGCCCCATAGCTGTCCTATTTTCCTCTTACCTGGTGCTGAGCCTCCCCGGGGTCAAGTCTATCCGTTATCTCTCCCGGAAATGGAGCCAATGTCTCAGTACATCCAAAAGAATCTGGCAAGAGGATTCATTAGGAAGTCAGTGTCACCCGCAGGGGCTGGGTTCTTCTTTGTGCAGAAGAAGAATGGAGAATTATGTCCCTGCATAGACTGCAGGGGTCTTAACGCCATAACCATTAAGAATAAGTACCCTTTGCAACTTATATCTGAGCTCTTCGATAGTTTGCAGGGGGCGAGGGTATTTACTAAGCTTGATCTGCGGGGTGCTTACAACCTGATTCGCATCCATGAGGGGGACGAATGGAAGACGGCATTTAACACCAGGGATGGGCACTATGAATATCTGGTTATGCCCTTCGGGCTCTGTAATGCTCCTGCTGCTTTCCAAGACTTTGTGAACTATATCTTCCGGGATATGCTCTCCACCTCAGTTGTAGTCTATCTGGATGATATACTCATTTACTCTCCAGATATAGACTCCTACCGGAGAGACTGGAGAGATGTTTGCAAAGTCTTCAACCTCTTATGGGCAAACTCCCTCTATGCCAAGTTGGAGAAGTGTGTGTTTGAGCAGGAGTCCTTGCCTTTCCTGGCTACATCATTTCTGCCCGGGGTTGGCCATGGATCCTGCCAAGCTACAGGTTGTGATGGACTGGCAGGAACCCCATTCTCTCAAAGTGGTGCAATGCTTTATGGGGTTCATCAACTATTATCGCCAGTTCATTCCCCACTTCTCAACCTTGGTAGCTCCCCTAGTTACCCTCACCAAGAAGGGAGCTAATCCCAAATTGTGATCGGAGGAGGTCTCCAAGGCCTTCCTCTCGATCAAGTCACACTTCGCTAGCGCTCCCATTTTACATCACCCCGATGTTGATGAATTGTAATATTTCACCACATTTCATAGGTGAAATATTACAAATTGCTCTGATTGGCTGTTTCACTTTCAACAGCAAATCAGACCGATCGTAGCCATGGGGGGCGAAGCCACCCCCCTGGGCTGAAGTACCACTCCCCCTGTCCCTGTAGGTCTGGTGAAATTACAGTTCACCCTTTCAACCGACCTGCAGGGATGCGATCATTCTGTGACACAGCATATACATCACAGGTTGGATTGTCACTGACTTTCATGACACATACGCTGTGTCACAGTTCGGGAAGGGGTTAATTCCTGCAGTACTCAGGGGTTTATCCCATCTGGGCCCGGAGATCTGTCAATTTTAGTGATTTTTAGACGCCGCCGTACTTCCTGCTGGGTTAAAGGGAACCTGTCACCCCAAAATCAATGGTGAGGTAAACTCACCATCATCAGGGTTTTATCTACAGCATTCTGTAATGCTGTAGATAAGCCCCCAATGTATCCTGAAAGAGGAGAAAAAGACATTAGATTATACTCACCCAGGGGCGGTCCCGCTGCGGTCTGGTCAAATGGGTGTGTCAGGTCCGCTCCGGCACCTCCTATCTTCATTCCATGACATCCTCTTCTGGTCTTCATGCCGCGGCTCCGGCGCAGGCGTACTTTGCCTGCCCTGTTGAGGGCAGAGGAAAGTACTGCAGTGCGCAGGTGCCGGAGAGGTCATAGAGGCCCGGCGCCTGCGCACTGCAGTAGTTTGCTCTGCCCTCAACAGGGTAGACAAAGTACGCCTGTGCTGGAGCCGCGGCATGAAGACCAGAAGAGGATGTCATCTGATGAAGATGGGAGGCACTGGAGCGGACCTGGGTGAGTATAATCTAACGTCTTTTTCTCCTCTTTCAGGTAACATCGGGGGCTTATCTACAGCATTACAGAATGCTGTAAATAAGCCCCTGATGACGGTGAGCTGACCTCACCATCGATTTTGGGGGTGACAGGTTCCCTTTAAGCAGGTGACACTAAATGGGGAATTTTTGTTATCACTGATCATATTGTCTGCCATGGAATTTTCTTGTGTAAATACTGATGAAAAAAAGTCATTTAGCATATTGGCTTTTTCCTCATCCTCATCCACCATTTCACCCAGACTATTTTTAAGGGGGGCCAACACTATCATTTTTTAGCTTCTTACTATTTACGTACTTAAAGAATATTTTGGGATTATTTTTACTCTCTGGCAATGAGTCTCTCTGTCTCAATCTTTGCTGCCTTGATTTGCTTTTTACAGAATTTATTTAATTTTGTGTATTTATTTAATGCCTCATCACTGCCTACTTCTTTAATTCTCTATATGCTTTCCTTTTGTCACTTATTGCGCCCCTTACAGCTCTATTTAGCCATATTGGTTTCCTCCGATTTCTAGTATGTTTATTGCCATACGGTATATACTGTGCACAGGTCCTATCCAGGATGCTAATAAACGTCTCCCATTTTCTTTGTGTATTTTTATGTCTCAAGATATCATCCCTGTTAATTGTACCAAGATCATATCAAATCTGTTGGAGATTTGGCCTCCTGAAGTTTAGTGTCCTTGTAACCCCTCTACTACACATCTTATTAAAGGATACATGAAAACTTATTATTTTGTGATCACTATTTCCCAAGTGACCCCCAACCCTTATATTTGCTATGCGGTCTTGCCTGTTGGTTAATATTAGGTCTAGCAGTGCCCCTCTTCTTGCTGGGTCCTGAACCAGTTGTGAAAGGTAATTGTCTGTCATAGTTGTCAAAAACCCATTACCTTTGCTGGAACTGCAGGTTTCTGTTCCCCAATCTATTTCAGGGTAGTTGAAGTCCCCCATAATAATGACTTCTCCTTGAGTCGCAGCTTCATCTATTCGCTTTATGAGGATATTCTCCATTGCTTCCATTATTTTTGGAAACTTATAACAAATCTCTATCAGTAATTAATTATTTTTCCCCCTCCCCTTATCTCCACCCACAGGGATTCTACATTTTCATTAGATTCACCTATACACTGTGTGCAGAATTATTAGGCAAGCTGTATTTTAGAGGATTATTTTTATTATTGAGCAACAACTATGTTCTCAATCAACCCAAAAGACTCATAAATATCAAAGCTTAATATTTTTGGAAGTTGGAGTGTTTTTTTTTTAGATTTGGCTATCTTAGGAGGATATCTGTTTGTGCAGTTAACTATTACTGTGCAGAATTATTAGTCAACTTAATAAAAACCAAATATATTCCCATCTCACTTGTTTATTTTCATCAGGTAAACCAATATAACTGCACAAAATATAGAAATAAACATTTCTGACATGCAAAAACAAAACCCCAAAAAATTAGTGACCAATATAGCCACCTTTCTTTATGATGACACTCAGCAGCCTTCCATGCATAGATTCTGTCAGTTGCTTGATCTGTTTATGATTAATATTGCGTGTAGCAGCCACCACAGTCTCCCAGACACTGTTCCGAGAGGTGGACTGTTTTCCCTCCCTGTAGATCTCACATTTTATGAGGGAGCACAGGTTCTCTATGGGGTTCAGATCAGGTGAACAAGGGGGCCATGTCATTATTTTTTCTTCTTTGAGATCTTTACTGGCCAGCCATGCTGTGGAGTAGTTGAAGGCATGTGATGGAGGATTGTCCCGCGTGAAAATCATGTTTTTCTTGAACGATACCGACTTCTTCCTGTACCACTGCTTGAAGAAGTTGTCTTCCAGAAACTGGCAGTAGGTCTGAGAGTTGAGCTTCACTCCATCCTCAACCCGAAAAGGTCCCACAAGTTCATCTTTGATGATACCAGCCCATACCAGTACCCCACCTCCACCTTGCTGGCGTCTGAGTTGGATTGGAGCTCTCTGCCCTTTACTGATCCAGCCTCTGGCCCATCCATCTGGCCCATCAAGAGTCACTCTCATTTCATCAGTCCATAAAACCTTTGAAAAGTCAGTCTTAAGATATTTTTTGGCCCAGTCTTGACGTTTTAACTTATGTTTCTTGTTCAAAGGTGGTTGTTTTTCAGCCTTCCTTACCTTGGCCATGTCCCTGAGTATCGCATACCTTGTGCTTTTTGTTACTCCAGTAACGTTGCAGCTCTGAAATATGGCAAAACTGGTGGCAAATGGCATCTTGGCAGCTTCACACTTGATTTTCCTCAATTCATGGGCAGTTATTTTGCTCCTTTTTTGCCCAACACGCTTCTTGCCATCCTGTTGGCTATTTGCCATGAAACGCTTGAATGTTCGGTGATCACGCTTCAAAAGTTTGGCAATTTCAAGACTGCTGCACCCCTCTGCAAGTCATCTCACAATTTTGGACTTTTCAGAGCCTGTCAAATCTCTCTTCCGACCCATTTTGCCAAAGGAAAGGAAGTTGCCTAATAATTAAGCACACCTTATATATGGTTTTGATGTCATTAGACAACACCCCTCCTCATTACAGAGATGCACATCACCTGATTTACTTAATTGGTAGTTGGCTCTCAAGCCTGAACAGCTTGGAGTAGGACGACATGTATAAAAAGTATCATGTGATCAAAATACAACTTGCCTAATAATTCTGCACAAAGTGTATTATCACGCAGGATGGGTTTTAAGGATGATTTTACATATAGACACACACCTCCCCCTCGCTTATCCGTTCAGTCATTACAGAACAGACTATAGCCCTGTAAGGTAACAGCCCAGTCATGGCTCTCATCCAGCCATGTTTCAGATATCCCCACCATGTCATAATTGTGCTCCAGCAACATTAATTCTAATTCGTCCATTTTGTTGGCGAGGCTTCTGGCATTAATAATAATAATAATAATCTTTATTTATATAGCGCCAACATATTCCGCAGCGCTTTACAGTTTAACAGTTTCAAACACAACAGACATAGGTAACAACGTTAATTATACAATAAAGCAAAATAAGACGACCCTGCTCGTGAGAGCTTACAATCTACAATGAGGTGGGGGAGATACAAAGTACAGGTGTGTATTTACAATGATGCATTTACAATGATGGTCCAGCCATCTTCAGGGGGTGGGGTGTAGATGGAGATAGTGAATGGGCTACACACACAAACATGAAATGACTTTGATTAGTTAACATGGTAAGCTGCTCTGAACAAATGTGTTTTGAGCGAGCGCCTAAAACTATGCAAGTTGTGGATGGTCCTAATATCTTGGGGTAGATCATTCCAGAGGATTGGCGCAGCGTGGGAGAAGTCTTGGAGTCGGGAGTGGGAGGTACGGATTAGTGCAGAAGTTAGCCGAAAGTCATTTGCAGAGCGCAGCGGTCGGCTAGGCCGCTAGACCGAAATGAGGGAGGAGATGTATGGGGGTGCTGCACTGTGGAGAGCTTTGTGGGTGAGAACAAGTAGTTTGAATTGTATCCTGTAATGAATGGGCAGCCAGTGTAATGACTGGTGAAGAGCAGATGCATCTGAGTAACGATTAGACAGATGGACAACCCTGGCTGCCGCATTAAGGATGGACTGGAGAGGAGAAAGTCGAGTGAGGGGGAGGCCAATAGATAGTGTTGCAGTAGTCCAGGCGGGAGTGGAACAGGGCAAAAGTGAGGGTTTTTGTTGTCTTCATGGTGAGAATAGGGCGGATTCTAGAGATGTTCTTTAGGTGCAAGCGGCACGAGCGGGCAAGAGATTGTATGCAGGAGGTGAAGGAGAGATCGGAGTCAAAAATAACACCCAGACAGCGTGCCTGCTGCTGGGGTGTTATTATGGTGCCACCCACGGAGAGGGAAATGTCAGATTTAGGGAGGTTAGTAGAAGGCGGGAGCAGAAGAAGTTCAATTTTGGAGAAGTTGAGTTTCAGATAGAGAGCGGACATGATGTTGGAGACTGAAGACAGACAGTCAGTGACGTTCTGTAGTACAGCGGGGGTAAGGTCAGGGGATAACGTGTATAGTTGTGTGTCATCAGCATAAAGATGGTACTGAAAGCCAAATCTGCTGATGGTCTGTCCAATTGGGGCTGTGTAGAGGGAGAAGAGAAGGGGACCAAGAACTGAGCCCTGAGGTACCCCAACAGTGAGAGGAAGAGGAGATGAAGTGGAGCCAGAGAACAGAACACTGAAGGAGCTGTCAGAAAGGTAGGAGGAGAACCAGGAGAGAGAAGTGTCCTTAATGCCTAGTGACTGGAGCCTAGAGAGTAGGAGAGGGTGGTCAACAGTGTCAAAAGCTGCAGAAAGGTCGAGGAGAATGAGCAGAGAGTGGTCACCGTTACATTTTGCTGTCAGAAGGTCATTGGTCACCTTGATGAGTGCAGTTTCTGTCGAATGTAGGGGGCGGAAACCGGACTGTGAAGGGTCTAGGAGGGAATGAGTGAAGAGGTAACGGGTAAGGCAGGAGTAGATCAGGCGCTCCAAGAGTTTTGAGATGAAGGGGAGATTGGAGACCGGTCTGTAGTTGTTTGTGCAGGATAGGTCGAGGGTAGTTTTTTTTAGTAATGGAGTAATGATAGAGTGTTTGAAGGAGGAGGGGAAAATGCCAGAGGAGAGGGAGAGATTAAAAATTGTAGTTAGGTGAGTTGTGACGACTGGAGAGAGAGACTGGAGGAGGTATGAGGGAATGGGGTCGGTGGTGCATGTAGTTGGACGAGAAGAGGAGAGGAGCTTGGAGACTTCTTCTTCTGTGATGGGATCGAATGTGGAGAGTGAGCCAGGGGAGATGCAGGGAGGGATGGAAGTCATTGCATTTGGTGTCTGGGAGCGGATTTCCTGAGGAATATTGTCTATTTTCTCTATAAAGTGGGAAGCCAGGTCATCAGCACAAATGTCTGTGTACATTACATTACATTACATACTGTGCATTAGTATACATACACTTTATGTATCTCTCTGTACCTCTATTCTTTCTTAAATTATTAATATTTCTAACCCCACTCCCCATGCCACTGCCACCCCCAACTTCATTATTCGTGGCCAGGTCTCTATCTGCACTATCTTCCCCTCCTATAAAATGAATACCCTCCCTTCCAATCCCTAGTTTAAACACTCCTCCAACCTTCTAGCCATTTTCTCCCCCAGCACAGCTGCACCTTCCCCATTGAGGTGCAGCCCATCCCTAGCATAGAACCTGTAGCCAACTGAGAAGTTGTCCCAGTTCTGCAGGAACCCAACCCCCACACCAATTCTTGAGCCACTTATTAACCTCCCTAATCCCCCGTGGCCTCTCTGGCGTGGTGCGTGGTACAGGCAGTATTTCTGAAAATACCACGTTGGAGGTCCTTGCTTTCAGCTTGCAGCCTAATTCCCGGAGATCGTTTATAAGGACCTTCCACCTACCTCTAACTTTGTCATGTGTGCCAATGTGCACCATGACTGCTGGGTCCTCACCAGCCCCTCCCAGTAATCAGTCAACCCGATCAGCAATGTGTCGGACTCGAGCGCCAGGTAGGCAGCACACTGTTCGATGATCCCTGTCTTTGTGACAGATTGCCCTATCTGTTCCCCTAATAATTGAGTCCCCCACTACCAGCACCTGTCTGGCCTGCCTTGCTCTTCTATTTCCCTCTTTACTGTAGCAGTCACTCCTCCGGCTTTCTGAGGACATGCCTGGCTGCAGCAGTGCTACCCCTGTACTGGCACCCCCCTCATCTGCCAACTTAGCAAACTTAATGGGGTGTGCCAGGTCAGGACTAGCCTCCCTGGCACTCTTCTCTCTACCAGGTCCTCTAACTGTCACCCAGCTTGCTACTTCACCGTCCTGCAGCTCCATCCTACCATCCCCCTCTCATCTATCCAATTGAGCATCTGCTCAGTGAGCAGAAGACTCCTCTCCATATTGTCAATTGATCTCAGTGTTGCCAGCTGCACATTTAGATTCAGAATTTAGGCTTCCAAATGCACAACGTGCTCACATCTCGCACAGCAGTATGCACCCTCGACCGGCTGATCAAGGACTGCATACATGTGGCAAGATGTGCACTGGATGGCATTAACAAAAGTGGAGTACATTTCCCAATGGGGATTACACCAGACAGAAAAGTTAAATAAAAAATAAATGCAATGTATTAATAAAACACAGACAGCAATTCAGTAATTCCTCCCTTGGAAACTCCCTGAATCCAAAGTCACTGAATCACAAGTCCCACTTACTGCCGTTCGCACTTACGCTCAGGTCACACTCAGCACGTTCACATTCGCTAAGCAGAAGATTTAAAGATATTTTTTTTCCTCTTTCCCCTCAGCAGCAATCCACATTGCTGTTCATTGCACTTCCAAAAAAGGAAGGTAGGAAAGTTTTCATACTCCTTTCAATTATTCACTCTTTGTTTCAATCTTTTGTTTGGTAAATTCAAAAAAGGTCATTTTTTTCTCATAAATGTACACTCTGTACCCCATCTTGACTGAAAAAAAACTGAAATGTATTAATTTTTGCACATTTATTAAAAAAGAAAAACGGAAATATCACATGGTCATAAGTATTCCGACCCTTGCTCAGACACTCATATTTATGTCACATGCTGTCCATTTCCTTGTGATCCTCCTTGAGATGGTTCTACTCCTTCATTGGAGTCCAGCTGTGTTTAATTAAACTGATAGGACTTGATTTGGAAAAGCGCACACCTGTCTATATAAGACCACACAGCTCACAGTGTATGTCAGGACGAAATGAGAATCATGAGGTCAAAGGAACTGGCCAAGGAGCTCAGAGAAATAATTGTGCCCAAAGCCTCTGTGTATTCTGCAGTAGTACTGTAACTACAAACTTCTGTAGGGAAAATGTGTAAACATGCTCTGTAGATCAAATTTGTTATATGTTTCTGTGAGGAAAATATGGAAAACATTCTCTGTGTGAAGTTTTTTATTAGCTTCTGTGAAGATACTGTGCCTAAAAGCCTCCATGTACTCTGCAAGCCGTGTCTGTACAAAACAACAAATAACCCAGACCAAAGGTACATTAGGCTGAGTGATGAAGAGAGCCATACTATGAAAACATTTTTTTTTATTGAAACATAATGTAAAACATATCACTAAAAAATCAAACTGCCTTATAAAGACGCTGAAATGATCAGTGATGGTACTGATTCAAAGTATGAAAAAATTTACTTATAGATGGGGTATAGCAATAATAGCAATACAGTGACCCCCCATCTGCAATTCTAATGAAAATGGGGAATCAATCACAGGATATTAGATGAGAAGCAGTGATGAGTGAGTATGCTTGTTACGCGAGTTTCTCCGAGCATGCTTAAGTTGTCTCAGAGTATTTCGGTGTGCTTGGAGATTTAGTTTTCGTCGCCTCAGCAGCATGATTTGCAGCTGCTAGACAGCTTGAATACATGTGAAGATTGCCTAACAAACAGGCAATCCCCATATGTATTCAAGCTGTCTAGCAGCCGTAAACCATGCAGCTGTGTCGACACCCGAGCATGCTCAGAGAAACTCTTATAATGAGCATACTCGCTCATCACTAATGAGGAGAAAACACTATAGGTGTATAAACTGACTCCAGATAGATGAAGCTTTAGGGGGCTGCTCACACACCCAAGGGGCTTCTGAACTCCACTGCTGTTTTGATTCAGTGTGGAGCCACCTTATAACCAGGGTCGCCTGTGTGCAGGTTCATGACTAAAGCTTCCAGTGATTCCACACCTACTGCTTTAACACTTCCCCATCGCAACAGGACCGAGTTTGCATCTCGGCTTTGGAAAAATGGCCGCCGCGATCTCTAATGCGCACGCGCGGCATCCCGCGGCCATTTTCCTGAAGCCCCGTGCAGCAGAGCACTCCATCTGCGCACGCGCGGCCCCAGGAAGATGGCCGCCCCCACCGATGCAAGGGATAACAGCGCAGATCGCGCGCTGTGTCTTCACGTGGGCGCAGAGAATTCGGACCTTGGACATGCGCACAACACTACGCCACCAACGGAAAGCTGGAGAAGAAAAGAGCGCTGTGAACACGCCCACCTGACCAGACCAGCCTGATTGACAGGCGAAAACGGCGACTTTGGTAATGTATTTCTCAGCATACATGGGGAATCAGGGTACACTACATACACTATAGTAACGCACAGCGCAGGCCCTATTTAACAGTACTTATAGCTCAATCTGAAAAAACGGGGTGACAGGTTCCCTTTAAATTAAAGTGAGGAAGAGTATACGCAGGTCATCAGCATCACTCTCTCGTCCGTGCTTATTGAGTCCCAGTGGCAAGAACTAGTAGAGACAATTGTAGATAGGTCAGGATGCAATAGATGGCCAGCAATGTCCTATATGAGCCTTGCTGGGCTCTTTCTGTGCTCCATAATGATTTCCTGGGAATTGCTTTCTGTCTCTTAAATCTTAGATGGGTTCTTCTGCACAGTCCACCAAATCCAGCCATCACATGCATGGGTAGACAAACCCTTAAAGTAACCATGAGATCTGAAAACCCTCACCTGATTTTTCCCACCTGCTGAGGCGATGTTCCTGGGTGTACCATCTGCCGCATAATAGCAGTTTCTTGGAGGTACAGGTGAGAGTCGAGGACCAAAGATAGATGATCTGTCCTAAACGGACTTGACAAGCCCTCCACCAAAGGTGCTAAGTATGTCTTGACACCTCAAACACCCCAAGTGAACTTACAGTCAAAAGTGTTGGCACCTTTAAAATTGTTTGAGAAAATGAACTATTGCTCTGAGAAAATTATTTCAATTACACATATTTTGTTCTACACATATTATACATAGTTTATTTCCTTTGTGTGTATCGGAAAAACACAAAAAAAAACCATAGAAAAAAGTACAAATTAGAAATAATTTCACACAAAACCCCCAAAATGGGCCTGGTAAAATTGTTGGCACTCGCAACTTAATATTTGGCTGCATACCCATTGGAATAAATAACTGCAACCAATCACTTCCTAGAACCATCAACAACCTTCTTACACCTTCAACTGGTATTTTGGACCACTCTTCTGCCTTCTCCCAGTATTAATTTTAGCAGTTATCTGCAGGTGTTAGATCAAGCATTTAGATCTGGACTCATTGCTGACCACTTTGTTTTCATCCATTTCTGAGGGCTTCTTGATGTAGGTTTGTGGTCATTGTCCTGCTGGAAGACCCATGACCTAGCACACAGACCTGTTGTGACCTGGTGGCCTAGGAGCAGCATGAGACGGACTCTGGAGAAGATGGCCCCTGTACTGACCGCAAACCCTAAACCTAGCAGCGCAACTAGAAGTAGCCGTGGGGGGTACCTAATACTCCCTAGACCCCTCGACACAGCCTAAGAACTAACTTCCCCTAAAGACAGAAACAGGAAACCTATCTTGCCTCAGAGAAAATCCCCAAAGGATAGATAGCCCCCCACAAATATTGACTGTGAGAGGAGAGGGAAATAACATACGCAGACATGAAATCAGAATTTAGCATAGGAGGCTAGCTAAAAAGAAAGAATAGAACAGAGTACTATGTGGTCAGTATTAAAACACTAGAAAATATCCACCACAGAAAATACAAATCACCACATCTGACTAAAGACATGGAGGGTATATCGGCATCTCCAGAGACACAGCTTGGCTGAAAAAAATCCTACACAGACAAAGCTGGACAAGACAAAACATGAAAATGCACAGAACTATAAGGTCCACAGCAGGTGGACAGCAAAAACAAAGCCAGGACTTATCTTTGTAGAAAAGCACAGCAAACAGGAGAGACCAGAAGGGAAGTGAATCCTCCAAAAACAATGGACAACTGGCACTGACTAAAGGATCAAGCAGGACTAAATAGCTGAGTCCAAATTGAACACACCTGATGAATGCTGCGATCCACAGACAGCAGCACTACCACTCATAACCACCGGAGGGAGCCCAAGAGCAGAATTCACAACAGTCCTTGAGGAGGGGTCACCGAACCCTCACCAAAGCCCCCCGGCCGATCAGGACGAGCCAAATGAAAGGCACGAACCAAATCGGCAGCATGAACATCGGAGGCAACAACCCAAGAATTATCCTCCTGGCCATAACCCTTCCATTTGACCAGATACTGAAGCTTCCGCCTCGAAAAACGAGAATCCAAAATCTTCTCAACCACATACTCCAACTCCCCATCAATCAACACCGGAGCCGGAGGATCAACAGAGGGAACAACGGGTACCACATACTTCCGCAACAAAGATATATGGAAAACATTATGGATGGAAAAAGAGGCCGGAAGGGCCAAACGAAAAGACACTGGATTGATAATCTCAGAAATCCTATAAGGACCAATAAACCGAGGCTTGAACTTAGGGGAAGAAACCTTCATAGGAACATGACGGGAAGACAACCAGACCAAATCCCCAACCCGAAGCCGGGAACCAACACACCGACGACGGTTAGCAAAATGCTGAGCCACCTCCTGGGACAACACCAAATTGTCCACCACATGAGCCCAAATCTGCTGCAGCCTGTCAACCACAGAATCCACACCAGGACAATCAGAAGGCTCAACCTGCCCTGAAGAAAAACGAGGATGAAAAAAAAAATTACAAAAAAAAGGCGAAACCAAGGTAGCAGAACTAGCCCGATTATTAAGGGCAAACTCGGCCAATGGCAAGAAAGCCACCCAATCATCCTGATCAGCAGACACAAAGCATCTCAATTAAGTTTAGAAAGTCTGATTAGTTCGCTCGGTTTGGCCATTTGTCTGAGGATGAAATGCAGACGAAAAAGACAAATCAATGCCCAGCCTAGCACAAAAGGCCCGCCAAAACCTAGAAACAAACTGGGAACCTCTATTGGACACAATATTCTCCGGAATGCCATGCAAACGAACCACATGCTGAAAAAACAACGGAACCAAATCAGAAGAGGAAGGCAATTTAGGCAAAGGTACCAAATGAACCATCTTAGAAAACCGGTCACAAACCACCCAGATAACAGACATCCTCTGGGAAACCGGAAGCTCTGAAATAAAATCCATAGAAATATGTGTCCAAGGTCTCTCAGGGACCGGCAAAGGCAGAAGCAACCCACTAGCATGGGAACAGCAAGGCTTAGCCCGCGCACAAATCCCACAGGACTGCACAAAAGAACGCACATCCCGCGACAAAGAAGGCCACCAAAAGGACCTACCAACCAAATCTCTGGTACCAAAAATCCCAGGATGGCCAGCCAACACAGAACAATGAACCTCAGAAATCACTCTACTAGTCCATCTATCAGGAACAAACAGTTTCCCCACTGGACATCGGTCAGGTTTATTAGCCTGAAATTCCTGAAGAACCCGTCGTAAATCAGGGGAGATGGCAGAAAGAATCACCCCTTCCTTCAGAATGCCGACCGGCTCAAGAACCCCAGGGGAATCAGGAAAAAAACTCCTAGAGAGGGCATCTGCCTTAACATTCTTAGTACCAGGAATGTACGAGACCACAAAATCAAAACGGGAGAAAAACAGGGACCATATAGCCTGTCTAGGATTCAGCCGTTTGGCAGACTCGAGGTAAATCAGATTCTTATGATCGGTCAGGACCACAATACGGTGCTTGGCCCCCTCAAGCCAATGTCGCCACTCCTCAAATGCCCACTTCATAGCCAACAACTCCCGATTGCCGACATAATGATTGCGTTCCGCAGGCGAAAACTTCCGAGAAAAGAAGGCACACGGTTTCATCAAGGAACCATCAGAATTCCTCTGAGACAAAACGGCCCCTGCCCCAATCTCAGACACATCAACCTCAACCTGAAATGGAAGAGAAACATCCGGCTGACGCAACACAGGGGCAGAAGTAAATCGGCGTTTAAGCTCCTGAAAGGCAGAAACAGCCGCGGAGGACCAATTCGTCACATCAGCGCCTTTCTTCGTCAAATCGGTCAGAGGTTTAACCACACTGGAGAAGTTGGCAATGAAACGACGATAAAAATTAGCAAAGCCCAAGAATTTCTGAAGGCTCTTCACAGATGTGGGCTGAATCCAATCATGAATGGCCTGAACCTTAACCGGATCCATTTCTATAGATGAGGGAGAAAAAATGAAACCCAAAAAACAAACCTTCTGCACTCCAAAGAGGCACTTTGACCCCTTCACAAATAAGGCATTATTACGGAGGATCTGAAATACCATCCTGACCTGTTTCACATGAGACTCCCAATCATTGGAAAAAATCAAAATATCATCCAAATATACAACCATGAATTTATCAAGATAACTCCGAAAGATACCATGCATGAAGGATTGGAACACAGATGGGGCATTAGAGAGTCCGAATGGCATCACAAGGTATTCAAAATGGCCTTCGGGCGTATTAAATGCAGTTTTCCATTCGTCACTCTGCTTTATACAAATAAGATTATATGCCCCTCGAAGGTCAATCTTAGTAAACCAGCTAGCCCCCTTAATCCTAGCAAACAAATCAGTAAGCAAAGGCAAAGGGTATTGAAATTTGACCGTGATCTTATTCAAGAGGCGATAATCAATACAGGGTCTCAAGGAGCCATCCTTCTTGGCAACAAAAAAAAACCTGCTCCCAATGGTGAAGAAGATGGCTGAATATGCCCCTTCTCCAAAGACTCCTTAATATAGCTCCGCATGGCGGCATGTTCTGGCATGGACAGGTTGAAAAGTCGGCCCTTAGGGAACTTACAACCTGGAATCAAGTCAATAGCACAATCACAGTCCCTATGTGGTGGATGGGAACTGGATTTGGGCTCATCGAATACATCCTGGAAATCTGACAAAAACTCAGGAATTTCAGAAGAGGGGGAAGAGGAAATTGACTTCAAAGGAACGTGACCATGAACCCCCTGACAACCCCAACTAGTCACAGACATAGATCTCCAATCTAACACCGGATTATGTACTTGTAACCATGGAAAACCCAGCACAATATCATCATGCAAATTATGCAACACCAGAAAACGACAATCTTCCTGATGGGCTGGCACCATGCGCATGGTCAGCTGTGTCCAAAACTGAGGTTTATTTTTAGCCAACGGTGTAGCATCAATGCCCCTTAAAGGAATAGGGTTCTGCAAAGGCTGCAAGGGGAAACCACAATGTCTGGCAAATTCTAAGTCCATTAAGTTCAAAGTGGCGCCTGAATCCACAAATGCCATGACAGAAAATGATGATAATGAGCAGATCAAGGTCACAGATAACAGAAATTTAGGTTGTATAGTACTGATGGTAACAGAACTAGCAATTCTCTTTGTACGCTTAGGGCAATCAGAAATAACATGAGCAGAATCGCCGCAGTAAAAACACAACCTATTCTGATGCCTGAATCTTTGACGTTCAGCTCTAGACAAAATCCTATCACACTGCATAGGCTCAGGGCTCCGCTCAGAGGACAATGCCACAATGTGCACAACTCTGCGCTCGCGCAAGCGCCGATCAATCTGAATGGCCAGAGACATAGAATCACTCAGACCAGCAGGCGTGGGGAACCCCACCATAACATCTTTAATGGATTCAGAAAGACCCTTTCTGAAAATTGCCGCCAAGGCATCCTCATTCCATTTAGTCAGAACAGACCATTTTCTAAATTTCTGGCAATACGATTCTGCCGCTTCTTGACCTTGACACAGTGCCAACAAGATTTTCTCAGCCTGATCCACAGAATTAGGCTCATCATACAACAACCCCAATGCCTGAGAGAAAGAATCAACATTAAGCAAAGCAGGATTGCCAGTTTCCAGGGAAAATGCCCAATCCTGTGGGTCACCACGCAGCAGAGATATGATGATTTTAACCTGCTGAATTGGATCACCAGAAGACCGGGGTCTCAATGCAAAAAACAGTTTACAGTTATTTTTTAAACTCAAAAATTTGGATCTGTCACCAAAGAATAAATCAGGAGTGTGAATCTTAGGTTCTAAGGCAGGAGTCTGAACAATATAATCTGAAATACCCTGTAACCTAGCAGCAAGCTGATCCACCCGAGAAACTAACTCCTGAACATTCATGTTATTACTAGATTCCGTAGCCATCCAGAGATTAAGAGGGAGGAAAATACAAAACAGGCTAAGGAAAAAAAATGGCTCAAAACCTTTCCTCCCTTCTTCTGAGATGCAATTAACTCATTGTTGGCCAGTTGTACTGTTGTGATCTGGTGGCCTAGGAGCAGCATGAGATGGACTCTGGAGAAGGTGGCCCCTGTACTGACCGCAAACCCTTAACCTAGCAGCGCAACTAGAAGTAGCCGTGGGGGGTACCCAACACTCCCTAGACCCCTCGACACAGCCTAAGAACTAACTTCCCCTAAAGACAGAAACAGGAAACCTAAGTAAATAAGGCAGCACACTGCAGCGCTAGAACATGCAAACTTGAAATACGAAATTTGAACTGCATTACTGCACTAGAAATATGAAAAATGAGAGCGTTTAGCGCATAATAATGGCCAATTTTATGTGTACCTGGTAGCCCCTTTACGGCATCTCTCTTATACCAGGTCCTAAACTTGCCTTACCTCGCTGAGAATAAATGTCTCCATCTGAATGGGTACATGTGGAACCTCTTCCTAGACTAAAATTCTCTCTCTCTGTGGAGGGGTATTGGACCTGCTGTAATTAAAACACCTGTGGCTAGGAGGCGGAGTGCACGATCAGAAGGCTAAAGAATACATTTCAAAAACCTGACCGGCACATCCAAACATAGACTAAGTGTGAACAGGTGCTGAACCTAGAGTCGCCAACTCATATATAGTTAAGTAAGTAAGGCAGCACACTGCAGCGCTAGAACATGCAAACTTGAAATACGAAATTTGAACTGCATTACTGCACTAGAAATATGAAAAATGAGAGCGTTTAGTGCATAAAAATTGCCAATTTTATGTGTACCTGGTAGGGCTACCAGGATCGTGCACTCCGCCTCCTAGCCACAGGTGTTTTAATTACAGCAGGTGCAATACCCCTCAACAGAGAGAGAGAATTTTAGTCTAGGAAGAGGTTCCACATGTACCCATTCAGATGGAGACATTTATTCTCAGCGAGGTAAGGCAAGTTTAGGACCTGGTATAAGAGAGATGCCGTAAAGGGGCTACCAGGTACACATAAAATTGGCCATTTTTATGCGCTAAACGCTCTCATTTTTCATATTTCTAGTGCAGTAATGCAGTTCAAATTTCGTATTTCAAGTTTGCATGTTCTAGCGCTGCAGTGTGCTGCCTTATTTACTTAACTATATACGAGTTGGCGACTCTAGGTTCAGCACCTGTTCACACTTAGTCTATGTTTGGATGTGCCGGTCAGGTTTTTGAAATGTATTCTTTAGCCTTCTGATCGTGCACTCCACCTCCTAGCCACAGGTGTTTTAATTACAGCAGGTCCAATACCCCTCCACAGAGAGAGAGAGAATTTTAGTCTAGGAAGAGGTTCCACATGTACCCATTCAGATGGAGACGTTTATTCTCAGCGAGGTAAGGCAAGTTTAGGACCTGGTATAAGAGAGATGCCGTAAAGGGGCTACCAGGTACACATAAAATTGGCCATTTTTATGCGCTAAACGCTCTCATTTTTCATATTTCTAGTGCAGTAATGCAGTTCAAATTTCGTATTTCAAGTTTGCATGTTCTAGCACTGCAGTGTGCTGCCTTATTTACTTAACTATATACGAGTTGGTGACTCTAGGTTCAGCAACTGTTCACACTTAGTCTATGTTTGGATGTGCCGGTCAGGTTTTTGAAATGTATTCTTTAGCCTTCTGATCGTGCACTCCACCTCCTAGCCACAGGTGTTTTAATTACAGCAGGTCCAATACCCCTCCACAGAGAGAGAGAGAGAATTTTAGTCTAGGAAGAGGTTCCACATGTACCCATTCAGATGGAGACGT
Source organism: Ranitomeya imitator (assembly GCF_032444005.1). Taxonomy (NCBI): domain Eukaryota; kingdom Metazoa; phylum Chordata; class Amphibia; order Anura; family Dendrobatidae; genus Ranitomeya; species Ranitomeya imitator. The sequence goes on from NC_091282.1 coordinate 83,234,257, forward strand.
TTATTCTCAGCGAGGTAAGGCAAGTGTAGAACCTGGTATAAGAGAGATGCCGTAAAGGGGCTACCAGGTACACATAAAATTGGCCATTTTTATGCGCTAAACACTCTCATTTTTCATATTTCTAGTGCAGTAATGCAGTTCAAATTTCGTATTTCAAGTTTGCATGTTCTAGCGCTGCAGTGTGCTGCCTTATTTACTTAACTATATACGAGTTGGCGACTCTAGGTTCAGCACCTGTTTACACTTAGTCTATGTTTGGATGTGCCGGTCAGGTTTTTGAAATATATTCTTTAGCCTTCTGATCGTGCACTCCGCCTCCTAGCCACAGGTGTTTTAATTACAGCAGGTCCAATACCCCTCCACAGAGAGAGAGAATTTTAGTCTAGGAAGAGGTTCCACATGTACCCATTCAGATGGAGACGTTTATTCTCAGCGAGGTAAGGCAAGTTTAGGACCTGGTATAAGAGAGATGCCGTAAAGGGGCTACCAGGTACACATAAAATTGGCCATTTTTATGCGCTAAACACTCTCATTTTTCATATTTCTAGTGCACTAATGCAGTTCAAATTTCGTATTTCAAGTTTGCATGTTCTAGCGCTGCAGTGTGCTGCCTTATTTACTTAACTATATACGAGTTGGCGACTCTAGGTTCAGCACCTGTTCACACTTAGTCTATGTTTGGATGTGCCGGTCAGGTTTTTGAAATGTATTCTTTAGCCTTCTGATAGTGCACTCCGCCTCCTAGCCACAGGTGTTTTAATTACAGCAGGTCCAATACCCCTCCACAGAGAGAGAGAATTTTAGTCTAGGAAGAGGTTCCACATGTACCCATTCAGATGGAGACATTTATTCTCAGCGAGGTAAGACAAGTTTAGGACCTGGTATAAGAGAGATGCCGTAAAGGGGCTACCAGGTACACATAAAATTGGCCATTTTTATGCGCTAAACGCTCTCATTTTTCATATTTCTAGTGCAGCAATGCAGTTCAAATTTCGTATTTCAAGTTTGCATGTTCTAGCGCTGCAGTGTGCTGCCTTATTTACTTAACTATATACGAGTTGGCGACTCTAGGTTCAGCACCTGTTCACACTTAGTCTATGTTTGGATGTGCCGGTCAGGATTTTTTAAATAGAAACAGGAAACCTATCTTGCCTCAGAGAAAATCCCCAAAGATAGATAGTCCCCCACAAATATTGACTGTGAGAGGAGAGGGAAATAACATATGCAGACATGAAATCAGAATTTAGCATAGGAGGCCATACTAGCTAAAAAGAAAGAATAGAACAGAATACTATGCGGTCAGTATTAAAACACTAGAAAATATCCACCAAAGAAAATACAAATCACCACATCTGAATAAAGACATGGAGGGTATATCGGCATCTCTAGAGACACAGCTTGGCTGCAAAAAATCCTACACAGACAAAGCTGGACTAGACAAAACATGAAAATGCACAGAACTATAAGGTCCACAGCAGGTGGACAGCAAAAACAAAGCCAGGACTTATCTTTGTAGAAAAGCACAGCAAACAGGAGAGACCAGAAGGGAAGTGAATCCTCCAAAAACAATGGACAACTGGCACTGACTAAAGGATCAAGCAGGACTAAATAGCTGAGTCCAAATTGAACACACCTGATGAATGCTGCGATCCACAGACAGCAGCACTACCACTCATAACCACCGGAGGGAGCCCAAGAGCAGAATTCACAACACAGACCCAGCTTTCTGACACCAGGCACTATATTGCGACCCAAAATCCTTTGTCAATCTTCAGATTTAATGATGCCTGGCTCACAGTAATTGCACCCAATGCTAGAGGCAGAAATGCAACCTAAAAACATCTTTCATCTTTGAACATATTTGCATATTTGACTGTAACAGCGCGCATTGTGACATTACACATGCTTGCACAGAACCCTCCCAGGCCTCATCAGGGTCGGAAGCTCTGGTTCAGTGTGTGAAGTCTGGGGATTTCAGGCCTAGCAGTGAGGAACAGAATATGTGAGGAGAATCAGACTCATAGTGGGTTAAAGTGAATCTGTCATCAGGATTGTGCATTGTAACTTATACACCTTGTCAGGTCGGCGCTGTTATACTGATTAAAATGATACCTTGGTTGATGAAATCCATTTTGTGGTTTTTGTTTAATCTTTATTTTCTGTTTTTAGTTAATAATATGCTCGTGCATCGGGGCGGCCTGTGGGGGGTCTTCATGTGGCCATCTGATAAGGTATTCATAATACTGACAGGTCACTGATCCCTCTAAGACCTGCACTCTAGTTTGCAACATGAATATCTGTGTCACGCTCACACCTTGACTGGTGGGCGTGAGCTCGGGGGTTTTGTGGCCCCACTGTGCCACAAACCAGACTACCCTGGAAGGGGCGTGACTATGACAGCTGCCTGGGTTTTCACTGGAGCCTCTGATGGTGAGGACAGGCTTGTGCAGCAGGCAGCTGCCAGGTGCTACTCCAGGGTGGTGTCTGGCTGTGGCTGCTGATCCCACTTGGGAGACAGGAACACCTGGATTGGTGCGGGCATTAGGCAGGACTGGCAGAAGAGCACGGCTGGAACACAGACGAGTAGGCTGGCACGGCTGAGACAGGGCTGGCAGAGACACGGCAGAGAACTCAGGGCTGGCAGAGACACGGCAGGAAACAGGACTGGCTAGGACAGCAGGAACACAGGACTGGAAGGCAGGGCAGGAACGGCAGGAACACAGGATACACAGGACGGGTTGATGTGATGTATGAATCAGGCTGCACTCTGATGACACCCGAGTGCAGTCTTATTGTGAGTGTGATGAAGGAACAGGTAGGGACCTGTACACACAGAAGATGCAGGTACGGAAACAAGCCAGAAGGACAGGAGAATGAAGGAACAGGTAGGGACCTGTTCACACAGGAGGACCAAGTAACAAGTAGAAGGTGGAACTAAGAGAAGAGAAGGAGAAGGCGGAGCCAAGGGCGGAGACGCTGGAGGCGGAGCCAAGAGCGGAGATGCTGGAGGCGGAGCCAAGAGCGGAGACGCTGGAGGCGGAGCCAAGAGGGGAAACGCTGGAGGCGGAGCCAAGAGCGGAGACGCTGGAGGCAAAGCCAAGAGCGGAGACGCTGGAGGCGAAGCCAAGAGCGGAGACGCTGGAGGCGGAGCCAAGAGCGGAGACGCTGGAGGCGGAGCCAGGAGCGGAGACGCTGGAGGCGAAGCCAAGAGCAGAGACAGAGCAAAGTGCAGAAACACAGGAGGCGGAGCCAGATAGAACCGCAAAGAGCGGAGCCACAGAGCAAAGCCAGAGAGTGCGAAGCAAGATCTGAGTGCAGAGCCGCAAGAGTGCGGAGTGTAAGCAGACAGAAAACACAAGGAAAGAAAGCAGGGAAGAAAGCCACAGACAAGGAGACCGAGAAAAGACAAAGTACAGACAAGGCAATAGAACAAGACACAGGGACAAAGACACAGGGACCAGGATATTCTGCCTCCTGGAGGGCGGACTACAAGAACAAGGCAAAAGCACAGAGAAAAGCTCAGAGGAAATAACTCAGAGCAAGGCCAGGCAAACTCAGCAGCTAAACACTAACTGAGCAAACACATTGCACAGGCCCAGACCACAGGGTGGAGCTGCACTATATACAGGAGGCCTCTAGGTAATTGGTCAGGAACTGATTAGACAGATGCACCTGATTCCTATAAGAACCTGAGAGTTCAGGCGCCGGCCCCCTATACACATAGCCATGAAGCATGCACAGAGCAAAGACACAGAACATGGAGCTGGCATGAAACAGAAACCACATCATGGCCTGGAGCAGTGGGTAAGATTGTGTGAGAGATGTGAGGCCATGCTGTGATGCCAGCAGAGTTGTTACAGTACCCCTCCCTTTATGGCCCCTCTTCTTCAAGCCCGCCAGAATAACTTGTAGAAGAAGGATAGGAGCACACATAGTCCAGGCCAACATGACATCTTCAGGGTAGAATAAGGCAGGCGTGTCACCAGGAATCTCATAAAACAAAGTCTCTTGGTGCTCAACAGGGTTAGCTTCCACAATGAGCTGGACCACCTCCTTCAGGTGGACAGGTAACAGGGAATTGAATGCTGCTGTCTTAACATCTTCACCAGCCGGACACATGGAAACTGGAAGCCTTCTCATAGGATTTAACTTTTGCCCGACAGGTAGCAGAGATGTTCTTAGATACGGAACACAAGAAAAGTCATTAGAGATGAGAGAGGAGAACAACAGCTCCACCGGGTCAGAGAAAAATTGAGGTGAACAAACTTCTGTTTTGAAATCTTCACCAGCCGGCCACAAGGACGCTGAAGGTATCCACATAGGAACCATCTTCTGCCCGTTATCCAGAAGAAATCGTCCAAACGGCGGGGATGTTCCTAGCAACAGATTACAGGAATAGTCGTGGGAGATGTGTGGAGAGATAGTCACCGCTTCCCCATCTTCAGTGACGTTAGCACACCTTGACTCGACGACTAACTGTTTACAGGTATAGTCGCTGGAGATGTGTGGAGACATCGTCACCGTTTCCCCATCTTCGGTGACGTTAGCACACCTTGACTCGACGACTAACTGTTTACTGGTATAGTCATTGGAGATGTGTGGAGACATCGTCACCGTTTCCCCATCTTCGGTGACGTCAGCACACCTTGACTCGACGACTAGCAGACCAGCTGAAGAAGATGACACTGCTGAGTGTCTTTGACGCATGGGAACCAGACACTTCTCAAGACTGGGTAAGTTCAAACGAAGCACTTTACTGGAACTCTTGACCAGAGCGGGTGGTAGTGTCCTTGGCTCAGAATGACCCATGGGTATAACAGACAGCATACGGAAAACAAACTTCTTCGTGTATAAGGCTCCAACTTGGAGCTGTAGTTGTCCTTGCAGGACTAGACTGCTCTTTAGCAGGGCTTGGCCATTATCAGGCAACGCCCACTCCGGGTTCTGGAGCTGTAGAATGGAGACCATACACTGACTTCGAATGATAGGCAGCTTAAACACACCAAAGCTCCCAGAAGGCAGAGAAACAGTCATTAACTTTGACGGAGAGGAAGTACTCTCGCCAGGGGCAGCCTCTCCTACTGGCCCAGGGTTTTGGAGTACAGGCTTCACAGGGCAAAGACCATCTGAATGTTCTTTACAACCACAGGGATACCGTATTTCAATCTCAGCACCAGATTCAGGCTGCAGATTTGCCAGACCCCTTTTATTAGACCTCTTGGATCTTGCTCGGGTGGCCGTTTTGGCGGGTTGTGGAACAGATGAGTCTTGGACGGTCATGGACGGAAGTGACGGTTTACCTACACGTTTCTTTCGTCTGGACCGTCTCTGTGAGCTTGAAGGGGAAGACTTTTCAGGAGATGCAGTACTTGGCTCATCGAAGGCTTTACAGAAGGCCGGCAGATTCGGGATGATGGGGTCCCCTGCTTCCCAAAGGGGGTCGCACCACATCAAAGCATCTCCTCTAAGGTAGGCCATTAAGAAACCTACTTTCAACCAGTCAGTGGGAAATTGGGGAGCATGCCACTTGAAATAACGCAAGCACCACTCCAGGAACACACGACATTGCTTTGGGTCCCCATAGTAGCATAGAGGATCTGCTGGCTTGGATTCGTCATTAGGAGCGCAGGCTTGAAGTCGATCAAACAGCTCATTAGAGATGACAATTGGGGATGGAGCAGTGAAGGACTGGCTTTCAGACTGGGTAAACATTTTCCTCGGAGGCCAATACTGGCAAGAAGAGAATTCATCTTGCTCCGAGAGCGAAGGCACATGGGACTCAGCGGGGACCATGGCCTGTGCAAACTGTCACGCTCACGCCTTGACTGGTGGGCGTGAGCTCGGGGGTTTTGTGGCCCCACTGTGCCACAAACCAGACTACCCTGGAAGGGGCGTGACTATGACAGCTGCCTGGGTTTTCACTGGAGCCTCTGATGGTGAGGTCAGGCTTGTGCAGCAGGCAGCTGCCAGGTGCTACTCCAGGGTGGTGTCTGGCTGTGGCTGCTGATCCCACTTGGGAGATAGGAACACCTGGATTGGTGCGGGCATTAGGCAGGACTGGCAGAAGAGCACGGCTGGAACACAGACGAGTAGGCTGGCACGGCTGAGACAGGGCTGGCAGAGACACGGCAGAGAACTCAAGGCTGGCAGAGACACTGCAGGAAACAGGACTGGCTAGGACAGCAGGAACACAGGACTGGAAGGCTGGGCAGGAACGGCAGGAACACAGGATACACAGGACGGGTTGATGTGATGTATGAATCAGGCTGCACTCTGATGACACCCGAGTGCAGTCTTATTGTGAGTGTGATGAAGGAACAGGTAGGGACCTGTACACACAGAAGATGCAGGTACGGAAACAAGCCAGAAGGAAAGGAGAATGAAGGAACAGGTAGGGACCTGTTCACACAGGAGGACCAAGTAACAAGTAGAAGGTGGAACTAAGAAGAGAAGGAGAAGGCAGAGCCAAGGACGGAGCCGTAAGAGGCGGAGCCAAGGGCGGAGACGCTGGAGGCGGAGCCAAGAGCGGAGACGCTGGAGGCGGAGCCAATAGCGGAGACGCTGGAGGCGGAGCCAAGAGCGGAGACGCTGGAGGCGGAGCCAAGAGCGGAGACGCTGGAGGTAACGCCAAGAGCGGAGACGCTGGAGGCGAAGCCAAGAGCAGAGACGGAGCAAAGTGCAGAAACACAGGAGGCGGAGCCAGATAGTACCGCAAAGAGCGGAGCCAGATAGAACCGCAAAGAGCGGAGCCACAGAGCAAAGCCAGAGAGTGCGAAGCAAGATCTGAGTGCAGAGCCGCAAGAGTGCGGAGTGTAAGCAGACAGAACACACAAGGAAAGAAAGCAGGGAAGAAAGCCACAGACAAGGAGACCGAGAAAAGACAAAGTACAGACAAGGCAATAGAACAAGACACAGGGACAAAGACACAGGGACCAGGATATTCTGCCTCCTGGAGGGCGGACTACAAGAACAAGGCAAAAGCACAGAGAAAAGCTCAGAGAAAATAACTCAGAGCAAGGCCAGGCAAACTCAGCAGCTAAACACTGAGCTAACACATTGCACAGGCCCAGACCACAGGGTGGAGCTGCACTATATACAGGAGGCCTCTTGGTAATTGGTCAGGAACTGATTAGACAGATGCACCTGATTCCTATAAGAACCTGAGAGTTCAGGCGCCGGCCCCCTATACACATAGCCATGAAGCATGCACAGAGCAGAGACACAGAACATGGAGCTGGCATGAAACAGAAACCACATCATGGCCTGGAGCAGTGGGTAAGATTGTGTGAGAGATGTGAGGCCATGCTGTGATGCCAGCAGAGTTGTTACAATCTGTACATACTGAAGAAAAAAAACCTTCTGCAGGCAGGAGGCCAGCCGTGGCCGCTGCGCTGCAGCATAATCACATGTTTAACCTCTTAGGCTATGTGCACATGCTGCGGATTACTCTGCAGATTTTCCCAGACTGATTTTGGAAAATCCGCAGGTAATCCGCACTGTGGATTTCCTGCGGAATTACTGTGGATTTACCGCATTTTTTTTGCGGATTCCACCTGTGGTTTTACATCTGCGGATTCCTATTATGGAGCAGGTTTAAAAGGCTGCAGAATCCGCACAAATAATTGACATGCTGTGGAATAAACAATGCTACGTTTCCGCGTGTTTTTTTCTGCAGCATGTGCACTGCGGATTTGTTTTTCCTTAGATTTACATGGTACTGTAAACGCATGGAAAACTGCTGGGAATCTGTAGTGTCCAATCGCTGTGGATCCGCAGCAAAATCCGCAACGTGTGCACATACCCTTAATAACCAGAGGTATTTTTGGCTCTGCATTTTCACTTTTAGTTCCCCTTCTTCCCAGAGCCGTAACTTTAAAAATTTTTGGTCAAAATGGCCATGTGATGGGTTTTTTTTTGCGGGAGGAATTGTGCTTTTGAAAATCTCCATGATTTTAACATATCCTGTACTGGAAGCCAACCCTTGAATGTCCAGCTATCGCCCAATATTGCTGCTTTCATCCGCTTCAAAACTCCAGGAGCAGCACTTGCAGGCTGAACTTTCCTCCCACCTCTCATGTAACTTGCTCTTTGACAATCTACAATCTGGTTTCCACCCCCATCACTCAACTGAGACAGCCGTGACCAAAATTACTAATGACCTACTTACAGCCAAAGCTAACAGACAATACCTTGTTCTCCTCCTTCTAGACCTGTCCTCTGCTTTCGACCACTGCCTCCTACTACAGATCCTCTCAATCTTTGGCATCAAAGAACTCACCCTATCCTGGATCTCCTCATACCTTTCCAACCGCACATTCAGCGTCTCCCACTCCCACACTACCTCCTCATCCCACCCTCTCTCTGTTGGAGTCCCCCAAGGCTCTGTTCTAGGACCCCTACTCTTCTCAATCAATACACTTGGCCTGTGACAACTCATAAAGTCCCATGGATTCCAGTACTCCTTTATGCTGATGACACTCAGATCTAACTTTCTGGACCAGACATCACCTTTCTGCTCTCCAGAATCGCAGAGTGTCTATCAGCCATATCCTCCTTCTTCTCCTCTCGCTTCCACAAACTCAATATGGACAAATCTGAACTCATCATCTTTCCTCCATCTCATAGATCTTACTTACCTAACCTATCTATCACTATTAGGCTACGTTCACATTAGCGTTGCGCGCCGCTGCGTCGGCGACGCAACGCACGACGCACAAAAAAACGCGTGCAAACGCACGCAAAAACGCTGCATTTTGCGACGCGTGCGTCATTTTTTGACGAAAATCGGATGCACGAAAAATGCAACTTGTTGCATTTTCTTGCGTCCGACACTAGCGTCAGAAACGACGCACGTGTCGGAAAACTGAAGACACAAAAGAGAATGGTAAAACCAAAAATACTCAGTTTGAAAAAATGTTTGCAGTAATCCGCAAGTGCTAGTAAAAGATGTAAATAACAGGGTATTTGGTTGATACGTTTTTTGCAAAAAATGTATACTAAGCTGCTCTACCAATCTTCACGGTATACCCATATCAGAGCAGTCCTAACTAATGTATGCAATCCCTATCTGATGTATTTAAAAACCTGATCATCTGTATATTACCTGTGTGAACAGGGTTCAGAGAGGAAAAATCCATGTGTGCATACAGGGCAGAACAGCTTTTGTGCAGCTAGCCCAAGAGGAGTGGTGGAACTCCCCAGTCTTGTAGACACAAGAGAACAATCATGGAAACAGGAACACATGGGCTACTTGCACAGTGAACAAGTCTGTAAGAACATGTTCACACACCACCAAGAAACCTGAAGACACAAAAGAGAATGGTAAAACCAAAAATACTCAGTTTGAAAAAATGTTTGCAGTAATCCGCAAGTGCTAGTAAAAGATGTAAATAACAGGGTATTTGGTTGATACGTTTTTTGCAAAAAATGTATACTAAGCTGCTCTACCAATCTTCACGGTATACCCATATCAGAGCAGTCCTAACTAATGTATGCAATCCCTATCTGATGTATTTAAAAACCTGATCATCTGTATATTACCTGTGTGAACAGGGTTCAGAGAGGAAAAATCCATGTGTGCATACAGGGCAGAACAGCTTTTGTGCAGCTAGCCCAAGAGGAGTGGTGGAACTCCCCAGTCTTGTAGACACAAGAGAACAATCATGGAAACAGGAAGACATGGGCTACTTGCACAGTGAACAAGTCTGTAAGAACATGTTCACACACCACCAAGAAACCTGAAGACACAAAAGAGAATGGTAAAACCAAAAATACTCAGTTTGAAAAAATGTTTGCAGTAATCCGCAAGTGCTAGTAAAAGATGTAAATAACAGGGTATTTGGTTGATACGTTTTTTGCAAAAAATGTATACTAAGCTGCTCTACCAATCTTCACGGTATACCCATATCAGAGCAGTCCTAACTAATGTATGCAATCCCTATCTGATGTATTTAAAAACCTGATCATCTGTATATTACCTGTGTGAACAGGGTTCAGAGAGGAAAAATCCATGTGTGCATACAGGGCAGAACAGCTTTTGTGCAGCTAGCCCAAGAGGAGTGGTGGAACTCCCCAGTCTTGTAGACACAAGAGAACAATCATGGAAACAGGAACACATGGGCTACTTGCACAGTGAACAAGTCTGTAAGAACATGTTCACACACCACCAAGAAACCTGAAGACACAAAAGAGAATGGTAAAACCAAAAATACTCAGTTTGAAAAAATGTTTGCAGTAATCCGCAAGTGCTAGTAAAAGATGTAAATAACAGGGTATTTGGTTGATACGTTTTTTGCAAAAAATGTATACTAAGCTGCTCTACCAATCTTCACGGTATACCCATATCAGAGCAGTCCTAACTAATGTATGCAATCCCTATCTGATGTATTTAAAAACCTGATCATCTGTATATTACCTGTGTGAACAGGGTTCCGAGAGGAAAAATCCATGTGTGCATACAGGGCAGAACAGCTTTTGTGCAGCTAGCCCAAGAGGAGTGGTGGAACTCCCCAGTCTTGTAGACACAAGAGAACAATCATGGAAACAGGAACACATGGGCTACTTGCACAGTGAACAAGTCTGTAAGAACATGTTCACACACCACCAAGAAACCTGAAGACACAAAAGAGAATGGTAAAACCAAAAATACTCAGTTTGAAAAAATGTTTGCAGTAATCCGCAAGTGCTAGTAAAAGATGTAAATAACAGGGTATTTGGTTGATACGTTTTTTGCAAAAAATGTATACTAAGCTGCTCTACCAATCTTCACGGTATACCCATATCAGAGCAGTCCTAACTAATGTATGCAATCCCTATCTGATGTATTTAAAAACCTGATCATCTGTATATTACCTGTGTGAACAGGGTTCAGAGAGGAAAAATCCATGTGTGCATACAGGGCAGAACAGCTTTTGTGCAGCTAGCCCAAGAGGAGTGGTGGAACTCCCCAGTCTTGTAGACACAAGAGAACAATCATGGAAACAGGAACACATGGGCTACTTGCACAGTGAACAAGTCTGTAAGAACATGTTCACACACCACCAAGAAACCTGAAGACACAAAAGAGAATGGTAAAACCAAAAATACTCAGTTTGAAAAAATGTTTGCAGTAATCCGCAAGTGCTAGTAAAAGATGTAAATAACAGGGTATTTGGTTGATACGTTTTTTGCAAAAAATGTATACTAAGCTGCTCTACCAATCTTCACGGTATACCCATATCAGAGCAGTCCTAACTAATGTATGCAATCCCTATCTGATGTATTTAAAAACCTGATCATCTGTATATTACCTGTGTGAACAGGGTTCAGAGAGGAAAAATCCATGTGTGCATACAGGGCAGAACAGCTTTTGTGCAGCTAGCCCAAGAGGAGTGGTGGAACTCCCCAGTCTTGTAGACACAAGAGAACAATCATGGAAACAGGAACACATGGGCTACTTGCACAGTGAACAAGTCTGTAAGAACATGTTCACACACCACCAAGAAACCTGAAGACACAAAAGAGAATGGTAAAACCAAAAATACTCAGTTTGAAAAAATGTTTGCAGTAATCCGCAAGTGCTAGTAAAAGATGTAAATAACAGGGTATTTGGTTGATACGTTTTTTGCAAAAAATGTATACTAAGCTGCTCTACCAATCTTCACGGTATACCCATATCAGAGCAGTCCTAACTAATGTATGCAATCCCTATCTGATGTATTTAAAAACCTGATCATCTGTATATTACCTGTGTGAACAGGGTTCAGAGAGGAAAAATCCATGTGTGCATACAGGGCAGAACAGCTTTTGTGCAGCTAGCCCAAGAGGAGTGGTGGAACTCCCCAGTCTTGTAGACACAAGAGAACAATCATGGAAACAGGAAGACATGGGCTACTTGCACAGTGAACAAGTCTGTAAGAACATGTTCACACACCACCAAGAAACCTGAAGACACAAAAGAGAATGGTAAAACCAAAAATACTCAGTTTGAAAAAATGTTTGCAGTAATCCGCAAGTGCTAGTAAAAGATGTAAATAACAGGGTATTTGGTTGATACGTTTTTTGCAAAAAATGTATACTAAGCTGCTCTACCAATCTTCACGGTATACCCATATCAGAGCAGTCCTAACTAATGTATGCAATCCCTATCTGATGTATTTAAAAACCTGATCATCTGTATATTACCTGTGTGAACAGGGTTCAGAGAGGAAAAATCCATGTGTGCATACAGGGCAGAACAGCTTTTGTGCAGCTAGCCCAAGAGGAGTGGTGGAACTCCCCAGTCTTGTAGACACAAGAGAACAATCATGGAAACAGGAACACATGGGCTACTTGCACAGTGAACAAGTCTGTAAGAACATGTTCACACACCACCAAGAAACCTGAAGACACAAAAGAGAATGGTAAAACCAAAAATACTCAGTTTGAAAAAATGTTGCAGTAATCCGCAAGTGCTAGTAAAAGATGTAAATAACAGGGTATTTGGTTGATACGTTTTTTGCAAAAAATGTATACTAAGCTGCTCTACCAATCTTCACGGTATACCCATATCAGAGCAGTCCTAACTAATGTATGCAATCCCTATCTGATGTATTTAAAAACCTGATCATCTGTATATTACCTGTGTGAACAGGGTTCAGAGAGGAAAAATCCATGTGTGCATACAGGGCAGAACAGCTTTTGTGCAGCTAGCCCAAGAGGAGTGGTGGAACTCCCCAGTCTTGTAGACACAAGAGAACAATCATGGAAACAGGAACACATGGGCTACTTGCACAGTGAACAAGTCTGTAAGAACATGTTCACACACCACCAAGAAACCTGAAGACACAAAAGAGAATGGTAAAACCAAAAATACTCAGTTTGAAAAAATGTTTGCAGTAATCCGCAAGTGCTAGTAAAAGATGTAAATAACAGGGTATTTGGTTGATACGTTTTTTGCAAAAAATGTATACTAAGCTGCTCTACCAATCTTCACGGTATACCCATATCAGAGCAGTCCTAACTAATGTATGCAATCCCTATCTGATGTATTTAAAAACCTGATCATCTGTATATTACCTGTGTGAACAGGGTTCAGAGAGGAAAAATCCATGTGTGCATACAGGGCAGAACAGCTTTTGTGCAGCTAGCCCAAGAGGAGTGGTGGAACTCCCCAGTCTTGTAGACACAAGAGAACAATCATGGAAACAGGAACACATGGGCTACTTGCACAGTGAACAAGTCTGTAAGAACATGTTCACACACCACCAAGAAACCTGAAGACACAAAAGAGAATGGTAAAACCAAAAATACTCAGTTTGAAAAAATGTTTGCAGTAATCCGCAAGTGCTAGTAAAAGATGTAAATAACAGGGTATTTGGTTGATACGTTTTTTGCAAAAAATGTATACTAAGCTGCTCTACCAATCTTCACGGTATACCCATATCAGAGCAGTCCTAACTAATGTATGCAATCCCTATCTGATGTATTTAAAAACCTGATCATCTGTATATTACCTGTGTGAACAGGGTTCAGAGAGGAAAAATCCATGTGTGCATACAGGGCAGAACAGCTTTTGTGCAGCTAGCCCAAGAGGAGTGGTGGAACTCCCCAGTCTTGTAGACACAAGAGAACAATCATGGAAACAGGAACACATGGGCTACTTGCACAGTGAACAAGTCTGTAAGAACATGTTCACACACCACCAAGAAACCTGAAGACACAAAAGAGAATGGTAAAACCAAAAATACTCAGTTTGAAAAAATGTTTGCAGTAATCCGCAAGTGCTAGTAAAAGATGCAAATAACAGGGTATTTGGTTGATACGTTTTTTGCAAAAAATGTATACTAAGCTGCTCTACCAATCTTCACGGTATACCCATATCAGAGCAGTCCTAACTAATGTATGCAATCCCTATCTGATGTATTTAAAAACCTGATCATCTGTATATTACCTGTGTGAACAGGGTTCAGAGAGGAAAAATCCATGTGTGCATACAGGGCAGAACAGCTTTTGTGCAGCTAGCCCAAGAGGAGTGGTGGAACTCCCCAGTCTTGTAGACACAAGAGAACAATCATGGAAACAGGAACACATGGGCTACTTGCACAGTGAACAAGTCTGTAAGAACATGTTCACACACCACCAAGAAACCTGAAGACACAAAAGAGAATGGTAAAACCAAAAATACTCAGTTTGAAAAAATGTTTGCAGTAATCCGCAAGTGCTAGTAAAAGATGTAAATAACAGGGTATTTGGTTGATACGTTTTTTGCAAAAAATGTATACTAAGCTGCTCTACCAATCTTCACGGTATACCCATATCAGAGCAGTCCTAACTAATGTATGCAATCCCTATCTGATGTATTTAAAAACCTGATCATCTGTATATTACCTGTGTGAACAGGGTTCAGAGAGGAAAAATCCATGTGTGCATACAGGGCAGAACAGCTTTTGTGCAGCTAGCCCAAGAGGAGTGGTGGAACTCCCCAGTCTTGTAGACACAAGAGAACAATCATGGAAACAGGAACATATGGGCTTGTTGCATTTTCTTGCGTCCGACACTAGCGTCGGAAACGACGCACGTGTCGGAAAACGCAACAAAAAAAATGCACGCGTCCCCCATGTTAAACATAGGGGCGCGTCGCCGCTGCGTCGCCGCAGCGTCGCCGACGCAACAGCGACGCACATTAGCGGAACGCTAACGTGAACGTAGCCTTAACGACATCACGCTTTCCCTTGTCCCAGTACTCCGCTGCCTCGGAGTAACCCTTGACTCTGCCCTGTCCTTCAAACCACACATCCAAGCTCTTTCCACCTCCTGTCGCCTCCAAATCAAAAATATCTCCAGAATCCGTCCTTTCCTCAACTGTCAATCTACTAAAATGCTTGTGCATGCCCTCATCATCTCCCACCTTGACTACTGCAACATCCTTTTCTGTGGCCTCCCTGGTAACACCCTTGCACCTCTCCAGTCCATCCTTAACTCTGCTGCCCTATATCTCTCTCCTCGCTACTCCTCCGCTTTCCCCCTCTGCAAATTTCTTCACTGGCTCCCATTCCCTCAGTGTATACAGTTCAAATTACTTATACTAACCTACAAAGCCATCCAAAACCTGTCTCCTCCATACGTCTCTGAACTAATCTCTCGATATCTTCCCTCACGTAATATCCGGTCCTCCCAAGACCTCCTTTTCTCCTCCACACATATCCGCTCCTCACCCAACCGCCTCCAAGACTTTTCCTGAATATCTCCCATCCTCTGGAATTCTTTGCCCCAACACGTCTGACTATCAACCACCCTCAGATCCTTCAGACGGAACCTGAAAATCCACCTCTTCACGAAAGCCTACAGCCTGCACTGACCCCGCTGCCTCCTCACCACTACCGAAGCTACCGCCTCACCTACACTGGAGCTCCTTTAACCCTCAACGTATTGTCTCCCCCACCATCCTGTAGAATGTAAGCCCACCAGGGCAGGGTACTCGCCCCTCTGCATCAGTCTATAATTGTTAGTTTGCTTACTGTCAGTGATATCTGTAATTAGTATGTAACCCCTTCTCATGTACAGCACCATGGAATCAATGGTGCTATATAAATAATAATAATAATAATGTGTGTATGAGTTATTGCAACAGTGTGGTCTATGTCAGCATGTGCTCAGGGTCGGCAGTAAGCCGTTACAATTCCGGCACCTCCGGAGAAGTGTTTGAGTGAATTCAGGGCTGGCATTTTACCATTAGAATTCCAGCACCTCCAGAGAGGAATTAGCTGAATGTTTTGGCTGGCTGACTGACCACTGTTTGCTCTTTACCCTATTCCTGCTCTGTACTATTTGCGAGTGACAAAACTCTACTGCAGAACATCTTTTCCGTTACTGTGTGCGAGGGACACAGCTCTATTGCAGAGCATCTATTCTTTTGCTGTGCTTGAGTGACACAGCCTCGTGTGCTATTCACTGAGTGATGCTTAACTCCGTGCAAGCTAGTGTCGCTCTCTGTGTGTTTAGCCATTGTTCATATTAGCTGCAGCTTAACATCTCTGCATGGTGGAACCCGGGTTGCAATTGCACTTTATCATTATATTTATTGAGTGCAATCCGCTAACCCTAACAATATAGGTGATCCGATAGCTGCTACTACTGCGCAGGTGGCGCCATCTTGGATTAGGATTTTTTTTTCTTCTCTAGCAAGATGGCGCCGCCCTCGCATGTGCAGTAGCAGCTATCAGATCACCTATATACACCGATAGCTGCTACTGTGCAGGCGCGGCGGGTGCCATTTTAATTTTTTTTCTATCTGAATAACATGAACGAACAAAATTTTTTATTGGGACATTAAACATGCGATTATGCTGCAGCGCAGATGCCATGGCTGGCACCTGCCTGCAGAAGGGTTTTTTTTTCTTCAGTATGTACATATATTCATCATGCAAACTAGGGGATGGGTCAGTGAGAGATCAGTGACCTGTCAGCAGTCAGCATTATGAATAACTAAGCAGAGCACCACATGAAGACCTCCCACAAGTGGCCCCGAAGCATGAGCATTTCATTAACTAAAAACTGAAAATAAAAATTAAAAACAACAACAAGATGGATTTCATCAACCAATGTATTATTATAATCAGTGTGTTAGGAGTCGAGTTTCCTCTGCTGCACAGGGGGAATCTCGATCTGTCTCCGCTGCGGTCTCCCATTCTCCTCCAGCCGCAGTGGAGTCTGCTCAGCAGGGATGTTGCTCCCAGTGTCTTGCTCGCTCTCACCCTGTATAGAGAGTTACTGCTGCTTCTTCAGCTCCTGCCATTAAAGTCAGTGCTGGTCAGCGGCGAGCGGACTTCCCTGGGACTAAGTCCTTGTTTGCGCACACTGAGCATGCCCAGAGCAAGATCTCCCGTTGGAGATCGAGGGTCATGTGCTCTGGCTCTGCAGCGCATTCCATTGGTCCTCTTGGCAGGTCCTGGAAGGGCAAAGTTTCTGTGGCCACTTCCTGTCCTGCAATTATATAAACTGCACATGACCGCACGGCCATGCGCTAGTGTACAATTGAATACGTGTGTTTGTTGTGAGTGCAAGTCGTACATTAAATACCCCTACCCTATTGTATGACTGTTCGCGTATGGAGTATGGCTGCTATCTAGCGCCCGTCAAATCACTCAACGTGTCACACACGTATCAGCGTCTATTGCTGTGACCGCCAGTGCGGCGCCACGAGCCAGTAGTGCGCTTCCTGACCCACGTCTGGGTGCTTAGTGGTGCCTGCCAGCACGGCACAGTTCGCACTTCGGTGCTCTAATTATAAGAGTTGCCTAACACACCCTGTTGCGGTGTTGTGTCAGCAAGTGGTCTAATCGGACTTCAATCCTAGTTGGGGTTAAGTTCGCTGACTGCTTGCTCGCCTTCTATGTGCGGTACCGCGATCCTGTGACGCAACAGGATCGCTTCCTTCACGTTGGGTGAAGTTTAACCCACGCAAGTATACTTATGAGTACCGCCATATAGTCCGTCATTACTCAGCAGCAGGTTCCATCTCTGCACGGTGGACCCCGGGCTACGAACGCACCGTACACTATCAGTCTTATTATTTGGTGCGTTCCGCTAGCCCTAACATTACACTAGCGCCAGGGTCTGGCTAGTGATGACAGACAAACAGCAATCCCTGCGGTATATACAGCAGCTGGAGGGTAGGTTGGCGGCTCTCGAGAGCGCAACCTCAGCTGTGGATGGTACCGCAGTTGCTGTACAGGCTGCCAGCGTGGCTGCAGCAACTTTGTCCATTGCCACCCCTGTTCCGACATTTTCTCGCCTCCCGCTGCCAGAAAGATTTTCTGGTAATAGCAAATTTTGTAGGGGATTCGTGAGTCAGTGCTCTATTCATCTCGAGCTTCTGGCTGCACGTTTCCCCACAGAGCGGGCTAAGGTGGGATTTATTGTGTCTCTATTGTCGGACAGGGCGTTGGAATGGGCTACGCAGCTGTGGGAGCGTGGCGATCATGTGGTGCAGAGTGCTCCTCTGTTTTTGAGCACTTTAAAACAGGTCTTTTTAGGACCTCAAGTCACCCATGACACTGCGCTCCAACTGCTGGCATTAACTCAGGTTGAGTCCTTGGTCAGTCATTTTGCCGTCCAATTCCGCACTTTAGCATCTGAGCTGGAATGGTCGGATAAAGCTCTTATCCCCATATTTTGGAGGGGCTTGGCTGACCATGTAAAGGACGCTCTGGCCACTAGGGAGATTCCTGCCACACTGGAGGAGTTAATAACAGTCTCCACTCGAATTGACCTCCGTTTTAACGAGCGGAGGTTAGAGCGAGCCCAGTGTAGGCAGAGGTTTCGGCTGGCTCCTACTTTCGCCAAACCTCTGGAATCTCCGGTCCTGGTTCCTGAGTCACATAAGGCCAGGGAAGTGTCACAAGCGGGACCTAAGTCCCGGACCGCTTGTGCACTCAGGGTCTGTCATGTTTGCCAGCAGTCTGGACATTTAGCCACCAGATGTCCTCAGCGGTCGAGGAAACGTCAGCGTCTAGTGGTCGTAGGTGGAGGTACACTAGACACGGCGACGTTTGCCTCTAAATTGTCCTTTAAGGGGACAATTACTATAGGCTCATTCTCCCACTCGGTAGAGCTCTGCGTGGATTCTGGGGCGGAGGGCAATTTTATGTCTTCTGCCTTCGCCCAACGCCACGCAATACCTCTGGTTATGCTAGCTCAACCTGTAACGGTACGAGTGGTGAATGGGTCAACTCTGCCCTCACAGATAACTCACCAGACTATCCCTTTTACTCTGTCCATGTCGCCATCTCATCAGGAGATTATTTCTCTGCTCGTCATTCCAGAGGGAATTGATGAGGTCCTGTTGGGAATACCTTGGCTACGGTACCACTCTCCTCATATCGAGTGGTCCTCAGGCAGAATTCTGGGATGGGGTGAATCTTGTGGGGGTAGGTGTCAGAGGGAGTGCGTTCAGGTAGCTACAACTGAGGTACCCGCAGATCTTTCCTCTCTCCCCAAGCAGTATTGGTCGTATGCAGACATATTCTCCAAAAAGGCGGCGGAGACCCTTCCGCCCCATCGCCCCTATGACTGTCCTATTGACCTCTTGCCTGGTGCTAAGCCTCCCTGGGGTCGAGTCTATCCGCTATCTCTCCCGGAGACGGAGGCAATGTCACAGTACATCCAGGAAAATCTGGCAAGAGGGTTCATCAGGAAGTCAGTGTCACCTGCTGGGGCAGGGTTCTTCTTCGTGCAGAAGAAGAGTGGGGAATTACGTCCATGCATAGACTACAGGGGTCTTAACGCCATCACCATTAAGAATAAATACCCTTTGCCTTTGATATCTGAACTGTTCGATAGGCTTCGGGGAGCAAGGGTATTTACTAAATTAGATCTGCGGGGTGCTTACAACCTGATTCGCATCCGTGAGGGGGACGAATGGAAGACGGCTTTTAACATCAGGGATGGGCACTATGAATATCGGGTGATGCCCTTTGGGCTCTGTAATGCCCCAGCCATTTTCCAAGACTTTGTGAACGATATCTTCCGGGATATGCTTTCCACCTCGGTCGTAGTCTATCTGGATGATATTCTCATCTACTCTCCAGATATTGACTCCCACCGGAGAGATGTTTGCAAAGTCTTCGACCTCCTACGGGCAAACTCCCTCTATGCCAAGTTGGAGAAGTGTATGTTTGAGCAGGAGTCCTTACCTTTCCTAGGCTACATCATCTCAGCCCAGGGATTGGCTATGGATCCTGCCAAACTACAGGCTGTGATGGACTGGCAGGAACCCCATTCTCTTAAAGCGGTGCAGCGCTTTATGGGGTTCATCAATTATTATCGCCAGTTCATCCCGCATTTCTCAACTTTGGTAGCTCCCTTGGTTGCCCTCACCAAGAAGGGGGCGAATCCCAAATTGTGGTCTGAGGAGGTCTCCAAGGCCTTTATCTCTATAAAGTCACACTTCGCTAGCGCTCCCATTCTTCATCGCCCCGATGTTGATAAGCCACTTATCATGGAGGTGGATGCCTCTTCTGTTGGTGCTGGAGCAGTCCTCTTCCAAAAGGATGCTCAAGGTCGAAAGCATCTTTGCTTCTTTTTCTCCAAGACCTTCGCACCAGCAGAGAGGAATTATTCCATCGGGGACAGGGAGTTGCTAGCCATGAAGTTGGCTTTCTCGGAGTGGAGACATCTCTTGGAGGGAGCACGTTTTCCCTTCCAAGTCTTCACAGATCACAAAAATTTGGTGTATCTGCAGACAGCTCAGCGGTTGATTTCTCGCCAGGCCAGATGGTCCTTGTTCTTCTCCCGGTTTCATTTCACCCTCCATTTCCTTTCTGGGGAGAAGAACATTCGGGCCGACGCTCTGTCTCGCTCCGTTGTGTCATCTGCGGAGGAGGAGGAGGAGCCTCGACTTATTGTCCCCACCGAGAGTTTGAGAACCAAGGCCCCGGTTTCGCTGGAGTCTGTGCCCCCAGGCAAGACTTTTGTTCCATCTAGTTTGCGACCGGAGGTTCTCTCTTGGGCGCACTCGTCCAGGGTGGGTGGACATTTTGGTACTAAAAGGACATCAGAGTTACTGGCGAGGACATACTGGTGGCCGCATGTGGCTCGTGATGTCGCGGAGTACGTTCGGGCGTGTGTCTCTTGCGCCAGGAACAAGACTCCTCGGCAACGGCCAGCTGGTTTGCTTTATCCTCTGCCCGTGGCTGACAGGCCCTGGGAGATGGTCGGGATGGACTTTGTGGTTGGCTTACCCAAGTCTCGTAATTGCACCATTATCTGGGTGATCACCGATCATTTTTCCAAAATGGTGCATTTGGTGCCTCTTCCACGGCTACCATCTGCACGGGCGTTGGCTGTCTTGTTTATCAAGCATATCTTTCGCTTACACGGTATGCCAGACAAAATTGTTAGTGACCGGGGTCCCCAGTTTGCGTCTCGATTCTGGAGGGAGCTATGTCGTCTACTCAGTATTGAGTTAAATCTCTCTTCGGCATATCATCCCGAGACGAATGGGTTGGTAGAAAGGGCCAACCAGACCTTGGTCACATATCTGCGACATTTTGTTTCTGCCAGACAGGATGACTGGACATCCTTGCTACTGTGGGCAGAGTTTGCACTTAACAATGCCGTAGCCGACTCCACCGGTCAGACTCCATTCCTCTTAAATTATGGCCAGCATCCGCGTGTTCCTGTGCCCATGCCTGTGTCTTCCGCTGATCCCAGGGTGGCAGACTGGGCTGTGGAGGCACGGGACATTTGGGATCGCACGCAGGATGCCATTCGGGCCTCCAAGGAGAGAATGAGGTCCTCCGCCAATGTTCATCGGCGCCCCGCTCCGACTTTTGCCCCTGGCGACTTGGTGTGGCTCTCCGCCCGTAACATCAGGCTGCGAGTTGAGTCCACTAAGTTTGCTCCTCGCTACTTGGGTCCCTTCAAGGTTCTCGAACAGGTTAATCCTGTGGTCTACCGCCTGGCTCTTCCTCCACGCTTGGGTATCACCGACACCTTTCATGTGTCCCTCTTGAAACCCGTATACATGTCCCAGTTTTCAGAGTCATCTGCCGGGACATCGGGTTCGTCTACGGACGATTACGAGGTGAACGCTATTTTGGGATGCAAGGTGGTACGCGGCAAAAAGTTTTATTTGGTGGATTGGAAGGGTTATGGTCCAGAGGACAGGTCTTGGGAGCCTGCTGAAAACAGCTCATTGCTGCCTTCGAGCATAGTGAGGCCCAAGGAGGGGGGGTAATGTTAGGAGTCGAGTTTCCTCTGCTGCACAGGGGGAATCTCGATCTGTCTCCGCTGCGGTCTCCCATTCTCCTCCAGCCGCAGTGGAGTCTGCTCAGCAGGGACGTCGCTCCCAGTGTCTTGCTCGCTCTCACTCTGTACAGAGAGTTACTGCTGCTTCTTCAGCTCCTGCCATTAAAGTCAGTGCTGGTCAGCGGCGAGCGGAATTCCCTGGGACTAAGTCCTTGTTTGCGCACACTGAGCATGCCCAGAGCAAGATCTCCCATTGGAGATCGAGGGTCATGTGCTCTGGCTCTGCAGCGCATTCCATTGGTCCTCTTGGCAGGTCCTGGAAGGGCAAAGTTTCTGTGGCCACTTCCTGTCCTGCAATTATATAAACTGCGCATGACCGCACGGCCATGCGCTAGTGTATAATTGAATACCTGTGTTTGTTGTCAGTGCAAGTCGTTCATTAAATACCCCTACCCTATTGTATGACTGTTCGCGTATGGAGTATGGCTGCTATCTAGCGCCCGACAAATCACTCAACGTGTCACACACGTATCAGCGTCTATTGCTGTGACCGCCAGTGCGGCGCCACGCGCCAGTAGTGCGCTTTCTGACCCACGTCTGGGTGCTTAGTGGTGCCTGCCAGCACGGCACAGTTCGCACTTCGGTGCTCTAATTATAAGAGTTGCCTAACACACCCTGTTGCGGTGTTGTGTCAGCAAGTGGTCTAATCGGACTTCAATCCTAGTTGGGGTTAAGTTCGCTGACTGCTTGCTCGCCTTCTATGTGCGGTACCGCGATCCTGTGACGCAACAGGATCGCTTCCTTCACGTTGGGTGAAGTTTAACCCACGCGAGTATACTTATGAGTACCGCCATATAGTCCGTCATTACTCAGCAGCAGGTTCCATCTCTGCACGGTGGACCCCGGGCTACGAACGCACTGTACACTATCAGTCTTATTATTTGGTGCGTTCCGCTAGCCCTAACACAGTGTAATGGCGCAGACCTAACACTGTCTGTAGGTTACTGTGCACAATCCTGCTGACAGGTTCCCTTTAAATCAGAGGGACCAGAAAGGCATAGTCTCCATTATGTTGGAAAACATCATTGTTTCTCACCAAATTGCTTCTGTATAGTTTTTTAAATTTATACTACAGCAGCGACAAAAATATAGGACGGATTAGGTTTAAAATGTGTAGTTATATACAAAAACTAAACGTATCAAGTGTGTGGAATATTGGTAGATAGGGTTGAGCGAAACGGGTCGAACATTTTCAAAAGTCGCCGACTTTTGGCTAAGTCGGGGTTTCATGAAACCCGATCCGACCCCTGTGCGGGGTCGGCCATGCGGTACGCGACTTTCGCGCCAAAGTCGCGTTTCAATGACGCGAAAAGCGCCATTTCTCAGCCAATGAAGGTAAACGCAGAGTGTGGGCAGCGTGATGACATAGGTCCTGGTCCCCACCATCTTAGAGAAGGGCATTGCAGTGATTGGCTTGCTGTCTGCGACGTCACAGGGGCTATAAAGAGGCGTTCCCGCCGACCGCCATCTTACTGCTGCTGATCTGAGCTTAGGGAGAGGTTGCTGACGCTTTGTCAGAAGCAGGGATAGCGTTAGGCAGGGTCCATTAACCACAAAACCGCTTGTGCTGCAGCGATTTGCACTGTCCAACACCACCCTCGGTGTGCAGGGACAGTGGAAGTTTTTTTTTTTTTTTTTTTCCCCTCAGCGCTGTAGCTCATTGGGCTGCCCTAGAAGGCTCCCTGATAGCTGCATTGCTGTGTGTACGCCGCTGTGCAAACCAACTGCTTTTTTCAAAGCACAAATCCTCTTGTTCCTTCCTTTCTGCACAGCTATCTTTTTTGTTTGTCCACACTTTTTATTTCATTTGTGCATCAGTCCACTCCTTATTGCTGCCTGCCATACCTGGCTGAGATTACTGCAGGCAGGGAGATAGTAGCTGCCTGCCATACCTGGCTGAGATTACTGCAGGCAGGGAGATAGTAATTGTAGGACATTCCCTGTTTTTTTTTTTTTTTTTTTTTTGGTGGGAGATTAAGATTGGCAATTTGGCATTTCTGCTAGAGTGCCATCCCTGTGTGTGCCATCTCTCTCACATAGTGGGCCATAGAAAGCCTTTTCATTTTTCTGTATTTTTTTTTGTGGGGTGTATAAATTCTCCCTGATAAAAATACAGTGGGAGATTAATATTGGCCTTTGGGCTTGTGTGCCAGTCCTGAGTGTGCCATCTCTCTCACAAATAGTGGGCCATAGAAAGCCTATTTTATTTTTTTGGGGGTTTTATAAATTCTCCCTGAAAAAAAGGGAGATTAATATTGGCCTCTGGGCTTGTGTGCCAGTCCTGAGCGTGCCATCTGTGCCAGCCCTGAGCGTGCCATCTCTCTCACAAATAGTGGGCCATAGAAAGCCTATTTATTTTTTTTTTTGGTTTTATAAATTCTCCCTGAAAAAAAGGGAGATTAATATTGGCCTCTGGGCTTGTGTGCCAGTCCTGAGCGTGCCATCTGTGCCAGCCCTGAGCGTGCCATCTCTCTCACAAATAGTGGGCCATAGAAAGCCTATTTAATTTTTTTTTTTGTTTTATAAATTTTCCCTGAAAAAAGGGAGATTAATATTGGCCTCTGGGCTTGTGTGCCAGTTGTGAGCGTGCCATCTGTGCCAGTCCTGAGCGTGCCATCTCTCTCACAAATAGTGGGCCATAGAAAGCCTATTTAAATTTTTTTTTGGTTTTATAAATTCTCCCAGAAAAAAAGGGAGATTAATATTGGCCTCTGGGCTTCTGTGCCAGTCCTGAGCGTGCCATCTGTGCCAGTCCTGAGCGTCCCATCTCTCTCACAAATAGTGGGCCATAGAAAGCCTATTTTATTTTTTTTGGGGGTTTTATAAATTCTCCCTGAAAAAAAGGGAGATTAATATTGGCCTCTGGGCTTGTGTGCCAGTCCTGAGCGTGCCATCTGTGCCAGCCCTGAGCGTGCCATCTCTCTCACAAATAGTGGGCCATAGAAAGCCTATTTATTTATTTTTTTTGTTTTATAAATTTTCCCTGAAAAAAGGGAGATTAATATTGGCCTCTGGGCTTGTGTGCCAGTTGTGAGCGTGCCATCTGTGCCAGTCCTGAGCGTGCCATCTCTCTCACAAATAGTGGGCCATAGAAAGCCTATTTAAATTTTTTTTTGGTTTTATAAATTCTACCAGAAAAAAAGGGAGATTAATATTGGCCTCTGGGCTTCTGTGCCAGTCCTGAGCGTGCCATCTGTGCCAGTCCTGAGCGTCCCATCTCTCTCACAAATAGTGGGCCATAGAAAGCCTATTTTTTTTTTTTTTGGGGTTTTAGAAATTCTCCCTGGAAAAAAAAAGGGAGATTAATATTGCCCTTTGGGCTTGTGTGCCAGTACTAAGCGTTCCATCTCTCTCTCTCTCTCTCTCTCTCTCTCAGTCAGTGGGCCATAGAACGCCTATTTTTGGTTTTATTTGTTTTCTAAATTCTCCCTGAAAAAATCATTTTATTTTATTTGGTTTCTAAATTCTTCCTGATAAAATCACATTTTTTTTATTATTTTTTTTTCTAAAGTCTCCCTGAAAAAAAAAAAAAAAACAGTGGGAGATTAATATTGGCCTTTCTGCTTGTGTGCCAGTCTTGACTCCTGGGTGCGTCATCTCTCAGTCAGTGGGCCATAGAACGCCTATTTTTGGTTTTATTTGTTTTATAAATTCTCCCAGAAAAAATCATTTTATTTTATTTGGTTTCTAAATTCTTCCTGATAAAATCACATTTTTTTTATTATTTTTTTTTCTAAAGTCTCCCTGAAAAAAAAAAAAAAAAACAGTGGGAGATTAATATTGGCCTTTCTGCTTGTGTGCCAGTCTTGACTCCTGGGTGCGTCATCTCTCAGTCAGTGGGCCATAGAACGCCTATTTTTGGTTTTATTTGTTTTATAAATTCTCCCAGAAAAAATAATTTTATTTTATTTGGTTTCTAAATTCTTCCTGATAAAATCACATTTTTTTTATTATTTTTTTTTCTAAAGTCTCCCTGAAAAAAAAAAAAAAAAACAGTGGGAGATTAATATTGGCCTTTCTGCTTGTGTGCCAGTCTTGACTCCTGGGTGCGTCATCTCTCAGTCAGTGGGCCATAGAACGCCTATTTTTGGTTTTATTTGTTTTCTAAATTCTCCCTGAAAAAATCATTTTATTTTATTTGGTTTCTAAATTCTTCCTGATAAAATCACATTTTTTTTATTATTTTTTTTTCTAAAGTCTCCCTGAAAAAAAAAAAAAAAACAGTGGGAGATTAATATTGGCCTTTCTGCTTGTGTGCCAGTCTTGACTCCTGGGTGCGTCATCTCTCAGTCAGTGGGCCATAGAACGCCTATTTTTGGTTTTATTTGTTTTATAAATTCTCCCAGAAAAAATCATTTTATTTTATTTGGTTTCTAAATTCTTCCTGATAAAATCATATTTTTTTTATTATTTTTTTTTCTAAAGTCTCCCTGAAAAAAAAAAAAAAAAAACAACCAAAAAAAACAGTGGGAGATTAATATTGGCCTTTCTGCTTGTGTGCCAGTCTTGACTCCTGGGTGTGCCATCTCTCTCTCTCTCTCTCTCTCTCTCTCTCTCTCTCTCCAATTGTGGTCCATAGAAAGCCTATATTTTTTTTCCTTGATTTGGGTTCTAAAATCTACCAGAGAAAATAACTACATCAATCATTGGTAGAAAAATATTGGCCTCTGGGTTTGTGTGCCACTCCTGACTCCTGTGTGCGTCATCTCTCAGTCAGTGGGCCATAGAACGCCTATTTTTGTTTTTATTTGTTTTATAAATTCTCCCTGAAAAAATCATTTTATTTTATTTGGTTTCTAAATTCTTCCTGATAAAATCATATTTTTTTTATTATTTTTTTTTCTAAAGTCTCCCTGAAAAAAAAAAAAAAAAAACAAAAAACAAAAAAAACAGTGGGAGATTAATATTGGCCTTTCTGCTTGTGTGCCAGTCTTGACTCCTGGGTGTGCCATCTCTCTCTCTCTCTCTCTCTCTCTCCAATTGTGGTCCATAGAAAGCCTACATTTTTTTTCCTTGATTTGGGTTCCAAAATCTACCAGAGAAAATAACTCCATCAATCATTGGTAGAAAAATATTGGCCTCTGGGCTTGTGTGCCACTCCTGATTCCTGTGTGCGTCATCTCTCACTCAGTGGCCCATAGAAAGCATATAGTTTGTTACATTTGTTTTCTAAATTCTCCCTGCAAAAATCTTTTTTTTTTTTTTTGGGGGGTTTCTAAAGTGTTCCTGAAAAAAATAAAAATAAAAAAAAAATAATAGTGTGACATTAATATTAACATTTGTGCTTCAGTGACAGTCCTGCGTGTGGGGCATCTCTCTAATTTGCAGCCACCAAAAAAAGAGTGTGTAACATTGGGCCTGATTTTCGCTGTGGTCTCACCAACCTGTAAAGGGGTAGCTAAATCATACTGAAGTTATAGCTCACCGTGTAAGTTGTGTGACTGCAACAAATAACGTTAGTTTGGTTACGTTTTTAAAACAATGAGGAAGTCTAGTGGAAGAGGTCGTGGCCGGGGGCGTTCATTGTCAGCTGGTAATGAGGGTAGTGGTAGTGGTGGAGCATCAGGTGGTCGTGGGGGAAAAAATATTGCACCTAAGTCTGGAGCTGTGGAGCCAGGTTCGTCGTCCGGCTACACAAGGCCTCGAACGCTCCCTTTTCTGGGATTAGGAAAACCGCTTTTAAAGCCGGAGCAGCAAGAGCAAGTTTTGGCTTATCTTGCTGACTCAGCCTCTAGCTCTTTTGCCTCATCTCGTGAAACTGGTAAAAGTAAAAGCAGCGCGTCGTTAGTGGATGTTCACGGTCAGGGACAAGTCACTTCCTTGTCCTCTTCAGCAAAAACAACAACAGAGAAGAATGCAGCAGGCGACACAACGGGTTACTCCATGGAGCTCTTTACACATACCGTCCCTGGCTTAGAAAGTGAAGCAGTTAACAGTCCATGCCCATTACAAATTGAATCTGACATGGAGTGCACTGACGCACAGCCACAGCCAGACTACTATGCTGGTCCTTTGACTCAGACCACAACATTGCCCTCGCAGGGTGCTGATCAAGAATCAGACCCTGATGAGACTATGTTGCCCCATCACGAACGCTATACCACCGAACGACACGGTGACACAGACGAAGTTGCGCAGGAGGTACAAGAAGAGTTATTAGATGACCCAGTTCTTGACCCCGATTGGCAGCCATTGGGGGAACAGGGTGCAGGCGGCAGCAGTTCTGAAGCAGAGGAGGAGGAGGGGCCGCAGCAGGCATCAACATCGCCACAGGTTCCATCTGCCGGGCCCGTATCTTGCCCAAAACGCGTGGCAAAGCCAAAACCTGGTGGAGGACAGCGTGGCCATCCGGTTAAAGCTCAGTCTGCAATGCCTGAAAAGGTATCCGATGCTAGAAAGAGTGCAGTCTGGCATTTTTTTAAACAACATCCAATTGATCAGCGCAAAGTCATCTGTCAAAAATGTTCTACTTCCTTAAGCAGAGGTCAGAATCTGAAAAGTCTCAATACTAGTTGCATGCATAGACATTTAACCACCATGCATTTGAAAGCTTGGACTAACTACCAAACGTCCCTTAAGGTTGTTGCACCCTCGGCCAATGAAGCTAGTCATCAACGCAACATCCCTTCCGGCAGTGTAGGACCACCATTTAGCGCACCACCTGCTGTATCTGTGCAGGTATCTTTGCCAGGCCAAAGCAGTCAGGGTCAGGGAATCACCAGTTTCGTAGTAGGAAACACTGCATCTAGGGCACCGGCGGCAACAATACCATCTCCCACCGTCTCTCAGTCTGCCATGTCCACCGGCACCCCCGCTAGTTCCACGATCTCCAGCTCTCCAGTCCAGCTCACCCTACATGAGACTATGGTTAGAAAAAGGAAATACTTAGCCTCGCATCCGCGTACACAGGGTTTGAACGCCCACATAGCTAGACTAATCTCGTTAGAGATGATGCCCTACCGGTTAGTTGAAAGCGAAGCTTTCAAAGACCTGATGGACTACGCTGTACCACGCTACGAGCTACCCAGTCGACACTTTTTTTCCAGAAAAGCCATCCCAGCCCTCCACCAGCATGTTAAAGAGCGCATCGTCCATGCACTCAGGCAATCTGTGAGCACAAAGGTGCACCTGACAACAGATGCATGGACCAGTAGGCATGGCCAGGGACGTTACGTGTCCATCACGGCACACTGGGTAAATGTGGTGGATTCAGGGTCCACAGGGGACAGCAAGTTTGGGACAGTTCTGCCTAGCCCACGGTCTAGTAAACAGTTGTCTGTAGCCGTTCGCACCCCCTCCTCCTCCTCCTCCTCGTCCTCCTGCAGAAGCAAGAGCTCGTCCACAGACCGCAGTCGCACAAACACTCCATCCGCACCTGCCACTGTTGCACACCAGGTCTCCCATTATGGGGCAGCTACTGGCATACGTCAGCAGGCTGTATTGGCTATGAAGTGTTTGGGCGACAATAGACACACCGCGGAAGTTCTGTCCGAGTTCTTGCAGCAAGAAACGCAGTCGTGGCTGGGCACTGTAGATCTTGAGGCAGGCAAGGTAGTGAGTGATAACGGAAGGAATTTCATGGCTGCCATCTCCCTTTCCCAACTGAAACACATTCCTTGCCTGGCTCACACCTTAAACCTGGTGGTGCAGTGCTTCCTGAAAAGTTATCCGGGGTTATCCGACCTGCTCCTCAAAGTGCGTGGACTTTGCGCACATATCCGCCGTTCGCCTGTACACTCCAGCCGTATGCAGACCTATCAGCGTTCTTTGAACCTTCCCCAGCATCGCCTAATCATAGACGTTGCAACAAGGTGGAACTCAACACTGCACATGCTTCAGAGACTGTGCGAACAGAGGCGGGCTGTTATGTTTTTGTGGGAGGATACACATACACGGGCAGGCAGTAGGATGGCAGACATGGAGTTGTCAGGTGTGCAGTGGTCGAAGATTCAAGACATGTGTCAAGTCCTTCAGTGTTTTGAGGAATGCACACGGCTGGTTAGTGCAGACAACGCCATAATAAGCATGAGCATCCCCCTAATGCGTCTGCTGATGCAAAGTTTGACGCACATAAAGGATCAGGCGTCTGCACCAGAGGAAGAGGAAAGCCTTGATGACAGTCAGCGATTGTCTGGTCAGGGCAGTGTACATGACGAGGTACCGGGCGAAGAGGAGGTGGAGGATGAGGAGGATGATGGGGATGAGTATATTTTTAATGAGGAAGCTTTCCCGGGGGCACGGGAAATTGGTGGCGTGGCAAGGCCGGGTTCTGGTTTTTTGAGGGACACAAGTGACGTAGATTTGCCTGCAACTGCCCCTCAACCAAGCACAACCGCAGATTTGACAACGGGAACTTTGGCCCACATGGCGGATTATGCCTTGCGTATCCTCAAAAGGGACACACGCATTACAAAAATGATGAACGATGACGATTACTGGTTGGCCTGCCTCCTTGATCCTCGCTATAAAGGCAAATTGCAAAATATTATGCCACATGAGAACTTGGAACTAATATTAGCAACAAAACAATCAACTCTTGTTGACCGTTTGCTTCTGGCATTCCCTGCACACAGCGCCCGTGATCGTTCTCACACGAGCTCCAGGGGCCAGCAGACCAGAGGTGTTAGAGGGGCAGAAATCAGAAGTGGCGTTGGCCAGAGGGGTTTTCTGACCAGGTTGTGGAGTGATTTTTCTATGACCGCAGACAGGACAGGTACTGCAGCATCAATTCAAAGTGACAGGAGACAACATTTGTCCAGTATGGTTACAAACTATTTTTCATCCCTTATCGACGTTCTCCCTCAACCGTCATTCCCATTTGATTACTGGGCATCCAAATTAGACACCTGGCCAGAATTGGCAGAATATGCATTGCAGGAGCTTGCTTGCCCGGCAGCTAGTGTCCTATCAGAAAGAGTATTCAGTGCTGCAGGTTCAATACTAACAGAAAAAAGGACTCGTCTGGCTACCCAAAATGTAGATGATCTAACCTTCATTAAAATGAACCACAACTGGATTTCAAAATCTTTTGCCCCACCCTGCCCGGCTGACACCTAGCTTTCCTATGAAAAGGTCTTGCCTGTGGACTATTCTGAATGACTTTTCCAATCTCGTAATTTTCTTCACCTGATTGTCCAGCATACGACATGTTTCCACCTCACGAAATGGCCAAACTCCCCACACGGGGCCGTGCTATCGCCACTTTGCGCTTGGACCCTTGAGAGTGCTGTTTGTCTGAAGAGGTGGGTGTGGCCGCTTTTGGTCGACGGCACTGCCACTGGGTCCATCATAGTACAATAAAGTGTCTCTGGCGGTGGTGGTGCGCACCCAACGTCAGACACACCGTTGTAATATGAGGGGCCCTGTGCCTGTAACGCCGGCCACAAGACAGTTCCCCCCCCAGCTCAAACAGTGCTCTACCACTAGCAAAATTATCTCTCACAGCTTCACCAATGTGTAGTCTAGGCGCTGACATCCTTCAATGCCTGGCACTGACAATACCATTGTTTTGACATTTTTGTTATGTTAGGCCTTCGAAGCCTGTCTGCGGTCCCTTCTTTCTACAACTACTACACTGACCAGGCCACTGCTGGCCGTGTTACCCTGGAACCAATTTAAAAGTGCCTACAGTCAGCCCAATTTTGTTATGTTAGGCCTTCGAAGACTGTCTGCCGTCACTCCTTCCACTAGACTTCCACTGACCATACACTGCTGCCCATGTACCCCTGGAACCAATTTAAAGTGCCTACAGCCAGCCCAATTTTGTTATGTTAGGCCTTGGAAGCCTGTCTGCGGTCACTCCTTCCACTAGACTTCCACTGACCAGACCACTGCTGCCCGTGTACCCCTGGAACCAATTTAAAAGTGCCTACAGCCAGCCCAAGTTTGTTATGTTAGGCCTTGGAAGCCTGTCTGCGGTCACTCCTTCCACTAGGCCTCCACTGACCACACCACTGCTGTCCGTGTACCCCTGGAACCAATTTAAAATTGCCTACAGCCATGTGTTATTATTTTAGGCCTTCGATGCCTGTCTGCGGTCACTCCTTCCACTAGGCCTCCACTGACCACACCACTGCTGTCCGTGTACCCCTGGAACCAATTTAAAATTGCCTACAGCCAGCCCAATTTTTTTATTTTAGGCCTTCGATGCCTGTCTGCGGTCCATTCTTTCAACTACTACTACACTGACCAGGTCACTGCTGCCCGTCTACCCCTGGAACCAATTTAAAATTGCCTACAGCCATGTGTTATTATTTTAGGCCTTCGATGCCTGTCTGCGGTCACTCCTTCCACTAGGCCTCCACTGACCACACCACTGCTGTCCGTGTACCCCTGGAACCAATTTAAAATTGCCTACAGCCATGTGTTATTATTTTAGGCCTTCGATGCCTGTCTGCGGTCACTCCTTCCACTAGGCCTCCACTGACCACACCACTGCTGCCCGTGTACCCCTGGAACCAATTTAAAATTGCCTACAGCCAGCCCAATTTTTTTATTTTAGGCCTTCGATGCCTGTCTGCGGTCCATTCTTTCAACTACTACTACACTGACCAGGTCACTGCTGCCCGTGTACCCCTGGAACCAATTTAAAATTGCCTACAGCCATGTGTTATTATTTTAGGCCTTCGATGCCTGTCTGCGGTCACTCCTTCCACTAGGCCTCCACTGACCACACCACTGCTGTCCGTGTACCCCTGGAACCAATTTAAAATTGCCTACAGCCAGCCCCATTTTTTTATTTTAGGCCTTCGATGCCTGTCTGCGGTCCATTCTTTCAACTACTACTACACTGACCAGGTCACTGCTGCCCGTGTACCCCTGGAACCAATTTAAAATTGCCTACAGCCATGTGTTATTATTTTAGGCCTTCGATGCCTGTCTGCGGTCACTCCTTCCACTAGGCCTCCACTGACCACACCACTGCTGCCCGTGTACCCGTGGAACCAATTTAAAATTGCCTACAGCCAGCCCAATTTTTTTATTTTAGGCCTTCGATGCCTGTCTGCGGTCCATTCTTTCAACTACAACTACACTGACCAGGTCACTGCTGCCCGTGTACCCCTGGAACCAATTTAAAATTGCCTACAGCCATGTGTTATTATTTTAGGCCTTCGATGCCTGTCTGCGGTCACTCCTTCCACTAGGCCTCCACTGACCACACCACTGCTGCCCGTGTACCCCTGGAACCAATTTAAAATTGCCTACAGCCAGCCCAATTTTTTTATTTTAGGCCTTCGATGCCTGTCTGCGGTCCATTCTTTCAACTACTACTACACTGACCAGGTCACTGCTGCCCGTGTACCCCTGGAACCAATTTAAAATTGCCTACAGCCAGCCCAATTTTTTTATTTTAGGCCTTCGATGCCTGTCTGCGGTCCATTCTTTCAACTACTACTACACTGACCAGGTCACTGCTGCCCGTCTACCCCTGGAACCAATTTAAAATTGCCTACAGCCATGTGTTATTATTTTAGGCCTTCGATGCCTGTCTGCGGTCACTCCTTCCACTAGGCCTCCACTGACCACACCACTGCTGTCCGTGTACCCCTGGAACCAATTTAAAATTGCCTACAGCCATGTGTTATTATTTTAGGCCTTCGATGCCTGTCTGCGGTCACTCCTTCCACTAGGCCTCCACTGACCACACCACTGCTGCCCGTGTACCCCTGGAACCAATTTAAAATTGCCTACAGCCAGCCCAATTTTTTTATTTTAGGCCTTCGATGCCTGTCTGCGGTCCATTCTTTCAACTACTACTACACTGACCAGGTCACTGCTGCCCGTGTACCCCTGGAACCAATTTAAAATTGCCTACAGCCATGTGTTATTATTTTAGGCCTTCGATGCCTGTCTGCGGTCACTCCTTCCACTAGGCCTCCACTGACCACACCACTGCTGTCCGTGTACCCCTGGAACCAATTTAAAATTGCCTACAGCCATGTGTTTTTATTTTAGGCCTTCGATGCCTGTCTGCGGTCCATTCTTTCAACTACTACTACACTGACCAGGGCACTGCTGGCCGTGTTACCCTGGAACCAATTTAAAAGTGCCTACAGTCAGCCCAATTTTGTTATGTTAGGCCTTCGAAGACTGTCTGCCGTCACTCCTTCCACTAGACTTCCACTGACCATACACTGCTGCCCATGTACCCCTGGAACCAATTTAAAGTGCCTACAGCCAGCCCAATTTTGTTATGTTAGGCCTTCGAAGCCTGTCTGCGGTCACTCCTTCCACTAGACTTCCACTGACCAGACCACTGCTGCCCGTGTACCCCTGGAACCAATTTAAAAGTGCCTACAGCCAGCCCAAGTTTGTTATGTTAGGCCTTGGAAGCCTGTCTGCGGTCACTCCTTCCACTAGACTTCCACTGACCAGACCACTGCTGCCCGTGTACCCCTGGAACCAATTTAAAAGTGCCTACAGCCAGCCCAAGTTTGTTATGTTAGGCCTTCGAAGCCTGTCTGCGGTCCATTCTTTCAACTACTACTACACTGACCAGGTCACTGCTGCCCGTGTACCCCTGGAACCAATTTAAAAGTGCCTACAGCCAGCCCAAGTTTGTTATGTTAGGCCTTGGAAGCCTGTCTGCGGTCACTCCTTCCACTAGACTTCCACTGACCAGACCACTGCTGCCCGTGTACCCCTGGAACCAATTTAAAAGTGCCTACAGCCAGCCCAAGTTTGTTATGTTAGGCCTTGGAAGCCTGTCTGCGGTCACTCCTTCCACTAGGCCTCCACTGACCACACCACTGCTGTCCGTGTACCCCTGGAACCAATTTAAAATTGCCTACAGCCATGTGTTATTATTTTAGGCCTTCGATGCCTGTCTGCGGTCACTCCTTCCACTAGGCCTCCACTGACCACACCACTGCTGTCCGTGTACCCCTGGAACCAATTTAAAATTGCCTACAGCCAGCCCAATTTTTTTATTTTAGGCCTTCGATGCCTGTCTGCGGTCCATTCTTTCAACTACTACTACACTGACCAGGTCACTGCTGCCCGTGTACCCCTGGAACCAATTTAAAATTGCCTACAGCCATGTGTTATTATTTTAGGCCTTCGATGCCTGTCTGCGGTCACTCCTTCCACTAGGCCTCCACTGACCACACCACTGCTGCCCGTGTACCCCTGGAACCAATTTAAAATTGCCTACAGCCAGCCCAATTTTTTTATTTTAGGCCTTCGATGCCTGTCTGCGGTCCATTCTTTCAACTACTACTACACTGACCAGGTCACTGCTGCCCGTGTACCCCTGGAACCAATTTAAAATTGCCTACAGCCAGCCCAATTTTTTTATTTTAGGCCTTCGATGCCTGTCTGCGGTCCATTCTTTCAACTACTACTACACTGACCAGGTCACTGCTGCCCGTGTACCCCTGGAACCAATTTAAAATTGCCTACAGCCAGCCCAATTTTTTTATTTTAGGCCTTCGATGCCTGTCTGCGGTCCATTCTTTCAACTACTACTACACTGACCAGGTCACTGCTGCCCGTCTACCCCTGGAACCAATTTAAAATTGCCTACAGCCATGTGTTATTATTTTAGGCCTTCGATGCCTGTCTGCGGTCACTCCTTCCACTAGGCCTCCACTGACCACACCACTGCTGTCCGTGTACCCCTGGAACCAATTTAAAATTGCCTACAGCCATGTGTTATTATTTTAGGCCTTCGATGCCTGTCTGCGGTCACTCCTTCCACTAGGCCTCCACTGACCACACCACTGCTGCCCGTGTACCCCTGGAACCAATTTAAAATTGCCTACAGCCAGCCCAATTTTTTTATTTTAGGCCTTCGATGCCTGTCTGCGGTCCATTCTTTCAACTACTACTACACTGACCAGGTCACTGCTGCCCGTGTACCCCTGGAACCAATTTAAAATTGCCTACAGCCATGTGTTATTATTTTAGGCCTTCGATGCCTGTCTGCGGTCACTCCTTCCACTAGGCCTCCACTGACCACACCACTGCTGTCCGTGTACCCCTGGAACCAATTTAAAATTGCCTACAGCCATGTGTTTTTATTTTAGGCCTTCGATGCCTGTCTGCGGTCCATTCTTTCAACTACTACTACACTGACCAGGGCACTGCTGGCCGTGTACCCCTGGAACCAACATCAGAAAATATAAAAATAAGTATTTTGCTTATAAAAAAGAAAATACTGGTGAGATATCAAATGCAGACATTTTAACATTAAAAACAAACACACAACTAAAATCTGGTACAGTACTAAAAATGGCCACCAGCTACAATTACTTTCTCCTGCAAGTAGTTAACTGAAAGTTTTTTTAAATTGAAAACACACATATGGCATCCACCGAGTGTTGTCCTGTCGCGTCTTCTTTATATTATTGCCGAGAAGATGCAAAATAATGAAAATAATAAAATCATTAATTACCAAAATAATAGAGAAAGTCAACACCACATTGCAAATAAACATTCATTCCAAATAAAGAAGCAGGGCGCGTCCGAGGGTGAGTATATACCTAATAAGAATCTAATCACCCTCGGACGCGCAATGCTTATTTCCAACAGCCTTCCTTCCTAAGAATCAGCCCTTCCGTCGTGTAGAGAGACGTTGTGTTACACTCCAAGGTGTTCCCCAGGTTGCCTTTCCTGAGCTTCGATCTTCCGGCTCTCGTTTAGTAGTTCTTGGAAACTACACTGCATTAGGCCTTCAAATTGGGTATGGGGTGTAGAGAGAGGGTGTGTTACACTCCAAGGTGTTCCCCAGGTTGCCTTTCCTGAGCTTCGATATTCCGGCTCTCGTTTAGTAGTTGTTGGAAACTACACTGCACTAGGCCTTCAAATTGGGTATGGGGTGTAGAGAGAGGGTGTGTTACACTCCAAGGTGTTCCCCAGGTTGCCTTTCCTGAGCTTCGAAATTCCGGCTCTCGTTTAGTAGTTGTTGGAAACTACACTGCATTAGGCCTACAAATTTGGTATGGGGGAAACATTGGCGCATCTGCGGTCCCTCCTTCCTCTAGGCCTCCACTGACCTGTCTACTGCTGCCCGTGTTCCCCTGGAACCAATTTTAAATTGCCTACAGGCAGCCCAATTTATTATGTTAGGGCTTCGAAGCCTGTCTGCGGTCCCTCCTTCCACTAGGCCTCCACTGACCTGTCTACTGCTGCCCGTGTACCCCTTGAACCAACATCATAAAATAAAAAAAAAAGGATTTTGCTTATAAAAAAGAAAATACTGGTGAGATATCAAATGCAGACATTTTGACATTAAAAACAAACAAACAGCTAAAATCTGGTACAGTACTAAAAATGGCCACCAGCTACAATTACTTTCTCCTGCAAGTAGTTAACTGAAAGGTTTTTTAAATTGAAAACACACATATGGCATCCACCGAGTGTTGTCCTGTCGCGTCTTCTTTATATTATTGCCGATAAGATGCAAAATAATGAAAATAATAAAATCATTAATTACCAAAATAATAGAGAAAGTCAACACCACATTGCAAATAAACATTCATTCCAAATAAAGAAGCAGGGCGCGTCCGAGGGTGAGTATATACCTAATAAGAATCTAATCACCCTCGGACGCGCAATGCTTATTTCCAACAGCCTTCCTTCCTAAGAATCATCCCTTCCGTGGTGTAGAGAGACGTTGTGTTACACTCCAAGGTGTTCCCCAGGTTGCCTTTCCTGAGCTTCGATCTACCGGCTCTCGTTTAGTAGTTGTTGGAAACTACGCTGCATTAGGCCTTCAAATTGGGTATGGGGTGTAGAGAGATGGTGTGTTCCACTCCAAGGTGTTCCCCAGATTGCCTTTCCTGAGCTTCGATCTTCCGGCTCTCGTTTAGTAGTTCTTGGAAACTACACTGCATTAGGCCTTCAAATTGGGTATGGGGTGTAGAGAGAGGGTGTGTTACACTCCAAGGTGTTCCCCAGGTTGCCTTTCCTGAGCTTCGATATTCCGGCTCTCGTTTAGTAGTTGTCGGAAACTACGCTGCATTAGGCCTACAAATTGGGTATGGGGTGTAGAGAGAGGGTGTGTTACACTCCAAGGTGTTCCCCAGGTTGCCTTTCCTGAGCTTCGATATTCCGGCTCTCGTTTAATAGTTGTCGGAAACTACGCTGCATTAGGCCTACAAATTGGGTATGGGGTGTAGAGAGAGGGTTTGTTACACTCCAAGGTGTTCCCCAGGTTGCCTTTCCTGAGCTTCGATCTTCCGGCTCTCGTTTAGTAGTTGTTGGAAACTACGCTGCATTAGGCCTTCAAATTGGGTATGGGGTGTAGCGAGAGGGTGTGTTACACTCCAAGGTGTTCCCCAGGTTGCCTTTCCTGAGCTTCGATCTTCCGGCTCTCGTTTAGTAGTTCTTGGAAACTACACTGCATTAGACCTTCAAATTGGGTATGGGGTGTAGAGAGAGGGTGTGTTACACTCTAAGGTGTTCCCCAGGTTTCCTTGCCATTGCTTCGGTCTTCCGACTCTCGTTTAGTAGTTGTAGAAAAGTACACTGCATTAGGCCATACAAAATGGGTATGGGGTGGAGAGAGATGGTGTGTTACACTCCAAGGTGTTCCCCAGGTTGCCTTTCCTGAGCTTCTATCTTCAGGCTCTCATTAAATTGTGGTTAAATGGAACAACTGCATTTGGCGTACTAGTTGGTTTGGGGCCTACTATCGGTGTCTGCCACTCCTTGCTGTTCTCCTCCACTGAACAAAGCTGTGCCGCCTGTTTACTACGGTTGCCAATTTTGAACTGCATTTCGACTACTTACTGATTTGGCCCTACTCTCTGTGTCAGCCTCTCATTCCAGTTGTCCTCCACTGCAATGCCCCCTGGTTATTCCTGTGTTACCAATTTTGAACTGCATTTAGCCCACTTTCTTCTTTGGGCCTATATCTGTGTTTCCACTTCATCGTGCCCATTGCCCAGCCAGTGATAGATGAGTCTGCTGGTACATTGACCCATAACGCAACATTCCCCGTGCACGCTACACAACAACATTGTGACCCTGCTGAAAGTCAGGTTGCTCTTCCCGCATACCATACCACCTTACACGGGGACAAAGAGGAAGGTGCAGATGAAAGTGCAGGTTCCTTCATCAGGTGGGGGGAGGAATACTAGTTGGCGACGTCACTGGCACAGGGCCTCTCATAGTACGCAAAAGTGTTGCTGCCGGTGGGAGGCGCCCCCGCCGTGCAAACACACCGCTGTACTTTGAGGGGCCCTGTGCCAGTGCCAATGCCAACGAGTGGGCCCCCCCTGCTTGCTCAGGTTCACAGCACTTGCAAAGTTGAAATACTTACCTCTCCCTGCTCCACTGCCGTGACGTGGTCCAGATTTCCTGGGCCCACTAATTACTTGAACCA
Organism: Ranitomeya imitator; assembly: GCF_032444005.1. Lineage (NCBI taxonomy): Eukaryota > Metazoa > Chordata > Amphibia > Anura > Dendrobatidae > Ranitomeya > Ranitomeya imitator. Next base: position 83,273,354 of record NC_091282.1, read on the forward strand.
GCCCTACCCCCCACAACTTTAGCCAAATGACCCCCAATTTCAAATGCCTTCCAATTATTATAAGGTAAATTACGCTTGACAAGCTTCATTAAGAAGAATGGATGGTTTTGACATTAAAATGGGCACTCTAGGTGTTTTCCTGGCCCCCACTCACTGCCGACTATGCTGCCCCATTGACTTGCATTGGGTTTCGTGTTTCGGTCGATCCCGACTTTACGTCATAATCGGCCGATTTCACTCGACCCGACTTTGGACATAGTCGGGTTTCGCAAAACCCGGCTCGACTCTAAAAAGGTCAAGGTCGCTCAACTCTATTGGTAGATTACATTAAACCGATGATCATATTGTTATGAGTTAAGTATACTAACAAGATAAAATATAAAAGTGCGATATGACTGAAAAAGTAAAATAAACATATGGAATATTATGTTGTCAGCAGATAAAACATACTAAGATAAGATATGACAACAAAGTAAACTGAAAAGTAATAAAGTGAAATAGAGCTCCTTTACCAAACACTGCCTCTAGACATACAGTAAGTGGCCATGCGTCTTTAAAAAATATATGTCATGTTTTTGTAATCCCATACAAACCCCGTAAGGTTAGAGTAATAATTAATTGGAAAAATTATTGGAATACGTATAAAAAATATGAAAAATACAGAAGTGCCTAGTAGTAAGCTAATTTTGCACAAAAATTTTATGCAAGTCAACATTAAGCGAATAATTGTTGGGATTTTTTTAAGAAGATGCATGCTTGCTTACTGTTAGGTTTGTCTCATTTTGAAATGTTGGTTTTGTATGCCTATCAATTTTTCTATTGAAGCATTTTGTCTAAACCACACCTCTTGGGAAAATATGTTTTCTGTTACATTTTTAACATTTAATGAGTGCAGGAAAAAGTTCCAGAATTTGGAAAAAGTTGCACTTAGTGACAAAAACTTTAATGGTCACTGTCATTTCAACTATTGCATAAATCAATAGTACTTGCAAATATAAGACACCTTGTGTTAGAGGTCGAGTTCCCGCTTCTGCACAGGGGGAATCTCAGGCCGTCTCCGCTGCGGTCTCCCATTCTGTTCCAGCCGCAGTGGAGTCTGCTCAGCAAAGACGTCGGTCCCAGCGTCTTGCTCAATCTCCCTCTGTTCTAAGAGTTACTGCTGCTTCTCCAGCTCCTGCCATTAAAGCCAGTACTGGTCAGCAGCAAGCGGACTTCTCTGGGACTAAGTCCTTGTCTACACATACTGAGCATGCCCAGGGCAAGATCTCCCATTGGAGATCGAGGGTCAGGTGCTCAGGCTCTGCGGCACATTCCATTGGTCCTCTTGGCAGGTCTTGGAAGGGCAAAAGTTCTGTAGCCACTTCCTGTGCTGCAACTATATAAACTGCGCATGACCGCACGGCCATGCGCTAGTATTGTCTCATAATGATATATGTGTGTGTGTAGATGGATGTATGTCGATGGATGAAAGCTCCTAAATATCCCTCCCTAGAGTTGTTGTCTGCTCGCGGATGTTGGTAGCTATCTAGCGCCCGACTAACCATCTGCACGATACACACATTACAGCGTCCTCTTGCTGTGTTCGCCTGTATGGCGCCGTGCGCTTGCCTTGCGCTTTCCATACACAAGCCTGTGTGGTTGGTGGCGTCCGACAGTGCGGCATTGCTCGCACTCCTGTGCATTTATATATTTCTAATTAGTTTCCTTACACACCCAGTTGTGGTGTAGTGCCAGCAAGGGTCTAATCGGACTTCAATCCCTGTTGGGGTTAAGTACGCTGACTGCTTGCTCGCACTTTAGGTGCGGTACCGCGGTCCTGTGACGCAACAGGATTGCTTCCTTCACGCTGGGTGAGGTTGAACCCACGTGTGGTTACTTTAGTGTACCGCCAGATAGTCTGCAATTTACTAGCAGCGGGTTTTCACCTGCACGGTGGACCTCGGACTGCGAACGCATCTAAATCATCTTTCTGGGTGCGTTCCGCCAGTCCTAACACCTTGCAGTCTATTTTATTACAGAAAAATTCCTCTTTTCATTCTTCTCACCCTACACACCTCATCTGCCTCCTGAATCAGTATTTGCTCTAAAATTCTAATAAAATCTAGGTCAACAGATAAAACAATCTTTAAGTTTCCCAAAGTATACATGGGCATTGTACGCTGCCTAGTCTAAGGAGATGGTAAATGGGAAAAATGTGATTTTGAGAGACACAGAGGCAAATAGACTCACTGAGACAATAAGGGTTTTGCCTCACCACAGAGCTGGATTCACAGGTACACTGCTCAATACTGCAGTATGATGTCCTCCATGCTGCTGCTGCTGCTTTTGAACATGTGCTATATAGAGATAGAACAGAAAAAAATCTTCATGTACCCTTGCACTATGTGTATGGAGACATTTTTACAGCTAGTCTATACACGTTAGCTCCCCCTGTTGAAAAATGCAAGTTACAAAGCATAGAATGGTCAAAAAATAGTCATTCCTCATATACACGCACATGATAGCTTATTCTGAAAAGTCATATGAAGATACAAGTATACCTTGATGCATTGATATTACATTGAAAGATGATTTGTTAAAAGAGTTTGTTGCGCTCGCACACTGGTAAGTCCAGCAGACGACACAGCATACAACTACGATGGGCTGGAAATAGGGAGAGGAAGGCCCTAAATGTAGGGAACAAGGTATTGGACACCTACTGATGCCAACCTGTGCCTGTCTCCATACTCCCCTAATGCCCTATGTGGGTCCTTCCCCCTGATGCTGTCACATGCCTAGTCCCTGATTGTCTCCTCAATGTACCATGGCTAGTGCACTGGCCGGCAAGGATGCTAGCCTCACCACTGAAGATGGTAAAACACAGGGCAAGAGACAAACACGGGACATAGAAAGAAAAAGTGACAAAATACTCAGCTTCAGGCACTACTGCCTAGCTCCACAGCAGCATAAAAACAGGAAAAGGAATCTGAACTCCCACAGCAGCAGCAACACCACCGACACAGGAGAGTTCCTTACTCCAAGCTGATCTGCATAGTAAAACTCTATTACCACTGATCAGCTGATGGGTCATGTGACTATCTAAAGTACTTAAAGTGGTGGGAGTGGTTACCAGCCATCATCAGCTGACCATCACAAAAGAACAGCCAGCAAGATACTGATATTACGTCTTGCTGGACCAAAAGGAAAAAACATTTCAATTACAGCAGAACCAGAGCTGCCACGAATCTCACAATGAATCAGGCCCTCTTTCATAAAACCTTTGTTCCTGGATACAATTGTTTTGCAAGACAAAATGCTTTTTACTTACTATCCCCAGGTCCAGTACTAAGTCTCTATATCTGACCATATTTGTCCATTTTTTACTTCAGCACTGATGTCACATTGACATTAAGGTAGTCAATTAGCGCACTCAGTTTTGTAGGTTGCAATCAGTCTGCATTGACAGAGTCGTTGAGCTTACAGATTGGCTGTCTCGTTGTTAATGTGAGGTCAGTGCCACAGTCAACACTGGGCAGTACGAGCAGCGCCAGACACTCAGCTCAATACTTCACTGAAATTAAAGCATTATTTTAAAATATATCTTTAATTCTTTCCCTGGTATAGAATAGACTCAAAAACGGAGCCCACTCAATACATTACAGGTGTTGGCTGTGTCACACAGCTGACACATGCATCTAACAGCAAAGACTAAAACTAGCTGCTGTTTTAACCATTGCCCCGCATAAGTCTAACTTTACACAACCTATTAGTTTTTTACTTAGTGCTAGGAATTTATGTAAAAATGTTGCCACATTTTTTGACAGCCTGACACTTTTCTGTTGAGTAACAAAAACATCTAAAACACATAATAAATTATACTATGGCAGGTAAAAGGGCTTGTGTCCCAAATGTGCCATAATTCTAGCACATTAGCAAATTTCTTCATTTTCTTCACTTTGGGTATTTTGTGCCCCACCTCCCAATCTAAATGAAGCATACTCTAGGCTTGGAGTTTTGTTTTTTGTTCAACTAGTGTTGTTTTACTCCCAGAAACTTGAGTAATTTTTTTTAAAACCGAAGTATTATTGTGTCTTATGTTTTGGGTAGTTTTTTTTTATATTTTTTTACAAAACAAACCTTAGAATCTTATTATACATGAATTACATGACTCATCAAAAACACAATAAAAATACCCACTAATAAAAAAAAATCAAGTACTAAAACACGTTGATTTTAATAATCTAACAATACAAAAAAACATGCTGGCTTTTGACCACAACAAAATGGTGATGAAAAATTCATGCATAAAGTAATCTTCATGGATGCAAGGATTTTTCCAAAACACCCATCGCCTTTGCAAATTCTTACCTATATGTTGAATTCATTGTTAGTGTGAAAAAAAATTGTATAGATTACTTAGATGATAGGAACTAAATAACAACACGGGTTAGCTATAGAGAGTGTGAAAAAAAATTGTATAGATTACTTAGATGATAGGAACTAAATAACAACACGGGTTAGCTATAGAGAAAGAAAAAAACAACATATTGACTATGTAAAGATTGGACAAATGAGCCAAATGCAGAGAGGAACAATGCACAATTACCAAAGCAGTGTAAACATCAGCATCCCTTCTGTGCTTATTTTCAATGACTTTATTACCCATAATGTTTATTGAATTTTCTTAAAGGAAGCAATAGTTGCTGAATGAATGACTACAGTATTGTTAAAGGTTATTATCACCTCTGTGTGACTTTTCTCCCTGGAACTGAGTGTTATTGACTATTCTCAGAGAGCCTGATAATGAATATAATAACAGGATATTTTATCTGTGTCCAGAGTAAACTGGATGAATGGTGCAGTTTACTCTTCACATGCTTTCACATACCAATAGGAATGGTTTTTATTAAGCAACATGAATGCTAAAAATTAGACCATCGATAGACCATAGAAAGAAATGAGGTTTCCTTACCCACCCACAAAAATGTACTAATAATCCCAACTCACTATACACTCTGCTTGAAACTCTAGGTTTTATGGAGCTTTAATAAGTTATGGTAAATATAAAAAATATACCATATTGTCTGAGATAATTTTTGTATTCAATCCTTTATCTATCTGCTAGGGGTCTAGGAATTTTGTGGGCTTCATTGTTTTAAAACAGACCTGGGCAAACTGTATCCTGCGGACACATCTAGCCCTCTGGCTGTTCCAGTCCATCCCATGGCCCCGAGTCAACAGAAGGGCTGAAACAGCGGCTCACGGGCCACAGCATACCATCACCTGCCATCCATTCGCGGCCGCCCTCTGGATGCATACAGCGGTGAATACTGTTATGAACAGGTGATTCAGAACCACAATGGACCTAGTGGTTAAGAGCACACAAGTGACCTGATAGTTACTAACATAGGACGAGCTCTGAGACGTGGGAACTCTGCTGACCGCAATCCCTAATCCTATCATACCACACTAGAGGTAGCCGTGGATTGCGCCTAACGCTCCCTATGCAACTCGGCACAGCCTGAGAAACTAGCTGGCCCTGAAGACAGAAAAATAAGCCTACCTTGCCTCAGAGAAATTCCCCAAAGGAAAAGGCAGCCCCCCACATATAATGACTGTGAGTTAAGATGAAAATACAAACACAGAGATGAAAGTGATTATAGCAAAGTGAGGCCCGACTTACTGAATAGACCGAGGATAGTAAAGATAGCTTTGCGGTCAGCACAAAAACCTACAAACAACCACGCAGAGTGGCAAAAAGCCCTCCGCACCGACTAACGGTACGGAGGTGCTCCCTCTGCGTCTCAGAGCTTCAAGCAAGCAAGAAAAACCAATATAGCAAGCTGGACAGAAAATATAGCAAACAAAAGTAACACAAGCAAAACTTAGCTTATGCAGGGCAGACAGGCCACAAGAACGATCCAGGAGAAAGCAAGACCAATACTGGAACATTGACTGGAGGCCAGGAACAAAGAACTAGGTGCAGTTAAATAGAGCAGCACCTAACGACTTAACCTCGTCACCTGAGGAAGGAAACTCAGAAGCCGCAGCCCCACTCACATCCACCAGAGGAAGCTCATAGACAGAACCAGCCGAAGTACCACTCATGACCACAGGAGGGAGCTTGACCACAGAATTCACAACAGAATACATTGGTGGAGGACAAAGCTGCCGGCTCCTTCTTCCACTAATCAGTGTTTGAAAAAAGACTGAGGCGGCAGACATGATGACTAGTGTTGAGCATTCCGATACCGCAAGTATCGGGTATCGGCCGATACTTGCGGTATCGGAATTCCGATACCGAGATCCGATACTTTTGTGGTATCGGATATCGGTATCGGATCCATAGTGAGGTATAAAATAAAGAATTAAAATAAAAAATATTGATATATTCACCTCTCCGGTGGCCCCTGGACATCACCACGGGTAACCGGCAGGCTTCTTTGTTTAAAATGAGCGCGTTTAGGACCTGAGGAATGACGTCGCGGCTTCTGATTGGTCGCGTGCCGCCCATGTGACCACCACGCGACCAATCAGAAGCCGCAACGTCATTCTCAGGCACTAAACTCCTCATTCTAGGAATTTAGGACCTGAGGAATGACGTCGCGGCTTCTGATTGGTCGCGTGGCGGTCACATGGGCGGCACGCGACCAATCAGAAGCCGCGACGTCATTCCTCAGGTCCTAAACGCGCTCATTTTAAACAAAGAAGCCTGCCGGTTACCCGCGGTGATGTCCAGGGGCCGCCGGAGAGGTGAATATATCAATATTTTTTATTTTAATTCTTTATTTTACACATTAATATGGATCCCAGGGCCTGAAGGAGAGTTTTCTCTCCTTCAGACCCTGGGAACCATCAGGATACCTTCCGATACTTGGTGTCCCATTGACTTGTGTTGGTATCGTATATCGGTATCGGCGATATCCGATACTTTTCGGGTATCGGCCGATACTATCCGATACCGATACTTTCAAGTATCGGACTGTATCGCTCAACACTAATGATGACTTTACTTTATTATTATTATTATTTATTTATATAACACCATTAATTCCATGGTGCTGTACATTAGACAGGGATTCATCAAAATACAAATATCACTTACAGTAAACAAAACTAACAATGACAGACTAATACAGAGGGAAGAGGACCCTGCCCTTAATGGCTTACATTCTACAGGATTATGGGGAAGGAGGCAGTAGCTCGGGGGTTGCAGTAGCTCCTATGGTGTTGAGTTGGCCGTGTGGTCATTACAGGTTGCAAGCTTCTTTGAAGAGATTGGATTTCAGGTTCATTTGATGGATTCAAATTTTGCGGATAACCGGACGTGTTGGGGCACAGAATTCCAGATGATGAGGGATATTCGGGAGTAGTCTTGGAGGCGATTGGGTGAGGTGCAAATAAGCATGGAGGAGAGAAAGAGGTCTTGGGGACCAGAGATTATGTGACGGAGGATTTTGAGAGATTAGTTCAGAAATATACGAAGGAGAAAGATTATGGATGGCTTTGTAGGTCAGTGTTAGTAGTTTAAACTGGATACACTGGGAAATTGGGAGCCAGTAAAGGGAATTGCAAAGAAAGGAAGCAGGAGTGTAGTGAGGAGAGAGATTAATTAGTCAGGCAGCAGAGTTAAGGATGGACTGGAGGGGTGCGAGAGTGTTAGAAGGTAGGCCACAGAGGAGGATGTTGCAGTAGTTGAGGCGGTAGATGATTAGGGCATGCACAAGCATTTTGGTAGAGTGAAGGTTGAGGAAAGGACGGATTCTGGAAATATTTTTGAGCTGAAGGCGACAGGAGGTGGTGAGAGCTTGGATGTGCGGTTTAAAGGACAGGGCAGAGTCAAGGGTTACACCGAAGCAGCAGATTACCGAGACAGGGGAAAGTATGAATTCATTTATTGTGATAGATAGATCAGGTAGGAAAGGTGTGCAAGATGGAGGAAAGACAATTAGTTCAGATTTGTCCACAGTAGGAGGCAGTGGTCAACTGTGTCAAAGGCAGAGGACAGGTCTAGAAGGAAGAGTATAGAGAATTGTCTGTTAGCTTTGGCTGTAAGTAAGTCGCTCGTTAGGTTGGTCAGGGCAGTCTCAGTGGAATGGTGGGGGCAGAAGCCAGATTGTAAGTTGTCGAAGAGAGAGTTAGATGCAAGGTGAGAGGAAAGTTCAGCATGGATGTGTTTCTCAAGTGGTTTGGAAGCAAATGGGAGTAAAGATATGGGGCTGTAGTTGGACATGGTGCTCGGGTCAAGGGATGGCTTTTTGAGGATAGGTGTGATTGTGACATGTTTGAAAGCAGAGGGGAAAGTACAAGAAGTTACTGAGAGATTGAAGAGATGGGTTAGGGATGGGATTAGTGTAATGGGGAGGTTGGGGAGGAGGTGGGATGGGTCAAGTGCACAAGTGGTGAGATGTGATTTGGAGAGAAGATGAGCAAGCTGTCCTTCAGTGATTTTGGAGAGGGAAGTTATGGGGTTAGGGCATTGGTCTAGCATACAAAGAGGTTGTGGTGGTCGAACAACAAAGACCTGCCTTGTTTAGTCTATCTTATTTTTGAAGTGAGTGGCAAAGTCCTCGGCAGAGATTAGGGAAGTCAGAGGGGGCAGTGGCGGGCAGAGGAGGGAGTTAAAGGTGTTGAATAACTGTTTGGGTTGTGGGATAGGGACGATACAAGCGATGTAAAGTAGGCCTGTTTAGCAGAGGTGAGAGCTGATTTGAATGCGATTGTTGCTTGTTTGAGTGCAGTGAAATCATCTTTTTCTTCCAACGCGGTTCTGCAATTCTGGATACTTGCCGAAGCTTTTTAGTGATGTTATGCCAGTGTTGTGTTGTCTATTGATTCGTCGCACTCTGATATGCATGACAGGGGTGACCAAGTCGATGGCTGATGCCAGAGTGGCATTGTAGAAACTAGTGGCAGTGTCTATGTCGTGGAGTGAAGCTATGGAGGATAGTGGCTGAATACAACAGGAAAACCTATGTATGGAGATCAGTGTATGAATAAATACAGATAGAGTACCAATGAAAAAAAGACCAAAAATTATTATAATGAATGTAATAATAAAAAATAATAATAAGGAGACGAAGTCAAACGGTGACAATCAAATAAAATGCCTTTATTAAAAAAAATATAAATATACATATGTATTTGGGCAATAGTTGGCAACAACATGTGCCTGTAACTGGAGAAAATTAATACAAAAAATAATAATAATAGTAAAATATATAAAACAGAAACGGACGCCACAGGAGGTGAGGTAAGTATAAAAGATAATTCAAAAACAGATACCCCAAAATGTCTGGCTCTGCATAAATGGTACGAGGTAGAATGTGTGTATAAAAAAAATCTATAAAAATATATATAAATATATGTGTGTAGGAAAAGTATATATATATATGTGAAAAGTATACCAATAATTGTTCGAAAATCCATGCAACACTTACAAAAAGGGGAAAAAAATAATAAGTGAAAAAAAGTGAAAAAATAAATGTGTTCAAAAATAATAATTAACAAATGTATATAAAAATAATAATAAATAAAGTGGATATGTGTATATATTTATGTGAGGATAACCAATGGTGTGGTATAAGAAGAAATGCTGGTAAACTACTATAAATAAATAAGGTGCACAACCAGGTATACAAGACCAGAAAAACCGGTAAAACCAACGCATGAGGTAAATATCCTGGGATATACCGTAATGGCAAGAACAATCAAATCTGCATCACCAGAATGTAAGAGAGTAAGGTGCAATGTGCATATGTGCAGAGTAAATGGCGTATATAACTGGCACCGCCAGAGCCATAGACTAAGGAAGCAACCTGTACCTGGAGGATCGGGCGGCTTCAGGAGGAGGTAATTTGCAATTTGTGTCTCGCTTTATGGTACTCCACGGTCTGCACTTTGCTTCCTTAGTCTATGGCTCTGGCGGTGCCAGTTATATACGCTATTTACTATGCACATATGCACATTGCACCTTACTCTCTTACATTCTGGTGATGCAGATTTGATTGTTCTTGCCATTACGGTATATCCCGGCATATTTACCTCATGCGTTGGTTTTACCAGTTTTTCTGGTAAGAGACCTCTTAATGGGCGAAAGGTATAGACATTTAGGATGGTTAGGGGCATCACGGACATGCTTTAACATTGAATAGATACTGTGGTCAATATGTCTAGTACATTTCTTGTGTAAACTAGTATTTATTACTGTGTTGTTTCCACAAGTCTAGCTGGCAGCATATCGGAACTGCATACTATTAGGGTCTGTGAGTGGTATTTTACACCTGATCAGGGATATTAATGTCTTATACCTGTACCCATGATCTAGTACATGTGCAATTTTTGAATTATTGTCAATGAATTCTTTCTATTTGGGGAGGACTGAGTTCAATGTTGTTTTGCCATGTGGGCTTTTAAATGTTTTTAAATCATGTGTGTATTCTTGCCTTTATGTATTGATACATGTAATACATTTTTTTAGCTATGGTTGATCCCATTGTTATACATATCTTTTTTATTGTTCCTGCTGACTGGTGGGTGTCAATGGGGATGTTGAAGTCACCCATGATGATGGCGGGAATGTCAACATAGAGAAAGTGAATAAACCAGGTGGAGAATTGGTCAATAAAGGCAGTGGTCAGGCCTGGAGGTCGTTATGTGATGGCTATTTGGAGGCTGGAGGGAGAATAGATGCGGACAGAGTGGACTTCAAAAGAAGGGAGGATAAGGGAGGATAGAGGTGGGATTCGGTTAAAGGTACAGTTAGAAGAAAGGAGAAGTCCCACTCCTCCATCATGTCTGTTGCCAGGGAGAAGAGTGTGGGTGAAGTGGAGGCTCCCGTAAAAACAGCATATGAAGGGCTGTGTGTGGGCACATACTCTATATAGGGGATGTCAACATACATAATTATGCTCAATATTAAATGATACAATTAATATTAATATAAAATAATTATAATTATTTGGTTGATATTAATATTCATATATTGTAAGCTTGTAAGCAAGGCCCTCACCCTCTTGATATCTGAGTTATGCTTATTCTGTAATGTATTTTATTGTCTGTAAAAGTCCTCTCTATAATTGTAAAATGCTGCGGAATATGTTGGTGCTATAAAAATAAAAATTATTATTATTATAATTATTATTAGTATTGAGCAGAAAAAATTTCAGCATATTTGTTCAGCCCTCCACAGCAGTTACGGTCTCTCATGTGGCACCTTGGAAAAAATAAATTGTCCATCCCTGTTTTAGAAGAAATGCTAGCTGGGAAAACTAGATAAGAATAAAGGATAAAAGTTTTACGGTTAATACAACCCTCTAAAGAATTGTGAAAAATTCCATAAAGTGTGCAAATACATTCATAAAGTCAAAATAATTATCTTCCTATGGAGAGTGGTTAATATTTCTCAAATGGAAAGGTAGATGAGAAAGCCCTTGGTTTATGTGAGCAGTGATAAAGACAGGATGGGTCAATATAAACCTTCAAGGCTGTAGATAGTTGATGGCAATTTGGACGTGTAGAGTGCTATGAAATGCAGAAATCGGAGACTCAGAGATAAATTAGAGATGTAGTTTCGTTGAGTACAAAGTTACAGCAGATTTGAATAACTTAGGAGGCACCTTGATACAGCAGATCATAAGATTGGAATGGTACAGTGGAGTGGACTGAGTAAAGAGGTACCTTGATGCAGCAGTTGATTGGTGCAAAATAGTTGGGTATGTCAGGAGACTCACTTGAGGTGATGCAGCAGAGCTCAGTGGCATAGCAGAACTGGATATCTCTGGAGACTGACTTGTGGTGATGAAGCAGAGCCCATTGATAATCCAAATTTTGATATGTCAAGAAAAACACCTAACAGACAGTAGAACCCATCAAAGATGCAACGTTGAAATTGTCAGGACTCAGGACACTCAATGAAGATGTAGCAAAGCAAAAATGCAAAGTTGAGTATATCAGGAAGCTCACTGAAGACGTAGCTGAGCCTAGCAAAGATGCAAAGGTAAAAAGTTACAAAACTCATTCAAGATGAAGCATAGTCAAGCAAAGGTGCTGAGCTAAATGTGTAGGAGACTTCCGGAATGTGCAGCAGGGCCCAGCTGAATAATCCTAGTACTGGCTATCAAGGTAATTTTCTTAGTTTAAGGTAATAGATGTGTAGAAGAAGCTAGCCACTGAGGAATAAAGGTGGAGAGCCTGGTGTTGGAGCCAAGGCAGGTTACCAACAGTAGATGAGATCCTAAGGCATGTACCATCTTTGATCTCACTATCTTTTCTAATTTTAATTATCTGTCTGCAGTACGTAAATATCTATCTATTTATCTATCATCTATCTGTCATCTATAAATCTAACTATCTGGGGGTTGCGTTTAAAGGCTTTTGGCTCGATGAGCAATAGCGACTTGATGAACTTTGTATCAAGATCGATCTCGTGCAAGCCTTAATAGGTCCACAAAAGGCTTCTCTCCTGTTATCTTGATAGTATGAAGCCATCAGGTTGTTGGTCTTCCTCTTCACCATTTTCCTTCTTTTCTTCCTCTTCGCTGTTTTCCTTTTATTCTTCCGACCATGATGTCCTTGTGGTTGCTATAAATATCTACAATGTAGAAACAAGAGGAATGCAAGAGGTGCAAAGCCCCCCAGGCACAGACCAAACCTCAATTATAGGTACCTAAAAAATGGAGGCAGCACAATTACTGAGAATGGTGTGCTGCTTCCATTTTTTGGATTTCTATCTTCTTTATCTACTGTTACTCATTTAGTTTTCCTTTGTAACACTCACAATAGCATGGTTTATTGGATCTATGACAAAAGTGATACATGAAAAAGACCTGACTTTTTCATTATAATTCAATATGAAAAAGAAATACACATTTGACAGTTCGGTGGATCATAGCTGATTGAGAAGGATCGTAACTGATCTGCCATATACACTATTCCTCTTTTAAAACTAGAAGAATCCTTTTATTGTTTGCCTGAGAACAAGCCATGAACTTGGCTCTGTTGGACTCCCTTTTTTGTATGGCGCATACGTCGCAGCACAATAAATGTAGAAGGACAGGAGGAGGCTCCTGACAAAGGTGTCCTTTGAAAATAAACTCACAATTAGCTAAAATATTTTATTCCTCTCTCAACCTGAAATATCAATTTGTTAGAAATGGCGAATAATTACAGTATTGAGAACAATTAGAACAATAACTTCCAGTAATATCGGCCTTGCCAGGTCCAATATTTAGCACTCCACTCAAATAAAATGATATAAAAGTGTGACTGCTTTTATATCAACAGCTTTAAAATTCTCACTAAGTTATTTCAATCAATATACTTCCTTTAAGTAAAAGCCATTTAATCTTATGACTTTTGCATTAACCTTCCATTAAGTATTAGTGAAGAAGTTTAATGTACCTTAGTCAATAATGCTAATGCAGAAACTGTGGCATTACCTATGGAGAAATGCGTATTCATATTATGTTAAAGTGCCTATCCTTAACGATTAGCCATTATACGTCAGGAAACTGATAATAAATTTGAAATATTCCTCTAGAAAATGAATTATAATGTTGAAACTGAGTTCTTGGTACTATAATAATTTTGAAATTAGGTCATCTGCTTATTCTGGTCAGTGCCTTTTAAGGCAATGATATTGAAGTGATGAAGATACCCTTGGTGACATTTTAACCTCTCTCTACAGTTCCACATCTTACTGTCTGATAAATGAGTCTGGTAATTGAACCATATTGCACTGAGATAGATTAATCTTTTCAATGTAGAGAAGGAAGCAGAATTTTTTTTAGCTGCCTGCTTTATATTTGTAATTTTGGTATGTCTATTTTTTACAAAATTGGAACATTACTTGATTAACGATAACCTGCCCCCGGATGCAAAGTGAAGACATTTTTGCTCTTATTTTATTTATGCTGCTCCTCTGAAGTTGTTCTTTTTTAACTCACCATATAGTTTCAGAGATAAATGCCTTCATATTTAGCACTAGTTTTTACGATCTTTACCAAAGGGGTGTGGCTCAAAGAGTATCCTAAAGACATATCCGCAAAGAATCCTGTGCAAATGCCCCCTTTTGATAAGACCATAAAAATTTGCACTAAATAAAAAGGCTAGTATGTCTGGTGTAATTACTAAAAAAAAAAGAATAGTCAAGGAATCAGTGAAAATAAAAGCAAAAAATAGACACTAAATGCAATGTAAAATATCAAATATATAGCAAAAAAATCCCTTAATGACTTCAGGTTTTTTTTGTGTGTCTCTATCACCGCAGTATCGTGTAAAAAAAAATATTTATCGTAACAGTAGACCAAAAAAAATTTGTAGATTGGACATTTATCAATGGGAAGGAAATAAAACCATACATGGTGACTGATGGGAGATCTTAATTTGTGATCAACAAATTTATTGGACAATTTTTTAATTTTTATGGCAAGCGACATGATTATGTGTTTCACCATGGGTATCTGGAAGGTTCTAAGTGATGAGAGTCATGATAAAGCATGCTATGTTACTGCCTAAAGCAGAGGTTTGAATTATTGATGTACTGCAATAGAGACATTTAATAGTCAAACTTTCATTTCATTGTCTCCTGTTGCCCTTAGTTCCATTTCCTCATCAATCCCTAAGAGGCAAAACAGTATTAAGAAAAAAAGAAATTGTAAAATGAGTTCTACCTCCTTAACCCCTTCATGACCGGGGGATTTTTCGTTTTTCCGTGTTCGTTTTTCGCTCCCCTCCTTTCCAGAGCCATAACTTTTTTATTTTTCCGTCAATTTGGCCATGTGAGGGCTTATTTTTTGCGGGACGAGTTGTACTTTTGAACGACTTCATTGGTTTTAGCATGTCGTGTACTAGAAAACGGGAAAAAAATTCCAAGTGCGGTGAAATTGCAAAAAAAGTGCAATCCCACATTGGTTTTTTGTTTGGCTTTTTTGCTAGGTTCACTAAATGCTAAAAATGACCTGCCATTATGATTCTCCAGGTCATTACGAGTTCATAGACACCAAACATGACTAGGTTATTTTTTATCTAAGTGGTGAAAAAAAATTCCAAACTTTGCTAAAAAAAAAAAAAAAAAATTGCGCCATTTTCCGATACTCGTAGCGTCTCCATTTTTCGTGATCTCGGGTCGGTTGAGGGCTTATTTTTTGCGTGCCGAGATGACGTTTTTAATGATAGCATTTCGGTGCAGATACGTTCTTTTGATCGCCCGTTATTGCATTTTAATGCAATGTCGTGGCGACCAAAAAAACGTAATTCTGGCGTTTCGAGTTTTTTTCCCGCTACGCTGTTTATCGATCAGGTTAATACTTTTTTTTGTTTGATAGATCGGGCAATTCTGAGCGCGGCGATACCAAATATGCGTAGATTTGATATTTTTTTTATTGATTTATTTTGATTGGGGCGAAAGGGGGGTGATTTAAACTTTTATGTTTTTTTTATTTTTTTCACATTTTTTTAAACTTTTTTTTTTAACTTTTGCCATGCTTCAGTAGCCTCCATGAGAGGCTAGAAGCAGGCATAGCACGATCGGCTCTGCTACATAGCAGCGATCTGCTGATCGCTGCTATGTAGCAGAATTGCACGTGTGCTGTGAGCGCCGACCACAGGGTGACGCTCACAGCGACGGGCAATCAGTAACCATAGAGGTCTCAAGGACCTCTATGGCTACAATGGAGACGCATCGCCGACCCCCGGACATGTGACGGGGGTCGGCGATGACGTCATTTCCGGCCGCCCGGCCGGAAGCGGTAGTTAAATGCCGCTGTCTGCGTTTGACAGCGGCATTTAACTAGTTAATAGGTGCGGGCAGATCGCGATTCTGCCCGCGCCTATTACGGGCACATGTCAGCTGTTCAAAACAGCTGACATGTCCCGGCTTTGGTGCGGGCTCACCGCGGAGCCCTGCATCAAAGCAGGGGAGCCGGCATCGGACGGTATAGTACGTCCGATGCCGGTAAGGGGTTAAGGATGCTCAAAGATCTCTATTTACTCCACCTACACTCTGACCTGCACCCAATTTGATTGATAAACTCATAAAGTACAGCACTTGGTATTGCAATTCAAGTTTAATAGACAATTATTGGAATTCAAATACGGTAATCTTTAAAAAAAATTGTCATCTCTAATTGACTTCATTCTAATTTAATTGCTTTGTCTTTTGTAATATTGCACAGGTAAGAAGTTTAAAGGGGTTACCTACTTCCTCTTGTACAATAATAGCGCATACACTCATTTCCATTCTGGCAGTGTTGGCACTGGCTCTCCGGGGGATCGTACATCATTATTATGGTATTTTGTGGACTATAAGACGCTATTAACCATAAGATATACCCCAAATTTGGGGGTGGAAAACAGAAAATTTATATAAAATGGTGGTGCATCTTATAGTCCATTTTAAGAGTAACTTACTGGGGGCAGCGGCAGTGGAGCAAGGGCACAGGAGGCAGCGTTGCTGAGTCAGAAAGTCGTCGGCGGCAGGAGTGGAGTGATGCTGCAGGCCCTGGGCTCTCAAAAAATGTCGGAACAATGATTTCCATGTGGCGGACTTTGGGAAAATGACTGCCGCTGGCGGTGCATAGGCAGAATGGGATTTCCTATATAATAAGCAATCCCTTTTAAAAAGGCTATAGTTTTGAAGTGACACAGACATTTTTGCTTGCACCTTTCCATCATGAACATCATACAGTAAAGTGAAATTTATTAGCAATAACCAAAGAAATATTCATGAGCTGTAAGAGAACTGAAAGCCATCACAAGCAAAAGTGGTCTAGACTATAGGAGAGTTCTAGTCCTCGTCCCCTCTGAAGAGACAATTTGCATATTTCCCAGAGGAGCATTGCGGCTTTAAGTCTCCTCACCTCGACATGCTTATCATGTCACTCTCCGCAAGGAGAAACAATATTTTTACAAATATAACAGGAGAAACTGGAACCCAAAATTTGTTGTGTAATATTTCCTGATTACGCCAATACTCCATATGTGGTGGAAAACTACTGTTTGGGTGCACATCAGGGCTTGGAGGGAAAGGAACACTGTTGACTTTTTGAATGCAAAATTGGCTGACGATAGCGGACGCCATGTCGCATTAGAAGAGCCACTGATGTTCCTAAATGCCTCAAGAAATTTTTTAGATGTGGGGTGACCACTTTAAACCACAAGGTGCTTCATAGAATTATATAATTTTGAGCCATAAAATGAAAAATCTAATTTTTCCCACAAAAAAAATGTTTAGCCCCAAATCAAGTTTTTTTTATTTTTACAAGGGTAGAAGGAGAATATGAACCCCAAAATGTGTTTTTCAATTTCTGACTACGTCAATACTCCATATATGTTCAAAAACTACTGTTTGGGCTCATGGCTGGGCTCGGAAGGGAAGAAGCAGCATTTGACTTTTTGATCACAAAGTTGGCTGGAATCGAGAGCGGACTCCATTTTATGTTTGGAGAACCCATGTTTTGATTAAACAGTGGAAACCCCACACAAGTGATCCCATATTTGAAACGAGACCTCCTCAAGGAATTTATCTTGATGTGTGGAGATCTTCATGAACCTGCAGGTGCTTTGCTTTACAGAATTTTATTACGTTGAGCTGTAAAAATAATAAAAATCTAATTTTTGCCACAAAAATGTTGTTCTAGTCCTAAATTTTTTATTTGTGATTTTGAGATAACAATAGTTGGGGATATAAATATGTCTGAACCACCATAAGATACACAAAATTGTAAGAGAAAAACACTTTGAAAAAGTCAATCTCTGTGAGGTTGTCAGTGTCAAATTGGATTCCACAAAATCTGGAATCAGTGACTCAAAATCTTTGGAATTGAGGTCCATAGGGGTAATTTATGGTGGGTACTTGCTCATTTTCTGACGTGGGCTATCTGCGTAGGGGTTCATTAATGATTAAGGATCAGGAGGAAAAATCGAAGAAGGTGACATCCTCTCCTTTACAATCATTGTTGGAGGCAAGGAAGGAGTATGCCTCCTCAGTTGAACACCGTCTTTGGGAAAAACAGGACATTTTATTTTTAACGTGGCTGGTATGAATGTGTACCCAATTTTAGTGGTGTGTTTGATATAAACTTTTTTATTATTAGTTTAATATAGAATAAAGGAAAAAAATAGAAAGAACAAAATAAATCAATCTAGAAAGTAAAAGAAATGAAAAGGAAAATATGAAAATTTGGTAACATAAAAAAACATACTAAACCGACAACAGTAAAAACAATTACTGAGTGACCACAACTAAATTACGCTAATCATAGAATCATAGAATTATAGAAAGTTAGAGTTGGAAGGGACCTCTAGGGTCATCGTGTCCAACCCACTGCTCAAGGCAACATGGGATTCACTAAACCATTTCAGACAGATGTCTGTCCAGCATCTGTTTGAAGATTTCCTGTTATGAAAGGCAATTCAGAATCACAATGGACATGGAGGTCAGAGCACATACAGTGAACTGACAATAACCCAAAATAATAGAACGAGCTCTGAGACGTGGGAACTCTGCAGACCGCAATCCCTAAGCCTATCAAACCACACTAAAGGTAGCCGTGGAGCGCTCCTGACCAGAACCTAGGCGCCTCGTCACAGCCTGAGAAACTAGCTAATCCTGAAGATAGAAAAATAAGCCTACCTTGCCTCAGAGAAATTCCCCAAAGGAAAAGGCAGCCCCCCACATATAATGACTGTGAGTAAGATGAAAACATAAACATAGAGATGAAACAGATTTAGCAAAGTGAGGCCCGACTAGCTGAACAGAACGAGGATAGGGAAGATAACTTTGCGGTCAGCACAAAAACCTATAAAAAACCACGCATAGGGAACCAAAAGACCCTCCGCACCAACTAACGGTACGGAGGTGGTCCCTCTGCATCTCAGAGCTTCCAGCAGGCGAGAAAAACCAATAAAGCAAGCTGGACAAAAAAATAGCAACAAAATAACATAAGCAAAACTTAGCTTTGCAGAGCAGCAGGCCACAGGAATGATCCAGGGAAAAAACAAGTCCCACACTGAAACATTGACAGGAAGCATAGATCAAAGCATCAGGTGGAGTTAAGTAGAGAAGAAGCTAACGAGCTCACCAGATCACCTGAGGGAGGAAACTCAGAAGCTGCAGTACCACTTTCCTCCACAAACGGAAGATCCCAGAGAGAATCAGCCGAAGTACCACTTGTGACCACAGGAGTGAACTCTGCCACAGAATTCACAACAGTACCCCCCCCTTGAGGAGGGGTCACCGAACCCTCACCAGAGCCCCCAGGCCGACCAGAATGAGCCACATGAAAGGCACGAACAAGATCGGGAGCATGGACATCAGAGGCAAAAACCCAGGAATTATCTTCCTGAGCATAACCCTTCCATTTAACCAGATACTGGAGTTTCCATCTTGAAACACGAGAATCCAAAATCTTCTCCACAATATACTCCAATTCCCCCTCCACCAAAACCGGGGCAGGAGGCTCAACAGATGGAACCATAGGTGCCACGTATCTCCGCAACAATGACCTATGGAATACATTATGTATGGAAAAAGAATCTGGAAGGGTCAGACAAAAAGACACAGGATTAAGAACCTCAGAAATCCTATACGGACCAATAAAACGAGGTTTAAACTTAGGAGAGGAAACCTTCATAGGAATATGACGAGAAGATAACCAAACCAGATCCCCAACACGAAGTCGGGGACCCACACGGCGTCTGCGATTAGCGAAAAGTTGAGCCTTCTCCTGGGACAAGGTCAAATTGTCCACTACCTGAGTCCAAATCTGCTGCAACCTGTCCACCACAGTATCCACACCAGGACAGTCCGACGACTCAATCTGTCCAGAAGAGAAACGAGGATGGAACCCAGAATTGCAGAAAAACGGTGAAACCAAGGTAGCCGAGCTGGCCCGATTATTAAGGGCGAACTCAGCCAAAGGCAAAAAGGATACCCAGTCATCCTGATCAGCAGAAACAAAGCACCTCAGATATGTTTCCAAGGTCTGATTGGTTCGCTCGGTCTGGCCATTAGTCTGAGGATGGAAAGCCGAGGAAAAAGACAAGTCAATGCCCATCCTACCACAAAAGGCTCGCCAAAACCTTGAAACAAACTGGGAACCTCTGTCAGAAACAATATTCTCTGGAATGCCATGTAAACGAACCACATGCTGGAAGAACAAAGGCACCAAATCAGAGGAGGAAGGCAATTTAGACAAGGGTACCAGATGGACCATCTTAGAAAAGCGATCACAGACCACCCAAATGACTGACATCTTTTGAGAAACGGGAAGGTCAGAAATAAAATCCATAGAGATATGTGTCCAAGGCCTCTTCGGGACTGGCAAGGGCAAAAGCAACCCACTGGCACGAGAACAGCAGGGCTTAGCCCGAGCACAAATCCCACAGGACTGCACAAAAGCACGCACATCCCGCGACAGAGAGGGCCACCAAAAGGATCTAGCCACTAACTCTCTGGTACCAAAGATTCCAGGATGACCAGCCAACACCGAACAATGAAGTTCAGAGATAACTCTATTCGTCCACCTATCAGGGACAAACAGTTTCTCCGCTGGGCAACGATCAGGTTTATTAGCCTGAAATTTTTGCAGCACCCGCCGCAAATCAGGGGAGGTGGCAGACACAATTACTCCTTCCTTGAGGATACACGCCGGCTCAGATAAACCCGGAGAGTCGGGTACAAAACTCCTAGACAGAGCATCCGCCTTCACATTTTTAGAGCCCGGAAGGTACGAAATCACAAAGTCAAAACGGGCAAAAAACAATGACCAACGAGCTTGTCTAGGATTCAAGCGCTTGGCAGACTCGAGATAAGTCAAGTTCTTATGATCAGTCAATACCACCACGCGATGCTTAGCTCCTTCAAGCCAATGACGCCACTCCTCGAATGCCCACTTCATGGCCAGCAACTCTCGGTTGCCCACATCATAATTACGCTCAGCAGGCGAAAACTTCCTGGAAAAGAAAGCGCATGGTTTCATCACTGAGCAACCAGAACCTCTCTGCGACAAAACAGCCCCTGCTCCAATCTCAGAAGCATCAACCTCGACCTGGAACGGAAGAGAAACATCTGGTTGACACAACACAGGGGCAGAAGAAAAACGACGCTTCAACTCTTGAAAAGCTTCCACAGCAGCAGAAGACCAATTGACCACATCAGCACCCTTCTTGGTCAAATCGATCAATGGTTTAGCAATACTAGAAAAATTGCAGATGAAGCGACGATAAAAATTAGCAAAGCCCAGGAACTTTTGCAGACTTTTCAGAGATGTCGGCTGAGTCCAATCATGGATGGCTTGGACCTTAACAGGATCCATCTCGATAGTAGAAGGGGAAAAGATGAACCCCAAAAATGAAACCTTCTGCACTCCAAAGAGACACTTTGATCCCTTCACAAACAAAGAATTAGCACGCAGGACCTGAAAAACCGTTCTGACCTGCTTCACATGAGACTCCCAATCATCCGAGAAGATCAAAATGTCATCCAAGTACACAATCAGGAATTTATCCAGGTACTCTCGGAAGATGTCATGCATAAAGGACTGAAACACTGATGGAGCATTGGCAAGTCCGAATGGCATCACGAGATACTCAAAATGACCCTCGGGCGTATTAAATGCAGTTTTCCATTCATCACCTTGCTTAATTCGCACCAGATTATACGCACCACGAAGATCTATCTTTGTGAACCAACTAGCCCCCTTAATCCGAGCAAACAGATCAGATAACAATGGCAAGGGGTACTGAAATTTAACCATGATCTTATTAAGAAGGCGGTAATCTATACACGGTCTCAGCGAACCATCCTTCTTGGCTACAAAAAAGAACCCTGCTCCTAATGGCGACGATGACGGGCGAATATGCCCCTTCTCCAGGGATTCCTTCACATAACTGCGCATAGCGGTGTGCTCAGGCACGGACAAATTAAACAATCGACCTTTTGGGAATTTACTACCAGGAATCAAATTGATAGCACAATCACAATCCCTATGCGGAGGTAGGGTATTGGACTTGGGCTCATCAAATACATCCCGGTAATCAGACAAGAACTCTGGGACCTCAGAAGGAGTGGATGACGAAATTGACAGAAATGGAACATCACCATGTACCCCCTGACAACCCCAGCTGGACACCGACATGGATTTCCAATCTAATACTGGATTATGGGCTTGTAGCCATGGCAACCCCAACACGACCACATCATGCAGATTATGCAACACCAGAAAGCGAATAACCTCCTGATGTGCAGGAGCCATGCACATGGTCAGCTGGGTCCAGTATTGAGGCTTATTCTTGGCCAAAGGCGTAGCATCAATTCCTCTCAATGGAATAGGACACTGCAAGGGCTCCAAGAAAAAGCCACAACGCTTAGCATATTCCAAGTCCATCAAATTCAGGGCAGCGCCTGAATCCACAAATGCCATGACAGAATATGATGACAAAGAGCAGATCAAGGTAACGGACAGAAGAAATTTTGACTGTACAGTACCAATGGTGGCAGACCTAGCGAACCGCTTAATGCGCTTAGGACAATCAGAGATAGCATGATTGGAATCACCACAGTAGAAACACAGACCATTCAGACGTCTATGTTCTTGCCGTTCAACTCTGGTCAAGGTCCTATCACACTGCATAGGCTCAGGTTTAAGCTCAGGTAATACCGCCAAATGGTGCACAGGTTTACGCTCACGCAAGCGTCGACCGATCTGAATGGCCAAAGACATAGACTCATTCAAACCAGCAGGCATAGGAAATCCCACCATGACATCCTTAAGGGCTTCAGAGAGACCCTTTCTGAATATTGCTGCCAGCGCAGATTCATTCCATTGAGTGAGCACTGACCACTTTCTAAATTTCTGACAATATACCTCTATCTCATCCTGAGCCTGACAAAGAGCCAGCAAATTTTTTTCTGCCTGATCCACTGAATTAGGCTCATCGTACAGCAACCCAAGCGCCAGGAAAAACGCATCGATATTACTCAATGCAGGATCTCCTGACGCAAGAGAAAACGCCCAGTCCTGAGGGTCGCCGCGCAAAAAAGAAATGACGATCCTAACCTGTTGAATTGGGTCACCAGAAGAGCGAGGTTTCAAAGCCAGAAATAGTTTACAATTATTTTTGAAACTCAGAAATTTAGTTCTATCTCCAAAAAACAAATCTGGAATAGGAATTCTCGGTTCAAGCAAAGAATTCTGGACCACAAAATCTTGAATATTTTGAACTCTTGCCATGAGCTGATCCACACATGAAGACAGACCTTTAATGTCCATTGCCACACCTGTGTCCTGAACCACCCAAATGTCTAGGGGAAAAAAAAGACAAAACACAGTGCAAAGAAAAAAAAATGGTCTCAGAACTTCTTTTTTCCCTCTATTGAGAATCATTAGCACTTTTGGCTTCCTGTACTGTTATGAAAGGCAATTCAGAATCACAATGGACTTGGAGGTCAGAGCACATACAGTGAACTGACAATAACCCAAAATAATAGAACGAGCTCTGAGACGTGGGAACTCTGCAGACCGCAATCCCTAAGCCTATCAAACCACACTAAAGGTAGCCGTGGAGCGCTCCTGACCAGAACCTAGGCGCCTCGTCACAGCCTGAGAAACTAGCTAATCCTGAAGATAGAAAAATAAGCCTACCTTGCCTCAGAGAAATTCCCCAAAGGAAAAGGCAGCCCCCCACATATAATGACTGTGAGTAAGATGAAAACACAAACATAGAGATGAAACAGATTTAGCAAAGTGAGGCCCGACTAGCTGAACAGAACGAGGATAGGGAAGATAACTTTGCGGTCAGCACAAAAACCTATAAAAAACCACGCAGAGGGAACCAAAAGACCCTCTGCACCGACTAACGGTACGGAGGTGGTCCCTCTGCGTCTCAGAGCTTCCAGCAGGCGAGAAAAACCAATAAAGCAAGCTGGACAAAAAAATAGCAACAAAATAACATAAGCAAAACTTAGCTTTGCAGAGCAGCAGGCCACAGGAATGATCCAGGGAAAAAACAAGTCCCACACTGAAACATTGACAGGAAGCATAGATCAAAGCATCAGGTGGAGTTAAGTAGAGAAGAAGCTAACGAGCTCACCAGATCACCTGAGGGAGGAAACTCAGAAGCTGCAGTACCACTTTCCTCCACAAACGGAAGATCCCAGAGAGAATCAGCCGAAGTACCACTTGTGACCACAGGAGTGAACTCTGCCACAGAATTCACAACAATTTCCATTGAAGAAGAGCTCACACCCTCCCATTTTTTCTAATAACTAATGTGTACCTTCTCTCTTTCAGTTTTATTCCATTGCTTCCTGTATTTCCATGAGAATAAGGATGTAAAGCGCCATGTAATAAATTGCGCTATTATAATAAATAATAATACCGTATATACTCGAGTATAAGCCGACCCGAGTATAAGCCGACCCCCCTAATTTTGCCACAAAAAACTGGGAAAACTTATTGACTCGAGTATAAGCCTAGGGTGGAAATGCAGCATTTACCGGTGAATTTCAAAAATAAAAATAGATCATTATTGCCCCATAGCTGTGCCATATAGTGCTCTGCACCGTTCATTATTGCCCCATAGCTGTGCCCCATATAGTGCTCTGTGCCTTTCATAGTTCCCTATAGCTGTGCCATATCGTGCTCTGCACCGTTCATATTTCCCCATAGCTCTGCCATATAGTGCTCTGCACCATTCATATTTCCCCATAGCTCTGCCATATAGTGCTCTGCACTGTTCATAGTTCCCTATAGCTGTGCCATATCGTGCTCTGCACCGTTCATATTTCCCCATAGCTCTGCCATATAGTGCTCAGCACCGTTCATATTTCCCCATAGCTCTGCCATATAGTGCTCTGCACCGTTCATATTTCCCTATAGCTCTGCCTCATATAGTGCTCTGCACTGTTCATATTGCCCCATATCTGCCCCATATAGTGCTCTGCACTGTTCATATTGCCCCATATCTGCCCCATATAGTGCTCTGCACCGTTCATATTGCCTCATATCTGCCCCATATAGTGCTCTGCACCGTTCATATTGCCCCATATCTGCCCCATATAGTGCTGTGCATCATTCATATTGCCCCATATCTGCCCCATATAGTGCTCTGCACTGTTCATATTGCTCCATATCTGCCCCATATAGTGCTCTGCACCGTTCATACTGCCCCATAGATGCTCGGTATAAATCTGTGCCGCCGCTGCTGCTGCTGCAATAAAAAAAAAAAAAAGCCATTCTCACCTTTCTTGATTGCAGCTCCCAGCGTCCGGTCCCGGCGTCTCCCCGCTCTGACTGATCAGGCAGAGGGCGCCGCGCACACTATATGCATCATTGCGCCCTCTGACCTGAACAGTCAGAGCGCAGATAACGCCGGGAAGATGGAGCGGCGCCCGGCGACTGGAACATGGACAGGTGAATATTACATACTTACCTGGTCCCGACGTCCAGCTCCCCTGCCGTCCCACGGTCTTCTGTGCCGCAGCCTCTTCCTCTATCAGCAGTCACCGTTACCGCTGATTGGAGAAATGAATAGGCGGCTCCACCCCTATGGGAGGTGGAGCCGCTTATTCATTTCTCTAATGAGCGGTCCCACGTGACCGCTGAAGAGGGGAAGAAGCTGCAGCACCGAAGACCGTGGGACGGCAGGGGGAGTGCCAGGATCGCTGGGACTAGGTAAGTATGCCTCAGCGCCCTCACCCCATCACCCGCCGACCCCACCGCTACCGTGACTCGAGTATAAGCCAAGAGGGGCACTTTCAGCCCAAAAATTTGGGCTGAAAATCTCTGCTTATACTCGAGTATATACGGTAATCTCTCTACACTTTGATATCCCTTTAGATATTTGTAGACCTCTTAGCCTTTTTTTGCAAGCTAAATATTACCTGATCCTATAACCCCTTTCTGCCATTAGACGTACTATTCCGTCCATGTGGGGTAGGCCCTACTTCCCAAGGACGGAATAGTACGTCATAGGCGATCGGCCGCGCTCACGGGGGGAGCGCGGCCGATCGCGGCCGGGTGTCAGCTGCTTATCGCAGCTGACATCCGGCACTATATGCCAGGAGCGGTCACGGACCGCCCCCGGCACATTAACCCCCGGCACACCACGATCAAACATGATCGCGATGTGCAGGCGGTGCAGGGAAGCATCGCGCAGGGAGGGGGCTCCCCGCGGGCTTCCCTGAGACCCCGGAGCAACGCTCCAGGGGTCTCCTACCTTCCTCCCTGCAGCAAGTCCCGGATCCAAGATGGCCACAGATTATGGTCCTGCAGGGAGGGAGGTGCCTTACCAAGTGCCTGCTCAGAGCAGGCACTTGGTAACGCTGCAGCGCTCTGAGACAGATCGGTGTTCTGTCAGAGTGCTGTGCAAACTGGCAGATCACCGATCTGTATTGTCCCCCTCTGGGACAAAGTAAAAAAGTTAAAAAAATTTTTTACAAGTGTGTAAAAAAAAAAATCCTAAATAATGAAAAAATATATATATTATTCCCATAAATACATTTCTTTATCCATAACGACCCGACCTATAAAACTGTCCCACTAGTTAACCCCTTCAGTAAACACCGTAAGAAAAAAAAAAACGAGACAAAAAACAACGCTTTATTATCATACTGCCGAACAAAAAGTGGAATAACATTCGATCAAAAAGACAGATATAAATACCCATGGTACCGCTGAAAGCATCATCTTGTCCCGCATAAACGAGCCACCATACAGCAACATCAGCAAAAAAATAAAAAAGTTATAGTCCTCAGAATAAAGTGATGCAAAAGTAATTATTTTTTCTATAAAATAGTTTTTATCGTATAAAAGCGCCAAAACATAAAAAAAAGATATATATGAGGTATCGCTGTAATCGTACTGACCCAAAGAATAAAACTGCTTTATCCATTTTACCAAACGCGGAACGGTATAAACGCTGCCCCCAAAAGAAATTCATGAATAGCTGGCTTTTGGTCATTCTGCCTCACAAAAATCAAAATAAAAAGCGATCAAAAACTGTCACGTGCCCGAAAATGTTACCAGTAAAAACGTCAACTCGTCCCGCAAAAAACAAGGCCTCACATGATTCTGTGGACTCAAATATGGAAAAATTGTAGCTCTCAAAATGTGGTAACGCAAAAAATATTTTTTGCAATAAAAAGCGTCTTTCAGTGTGTGACGGCTGCCAATCATAAAAATCCGCTAAAAAACCCGCTATAAAAGTAAATCAAACCACCCTTCATCACCCCCTTAGTTAGGGAAAAATAAAAAAAAATAAAAAAATGTATTTATTTCCATTTTCCCATTAGGGTTAGGGCTAGGGTTAGGGTTAGGGCTAGGGCTAGGGTTAGGGTTAGGGCTAGGGTTAGGGCTAGGGCTAGGGTTAGGGTTTGGGCTAGGGTTAGGGCTAGGGTTTGGGCTAGGGTTAAGGCTAGGGTTATGGTTAGGGTTAGGGCTAGGGTTAAGGCTACAGTTAGGGTTAAGAATACAGTTAGGGTTAGGGTTTGGATTACATTTGCGGTTGGGACTAGGGTTGGGATTAGGGTTAGGGGTGTGTCTGGGTTAGAGGTGTGGTTAGGGTTACCATTGGAATTAGGGTTAGGGGTGTGTTTGGATTAGGGTTTCAGTTATAATTGGGGGTTTCCACTGTTTAGACATATCAGGGGCTCTCCAAACGCGACATGGCATCCGATCTCAATTCCAGCCAATTCTGCGTTGAAAAAGTAAAACAGTGCTCCTTCCCTTCCGAGCTCTCCCGTGTGTCCAAACAGGAGTTTACCCCAACATATGGGGTATCAGCGTACTCAGGACAAATTGGACAACAACTTTTGGGGTCCAATTTCTCCTGTTACCCTTGGGAAAATACAAAACTGGGGGCTAAAAATTAATTTTTGTGGGAAAAATTTTTTTTTATTTTCACGGCTCTGCGTTATAAACAGTAGTGAAACACTTGGGGGCTCAAAGTTCTCACAACACATCTAGATAAGTTTGTGGGGGGGTCTAGTTTCCAATATGGGGTCACTTGTGGGGGGTTTCTATTGTTTAGGTACATTAGGGGCTCTGCAAATGCTATGTGACGCCTGCAGACCATTCCATCTAAGTCTGCATTCCAAATGGCGCTCCTTCCCTTCCGAGCCCTCCCATGCGCCCAAACGGTGGTTCCTCCCCCCCCACATATGGGGCATCAGCGTACTCAGGAGAAATTGGACAACAACTTTTTGGGTCCAATTTCTCCTGTTACCTTCAAGAAAATACAAAACTGGGGGCTAAAAAATAATTTTGGGGGGATTTTTTTTTTTATTTTCACAGCTCTGCATTAGAAACTGTAGTGAAACACTTGGGGGCTCAAAGTTCTCACAACACATCTAGATATGTTCCTTGGGGGGGTCTAGTTTCCAATATGGGGTCACTTGTGGGGGGTTTCTACTGTTTAGGTACATTAGGGGCTCTGCAAACGCAATGTGACGCCTGCAGACCATTCCATCTAAGTCTGTATTCCAAATGGTGCTCCTTCCCTTCCGAGCCCTCCCATGCGCCCAAACGGTGGTTTCCCCCCACATATGGGGTATCAGCGCACTCAGGACAAATTGCACAACAAATTTTGGGGTCCAATTTCTCCTGTTACCCTCGGGAAAATACAAAACTGGGGACTAAAAAATAATTTTTGTGGGAAAAAAATTTTTGTTTTATTTTTACTGCTCTGCATTATAAACTTCTGTGAAGCTCTTGGTGGGTCAAAGTGCTCACCACACATCTAGATAAGTTCCTTAGGGGGTCTCCTGTCATGATCCCAATGGCAGGGGATCACAAAAGGACAAGCACAAAAAACAAAACAAGCTCTAGGGTGATGGAAACTGAGCTGACCGCGATCCTGAACCTCAACACACAACTAGCTGTAGCCGGGGAATGTGCCTACGATGATTCTAGACGTCTCGTGCCAGCCAAAGAACTAACTTTCCCTATTAGAAGAAACACAGACCTCTCTTGCCTCCAGAGAAACACCCCACAGAAATAGCAGCCCCCACATGTAATGACGGTGAAATGAGAGGAAAGCACATACGTAGTTATGAAAACAGATTCAGCAAAATGAGGCCCGCTAAAGCTAGATAGCAGAGGATACAAAAGTGAACTGCGCGGTCAGCGAAAAACCCTACAAAAAACCATCCTGAAATTACTTGAACTCATGTTCCAACTCATGGAACATGAGGAGTAATATCAGCCCACTAGAGCAACCAGCAAAAAGGAATCACATATCTGCAAGCTGGACTAAGACAAAAATTAAGCAAAACGTGGAACAGGAAAATCAAAAACTTAGCTTGTCCTGAAGAATACAGAAGCGGGAAGCAGAGGTAACAAGACACACTGATTACATTGATAGCCGGCGAGGAAATGACAAGAAAGCCAGGTTAAATAGGAAACTCCCATATCCTGATAGAACAGGTGGACACCAGAGACCGCAGAGAACACAAGTCACCCAGTACCATCTGTAACCACCAGAGGGAGCCCAAAAACAGAATCCACAACAGTCTCCTTTCCAAAATGGTGTCACTTGTGGGGGTTTTAATGTTTAGGCACATCAGTGGCTCTCCAAACGCAACATGGCGTCTCATCTCAACTCCTGTGAATTTTGCATTGAAAAGTCAAACGGCGCTCCTTCCCTTCCGAGCTCTCCCATGCGCCCAAACAGTGGTTTACCCCCACATACGGGGTATCAGCGTACTCAGGATAAATTGTACAACAACTTTTTGGTTCCAATTTCTTCTCTTATCATTGGGAAAATAAAAAATTGGGGGCGAAAAGATAATTTTTGTGAAAAAAAAATTATTTTTTATTTTTATGGTTCTGCATTATAAACGTCTGTGAAGCACTTGGTGGGTCAAAGTGCTCACCACACCTCTAGATAAGTTCCTTAGGGGGTCTACTTTCCAAAATGGTGTCACTTGTGGGGGGGTTTCAATGTTTAGGCACATCAGTGGCTCTCCAAACGCAACATGGCGTCCCATCTCAATTCCAGTCAATTTTGCATTAAAAAGTCAAATGGCGCTCCTTCGCTTCCAAGCTCTGTCATGCACCCAAACAGTGGTTTACCTCCACTTATGGGGTATTGATGTACTCAAGACAAATTGTACAACAAGGTTTTTGGTCCACTTTCTCCTGTAACCCTTGGTAAAATAATTGGAGCTGAAGTAAATTTTTTGGGAAAAAAAGTTAAATGTTAATTTTTTTTAAAACATTCCAAAAACTCCTGTGAAACACCTGAAGGGTTAATAAACTTCTTGAATGTGGTTTTGAGAACCTTGAGGGGTGCAGTTTTTAGAATGGTGTCACACTTGGGTATTTTCTATCATATAGACCCCTCAAAATGACTTCAAATGAGATGTGGTCACTAAAATAAAATGGTGTTGTAAAAATGAGAAATTGCTGGTCAACTTTTAACCCTTATAACTCCCTAACAAAAAAAAATTTTGGTTCAAAAATTGTGCTGATGTAAAGAAGACATGTGGGAAATGGTACATATTAAGTATTTTGTGTGACATATCTCTGTGATTTAATTGCATAAAAATTCAAAGTTAGAAAATTGCGAAATTTTCAAAATTTTTGCCATATTTCCATTTTTTTCACAAATAAACGCAGGTAATATCAAATAAATTTTACCACTATCATGAAGTACAATATGTCACGAGAAAACTATGTCAGAATCACCGGGATCTATTAAAGAGTTCCAGAGTTATAACCTCATAAAGGGACAGTGGTCAGAATTGTAAAAATTGGCCCGGTCCATAACGTGCAAACCACCCTTGGGGGTAAAGGGGTTAAGCATTCCTCATAGGACATAGTTTGCAGCTCACTCACCATCCTGGTAGCTCTTTTCTGAACTTGCTCCAGTTTTTCAATGTCTTTTTTAAAATGTGGTGCCCAGAACTGGACATAATATTCCAGATGAGGCCTGACCAAAGAGGAGTAGAGGGGGATAATTGCTTCACGTGAGCAAGACATTACGCACCTCTTAATATATTCTAGAACTGTGTTTGTCTTTTTTGCTGCTGCATCACACTATTGACTTGTCTTCAGTCTGTAATTTATTAGCATAACCAAGTATTTTTTACACGTGGTGTTGCTTAATTCTATTCCTCCCATTCTGTAGATGTAATTTTTATTTTTCTTGCCCAGATGTAGAATCTTGCATTTACACCCGTTAAATACCATTCTTTTAGTCGCTGTCCATTGTTCAAGATTATTTAAATCCTTCTGAATCCTTTCTTTGTCTTCTCTAGTGTTAGCTATCCCTCCTAGCTTTGCATCAACTGCAAATTTGATTAGTTTAACTTCAGTCCCCTTATCTAGACATTTATAAAAATATTGAACACTGGGGCCAGGACAAAGCCTTTTGGTAACTCACTTGAAACACTCTTACAATTGGATGTGCAACCATTTATTATCACTCTTTGAATACAATCACTGAGCTTGTTATAAATCATGTCATTTTTTCAATAAGGATAGTATGACACATGTTATCAAAAGCTTTGCTGAAGCTTAGATATACTATGTGATAGGTGTCAAGTTCCCACTGCTGCACAGGGGGAATCTTGAACAATGTCCACTGCAGTCTCCCATTCTTCCCCAGCCACAGAGGAGCCTGCTCAGCAGAGACGTCGGCCCCAGCGTCTTGCTGAAGCTGTGCGTCTGGTTACTTCTGCCGTCCCAGGTTCAGCTGTTGTAACCCGCATTAATCAGCGGCGAGCAGATGCTCCAGGGACAAAGTCCTGCTTTTTGTCAACTGAGCATGCCTGTGAGATGACCTCTCATTGGAGTCTGGAGGTCACATGCTCAGGTCCTGATGCCACTCTGATTGGACCACTGGGAAGGTCCCAGAAGGCTGCAATTATAAAAGGTTTGCAAGGCCGCTATAAACTAAAATTGTGTGTGTGAATGTGTGTTTGATATCGGGTGAAAGCTCCTAATTATCCCCCTCCCTAGCATTGTTGCATGTGGTTGGGTGTTTGAGCTGACTAGCGCCAGATTGTGCCTTCCAGCACAAGGCATGAGAATGCAGCGTCAAATAGCAGCATGCGTCAGAGCAGCACCATGCGCAATTAGTGCGCTTCCCAGGCCCAAGTTAGGGTGATTAGTGGCATCCGCCAGAGCGGCGCTGCGCGCACCTAGTGCGCTAAATCTATTAGTGTAATATCTCCCTGGCACCGTAGTTGTGGTGCTGAATGCTAGTGGGTCTAGAGGAACTCTAACCCTGTGTCCTTGGGGCAGAGTCCTGTGGCCAAACACTAGCTTTCACTCTGCAGTTTTGCGGCCCTGTGACTCAACAGGGTTCGCCTCCTTCCATATCCGGTGAAGTTAACCCGTTTGTGTTCACATTATACCGCCATATGCTGTGCGCCACTACCAAGCAGCAGGTGCTTTCACTTATATAAACTTGCATATATAATTATTTTTTTCCTTTCTCTTCACAGAATTAGGCTCCGTGGTATGTGGTTCACTCTTTGGGTGCAGGTTTGTTTCTGATACTAATATGTATTCACAATAGATGGGACATCCTGTTCAATGCTACTGTTTCCCCTTTTATTACATTCACATATTTATATTTGTATACCTTACTTACACATTAATATAGTCCATATGGGTTTTTGTGCCATGTTAGGGAGTTATTTTGTGACCGTTCACCATGTATTATACATTGCGGCATATTCCTATGGTTTAGTTTTTTATTTTAATGGCCCCTTGCGTTAGTGGTATACCCCACTTCCGGTTTTTAGTTATAGCGGTACACTTCCGTCCGCTAGTACTCTTAGTAGGTCTTAGTTGACTTGGACTACATAAGGAGATGCTGCAAAGTTTTTAGCTACACCACGCCATGACAGCGGTCGATCCCTGTACGCATACTTCACTTTTCCACAGGTATGTCCTTCTCTCCGTATGAGTGCACTGGAGTTATGAGTTACTGGAGTATATCTCCACATATGGTAACTTTTAACAACCTTTCTTATTTCACAGTATGTAACCACGGCCTATCCTACAGTTAATCACCATTTGTTGCACTTGTACTATTCTGGTTACCTTCTGATCTTGTATTGGTATCACTTGCTCCTTTTATTGGGGATGTTTTAGGGTCTATTTTGACCTTCCTCTTTACTCTATACATATATGAACCTTTAGGTAGCAGTATGCCACTAGTCTTGATTATATATTTTCTTTGGTTCATACTTATTAAGTATTTATTTTTATATAGCGCTAACATAGTTGCACACATTATCATCGCTGTCCCTGTTGGGGCTCACAATCTAAATTCCCTATCAGTATGTCTTTTGAATGTGGGAGGAAACCGGAGTACCCGGAGGAAACCCACGCAAACACGGAGAGAACATACAAGCTCTTTGCAGATGTTGTCCTTGGTGGGGTTTGAACCCAGGACTCCAGCGCTGCAAGGCTGCTGTGCTAACCACTGCGCCACCGTGTTGCCCACGGTAGTATCATGCTTGATACTAGTGAATCACCTACCTCTAATTGTGCTCTTCTGTTTATTTTCTGCAGCATGTATTATTTTTTCTTTCTTCTATGGAAGACTCCTCTCAGATTTGAACTGAATTATGGATGTTATATACCCCTTTGATCTCTGGACTATATGATTCTTGTTTTTCTGTTATATATGTTCAATTGTATATTAATTTTGGTGTATTGTTTCTGATTTCCTTTGTTGTAATCTTGATAAAGGCTCACAGAGCCGAAACGTCGGTTGTTGTACGATTGGCCTGATTTACAATAAAATTATTTATTGGTAACATTACCATATTTGCCTCAGGTTAATTCAGTGACTATTTATCCTTTTCTTGTAGGCATTTCCATTTTTGGACAGCAGTCCCTTTATAAATTTTTGTTTGCTACAAACTCATGATGGCTTTGGTTAATTACTGTCTTCTTATCCAAGTACTTACCGTACATACATGCGGTTTAATAATTTGCTCAAGGATACTTCCAGGTATAAAATTAAGTCTCACTGGCCTGTAATTTCCTGGCTCCATCTTCTTTCCTTTTTTGAAGATAGGGAGAATATTTGCCCTTCTTTAATCCTTTGGGACTTCTCCCATTCTCCTGGATTTTTCAAAGATTCTGGCTAGTGGTTCTGAAATTTCCTCTGTTAATTCTTTCAGTAACCTAGGATGTAAATCGTCTGGACCAGGAGATTTAAATTAATTGGCTAAGTTTTACCTCACCATCTCTATGTTTATTGCTAGTGTGGATTATTTTATTCTTTCGACAGCACAATGAAGATCAGTTGATGTTAGAATTGCTTTCTTAGAGAACACAGATGTAAAATAGGAATTTAAAAGTTCAGCCTTCTGAACATCATTTTTGACCACTTCATCCTTTTCATCCTGTAAAAATCCTATAGCATCTTTGACTTTTCTTTTGCTTATGCCATACCCCAGAATATTTTTTTATTGCTTTTGGTATTTAATTCAAGGCCTCACTTCATTACTGGTTTTAGCTTTTCTAACGCTTGCCCTGCATTCCCTGCAAACAGCCTTATATTCTTTGGGATTGTTACCTATTGTGCAGTGAGAATTCAAATTAGCAAAATTTCCCATCCTTTTGGGAAATTTCTGTCCTTTAAAATATCCAGCCATTGGACCTTTCCTACCCTCTTTCTGAGTATATTAAAATCTGCCTTTCTGAAGTCCAACCTTGAAGTCTGAGTCCTTGCTGGTATTCCTCCTCCTGTAATCCAAAATTTGTGGATAACATGATTGCTATCTCCTAAATTCCCATCCACCATTACTTCCTCAACCATATCCTTCTTGTTGGTAAAAATTAGGTCCAAGATTGCAGATCCTCTTCTACCTTTTGCGAGATAAAATTGTCAACAAGAGATGGTAAGAATTTTCTGGATCGATTACTTTTGCCTGGGAGAGATTCTCAACAAAATCTGGTTAGTTAAAATCTAACATGATCACTATGCCATACTTTTTTGACAACAAAGACATCTGATGTAAAAATAGTTCATCCATATCTTCAGTCTGTCCAGGTGACCTATAGTAAACACCTACAATACTGTTCTTTCTGTTCTTCTCTCCTTGTATTCTTACCAAAACAATTTTTACAGAGCTACCAGTCTCTGAAGCTTGGATCTCTGTGGAGATATATGTTTTCCTTATTTACAATGCAACACCTCCTCTTCTCTTGTTAATCATGTTTCTAATAAGTAAGTTGTAACCTTAAAGGTTTGTATTCCAATCATGTGCATCATCCCACCAAGTTTCAGTGATGTCTACGACATCATATCTCTCTTCCTGTGTTAGCAGCTCCAATTTTCCTTGTTTGTTTCCCATGATCTGTTCATTTGTACAGACACATTTTAGTTTGTAGTCGGATTCTCTTCCTCCTCTATTTTCATTCAGAATTTGTTGTTTTTGTTCTTTACTTCTACTTCTAATAGCAGGGTTCCCAAAAGAGTTAATTAGCTGCAAATTTTTTCTTTGCTGTATATTTCCCATCTCATATTCCTCTAGTGTAAAGCTCTCCTGATGAGTGAAGAGAGGCATTTACTATATATGTCTTTTCCTGTTTTTGCAAGATGCAACCCATCTCTATCAAGGAGTACATCATATAGGTAATTCAACTCATGGTCAAGAAACCCAAAACATTGCTGACAGCACCATCAATGTAGACAGTTCTTGAGCTGTAGAACCCTGTTCAGTCTCCTTGTTTCATGTCCTTCCACTGGCAGAATGGATGAGAAGATGACATCTGCTCTCAGTTCCTTCACATTCTAGTCTAGGTCTTAAAAGTCTCTGCATATAGTTCCCAGGTCCTTTTTTGCTGTGTCATTTGTTCCTACATGTATCAGTGGATAAGGGTAGTCAGCAGTAGCACTGAATAGTATTGATACCCTATCAGACATATGTTTGATTTGGGCACCTGGAAGACAGCACATTTTTCGAGAGGTAATGTCTGGTCAGCAGATAGCAGCTTCTGTTCCTCTCAATAGGGAATCCCCCATGACTACCACAGCAATTCTTCTTCACCATAGCACTTTCTTTTCTCCCTTCAAGTGGCTTCTGATTTCTTTTTAGAGTGTTCTTTGAGGGCATTTTTTGATGTACATCTTCATGGTTGTCCTGCATGAGAGCCTGTTAGCGATTCTTCAGTGGTATGGCTGCTGACTGCCTCCTCATCTTACTGCTTCTTTGGGTTACATGCATCCATTTCTATTCTTCTTGAGGTACATTGAAGGGTGCTTCTCTTCGAACATTCTGAATCACTATTTCTACTCTGTTATTAGCTTTTGCAAGAACCCTGAAAAGTTCTTCTCTTGTCACATTTTGAAGAGATTCTTCTGCTCTGTCAAGAAAATCCTCTTCTTCTTTGATGAGCTTCAGTATAGCTATAATCTCCTGAAGACTGTGCACCCTTTCCTCTAACAGAGTCACAAGCTTGCATTTCTGGCACGTAAAGTTTGTCTTTTCCTATGGCAAGTCTGTAAACATATAGCATAAATTCCAACACACCATATGGGTAATCTTCATGTTGAGCAAAACTAATTTTTGTAAAGATTCCCAGAATGCATCAGGAACAAGCAAATTATCTCCCTCAATTCCTGGTTGGTAATTCTTTGCAGTATGAAAAAATTGTAGTATAATTACTACACTAATTTTCCACTAAAATTCTGAAACTACAATTACTAAACGGACGTCAGTAACAAAAAATTACAGAGCACCTGCAGCTATCTCATTCTAATTTTGATTATATATATTAGTAAAAAAATACAGTAGCATAAGTACTACAAAAATTTTCCACTAAAATTCAGAAACTACTATTACTAGACGGACGTCAGTAAAAACAATTACTGAACACTCACAAGTGTCTGATGCAAATTTAGATTCTATGTATTAGTAGGAAAAACCTACCTGTAGAATAAGTGCTCCAAGGTCCAAGCTATTTGTGCCTGTGTACTTAAGATTTAACTTGCTACAGGAGTTTTGTGTTTCCATCTTAACTGGTCACTCTGGATCACAGCTACAGTGGGGGAAATAAGTATTTGATCCCTTGCTGATTTTGTAAGTTTGCCCACTGACAAAGACATAAAAACTCTATAATTTTAAGGGTAGGTAAATTTTATCATTGAGAGATGGAATATCAAAAATAAAATACAGAAAATCACATTGTATAAATTATATACATTTATTTGAATTGTGCAGTGAAAAATAAGTATTTGATCCTGCTGGTAAACAAGACTTAATACTTGGTGGAAAAACCCTTGTTAGCTATAACAGCAGTCAGACATTTTTTAGTTGATGATGAGGTTTGCACACACATCTGGAGGACTTTTGGTCCACTTCTCTTTGCAGATCCTCTCTAAATCATAAAGATTTTGAGGCTGTCACTTGGCAACTCGGAGCTTCAACTCTATGTGATTAAGGTCTGGAGACTGGCTAGGCCACTCCATGATCATACTTCTTTTTGAGCCTCTTCTTTGTTGCCTTGGCTCATGGGGTATCCTTGTTCATGAGGAAGGTGAGAGATTATCCTAAAACTACATGGGAGAAACTTGTTAATGATCTCAAGACAGTTGGGACCACAGTCACCAAGAAAACAATTGTCAACACATTATGCCGTAAAGGTTTAAAATCCTGCAGTGCCCACAAGGTCCCCCTGCTCAAGAAAGCACATATGCAAGCCCGTCTGATATTTGCCAATGATCACATGGATAATTCTGTGAGTGATTGGGAGAAAGTGCTATGGTCAGATGACACAAAAATTAAGGACTTTGGCATTAACTGAACTCGTCATGTTTCGAGGGAGAGAAATGCTGCCTATGACCCAAAGAAAACCATCCCCACTGGCAAGAATGGAGGTGGAAACATAATGTTTTGAGGGTGTTTCTCTGCTAAGGGCACAGGACAACTTCACTGCATCAATGGGAGAATGGATGGAGCCATATACCATAAAATCCTGAGTGACAATCTCCTTTCCTCCCCCAGGACATTAAAAATGGGTCATGGCTGGATCTTCCAGCAAGACAATGGCCCAAAACATACAGCCAATGCAACAAAGGAGTGGTTCAAAAAGAAGCACATTAAGGTCATGGAGTGGCCTAGCCAGTTTCCAGACCTTAATAACATAGTAAACTTATGGAGGGAGTTGAAGCTCCGAGTTGCCAAGCGGCAGCCTCAAAATCTTAATGATTTAGAGATGATCTGCAAAGAGGAGTGGACCAAAAATTCCTCCTGACATGTGCAAACCTCACCATCAACTACAAAAAGTCTGACTGCTGTGCGTGCCAACAAGGGTTTTTCCACAAGTATTAACTCTTGTTTACAAGAGGGATCAAATACTTATTTCTCAATGCAAAATTCAAATAAATGTATGCAATTTATACAACATGATTTTCTGGATTTTATTTTTCATATTCTATCTCTCAATGTTAAAATTAACTTACCCTTAAAATTATAGACTGTTCATGTCTTTGTCAGAGTGCAATCTTACAAAGTTAGCAAGGGATCAAATACTTGTTTCCCCCACTGTATACTGTGGATTACACAGTCACTAATCTAGATCTATCAAATAATCTAAATTATTTATATTTGATTCTTTTTTTTTATACTTCACAATCTGACACTAAACCTGATTATATTTTAGTAAAATATTCTGTAGTATAAGCTGATTACTACAGTATATTTTTACTGTTCCTAATTTCGCCCTATGAACTAATCTAAATTATTATTAAGTTGATTTTTTTCACACATTAAAAAAAACAGATGCTGAACAGTAATGTGCTTTTCTAAGCAGCGCTCAACGGCTGCAGGACGCAAGCACAGAGGTGGTGCAAAGGGGGGATAAAAAAAATGGAAAGAAAAAAAAACTCCCAGCCAAAAGTGAACATAGAGCCTGATCAGTAATGTGTCACTGATCAGAGGCACAGCTCTGTAGGATGCAAACACAAATGGTGGCTCACAGGGGGAGGAAAACATGGACAGGAAATAAAGTCCTGTCAAAAACCGAGCATGGATGATGATCAGTGATGTGCGTCACTGATCAGAATCTCAGTGGCTGTATGATGGTGTTGCACAGGGAGGAGAAAAAATGAGCTGGCAATAACAAGTCCTGGCCAAAAATGATCACAGATGCCGATCAGTGATGTGCATCACTGATAAATGCCTGTTGACTAGTGTTGAGCATTCCGATACCGCAAGTATCGGGTATTGGCCGATACTTGCGGTATCGGAATTCCGATACCGAGATCCGATACTTTTGTGGTATCGGGTATCGGTATCGGATACATAGAGATGTGTAAAATAAAGAATTAAAATAAAAAATATTGATATATTTACCTCTCCGGCGGCCCCTGGACTCAGCGCGGGTAACCGGCAGGCTTCGTTGTTCAAAATCAGCGCATTTAGGACCTGAGAATCACGTCCTGGCTTCTGATTGGTCGTGGGCTGCCCATGTGACCGCCACGCGACCAATCACAAGCCGCGACGTCACCGCAAGCTATTAACGCGCTCATTTTTAAAAATGAGCGCGTTAATGGCTTTCAAAGACGTAGCGGCTTGTGATTGGTCGCGTGGCCGCGACCAATCACAGGCCGCGACGTCACCGCAAGCTATTAACGCGCTCATTTTTAAAAATGAGCGCGTTAATGGCTTTCAAAGACGTGGCGGCTTGTGATTGGTCGCGTGGCCGCGACCAATCACAAGCCGCGACGTCACCGCAAGCTATTAACGCGCTCATTTTTAAAAATGAGCGCGTTAATGGCTTTCAAAGACGTAGCGGCTTGTGATTGGTCGCGGCCACGCGACCAATCACAAGCCGCGATGTCACCGCAAGCTATTAACGCGCTCATTTTTAAAAATGAGCGCGTTAATGGCTTTCAAAGACGTAGTGGCTTGTGATTGGTCGCGGCCACGCGTGGCCGCAACCAATCACAAGCCGCTACGTCTTTGAAAGTCATTAACGCGCTCATTTTTAAAAATGAGCGCGTTAATAGCTTGCGGTGATGTCGCGGCTTGTGATTGGTCGCGTGGCGGTCACATGGGCGGCCCGCGACCAATCAGAAGCCGGGACGTGATTCTCAGGTCCTAAAAGCGCTGATTTTGAACAAAGAAGCCTGCCGGTTACCCGCGCTGAGTTCAGGGGCCGCCGGAGAGGTAAATATATCAATATTTTTTATTTTAATTCTTTATTTTACACATCCCTATGGATCCCAGGGCCTGAAGGAGAGTTTCCCCTCCTTCAGACCCTGGGAACCATGAGAATACCTTCCGATACTTGATGTCCCATTGACTTGTATTGGTATCGGATATCGGTATCGGCGATATCCGATATTTTTCGGGTATCGGCCGATACTATCCGATACCGATACTTTCAAGTATCGGACGGTATCGCTCAACACTACTGTTGACTGCAAGAAGCAAGCACAGAGGAGCAAAAGAAAAAGACTAACAAAAATCGAGTGATCAAGTACTGATTAGCAATCAAGTACTGATCAGCGCTTGGTGACAGAAAGGCAGGTTGTGGTTGGGATTAGAGAAAGGGTGAGAAGGGGAGGTGAGTGAGATTGGGGTAGACTAGAAAAAGTAGATGACCAGAACAGATTAAGAAAAAGCTTTCTTATTTTTTCCAGGTCTTCAGTCAGCAGCAGTGGAGGTGGTGGCACCTGCTAAAATAGCCCAGTAGATCAGCAGCAGAACAACACATTGCTTGATCTGCAGATGGCTGCAAGTTGGAATGAGGTAGTACAGAGCGGTCAATGAGAGGTCAGACTGCACTTCTGCTCATGATTGGTGCTGTGCTGTGGCTGCTGAGGCTGCTGCTTCCTAGCACCAGCCTATGGTGGTGGGCATCAATATTTCAGGAAATTCTCTTTGCTGAAACATTGAAGTCGCTGTGTTTGGCCATTCATAACAGCAATCCTATTTGCATGGAGGAGGCGAAACCCCTTATGGCGACGAGTCCCAGTGCTCTGTTCTCAAAAGCAGCCTACACCATCATGCGATCACCATGCCTTCAGACATAGTGGTCACATAATCACCATGACGTACCTATGCATTATTGGTTGGGAACTACTATCCGAACATGATGTATAGGTACATCCAAAGTCATGAAAGTGTTACATATATGCAGGGAACAATGCTTTAATGTGAGAATAAGTAAAAAGAAAGACTATGTAACAAGTAAATATATGGAATTCTTAAGCATATCCTTTTACAAAGAACCAGGGAATATGTTGGCACTTCATAAATGTTGGATGTTCCCAATACTAATGACACAAGAACCTGTGTGTAGGCCCTTTTCTTTGAGAAGACCATCCATCTAGAAGACATTTCTAAGCAGCAATTTTGGGGTGTCATCTATAAACTGTTGCACTATAATTAAAATTACCTTCTAATTTATTGAGTTTTAAAGTGAATAAAATGAACATACTTTGTCCCTCATCTACAGAGAGGAAAATCTAACTAATAGTGAAATATGTAATTTTCATACCATACACTTAGGTAAATGGTATAAACCTGAATCAACAATAATATTTTTTTTTCTGTTTGCAAAGTATCATTAAATGTGAAGGTTTAAAGGAGTAAATTATATATGGAGACACCCATGAAATCTTGACTTGACAGCCATGTGGAACATTAAATTGCCGAGCTTTTGGTTGCACATAAAATACTATTTTTACAAAAGTAAAAAACTTGGCCTCCTTTGACATATTTAACATGGGGAATATGGACTATGGTAAAATTAAAAGAAGTGTTTGAGCACTGTTAAAACATTTTCTTCTTATCATGCATGAAACCTCTTTAGGCAACCAAAATGTCAGTGAAACAGTTATCTAGAGGGGTCATGTCAAAGAAGAAGGAATACATACAAAGGAAATAAGGGACGTTCAGAAATGTATCACATAAGAATGTGGTCTAGATCAGGTATGGTCTTTCAATGAGGTGGGCTTTTGGAGAGCTTTTTTTGTACATGTTAAGATTGTCTCTTTTTTTTTTACCTTGTAATCAGCCTTGAGACCAGGATGTCTTGTTTATGGGAGCTTTTGCATACATTTGAGATCCAAGAAACCAATTTAAAAATAAATTATATTTTTATATAGGATGTTTGGGACAAACATATTGATTATTTACTTAGAGAATAGGTCAATCAATGTCACATCGGTTTAGGTTTAACACCCCTGATCAACTGTTTTCTGCTCAGTCCTAGGCCTCTCTTCTTCTCTCTATACACTGCCCCTATTGGACAAACAATCAGCAGATTTGGGTTCCAGTAGCATCTCTATGCTGACGACACCCATTTATACACTTCTTCCCCTTACATCACCTCTACCCTAATTCAAAATACCAAGGATTGTCTGTCTGCTGTCTCTAACATCATGTCCTCCCTATATCTGAAACGAAATCTCTCCAAATTGGAACTTCTTGTGTTTCTCCCTTCTACTAACCTCACTCTACCCAACATCGAAATTACCCTCGAGGAATCAACAATAACTCCCAAACAGCATGCCCGCTGTCTTGGGGTCACATTCGACACCGAACTTTCCTTTACTCCCTATATCCGATCACTCACTCGCTCTTGTCACCTGCATCTTAAAAACATCTCCAGAATCCAAACTTTTCTCACCCTTGAAACTGCTAAGACTCTTACTGTCGCTCTTATTCATTCTCGTCTGAACTACTACAACTCTCTTCTGATCGGTCTCCCTCTTACCAAACTTTCTCCTCTCCAATCCATCTTGAATGTGGCAGCCAGGGTCATATTTCTGTCCAGCTGCTTCACCGATGCCTCTATCTTTTGCCAGTTATTACACTGGCTACCCATTTGCTACAGGGTCCAGTATAAACTCATCTCTCTCACCCACCCACAAAGCTCTCCACAGTTCTGAACCGCCTTATATCTCCTCTCTCATCTCTGTCTATCGCCCTACACATGCCCTCCGTTCTCCAAATGACCTAAGACTAGCATCCCCCGTAATCCGAACCTCGCACCTCCATCTCCAAGACTTCTTTTGTGCAGCACCAGCTCTCTGGAATGCCCTTCCCCAGACGATCAGGCTGATACCTAGCCCCGACCTATTCAAGTGCACTTTAAAAACCCATCTCTTCAAACAAGCCTACCACATCAACTACTCA
Organism: Ranitomeya imitator; assembly: GCF_032444005.1. Classification (NCBI taxonomy): domain Eukaryota; kingdom Metazoa; phylum Chordata; class Amphibia; order Anura; family Dendrobatidae; genus Ranitomeya; species Ranitomeya imitator. The sequence goes on from NC_091282.1 coordinate 83,316,456, forward strand.
ATAAACTGACTTTGCCCTGTTCCCTCCTTCCAAATATTATTCTGAATCTGCACCAAACTATTCATCTGTCTGAGGAATATGTTGGCGCTATATAAATAAAAAATATTATTATTATTATTATTAAGCCTACTGTACACTGTTTAGTGGCAAATATCAGGTCCTGCACCTTTAGCCCCATCTACTACATATCACCTTCTATATATAAAGCATGAATATGCCAGTTTCACTTAAGAATTTTTTATAAAAAAAACACCATTGGAAAAAAATGCATGGTGTCATGTGGCACCGGGTGAGATAGCATTGTCATTAATGATTGGTAAAAGATGGTTGGGAAGCTGCATCAAAGCCAAAAGGTCTGGGACAGGAGCAGAATTGTCAAGCAAAACATTGATTAAAATTTAGACTGAGATCAAACAACTGAAATCTATGTAACAGCGAAATATTAGGAAAATATGTGCTAACCAGATCAAGAGTAACTTATAACCGGCAGTGGAAGATAGGAATTAATTAGCTTAAAAAACCATAATTCCAAAGAGGGCTGACAGCAAGGATTCAACACAAACTTAAGCAAGACTATATGGCATCAAAGTCCAAGAAACTTATGCAAGACCACTTAATTGTCCCCTTGTGTCTCTCGCAATAAAGGGGTGGCATCACCAAGTGACAGCAAGCACCATCTGATGTGACACATTGGATTTTACAGATTTTTGTTAAGATATTTAATTGTGCATAGTGTTAAGAACCATGCAGCTTTTTTCTTTAGCTGAAAAAAATTGGAATCCATTTGAGGAAGACCCAAATAGGACTAGCAAAAAATAGTTTGTTAAGTTTAAACTTATACTATGTTTTGACTCTAAAAGTTTGTGATACCAATTGCTTTCAACTATTGTACGTGCTTATGATTGTATTTTTAGACCTTCGACTCATCTGTATTCTTGCAGTGTTGGGGTTCTGGGCTCAAATCCCACCAAGGACAAGATCTGCAAGGAGTTTCTATGTTCTACTTGTGTTTGCGTGGGTTTCCTCTGGGTGCTTCAGTTTCCTCCCACACTCCAAATACAAACTGATAGGACATTTAGATTCAGAGACGCAATGGGGACAGTCTGTAAAGCGATGTAGAAACTAATGGCGCTATATAAGCATATAAATGGAAATAAAGTATAAAAAATAAAGAGTCACCAAGTAAAGCCTGCTTTGGCATAAGTCTACTTTTCTGAAGTCTATGGTAATGTTCAAAATGTATATGCCAGACTCGACATGATTATAGCCAAAGTGAGACAATCCCATTAAAAATACCGAACACCTACCGGGAAATTATTCAAGCATAAAAATGATTTTCAGTGTTATATGTTGAAGGAGAAAATGTCATTTTACCATAATTTAACTCCTAAAGTGCTTGTGAGACCAAAGCCACATTAATGAATTGGCAGTTATCATACATTATTTTTGGGTGACAAATGTAAAGTTACCTCAATAAATAAATTCAGCTTTCTAGAGATAGCATTTGTAAAGTGAAGAGCCGTAGGAATGTAATAACACATAGTGCTCCTAATGCAACTATCAATAACAGCTGTAGAGCACCTATTGATTTTTGCTCTCCGTACAAATGGCAGCAGCCTGCACTTATTTCTCAGTCTCATAAAAGTATATCTCTGCACAGAGAATAGAGGGGAAAAAAGTTCACTCACTAAAGTGCATCACTACAATATTGATGCACTTGAAAAAAAATATGCCACATACCTACTCTAAAGTCAATTCATTATGCTGACTTAATAAAAACAAAGTTGAATCTGAGCACATACTACTATGCTTTTAGCATTCCAGGAACGAATCTACTTGGAGTGCACACCTTTTAATTCCATAACAAAAGTGGCCATTTCATTATATGCATCTACCCAGCAGCGAGGTGCTTCCCTAGTAACCATATAATGAATGCCCTGAAATTACTTGGGGTGGCCTTGAAATGGCACTAAAAGGGATACAGAAGGACTTTGCTCATTGTGATCAAATACATTTTAGAAATGTTATACGCTTGTGAATCAATATTTCATGAACCTTATAGTTAAGACAGAAAGACACAAAATGATTTTTATATAAACTGATAGACAAATGATGAGTTTTGAATGTACAACATATTTTTACTCTGTAGTATCAATAGGCTGCTCACTCTATGGTGCATATTTTAAGGCCAATAATTATGTGACCCATTAACATCTCCATACACGTGTCATTTATCAAATGCCTACAACTAAGTGCCTCACACAATGATAATATTGTAGAAATAGAGAGCACCAATATAAACATTTAGGCTATATTACACTGCGTGCAGAATTATTAGGCAAGTTGTTTTTTGGATCACATGATACTTTTTATACATGTTGTCCTACTCCAAGCTGTTTTCGCTTAGGAGCAAAAAACAAATTAAGTAAATCAGGTGATGTGCATCTCTGTAATGAGGAGGGGTGTTTTGTTTAATGACATCAAAACCCTATATAAGGTGTGCTTAATTATTAGGCAACTTCCTTTCCTTCGGCAAAATGGGTCAGAAGAGAGATTTGACGAGCTCTGAAAAGTCCAAAATTGTGAGATGTCTTGCAGAGGGGTGCTGCAGTCTTGAAATTGCCAAACTTTTGAAGCGTGATCACCGAACAATGAAGTGTTTCATGGCAAATAGCCAACAGGTTCGTAACAAGCGTGTTGGGCAAAAAAGGTGCAAAATAACTGCCCATGAATTGAGGAGAATCAAGCGTGAAGCTGCCAAGATGCCATTTGCCACCAGTTGTGCCATATTTCAGAGCTGCAACGTTACTGGAGTAACAAAAAGCACAAGGTGTGCAATACTCAGGGACATGGCCAGGGCGAGGAAGGCTGAAAAACGACCACCTAGGATAAAATGTCAAGACTGGGCCAAGAAATACCTTAAGACTGACTTTTCAAATGTTTTATGGACTGATAAAATGAGAGTGACGCTTGATGGGCCAGAGGCTGGATCAGTAAAGGGCAGAGACAGAGAGCTCCACTCTGACTCAGATGCCAGCAAGGTGGAGGTGGGGTACTGGTTTGGGCTGGTATCATCAAAGATGAACTTGTGGGACCTTTTCGGGTTGAGGATGGATTGAAGCTCAACTCCCAGACCTACTGCCAGTTTCTGGAAGACTTCTTCAAGCAGTGGTACAGGAAGAAGTCGGTATCGTTCAATAAAAACATGATTTTCATGCAGGACAATGCTCCATCAGATGCCTCCAACTACTCCACAGCGTGGCTGGCCAGTAAAGGTCTCAAAGAAGAAAAAATAATCATAAGGCCCCCTTGTTCACCTGACCTGAACCCCATAGAGAACCTGTGGTCCCTCATAAAATGTGAGGTCTACAGGGAGAGAAAACAGTACACCTCTCGGAACAGTGTCTGGGAGGCTCTGGTGGCTGACAGAATCTATGGATGGAAGGCTGCTGAGTGTCATCATAAAGAAAGGTGGCTATATTGGTCACTAATTTTTTGGAGTTTTGTTTTTGCATGTTAGAAATGTTTATTTCTAAATTTTGTGCAGTTATATTCTTTCAAGTATATAGCCAGTTTGCATAATTTACCAGTTCTCAATAGTGTTGAGCGATACCGTCCGATACTTGAAAGTATCGGTATCGGATAGTATCGGCCGATACCCGAAAAATATCGGATATCGCCGATACCGATATCCGATACCAATACAAGTCAATGGGACACCAAGTATCGGAAGGTATGCTGATGGTTCCCAGGGTCTGAAGGAGAGGAAACTCTCCTTCAGGCCCTGGGATCCATATTAATGTGTAAAATAAAGAATTAAAATAAAAAATATTGATATATTCACCTGTCCGGCGGCCCCTGGACATCATGCTGGTAACCGGCAGGCTTCTTTGTTTAAAATGCGCGCGTTTAGGACCTGAGGAATGACGTCCCGGCTTCTGATTGGTCGCGTGCCGCCCAAGTGACCGCCACGCGACGTCATTCTCATTCACTAAACTCCTAATTCTAGGAATTGAGGACCTGCGAATGACGTCACGGCTTCTGATTGGTCGCGTGGCGGTCACATGGGCGGCACGCGACCAATCAGAAGCCGAGACGTCATTCGCAGGTCCTAACGCGCTCATTTTAAACAAAGAAGCCTGCCGATTACAAGCGTGATGTCCAGGGGCCGCCGGAGAGGTGAATATATCAATATTTTTTATTTTAATTCTTTATTTTACACATCCCTATGGATCCGATACCGATACCCGATACCACAAAAATATCGGATCTCGGTATCGGAATTCCGATACCGCAAGTATCGGCCGATACCCGATACTTGCGGTATTCGAATGCTCAACACTAGTTCTCAAGTATCTTATGAGTAACATATATCTGTTGTTTTGGCCACCACAGATATCAGCAGTGGGCTAGGAAGGTCACTGGGTTCAGTATCTCTGTAAAGGTACCGTCACACTAGACGATATCGCTAGCGATCCGTGACGTTGCAGCGTCCTGGCTAGCGATATCGTCCAGTGTGACAGGCAGCAACGATCAGGCCCCTGCTGTGCTGTCGCTGGTCGGGGAAGAAAGTCCAGAACTTTGTTTCGTCGCTGGACTCCCCGCAGACATCGCTGAATCGGCGTGTGTGACACCGATTCAGCGATGTCTTCGCTGGTAACCAGGGTAAACTTCGGGTTACTAAGCGCAGGGCCGCGCTTAGTAACCCGATGTTTACCCTGGTTACCATCGTTAAAGTAAAAAAAACAAACACTACATACTTACCTACCACTGTCTGTCCCCGGCGCTGGGCTTCTCTGCTCTGGCTGTGAGCGCAGCGGCTTTCCGGCTGCCCGGCGCTCACAGCCAGAGCAGAGAAGCCCAGCGCCGGGGACAGACAGCGGTAGGTAAGTATGTAGCGTTTGTTTTTTTTACTTTAACGATGGTAACCAGGGTAAACATCGGGTTACTAAGCGCGGCCCTGCGCTTAGTTACCCGATGTTTACCCTGGTTACCGGGGACCTCGTGATCGTTGGTCGCTGGAGAGCTGTCTGTGTGACAGCTCTCCAGCGACCAAACAGCAACGCTGCAGCGATCCGGATCGTTGTCGGTATCGCTGCAGCGTCGCTTAGTGTGACGGTACCTTAAGGACATCATACAATTAAATTAATGGAGTTTCTCAACAATGGACATTTATCAGCTCTGAATATGGATAGCTGATGAATGTTTGAGCTCTTCAAGATCACCCCATAATGAATGTTCTTCTGTCAACAAACTGTCATGTCAACTATGGAATTCCTTTATGATTTTTATGATTTAAGTTGTGCTGCTGTGATACCATAATTTCCCACGGGATCAATAAAGTGTATCGTATCGTATCGTATCGTATCGAATGTCCTGAGCCACCTATCCCTTTCAATTTATGACTACAGTGAGTAAAACTTTAACTACCAATGGTTGAACATGAGCCTGAAGTTCTTTTAAAAAAAATTTGAGGACCGATAGAAACAACTGAATACAGATTTTACCTGTTTCAACTCTCTAGACATGAAATGTAGCAGCAGTATGACTACTTGGCCACCATTACATTCAAGCTCTTCTCACTGAAGTTTTGTAGAGAGTAGCAACAGTGAATTTAGAATCTTTGATGTAATAATTATTTTTATGCTTTATATAGCGCTTTCAAATTCCACAGGGCTTTACAGACATCATCATCACTGTCTGCATTTGGGCACACAAGCTAAATTCCCTATCAGTATGTCTTAGGAAGTTGGAGGAAACTAGAAAACCCAGAGGAAACCCACAAGGAGAACATACAAACTCCTTGCAGATGTTGTCCTTGGTGTGAATTGAACCCAGGATCCCAGCGCTGCAAAGCAACAGTACTAACTACTGAGCCACATCAAGGGTCAAAAGGTTGAGGCTTCTAACAATCAGACTTTTCTTTTTATCTATGCTATAGATTGGAGAGGTGTCAATTAATGGAAAGCATTTTAAACTGTGGTGCAAGTAGAACCAGAGAAGCCAAAAGCAGAATTTAATTTTTTATGCCTGTGGTGACTAAAATTTGAATTTTGAGAGAGGAGATTTGGTAGGTAGAAATATAGCGTTTTGTTTTTGGTTTTCTAGGTCATTAATTATTTTTAAAAGTCTTAAGTATATGTGGGTACCATGACTCCTTGTTCTAGTATTTTATCATTAAAAAATCATTTAATACACTGACCTTTAAATAAATGAAAGCATGTGGTGAAGTTTAGAACTTTAATTGGAACCTGTAATATTGCTGTTACAACTCCAGATTTTTGTCCTATTTTTAGTTCTCGATCTAAATGAATTAAAAGGTCATATTTTCATAGGTCTCCAAAACTAAACATTGGCCACTTCATGTGTCTTGCTAGGACAGTCAGATGTATTGACCCTCCCATCATCCTTCCACATCCAATGTTTTCCTTTAATACTTTTATTGGGATTTGGCTAGTCCTCATATGGGCCCTTTGCCCAGCCCACTGTAGTCTTGACAAGATGTTGGCTAACCGCTGTACTTCCCTTGAACTTTTGCTCTAACAAATCACTAACAGACATTGAAGTCTGCCAAACATTGTAGAACATTTTCACATTCAAACCAGAACTTGTGATTGAGTCTAACAAAGGCTAAAAGGACCTGAACACTTTTGTTATATTTTAACCCCTATCTGACCTCGGACGGGATAGTACGTCCGAGGTCAGATCCCCTGCTTTGATGCAGGGCTCCGTGGTGAGCCCGCACCAAAGCCGGGACATGTCAGCTGTTTTGAACAGCTGACATGTGCCCGTAATAGGCGCGGGCAGAATCGCGATCTGCCCGCACCTATTAACTAGTTAAATGCCGCTGTCAAACGCAGACAGCGGCATTTAACTACCGCATCCGGCCGGGCGGCCGGAAATGACGTAATCGCCAACCCCCGTCACATGATCGGGGGTCGGCGATGCGTCTCCATTGTAACCATAGAGGTCCTTGAGACCTCTATGGTTACTGATGACCGGTGGCTGTGAGCGCCACCCTGTGGTCGGCGCTCACAGCACACCTGATTTTCTACTACATAGCAGCGAACAGCAGATCGCTGCTATGTAGCAGAGCCGATCGCGTTGTGCCTGCTTCTAGCCTCCCATGGAGGCTATCGAAGCATGGCAAAAGTAACCCTCCGTCACATACAACTGATCTGACAGGCGCTTCTCTTTTACTTTCATTTCTCCTTCCTCACCAGATTGTGAGGAAACCCCCTCCCTCCAGGTAGTCTCCTGTCTCTTGAAGGTCTGTGAAACCTGATATCACAGTTGGATTTCAGAGCTTCAGGGGAGAGGATATAGCTGCACAGATCTCTCAGGCTCATTGTATGTGAATACGTCACATTCAGTAAGGTTGGTATTTTATGTTTTTATTCATCACAATAGTTTATTTAGCTTGTTTTATGAATGTATAGCACAAAATGTGAGGATATTTCATAGAAATAAGGGAGATTTTATAAAAGAAAGTGTGCTGCTCAGGCATATACAGTAGTTCCCTAACATATTCCTTCTCTTGCTTCAGATTATCTGCTGAAATGGAGAGGAAAATGTACAATTTATCCAAACAACTTGATGTTGAGGAAGTAACAAACATGCTGTTAGATGATAGAGACCTCACACTGAATGAGGATTTAGGAGAGGAAAGTGAGATTGATTCTCATGATGAGGTGGAAGAATGTGTCCTGGATTCTGAAACAGAGCAAGATGGTGACAGTGGTGAGGATGAAGAAGTTGGATCATATTATATTGGAAAAGATAAAAATACTAAATGGAACAAGAAGCCATTCCAGAAAAAACGTAGGGAACCTTTAAACATTATTACTCACCTTCCTGCAGTAATAGGAACTGCACGTAATGCAAAAACTGCAGTTGAATGCTGGAACAGTATATTTACAGATGACATTCTGGACTCTATTGTCACATATACCAACCAATATATAGACATTATAAAGGACAAGTACATCTGCAACAGAACCATCAAGCCCACAGATGAAATAGAACTGCGTGCTTTTTTTGGATTACTGTACCTTGCAGGAGCTTATAGGGCAAATAGACAAAGTTTGGAGGAACTTTGGAGTAAAGATGGGGATGGAGTTGAAAAATTTAGCCTTGTTATGTCCATAAACAGATTCAAGATTTGAATTCGTTGCCTTCGGTTTGACGACAGAACTACCCGAACCGAACGCAAAACACATGACCGACTTGCTCCAATTCGTGATATATTTCAAAGATTTGTTGTAAACTGTAAACAAAGTTATTACCCTGGAGAGAATCTCACTATTGACGAAATGCTCCCTGGTTTTCGTGGTAGATGTGCCTTTCGTCAATATATTCCATCAAAGCCAAACAAATATGGAATAAAAATTTATGCCCTTGTTGATGCCAGTAAGACCTACACTTACAACCTGGAAGTTTATGCAGGAAAACAACCAGAAGGTCCTTACTGTGTGAGCAACAAACCCATTGATGTTGTAAAAAGACTGGCTGAACCCTTATTTGGATCGGGTCGCAATATTACAGCTGACAATTGGTTTACAAGTTGTGATCTGATTGATTATCTGAAAATTCAGAAGCTGTCATATGTGGGAACTGTAAGAAAAAACAAAAGGGAATTGCGGCCACAGTTTGTAAGTGTGAAAGAGAGACAACAGTACAGCAGTATGTTTGCATTCCATAATGGAAAGGCTTTAGTTTCCTATGTACCACATGCCAAAAAAATCGTACTTCTTCTATCAACACTTCATGATGATGCTGCCATCGATCCTGGGACTGGGGCAGAAAAAAAACCGGAGATAATTACATTTTACAATGCCACCAAAGGGGGTGTGGATACAGCAGATCAGATGTGCTCCACTTTCAACGTCAGCAGAAACATCAAACGCTGGCCAATGGTCATATTTTTTGCTATGTTGAATTTGGGTGGTATAAATTCACAAGTAATTTATCTTGAAAACAAGCTTGAACCACTCCGTAGACGATTGTATCTGAAAAAATTGGCCCATGAACTAGTACTTGGAGAGCTACGCAGGAGAAGTGTGAAAACAATCGGTATCCCCTCTCGCCTTCAAGTTCAGCTCAAAAGGTTCCGCCCAGAAGATGATGGTGAAAAGTCACCATCTGCACCACCTCACAAAAGAAGGAGATGCACCACCTGCCAAACGGAAAGCGGAACCAGAAGGCTTTCAAATTATGAATGTCTCAAATGTCATAAAGCAATTTGCCTGCTATTTGCTCTGCAAGTGTGACTTTTCTGGGGAAACCTCAGCATCTACTTCTGATTGAATATGTTTTTAATAGTACTTAAGGTACCTTAAAATTAATTTTGTGTTCAAAAATTTTCTTTGTACATTTTTTTGAGAGAGTCGAACTGGGGACTATTTGGCGGGAGTTTTGAAAAGTTTGTATTTCATAGTTATTAGTTTTATGTTAAGTAAATGTTTTTTTTTGCAACTGATTATGTGTAGTCTCTTTTATTACATCCCTATGAAGGTCACTGATCACTTTTAGAGCACTGAAATTGCAAACATTAGATATTATAGGTATTTTTCCAGCAGGCGCCTGACAGGCACATTGTATGTGAACTCGTTAGTCCAAATATTGTATGTGACGGAGGGGTAAAAAAAAAAGTTGAAAAAAATGTTAAAAAAATAAAAAATATATAAAAGTTTAAATCACCCCCCTTTCGCCCCAATCAAAATAAATCAATAAAAAAAATATAAAATCTACGCATATTTGGTATCTCCGTGCTCAGAATCGCCCGATCTATCAAATTAAAAAAAGCATTAACCTGATCGCTAAACGGCGTAGCGGGAAAAAAATTCAAAACGCCAGAATTACGTTTTTTTGGTCGCCGCAACATTGCATTAAAATGCAATAATGGGCGATCAAAAGAACGTATATGCACCGAAATGCATAGGGGTGGAGCCACATATTCATTACTGTAATGAGCAGTAACGGTTACTGCTCAGTATCGGATGAAGCTGCGGCGCCGGGGAAGCAGGGACTGCACAGCGCCAGGAGCAGGTGAGTATAATGGGGAGGGGGAGCGCTGTGCGATATTCACCTGCTCCCCGTTCTTCAGCGTCTTCTGCAGTGACGCTCAGGTCAGAGGGCACGGTGACGTGGTTAGTGCGCACCCTCTGCCTCAACGTCAGTGCAGAAGACGCTGAAGATGGAGCGGCGCCGAAACGAAGTCAGGTGAATATTGAAAGTGCCGGGGGCCTGAGCGACGGAGAGGTGAGTATGTGATTAATTTTTTTATCACAGCAACAGCAAATGGGGCAAGTGTTTGTATGGGGCATCTTCTGGGGCAATAACGTTTGTGCAGCACTATATGGGGCAAGTGTCTGTATGGGGCCATAACTTTTGTGCAGCACTATATGGGGCAAGTGTCTGTATGGGGCCATAACGTTTGTGCAGCACTATATGGGGCAAGTGTCTGTATGGGGCCATAACGTTTGTGCAGCACTATATGGGGCAAATATCTTTATGGAGCATCTTATGGGGCCATAATCAGCATTTGTGCAGCATTATATTGGGCAAATGTGTCTATGGAGCATCTTATGGGGCCATTATTAACCTTTATGCAGGATTATATGGGGCATATTTTAATATGGAGCATGTTATGGGGCCATCATAAACTTTATGGAGAATTATATGGGGCTCCTGATTCAATGTGGATATTCAAAAACACTTAACCTACTGATATCTCAATTAATTTTACTTTTATTGATATCTATTTTTATTTTTGAAATTTACCAGTAGCTGCTGCATTTCCCACCCTAGGCTTCTACTCGAGTCATTAGGTTTTCCCAGTTTTTTGTGGCAAAATTAGGGGGGTCTGCTTATACTCAGGTCGGCTTATACTCGAGTATATACTGTAGGTTTGAGAATGCTAAACACGTACATCTCTCCGGAAAAATCATACATAACATAGTAATAATTTCAATGGCAAAAATCCAGTCGATAACATCAGCATGCTCATCTATAACTCGTATCTTAGCATGTAAATAACATTATATTGTATTGTTCCAATGCTGGAATAACTTATGTATTGATTGAGAATCATTGAAAATTAGTCATATAATGCATAAGATAATTTTTGTGCGTTTTAGTAAAATGAAGCTTCACATTCACACAGTAATTTACAAATGTTTAGGCATTCTGCAAGTGGCCACAAGTGTAACATTAGCACATACATTCACTTTTAAAGAACAAGTATTAGTTTAGGCAATATTTGAGGATGGATTGTGGGGATTTGAGCTGATTAATCCACTAAAAATTGACTGCACGTTGAATTTCCTGAAAATCACAGATCTCTGTGAATGCAATTCGCATGGATCTCCAAGAATATAAAATTCCTTTGAGGGCTCCCCATAATGCCTTGTCACATGTTCTAACATTCAGAGGAGACTGTCACAGACACTGTAAAAGGTGAAAGCAGAACAAGCACCGGACACTATAGGGAGGTGCTGTACTTGAATAGTCACTGTAACTGTGAGCTGATTCATCTGTGATTTACTGTCATACAGCACCTTAATAACATCATTTCTTTTAAACTTCACATACTAGAAATAAGAAAGACAGTTTAATAACCCCTGTCCTAAGGTTGATATTGAAGATGAATCCTGAAACCAAGGCTTGTGAGCCTGAGAAAATATACTTCCATCCTGATTTCTGAGACAGAGAAGCCATCAATTGTTTTTCTTTTAAACGAATAAACTTCACATTCCAGAAATTTAAACCAAATATCCTGCCTCACATGTGTGAATGTTGTAGATAAAAAAAATATTCTTTCTATTTTTTCACACACTTCCTTATTGTAATAATCCAATATTAGACCAAAATAGACAATTTGAATACAGCAGCCCGTTGCAAGTGCTTGAGACACTTGTGAAAGAGCCCTAGCTTCTATTTTTTTCCACCGTTTGTGTATAAACACCAGCAAGGAAAGCATAGGTCCCCAGAAGGGGATAATTTTTTGACCATTTTTACAATTGAAGCAGCCTTAAAAGTCTGGTAAAAAGCTCTCAATGTTTTGCTTAATATGCTGTTGATATGTGGAGGCCACTTGAACATTATAAGGCTATGTTTGCATTAAAAAGCATGAAAGACATTCCATACAGACCTAGGAGATTTCAGAGTGTCATACACATCTTTTCCTGGTAATTAAAGGATGCCCAGTAATGAGTTTAATGGCACATTTATTAGCCGTAAATTTAATTTTTGGGAACATCAAAAATTAAAGGATTCACCTATCTCTAATTAATAGACTTAAAAAAATGTTTTGAATAATCTCTTAAATACTTTTAAATCATCACTCACATTGCTATAATACTGAAACATATTAATTTTGCTTATTTCATCTTGTTTTTTTAATTTATATTTTAATTCAGTTTTCTTTATATAATTATAGGCCACTAGTGATGAGCAAATGTGCTTGGATAAAGTGTTATCCAAGCATTCTAGTGTGCTAACTGAGTGTTTTCACTGAGGGAAGAGTCAGATGGCGGTATAACTTGCACGAGTATGGCAATACTGGTTGTCGGTAGGGTTGAGCGACTTTTATTTTTATAGGATCGGGTCGGGTTTCACAAAACCCGACTTTCTCAAAAGTCGGGTCGAGTGAAATCGGCCGATCCTATAAAAAAGTCGGGGTCGGGGTCGGCCGAAACACGAAACCCAATGCAGTGCAATGGGATACTATGGTTCCCAGGGTCTGAAGGAGAGGAAACTCTCCTTCAGGCCCTGGGATTCATATTAATGTGTAAAATAAAGAATCAAAATAAAAAATATTGCTATACTTACCCTCTTCTGAAAATGGCCGACCCGTTTCGCTCAACCCTAGTCGTCGGCTCTCCCTGTCCAAGCTTGACAGAATGTGTTTCTATGCAGCTTTCACACTTGGGTAAGGACAGCCACTCTCTGGTCTGAGTATTGTGTTGTGATCCTCATCCAAATTATTTGGCCATCTGACTCTTCTCTAATACTGATTGGTCTGCCTACACGCTAGCTGTTACTGTGCTTTTTCTTGATCTTGACCCTTGTAGCAGACAGATATGGCATATGCTGTGGCTGTATGTATCCACTATTTTTCTTGGATGTCTCTTAAGAACTGTGGTCTATTAAGCTAGTTTGAGTAGATTTGAGATTTGGATTATATATCCAGTGCAACGTGTTCTTGTTAATACCTTTGACTCTTCATGTTTTTATTCTCAGTTGTCCAGAAAGAGGATGTTGACATTCCTGGCCACATGGCAAGCGTGTAAACTTCAATATTTCAAGAATTTACTGTACTTTTAGAAACTTAAATTTGAACATTGAATCTTTTCATAAGGATATTTTTAAAATAAAAACTCAATTTTAAAAAAGTAACATTTTATGGTTGTTAATTTCTAATAAAGAAACCGATATACCTAAAATGTATTATCTTTATGTACCTTAATTGAATAAATGGGTTCATACTCAAGCATTTTTTGTTTTATTTAACCGCTGGAGTGGTGTCACTAATCTAAGTGTCATACTAACCAGCAACTGTCTTCATCTGTTGTCGGCGCCTCTCTGGTTGGTCTTCTGCAGTTTTTGACCTGCGAACGCTGGAGTGTTACAAATGTTGCCACTCAATGTACATCTATGAGTGCCTGAAAGAATGAGGCTTTCATACACTTACACTGAGAGCTTGTGACCATTACCTTTCATTTAGGGTCAATCAGAAGTTGTGTTCACCAGACAGTGGCGAAGGAACAGACAAGCATTGGGAAGAGCTGAAGATGGCAGCTGGTAAGCATATTGCTAGTGTCAGGGAGCTTAGATTAGTGGCCCCACTCTAGTGCTAAAATAAAAAAAAATGATGGAGCGGTGCTTTAATGGGAGTTTACTTGTATATATATTTTCTTTATAAGGCCACGTGCACATGCTGAGTATTGGTGAGCTTTTTACATCAATATTTGTAAGCCAAAACTAGTAGTGGGTGAAAAATACAGAAGTGGTGATGTGTTTCTATTATAATTTTCCTCTGATTTTTCCACTCTTGGTTTTGGCTAAGGCTACGTTCACATTTGCGTTGTTGGGCGCAGCGTCTTCGATGCAACGCACAACACATATACACAACGCAGCGTTTTGTGACGCATGCGTTTTCATAAAAGAGTAAAGTACAGGAAATTTGGTGCAGGGAAAACGCTACAAGTAGCGTCGTCTGCACCCTGTCTGGTGCGTCAAAATGACACATGCGTCGTAAAACACATTACAACGCATACCGGCGCATGTCCATGCGCCCCCCATGTTAAAGACGCATGCGTCGGTATCCATCGATGACGCTGCGCCCAACAATGCAAATGTGAATGTAGCCTTACAAACACTGAGGTAAAAAAACCTCACCAAATATTCAACGTGTGCATGTGGCCTAAGATATATGATTTTAGTTATTGTGTTTGTTTGATTAAAATGTATTTTGCTTCTTTGGCTGCTTGAGACGATATACGAAACCAGAGCGGAACCTCAAGGCAGATATCATAAACAGCCCTCCAGTAAAGGACACTGCAAAGGAGAGCTTTTAATCTGATTGACGAAATAAATGGGACGTAATCTATCCTTCTGTTCAACAGTTTGCCGATGATATGAAAGAATTCCTGTTTGAGCCAGCACGGGACCGAAGAAGAAAAAAAAAATACAAAAAGAGAAAGAAAGGGTCCTTTTATCCTTTCCCTGTCAGGTCCTCATTTCTTTCTTTTTTTTTCCGCAAAAGTTAAGTTTTTCATCATGGTTCAGGGGAGATCTTGTAAAACGTTCATTGAAAATTTCAGAGCAATTACAGTGTCAGACAGCAAAGAAAAATTGCTTTTACTGAGTGAGAGTTGTCTGACAGATGCATTGTGGGAGAATTGATTCGCAAAAAGGATAAGTGAACTGTCATTGTAGTCTTATCTGGTGACATCCACGTAGATGTCATCTGATTTGTTAGGGGAGATTTGAATCAGACAACTGTGTTCAATACCAGACTGTATCTAGGTGAGTCCTGGGAGAAATTGCTCTTTTACTCTCTGTATGGGACATGCTCAACTGTTAAAGCTAAAAAAAAAAAAAAGGACAATGGCTGCAAAAAGTAAAAAAAAAAAAGATACAAGAAAAAAAAATCTTTATAGGCACTTGAGAAGAGCCTGGATTCTTTAAGCAGCAACAAAGTATGTCAAATGCTGGAGAAAACCACATAGTGAAAAGATCAATCTAATCTACAGGCTCCATTAGTCTGATTTATAAGGGGAAGAGGTAACGTTGGTCCTTCTGTGGGGAAAAAGCTACATTATTCTTGGGATTATGCAGCACAGAAGATGGAGAAAAAAAAAAACTTATTCCAAGAAGATTTGTATTGGGACAGAGCTGGAAAGAAGGGGATTTGTCAGGTAAATGTACCATGGAGAAAGCATTGCATTGTATTTAGTAAGTGGTGTAATTAATTAGGTCTTCATTAGCATGGGCAGAATGAATGTACGGTAGGATAAAATAAATAATAAAATGATATATAGAATTATTGCTCTTAACCTTGTAGAAGTTTGATGTCTTTATATTTATTTATTAGTAGATTTGTAGCCTTTCCTACAATGACACATATTGCTGGTATTTAGATCTCATTGCCATTGCTATCTCTGATATTTATGTAGGTCTCGTAGTGCTGCCTGTTAACAGTATCAGTACCCGGCACTGATGTCGTTTACATATATTACTGTTCATTATTTTCTAATATAGTTGTATGTCGCGAAATGTATTTTTTCATGTTTAATGTATCTTGCATAGATGTATGTAAAAAAAAAAGGCAAGTTTAAGAAAATAATGTAGGTAGATTATTTTGGTTTCACATAATATCTATTGCCTCCGATACTATCATTTATTCATTTTTCAAAGTTAGAAAGCATTTTGCCAAGGACGAATATTATAATAATAAGAATAATCCTGGCTGTAAATATTTTCCTTTTGTTTAAATCCTATAGCCTTGATTCAAAGGAAATAAAACGAATGCAGATTAATTAAATTGAATTAAATTCGAGGTCTTAAGACAAAGAACAAAAAAAAGGTTATTGTATTGGTTGATTATACAGAAAAAATATAAAACCAAAATAAGAATAATATCAAAATATTGCGCTACAGTCCTATATTTCTCATAGGATTTGTTTGCATATTTTAATTCCATTTTTCAATGATTTTCATTGAATTCTTTTTTTGTGTTTATAGGGCTGTGTACGATGAAATAAATGAAGGTAGCTTTTCTTTACAGGTAAGAAGGTTATGTCGCAATGAATGTATCCTGTGTATCTCATCAGATGCTCATTTACTTCATTAGAGTGCAAACCTGAATATATTTTCAATTGAACAAATCCCGTAGGATTTGGGGATGAAAACGTGACAAAGATTTAGCGCTCAATAACTCAACTACCACTTACTATACTTACTTGCTATAATTACATCAAAGCTTTCCAAAGCTGAATGCTGACTGGAAACTAAACATACTACTTAGCATGCTCTTCATTTATAATTATGAGAATTCCAATACTCTTTCCAGGAATCTGAAGATCTGACTGTAGAAAATGATGATAAGCTTTATAAATTTCAAAACATATCGTATCATAACATAGGTCCCATTAATGGAAACAGTGACATTGGATAAGTCTAGACCACTTTACGTTTAGTTATAGAGCACGCTTGCCACATTAAATAAAAAAAAATCGTTTTCCTATAGCGTTTGTTTATTGGCGTCATAAATAATTATATTATAATAGAGAGCAGATCATAGAAGACCATGTCGGAGCCTTCTGTAAACAGTCCATGGGAGGTCTTGACCATTGTTCTTGGTGTCTCTCAAGACTTTCTCTTTTGTGTGTGTAATCATTATAAGCCACTCAGTAGACCCAGTGATAGACATTAAAAAGGTTGGAGGTTTGGGGAGTGGAACATATTACCTTGTAATATAAAGTCATGTCAAATAATGATAATCATCTTAAAATAAATACAAAATTATAAATGAAGTTTTGGAGAAAGAAACATTAAAAAAAATGCTTAATTACTGCACACAATATAAAGAATAAACATGATTATCATTATTTATTATTTATTATTAATATTATTATGCAGAAACATCTACATATTTTTTTAAATGTCAAAATTATTCTTAGTTTTTGGATCTTTTTGATCATTTTTTTTTCCATTTTGCCAGTTTTTATATGTTGATAGCATGGATCATTTATGAAATCCTTAAAAATTTGGCAATGTTTTTTTGTAAGATTAAAGAGTTATCTCAAACAGAATGATTTATTTCAAGTATTTACTTCTGTTAATGGCGATGATTATGGCTTACAGCCAAATGAAAATCCAAGAGTCATTATCTCAGTAATTTAGAATACTTTATAACAGCAGCTTTAAAAATGATTTTAAAATCCAAAATGTTGGCCTACTGAAATGTTTGTTCAGTAAATGAATTCAATACTTGGTCAGGTGAGTTTGGTGGCCAATCAAGCATATTGATACTGTTGTTTTTAAAACAGGTAAAACAGGTATTGGTACTTTGGACAGTGTGGACAGGTGCCAAGTCATGCCGGAGAATGAAATTTCCATCTGCAAAAAGCTTGTTATCAAAGGGAAGCTTGAAGTGCTCTAAAATTTCCTGGTTGACAGCTGCGCTCACTTTGGTCTTGATGAAACAGAGTGGACCTACACCAGCAGATGATACGGCTCCCCAAACTATCACCGATTGTGGAAACTTCACACTAGACCTCAAGCAGTTTGAATTGTGTGCCTCTCCACTCTTTCTCCAGACTCTGGGATCTTGATTTCCCAATGAAATGCAAACTGTGCTTTCATCTGAAAAAACACCTTGGAACACTGAGCAATGGTCCAGTTTTTTCTCCTTGGCCCAGGTAAGATGCTTCTGGAGTTGTCTATTGGTCATGAGTGGCTTGACACGAGGAATGCAATACTTGTAGCCCATGTTCTGGATATGTCTGTGGGTGGTGGCTCTTGAAGCAATGACTCCAGCAGCAGTCCACTCCTTGCGAATCTCCCCCAAATTTTTGATTGGCCTTTTCTTAACAATCCTTTCAAGGAGGTGGTTATCCAAGTTGCTTGTGCACACTTTTCTCGTTCACTCATCTTTCCATTAGTATGCTTGGATACAGCAATCCGTGAATAGCCATCTTCTTTAGCAATGACCTTTTGGGGCTTAGTCTCCTTGTTGAGTGTGTCAATGACTGCCTTCAGAATATCTGTTAAGTCAGCAGTCTTCCCCATGATTGTGGAGCTTACTTAAACAGACTAAGGGACCTTTTTTGGCAGCAGCTTTCTCCTCTCTCTTCACTGAAAGCACAGGAAATTCCAGCTGAGCACTTATGTGCATGAGGAGTCTTGAGAGATAGTTGTCTGTTGCATGAAATCTTGGCTGTTAACAACTGTGTCTGGTTAGGCTTAGTTTGCCAATTGGCACTACTCATCTTAAATTTACATGGAGCCAGTGGTGTAGAAAATATATCTATCTATCTATCTATCTATCTATCTATATATATATATATATATATATATATATATATATATATATATATATATATATACACACATTTATGAGTACAGTTGTGTGAAAAAGTGTTAGCCCCCTGGGTGATTTCCTATTCTTTTGCATGTTTGTCATACTTACATGTTTCAGATCATCTAACATATGTAAATATTAGACAAAGGTAACACAAGTAAACACAGTATGCAGGGTAATAATATGATGCCATATTACAGGGCGGGTAATAATATGATGCCATATGTGGACAAAAAACATAATATTACCAATTGTTTTGTTCTCATCAGTATTTGATTAGAGTGGAGCGAATTTGCTCAGATTCGGTTCCGAATACGATTGGCATTAAAGTTAATGGGAGTAGAAATTACCGAACATGTTCGGAGCCGATCATCATACATACATGGCATGAATAGGGTTCGAATATGGCACGAATATGGCAAATTCAGATTCGGTTACCAAATCCGAACAAATTCGCTCAACTCTTTATTTGATGACGTGAAAAGCCTTATTGTCTCCTATCGACTTGTCAATGGCCAAGATGAGCACCATCAGAAGTCACTGATAAATTTAGTTATCTTTATGTTTGGATGACTTCCTCATATATTCCCCAATCCTAGTTGTGTAAGGTTGCAGCTACCTTTTCTTTGTTGGTGAGTCTCCTTCTCCACTGTTCCTCCTTCTACATTTGACACTTAAGTCTTTCCTGCTATAAGCAAAAATTTAGTTATTTACAGTCATGTACTCACACATATATAAAACTAATGCACTCTTAATAGTAGCTTTGCATGTCTAAAGAAAGTGAACAATTGCCATATTTTATATAATTGCTGAATGTATAATTGCCTTTCCATTTCTTTATCTTTAGATATTGCCAATGTAAAAAGTTTTCAAACGATCTGGAACCCATTTACTATTTCATTTCTGAAGTCCTTCCCAAATTAATCAGTGATTGAATGCGTTCCCATACACATGGAGAAATATTTAATTTACTTTCGCTGTGAAATAGATAAACAAAATCTTTTGTATATCCCCGTTGAAACTCTTATCTTCGGCATAATTAATGGAGCCTTTTTAAGAACACTTTGGAAATATCCATCTTTTGTGGTAGTGAAAAGAATGACACAGTGATTATGTCTGTAAAAGATAAGTACATATGTGCTCTGTTAGATCATCAGAATTTAGGAATCTCAGCAACTCCTGCCTGTCCGTAATTTGGAACCAAAATATGAATGTGAAAAAAGGCAGAGGAAATATTAGTTCATAGTTTCTTAAGATCACAAGGAAACTGGTAAAAGATTTGTGACTAAATCATTATTTTACAAACCAGACCTAAACAAAAATAGTGTTTTATTGATGCATGCTACTGTACAATAAACTGAATAAAATGAAAATAACTGCAACTGAGAGAAAACCTACATTCATCCAGTAAATAATAAAGCTGGCATTTTCTTTCATGCTAGAAAAACTAGGAAAGTACACTAAGGTAGATATTAAAATAATACACATTTTTTCCTAATTGAAATTATCTTGATAGGTTCTGTAAACCAAAGCAATACAATTTGAAATTGGATCTCACCCAAAACTAATTGTTGACTTTCTATAAACTAACTTTTATAGGGCTAGGTTGAAATTTTAGGAATACCCACAAGTAGAATTCATTATTTTGCCTATATATAAAAAACAAAAAGAGGTGTCCCACTCTAGCATGCACTAAAGGTCCTATGTTCAGCAGCGGTTGGGCCCCAACCAAACACACATCAATGGTTTATTATAAGGGCATGCAAAACTGTCATGGGTCCCTGAGTAATTCCATTGTAAACTGTGTTATTATTGTGCACTCTAGATATAGGATTAATATGAGCTAATAGGTTGTTTGGAAATTAATCCATAAGAAAAATTGGCGAGTGATTCGCTCCAATGTCAATTTTAAATAGGGTTGTCTTCTGTTGGACTGCTGATAGTGGGCCATTCTAATGCTCCTTTTAAAGGGTTTTATTCTCAACATGAAAGCTTATCACATCTGCTGGATAGCTGATACTTTTGTTATTAGTGGCGCTCTGAAGAGAGCTCTCAGAAAAGCAAGCTATCTTGAACTTATCTAGGAGTTCCATCAACAATAAATAAAGTGATGGCAAACACTTGCAACCAATGTTGAATTCTGACTGGGCAATTCAGAACCTCATTCTCAGATTGGACAGATACCCACTGATTAAAAAGTTATCACTTATCCTATAAATAGCTGATACCTTTTAATATTCAAAGGGAATCTGTCACAGGATCAACCCTTCTAAGCCGTCTGTATGAGCATGAAGGTCATAGATAGAGTTGAGCGAAATTGTTCAGATTCGGTCTTCGAATCTGATGTTGCCATATTCGTGCAATATTGGTACCTTATTCGTGCAGAATGTATGTTTGATGATCGGTTCCGATCATACTCAGTCATTTCTACTCCCATTGACTCTAATGAGGTTCGGCTGTGTTTGACGAATATTGAAAAAACAATATTCGCTGCCGATAGTATTTGGAACCAAATCCGAACAAATTCACTCAACTCTAGTCATAGACAGCTGAATAAATGATACATTGATGTCATTGCTGTTTTATTCCAAAGGAATCTGAATTTTTTTTTTCTTAATATATAAATGATCTGTTAATTGGCCTGACATAGATCTCTCTGAGAATCTGCCTCTGGAGAAGGCGTTGACCAATGTAATGTAATGACTGACAGTCTCACACTGGTAATGACACCTATAAGGTAAAATAATCTTTGGAAACAGATTCTCAGGAAGATCAGTGTCCGGTCTATAAATATTATCAGCCAATTTACATATTAAGAAAAAAGTGGATTTGTCTGGAATAAGACATCAGAGAATAGATATCAAAGAATCATTTTATTCAACTTTCTATGACCTATACGCCCATACAGACTGCATAGGAATGTTGATCCTATTGACAGATTCCCTTTAAAGAGTAACCATCATTTTAATTTCCATTTCATAAATCAATATTAAACATGAAAATAAGAAATTTTGTGATATATCCTATCAGAGAAATCTGCTTATTGATCTTTCATAGTCAATTCATGGATAAAATCTGCATTCAGTGAAGACAGTTTTTCACATTTCTATGATAGGAAATGACACTTGGACCTTGTATGGAGGAGGGAGGAGCTAGAGGTAGGCACAAACATTCTGCTGCGAGTTCACCTGAAATTATAGTTCTCCATAGAACTTTATGAGCATCAACTGCTATCTCTGTATTGGTATTCACTAGTGTTGAGCGATACCGTCCGATACTTGAAAGTATCGGTATCGGATAGTATCGGCCGATACCCGAAAAGTATCGGATATCGCCGATACCGATATCCGATACCAATACAAGTCAATGGGACACCAA
Source organism: Ranitomeya imitator (assembly GCF_032444005.1). Lineage (NCBI taxonomy): Eukaryota > Metazoa > Chordata > Amphibia > Anura > Dendrobatidae > Ranitomeya > Ranitomeya imitator. Next base: position 83,338,423 of record NC_091282.1, read on the forward strand.
GTATCGGAAGGTATCCTGATGGATCCCAGGGTCTGAAGGAGAGGAAACTCTCCTTCAGGCCCTGGGATCCATAGTGAGGTGTAAAATAAAGAATTAAAATAAAAAATATTGTTATATTCACCTCTCCGGCGGCCCCTGGAACATCACCACGAGGAACCGGCGTCAGGCAGGCTTCTTTGTTCAAAATGAGCGCCTTTAGGACCTGCGGAAGGACGTCGCGGCTTCTGATTGGTCGCGTGCCGCCCATGTGACCGCCACGTGACCAATCAGAAGCCGCGACGTCATTCCACAGGTCCTATAGGCGCTCATTCTAGGAATTTATCTGAGGAATGACGTCGCGGCTTCTGATTGGTCGCGTGGTGGTCTCATGGGCGGCACACGACCAATCAGAAGCCGCGACGTCATTCCGCAGGTCCTAAAGGCGCTCATTTTGAACAAAGAAGCCTTCCGGACGCCGGTGACTCGTGGTGATGTTCCAGGGGCCGCCGGAGAGGTGAATATAACAATATTTTTTATTTTAATTCTTTATTTTACACCTCCGATACCGATACCCGATACCACAAAAATATCGGATCTCTGTATCGGAATTCCGATACCGCAAGTATCGGCCGATACCCGATACTTGCGGTATCGGAATGCTCAACACTAGTGTTCACTGAAAACAGATTCTACCTACGAATTGAGAATATTGACAGTGAATTATTAGTCCAAGAGGTGATAGAAGCTAATTTCTCTATAAGTAGTACAAAGTTTCTTATTTTCATGTGTTTTATTAATTTGTAAAAAAAATTAAAAAGAAAAGGTACTCCATAAGTTTTATCCAAGTACTTTCCAGCAGTATCTCAAAGCACTGGCAGACATAGACAGAAAAGAGCCCCTGTGCAAAAACAATACATGGGCCCTTTGCAGCCCAAGATCTCTTAAAAATGCAAAATTGCACCGGCTTAGTAAGTGTAAATGGGCCCCCTCTCCTCTTGGGCCCCTGTGCGGCTGCACAGGTTGCACCAATGATATGTCCGCCCCTGTCGGAAGGTCAGGGACTCTTAAGAACCTAGTTGACATTGGATGCAAGCTTTCAAGGCTTCTCTTCTTAAGGAATTTCATAAAATGTGTAACAATTAAATATATCTGGTAAAAAAAAAACAACTAGAAAAATCTGTCCATGATCTGAGAAGCCTACAACCTCTATATTTAGGCTAACCGTGATGCCAATTAGGTCTTTAGCTATAGAATTGAGTAAGATGAGAAAGTTTTGGATGCCTTGGATCTGTTATTGACAATTTCCTAGTAGCCATATTATATCAGATCAGCTGCTCAGGTTAAAGTTAGACTAGACAACATAAATGAAGAAAGGATATTTTTTAAGAGCATTCATGGGTGGTTAGGAACATGATTTTTATTTACATAAATGTCTCTGTGCAAAGGATGTATTGGGCAAATAATTTTCATCAAAATTGCTTATGGCCTCATTCAGATGTGTATTTTACACATACGTGTTCTATCTGCGTTTTCAATTATAGAACAAGGGGTTGTCCGGTCTTGGAGTACAAATCTGCAGTCACTTGATGTGCATGCTTTGAGGATTCTCCAGTGACGGCACTAGGAGTAACAGGCGCGTGACTGCGATTTCCATGCTTTCGGCCACATCCTGACTAGACATGTCCAGCCTCACTCAATACACTTACATTGAGCAAGGCCACGCACATCTTGTCAGCATAAGTCTGCAGCCACAGAGAGTTACTGGAGACTTGTTCCCTAAGGTTGGGAAACCCCTTTACAGAGGTTATCCACTACTAGGATAACCCCTTCTTAATTACTATATTCCTCCTTGTAAAATAACAATACTCTATACCCACCTTCCCTACTGTGCCGTTGGAGAAAGATCTGCACTGAGTCTCCTGGTTCTCACATGATAATGTTATGCCATGTAAGCTCTGTAGAAAATCAATGGTCACTGATAAGCTCCTTAGTTTACAGTTCTTTTAAAGTCCAAGGTTCATCCATAGACAACAAGAGCAAAGCAGCTTAATAGCAACCGCTCATTGTCTACTGGGCTCACATGGCATAAAGATGTCATGGGAGCCTCGAAAGATCTGGCTCCGACATTGCTGGAGCCGCTCCAAGTATGGGAGGTTATTGCAGAGTATTTTTATTTTACAAGTGGGAATATAGTAATTAGTAACCAGTGTCAGACTGGGGTGTCAAAAACCCACCAGTAATCAACTCTAGTGCCCCACTTTTCAGTAACATGCAATGCAAATGTGACATAACCCTCAATCACAAATTTATATAACAATGAACTGGGCAGATTGATAAATGAATAAGATGCCATCTTTGTCTGTATATAGTGATTTTAGAATATTGTGCCAAATACTGCTTATATAAGAGAGTGGTGACCTACTCTTTCACAGAGGCCCACTGGGGGACTCTCCTGTAATCCTGTGGGCCAGTCCAAACCTGATAGTAACTGAGAAGTGGTTATCGTTGTGGTGGATAGCCTCTTTAAAGTCTGTGGTGCTATTCTCATATCTATATTTCTATGTGTACTGTGTGTCAGCAAAAACATCATGGAGACATGTCTGTTTTTTTTTTAAATTGCAAATGAAAATTACCCAAGTCTAATGGTCTTCAGAGATCACGGGCAGCACACTTTTGGTACCAGTGTGCAGTCCATGTGCTGTCCTTCATTAACATTGTGTAGGAGAAAATTTTGTAATTTATTTATTTTTTCATAAGATGAAAAACTGATGGTAAAATCTGACAAAACTAATGAAACACTGATGAAATGTGAACTTGTATCCAAAGCATTGACGACTTAGACTTCTTTTTATCTGCATAAAAAATCACGGACATCTCAATGAGGCCTTACCGAATGAATCTTTTTCCATGAAAATTTTGTATTTGTTGTTGTTTAAAAACTTGAATTCTCCTAAGAGCCGTAACATTTTTATTTTTCCGTTCGCGTTAGCTTTATCAAGGGTTGTTTTTTTTATGGAACAAGTCGCAGTTTTGAGTAACTCCATTAATTTTAATTTTCAATGTACGGCGAAACAGGAAAAATCCAAACAAAAGTAGTTACAAAAAAAAAAATTTGTTTTTTTGGTTTTGATTTTACCGTGTTCATTGTATCATAGAAAATGACCTGGCAATGCGACTATCCAGGTTTATTGCAACACTCAAACATGTATTTATTTTTATAATTTTTGTAATGAAAAAAATTGTAAAAGAAAAATATATACATATTTTCATTGCTATTGTCCGACACCTGCAACGTTTTCATTTTCTTTCAAAAGAGTTTGATTTTTGCGTGGTGATTTTGATTGATATCACTTATGAATACAAACAAAAGTTTGATTGCTTCTTACTGATGTTTATATGACCTTGCAGTGACAGAAAATCTGCAATTTATATGTATTTTTGTCATTATCGTGTCTACAATCAGGTTAAGTAATTTGATAGTTCAGACTTTTAAGGATGCAGTGTTAAAAAAATTTTATTTAAAAAAAAAAAAATTTAAAGGGGGAAAAGAGTGAAATTTAAATTTTTATAATTTTGGTTCATATTTTAAAAACTTTTTTTTATTTAACTGTCATTTTTTAGTCTCCTTAGGGGACTTTAACCTATGATCATAAAATTAAATAGTGAAATTGTGGATCTCCTATTAAGTTCAATCTAAAGCTGCACTTCACAGGAGGATTAATATGGTAATTACTCAAGATGTTCGCCAATCTCAAATTCGGCACAAATGTAGCATATTCGGATTCATGTTCGGTTTCACAAGCATTTTTACTGAAAGTAAGCAAAATGTGGTCCCAGTTTGATAAATCATCACGTTTCCACTAGAGCTTTTGCTATTACTTTGGCTAGGATAGTGGTGCTGTATGATGAGTACAGATGGGGGCGTGTTTGATGAAGGTAGGGAGTATAGAGAGGTTACAAGAGCAGCGCGCTCTTTCATTTTTTTCCCCTTAACTTTATATGTCTTGATTCCGCAGGCAATCAGGGTGCAGAAATCATCCAAAAAGTAATGACACATGGTCTTCTGTGACTGGCTGCCATATGCTCATGGTCATTTAAAAAGAGGACATACTGTTTTGCTGGCTCCATTCTCTCAGTGTCACAATGCAGAGAAGCCGCTCCTGCTAGTGCTGCAAGTGAACTTGTCAGTTAGCTATATAGGATACTGTCCTGTGTGAAATCGTTAACCTAACATTGGGGTTGCTATGTGTTTTTCACACTTTATATCTTTTCAGGGTGCAGTTGGGCCCAGATAAAAGAATGCTTCTTCCTACATATGCCGGAGTTAAGAGCTTCAACACCACCATTTCTAATCTATTGGCTATGTTAATGTTACCTTTCTGCTTCGTGGGGAAACAGATGGTTTCAGAAAGTTGATGGCTATCGCAGTCCCCCAATGCCAGTTGCAGGGTGTGTTTCCCCACTGACACCTGGATGAGCAATCATGGGCAGGGGCATTACATCTTACTTACATGGTGCTGGATGACTCTGGTGGCTGTGGGGACAGAAGGTCAAGGGGCTGCTCCACAAGTGTTTGAATCCCCAAGGTTTGCGGTACAAACCTTTGTATCTAACAGTTCCTTCACTGCTTCTGGATTCTTTACCTCCTCTAGGGTCTCCCACTGTGCCACCAACCTCTCCCTTAATCAGACATGCATTACAACATTGGAAATAGAATCGCCCCCACCTCCGTACTATGCAGTCATGGCTCACTGCAATTAGAAAGTGATCAAATTAATATGCAATGGAGGTCACAATCACCCAGCTCAAGAGTCATGGACAGCTATCCAGGCTGAGTTAGAGCAATGGCTGTCTCCACTGAACCTGGAGCCAGGGAAGGCCATGTGTGATAACAGTGCAAACCTGGTGGCAGCCCTACATCGGGGCAACCTCACACACATGCATTAAATTGCTCACATCCTCAACCTGATGGTACACCAATTTCTCCTCTACTATCCCGGTCTGGATGCACTGCTGCAGATAGCACGGTCGCTGTGTGTTCACTTTCAATGTTTGCATCTGCAGGTAATCGACTTGCATCGCTACAAAGGTATTTCGGCCTACCAGTTACCATTTAAATTGCAATGTTCCGACATGGTGGAATTCCACTCTGCACATGTTGTGACGAGCCCTGGCGGATTATGTCCTTTTGCATAACCTGGGCCAACGTAGTACAGATGTTGTGCAAATCATGCTTGTGGATTGGGCACAGGTGAAGGACCTCTGCACTGTTCTGCATGGTTTCGAAATGGCTACTAAGATGGTTAGTGCTGACCATCACTATTTCGGTCATCAATATGCTGGAGCACACTTTCAAAAGTCTGCGTGATGAGGTGATGGCCCCAGAAGAAGAGTTGGAAGCAAAGAAGGATGCAAAAGGGATAACAATATCTCAAATTTATCGACTGTCGTTGCATAGATGGGTGCAATGGGAGGGTGGTTTACAGCGATTTAGGGGGCTCATGGTACTGTACAAACTGTTATTGAAGATGCAGAAGCTAAGGAACAAATGGAAGGGGATGAGGTGATGGATGGGCAACAGTCGGAAGATGAAGAGGATAAAGATCCCCTCTCTGTTGTATGTTCTTTGCAGGATGGGATGGAGGAAGCAACATTGAGTGTTACCCCGCCACCAACACATCGTGGACTTGAACCTCATGGAATCACTCGACACAAGACGCCTTTTTGCTTCACTATCTTCAACATGATGCCCGTATACTTAGGATTAGAAATCGTGCTGACTACTGGGTTACCACTTTGTTAGATCCATGGTACATGAGTAAATTTAACCAGATGCTTCCTCCCCCTAGAACGGAACGTGTACATTCTAGAGTATAGAAAAATGCTTGTAGATATTTTTAAGAGAGGTTTTAGCCAAGTCAGCAGTGAGGCACATAGTATGCATCCCAGTTCTAGACGTCCAACACTGCAAACGTCAAGGCGTCATAGCAAAAACATTAGCAGCAGCACCAGTGTAAGTGGCATAAGCAATTTCTGTAAGTTGTTTCACACATTTTTTTAAACCAGCCTGTGCATTTGCAGAGCAAAGTACAAGTCTGACATGTTGTGAACTACTGTAGAGTATGGTGCAGAAGTATCTGGAGCTCAATATCAATGTCATCAGGAGAGGTTTGGACCCTTTTGCATTTTGGTCTTCAAAAATGGAAGAGTGGCCTTAGCTCACCTGACACGCCTTGAAGGTTTTGTCATGCCCGGCAGCCAGCGTTTTCTCAGAACGTGCACTTCAGTGCTGCTGGTGGTGTCCTGACTGATTAGTGCATACAGATGTCCCCTGAAAGTGTAGACAGCCTGACATTCATTGAAATGAACAAGTCATGGATCTCCAATGGCCTTTGTACCCCAGTTGCAAACTGGGCAGACTAGACGATGGTGTATTTTTTGTGTTATGCATTGATCTTACATTATTACAGTCTGTGCCACCTTTGTGGTTTCTTCTGTGCCTGCTGTTGCTACTGCTGCTGATGTTATAAATGATTTTTTGAAATGTGGAGATTCAATGTTGGGTCTCCATCTGTTGGGTTGCATCTGAGCGAGCCTAGAAAAAAAAATGGAGGTGTTGCATTAGGTATCAGGGCTCCCAGCTAAGACGGCTTACACCTCACCCTTAACCACCAGTTCCTCATTGAAACTTCAATTGCAAGCTATAAATGCTGACTCCGACCCTGATAGCTCAGGAACGGCCAATTCTGTAACAGGAAACTGTAAATAGTTATGTAAACGATTAATAGCTGCTGTAAAAAAATCAATTGTATACGGACAGCACAAGGATGACAAGTGAGAAAAATATCATTCTGAATGAAAATTAGACAGATTTTTATGCTGTGCTGTGACCCCACTCTTTTAGGAAAAAATACAGGAAAAATATCAGTTAATCAAAACTTTATTGCTCATTTCCAGTTCTTAGTTTTTTTTTTTCAAAATTTGACGTATTAAATAAAGACAACGATACCAAAACCATATTTCTTTAATCATCAATCAGTTATGATAATTTGCATGAATTATATATCCATGTATTCTAATATTGCCTTTTTATAAGACACATAAAAAGTGTGAAGAAAGCAGTGGGCTTGTATAAGATCGCATAAATATTACATTTTTATCTCTATGATATATTTTCTTTGTCTTCGGGTTCAGTTACTTTCCTTGACTAAAACCAGATCACCCTTTTATCTGAGCCGGGTCATCCACACCTCATATATTCCCACAATTCATAGAGATAGAATATAAGAACCGAAGGAAAAAAATGTATAATTTTAGCGATGAAAATTAATATCTCCTAAAAAGTGCAAACATTAAGTTTTAAACTTTACTATACGAATGGTGAGTTTTATAAACAATGCTAGGCATCACTTAGATAGGAGTGCTATATGGGCTTTCTTGAAAAAAAAAAGATAAAATGCAATATTTCAATAAATGGTTTTAACTTGTAATACAATTCTCCATTAGTATTACCAAAGAGACAACACTAACAGATACCAATAAAGCTATGCTCACAGTTTGTTATCATGGTTTTCAGTCTTCATAAATGGGGGAACATTCTATTAATGTATACTACTACTACCGCTACAAATAATAAAAGTTATTATTATTATTATTAATAATATTTCATTGTTAATTATTAGCAACTATATACTTAAAAGAGTGTCTTTTCATACATTTTCTTGTATCTATTTGCATACCTTTGTCGTAATGATATTAGAAAGATAACAATATCATAGAATCATAGAATTATAGAATGTTAGAGTTAGAAGGGATTCAGGATCATCGTGTCAAACCCCTGATCAATGCAGGATTCACTAAACCATCTCAGACAGATGTCTGTCCAGCCTCTGTTTGAAGACTTCTATTGAAGGAGAACTCACCATCTCCCGTGGCAGCCTGTTCCACTCCTTGATCATCCTCACTGTCAAGAAGTTTCTTCTAATATCTAATCTGTATCTTCTTCCTTTCAGTTTCATTCCATTGCTTACCGTGTTTCCATGTGCAAATGAGAATAATGATGATCCCTCTACACTGTGACAGCCATTCAGATATTTGTAGACAGCTATTAAGTCTCTTCTTAGCATTTTTTTTGCAAGCATTCCAAGATCCTGTAAGCATTCCTCGTAGAAAATACTTTACAGTATGCTCACCATTCTGGTAGCTCTTCTCTGAACTTGCTCCAGTTTTTCAATCAATATCATTTTTAAGAGATATATTAGCTATGCCTAAGCTTTAATATCTACGCTTTAAAAAATAAACTTTCTTAGGTGCATCTCCTAGCTGTTGTGATGGCTGTGGTATGACCACTTCTATCACTTCCATATTGTAGCTGGAATAGCCCAAATCACAGTACCGGTTTGCTTTTGTTTCAATTATATAGTTGTCCATAGTAGCAAATCTGCAGTTCGGGCTCATTCAGATGTCAGCGATTTTTCATCAGTGTTTGTATGCGAAAACCAGAAGTTGAAGACACACAGAAAAACTATAATTGAAAGATTAATGCCTGTTCTGCTTTTTAGACACACTCCTGGTTTGGGCATACAGATACTAATGAAAAATCACATCTGAATGAGCCCTTAACCCCTTTACCCCCAAGGGTGGTTTGCATGTTAATGACCGGGCCAATTTTTACATTTCCGACCACTGTCCCTTTATGAGGTTTTATCTCTGGAACGCTTCAATGGATCCTGGTGATTCTGACAAAGTTTTCTCGTGACATATTGTACTTCATGATAGTGATAAAATTTCTCTGATATTACCTGCGTTTATATGTGAAAAAAATGGAAATTTGGCGAAAATTTAGAAAATTTTGCAATTTTCCAAATTTGAATTGTCATGCCCTTAAATCACTGAGATATGTCACACAAAACACTTTGTTAGGGAGTTATAAGGGTTAAAAGTTGACCAGCAATTTCTCATTTTTACAACACCATTTTTTTTTAGGGACCACGTCACATTTGAAGTCATTTTGAGGGGTCTATATGATAGAAAATACCCAAGTGTGACACCATTCTAAAAACTGTACCCCTCAAGGTGCTCAAAACCACATTCAAGAAGTTTGTTAACTCTTCAGGTGTTTCACAGGAATTTTTGGAATCTTTAACACAGATAATATACAGATGATCAGGTTTTTAAATACATCAGATAGGGATTGCATACATTAGTTAGGACTGCTCTGATAAGGGTATACCGTGAAGATTGGTAGAGCAGCTTAGTATACATTTTTTGCAAAAAACGTATCAACCAAATACCCTGTTTTTTACATCTTTTACTAGCACTTGCGGATTACTGCAACATTTTTTCAAACTGAGTGTTTTTGGTTTTACTGTTCTCTTTTGTGTCTTCAGGTTTCTTGGTGGTGTGTGAACATGATCATACAGACTTGTTCGCTGTGCAAGTGGCCCATGTGTTCCTGTTTCCATAATTGTTCTCTTGTGTATACAAGACTGGGGAGTTCCACCACTCCTCTTGGGCTATCTGCACAAAAGCTGTTCTACCCTGTATGCACACATGGATTTTTCCTCTCTGAACCCTGTTCACACAGGTTATATACAGATGATCAGGTTTTTAAATACATCAGATAGGGATTGCATACATTAGTTAGGACTGCTCTGATAAGGGTATACCGTGAAGATTGGTAGAGCAGCTTAGTATACATTTTTTGCAAAAAACGTATCAACCAAATACCCTGTTTTTTACATCTTTTACTAGCACTTGCGGATTACTGCAACATTTTTTCAAACTGAGTGTTTTTGGTTTTACTGTTCTCTTTTGTGTCTTCAGGTTTCTTGGTGGTGTGTGAACATGATCATACAGACTTGTTCGCTGTGCAAGTGGCCCATGTGTTCCTGTTTCCATAATTGTTCTCTTGTGTCTACAAGACTGGGGAGTTCCACCACTCCTCTTGGGCTATCTGCACAAAAGCTGTTCTACCCTGTATGCACACATGGATTTTTCCTCTCTGAACCCTGTTCACACAGGTTATATACAGATGATCAGGTTTTTAAATACATCAGATAGGGATTGCATACATTAGTTAGGACTGCTCTGATAAGGGTATACCGTGAAGATTGGTAGAGCAGCTTAGTATACATTTTTTGCAAAAAACGTATCAACCAAATACCCTGTTTTTTACATCTTTTACTAGCACTTGCGGATTACTGCAACATTTTTTCAAACTGAGTGTTTTTGGTTTTACTGTTCTCTTTTGTGTCTTCAGGTTTCTTGGTGGTGTGTGAACATGATCATACAGACTTGTTCACTGTGCAAGTAGCCCATGTGTTCCTGTTTCCATAATTGTTCTCTTGTGTCTACAAGACTGGGGAGTTCCACCACTCCTCTTGGGCTATCTGCACAAAAGCTGTTCTACCCTGTATGCACACATGGATTTTTCCTCTCTGAACCCTGTTCACACAGGTTATATACAGATGATCAGGTTTTTAAATACATCAGATAGGGATTGCATACATTAGTTAGGACTGCTCTGATAAGGGTATACCGTGAAGATTGGTAGAGCAGCTTAGTATACATTTTTTGCAAAAAACGTATCAACCAAATACCCTGTTTTTTACATCTTTTACTAGCACTTGCGGATTACTGCAACATTTTTTCAAACTGAGTGTTTTTGGTTTTACTGTTCTCTTTTGTGTCTTTAGGTTTCTTGGTGGTGTGTGAACATGATCATACAGACTTGTTCGCTGTGCAAGTGGCCCATGTGTTCCTGTTTCCATAATTGTTCTCTTGTGTCTACAAGACTGGGGAGTTCCACCACTCCTCTTGGGCTATCTGCACAAAAGCTGTTCTACCCTGTATGCACACATGGATTTTTCCTCTCTGAACCCTGTTCACACAGGTTATATACAGATGATCAGGTTTTTAAATACATCAGATAGGGATTGCATACATTAGTTAGGACTGCTCTGATAAGGGTATACCGTGAAGATTGGTAGAGCAGCTTAGTATACATTTTTTGCAAAAAACGTATCAACCAAATACCCTGTTTTTTACATCTTTTACTAGCACTTGCGGATTACTGCAACATTTTTTCAAACTGAGTGTTTTTGGTTTTACTGTTCTCTTTTGTGTCTTTAGGTTTCTTGGTGGTGTGTGAACATGATCATACAGACTTGTTCGCTGTGCAAGTGGCCCATGTGTTCCTGTTTCCATAATTGTTCTCTTGTGTATACAAGACTGGGGAGTTCCACCACTCCTCTTGGGCTATCTGCACAAAAGCTGTTCTACCCTGTATGCACACATGGATTTTTCCTCTCTGAACCCTGTTCACACAGGTTATATACAGATGATCAGGTTTTTAAATACATCAGATAGGGATTGCATACATTAGTTAGGACTGCTCTGATAAGGGTATACCGTGAAGATTGGTAGAGCAGCTTAGTATACATTTTTTGCAAAAAACGTATCAACCAAATACCCTGTTTTTTACATCTTTTACTAGCACTTGCGGATTACTGCAACATTTTTTCAAACTGAGTGTTTTTGGTTTTACTGTTCTCTTTTGTGTCTTCAGGTTTCTTGGTGGTGTGTGAACATGATCATACAGACTTGTTCGCTGTGCAAGTGGCCCATGTGTTCTTGTTTCCATAATTGTTCTCTTGTGTCTACAAGACTGGGGAGTTCCACCACTCCTCTTGGGCTATCTGCACAAAAGCTGTTCTACCCTGTATGCACACATGGATTTTTCCTCTCTGAACCCTGTTCACACAGGTTATATACAGATGATCAGGTTTTTAAATACATCAGATAGGGATTGCATACATTAGTTAGGACTGCTCTGATAAGGGTATACCGTGAAGATTGGTAGAGCAGCTTAGTATACATTTTTTGCAAAAAACGTATCAACCAAATACCCTGTTTTTTACATCTTTTACTAGCACTTGCGGATTACTGCAACATTTTTTCAAACTGAGTGTTTTTGGTTTTACTGTTCTCTTTTGTGTCTTCAGGTTTCTTGGTGGTGTGTGAACATGATCATACAGACTTGTTTGCTGTGCAAGTGGCCCATGTGTTCCTGTTTCCATAATTGTTCTCTTGTGTCTACAAGACTGGGGAGTTCCACCACTCCTCTTGGGCTATCTGCACAAAAGCTGTTCTACCCTGTATGCACACATGGATTTTTCCTCTCTGAACCCTGTTCACACAGGTTATATACAGATGATCAGGTTTTTAAATACATCAGATAGGGATTGCATACATTAGTTAGGACTGCTCTGATAAGGGTATACCGTGAAGATTGGTAGAGCAGCTTAGTATACATTTTTTGCAAAAAACGTATCAACCAAATACCCTGTTTTTTACATCTTTTACTAGCACTTGCGGATTACTGCAACATTTTTTCAAACTGAGTGTTTTTGGTTTTACTGTTCTCTTTTGTGTCTTTAGGTTTCTTGGTGGTGTGTGAACATGATCATACAGACTTGTTCGCTGTGCAAGTGGCCCATGTGTTCCTGTTTCCATAATTGTTCTCTTGTGTATACAAGACTGGGGAGTTCCACCACTCCTCTTGGGCTATCTGCACAAAAGCTGTTCTACCCTGTATGCACACATGGATTTTTCCTCTCTGAACCCTGTTCACACAGGTTATATACAGATGATCAGGTTTTTAAATACATCAGATAGGGATTGCATACATTAGTTAGGACTGCTCTGATAAGGGTATACCGTGAAGATTGGTAGAGCAGCTTAGTATACATTTTTTGCAAAAAACGTATCAACCAAATACCCTGTTTTTTACATCTTTTACTAGCACTTGCGGATTACTGCAACATTTTTTCAAACTGAGTGTTTTTGGTTTTACTGTTCTCTTTTGTGTCTTTAGGTTTCTTGGTGGTGTGTGAACATGATCATACAGACTTGTTCGCTGTGCAAGTGGCCCATGTGTTCCTGTTTCCATAATTGTTCTCTTGTGTATACAAGACTGGGGAGTTCCACCACTCCTCTTGGGCTATCTGCACAAAAGCTGTTCTACCCTGTATGCACACATGGATTTTTCCTCTCTGAACCCTGTTCACGCAGGTTATATACAGATGATCAGGTTTTTAAATACATCAGATAGGGATTGCATACATTAGTTAGGACTGCTCTGATAAGGGTATACCGTGAAGATTGGTAGAGCAGCTTAGTATACATTTTTTGCAAAAAACGTATCAACCAAATACCCTGTTTTTTACATCTTTTACTAGCACTTGCGGATTACTGCAACATTTTTTCAAACTGAGTGTTTTTGGTTTTACTGTTCTCTTTTGTGTCTTCAGGTTTCTTGGTGGTGTGTGAACATGATCATACAGACTTGTTCACTGTGCAAGTAGCCCATGTGTTCCTGTTTCCATAATTGTTCTCTTGTGTCTACAAGACTGGGGAGTTCCACCACTCCTCTTGGGCTATCTGCACAAAAGCTGTTCTACCCTGTATGCACACATGGATTTTTCCTCTCTGAACCCTGTTCACACAGGTTATATACAGATGATCAGGTTTTTAAATACATCAGATAGGGATTGCATACATTAGTTAGGACTGCTCTGATAAGGGTATACCGTGAAGATTGGTAGAGCAGCTTAGTATACATTTTTTGCAAAAAACGTATCAACCAAATACCCTGTTTTTTACATCTTTTACTAGCACTTGCGGATTACTGCAACATTTTTTCAAACTGAGTGTTTTTGGTTTTACTGTTCTCTTTTGTGTCTTCAGGTTTCTTGGTGGTGTGTGAACATGATCATACAGACTTGTTCGCTGTGCAAGTGGCCCATGTGTTCCTGTTTCCATAATTGTTCTCTTGTGTCTACAAGACTGGGGAGTTCCACCACTCCTCTTGGGCTATCTGCACAAAAGCTGTTCTACCCTGTATGCACACATGGATTTTTCCTCTCTGAACCCTGTTCACACAGGTTATATACAGATGATCAGGTTTTTAAATACATCAGATAGGGATTGCATACATTAGTTAGGACTGCTCTGATAAGGGTATACCGTGAAGATTGGTAGAGCAGCTTAGTATACATTTTTTGCAAAAAACGTATCAACCAAATACCCTGTTTTTTACATCTTTTACTAGCACTTGCGGATTACTGCAACATTTTTTCAAACTGAGTGTTTTTGGTTTTACTGTTCTCTTTTGTGTCTTCAGGTTTCTTGGTGGTGTGTGAACATGATCATACAGACTTGTTTGCTGTGCAAGTGGCCCATGTGTTCCTGTTTCCATAATTGTTCTCTTGTGTCTACAAGACTGGGGAGTTCCACCACTCCTCTTGGGCTATCTGCACAAAAGCTGTTCTACCCTGTATGCACACATGGATTTTTCCTCTCTGAACCCTGTTCACACAGGTTATATACAGATGATCAGGTTTTTAAATACATCAGATAGGGATTGCATACATTAGTTAGGACTGCTCTGATAAGGGTATACCGTGAAGATTGGTAGAGCAGCTTAGTATACATTTTTTGCAAAAAACGTATCAACCAAATACCCTGTTTTTTACATCTTTTACTAGCACTTGCGGATTACTGCAACATTTTTTCAAACTGAGTGTTTTTGGTTTTACTGTTCTCTTTTGTGTCTTCAGGTTTCTTGGTGGTGTGTGAACATGATCATACAGACTTGTTTGCTGTGCAAGTGGCCCATGTGTTCCTGTTTCCATAATTGTTCTCTTGTGTCTACAAGACTGGGGAGTTCCACCACTCCTCTTGGGCTATCTGCACAAAAGCTGTTCTACCCTGTATGCACACATGGATTTTTCCTCTCTGAACCCTGTTCACACAGGTTATATACAGATGATCAGGTTTTTAAATACATCAGATAGGGATTGCATACATTAGTTAGGACTGCTCTGATAAGGGTATACCGTGAAGATTGGTAGAGCAGCTTAGTATACATTTTTTGCAAAAAACGTATCAACCAAATACCCTGTTTTTTACATCTTTTACTAGCACTTGCGGATTACTGCAACATTTTTTCAAACTGAGTGTTTTTGGTTTTACTGTTCTCTTTTGTGTCTTCAGGTTTCTTGGTGGTGTGTGAACATGATCATACAGACTTGTTCGCTGTGCAAGTGGCCCATGTGTTCCTGTTTCCATAATTGTTCTCTTGTGTCTACAAGACTGGGGAGTTCCACCACTCCTCTTGGGCTATCTGCACAAAAGCTGTTCTACCCTGTATGCACACATGGATTTTTCCTCTCTGAACCCTGTTCACACAGGTTATATACAGATGATCAGGTTTTTAAATACATCAGATAGGGATTGCATACATTAGTTAGGACTGCTCTGATAAGGGTATACCGTGAAGATTGGTAGAGCAGCTTAGTATACATTTTTTGCAAAAAACGTATCAACCAAATACCCTGTTTTTTACATCTTTTACTAGCACTTGCGGATTACTGCAACATTTTTTCTGAGTGTTTTTGGTTATACTGTTCTCTTTTGTGTCTTCAAATTGAAAGATTAATGCCTGTTCTGCTTTTTAGACACACTCCTGGTTTGGGCATACAGATACTAATGAAAAATCACATCTGAATGAGCCCTTAACCCCTTTACCCCCAAGGGTGGTTTGCATGTTAATGACCGGGCCAATTTTTACATTTCCGACCACTGTCCCTTTATGAGGTTTTATCTCTGGAACGCTTCAATGGATCCTGGTGATTCTGACAAAGTTTTCTCGTGACATATTGTACTTCATGATAGTGATAAAATTTCTCTGATATTACCTGCGTTTATATGTGAAAAAAATGGAAATTTGGCGAAAATTTAGAAAATTTTGCAATTTTCCAAATTTGAATTGTCATGCCCTTAAATCACTGAGATATGTCACACAAAATACTTTGTTAGGGAGTTAAAAGGGTTAAAAGTTGACCAGCAATTTCTCATTTTTACAACACCATTTTTTTTTAGGGACCACGTCACATTTGAAGTCATTTTGAGGGGTCTATATGATAGAAAATACCCAAGTGTGACACCATTCTAAAAACTGTACCCCTCAAGGTGCTCAAAACCACATTCAAGAAGTTTGTTAACTCTTCAGGTGTTTCACAGGAATTTTTGGAATCTTTAAAAAAAATGAACATTTAATGGGGGTAAACCACTGTTTGGGCGCATGGCAGAGCTCGGAAGGGAAGGAGCGCCATTTGACTTTTCAATGCAAAATTGACTGGAATCAAGATGGGACACCATGTTGCATTTGGAGAGCCACTAATGTGCCTAAACATTGAAACCCCCACAAGTTGCACCATTTTGGAAAGTAGACCCCCACAAGTGACCCCATATTGGAACCTAGACCCCCCAAGGAACTTATCTAGATGTGTTGTGAGAACTTTTAACCCCCAAGTATTTCACTACAGTTTATAACGCAGAGCCGTGAAAATAAAAAATCATTTTTGTCCCTCAAAAATGTTTTTTTAGCCCCCCAAATTTTTATTTTCTCAAGGGTAACAAGAGAAATTGGACCCTGGAAGTTGTTGTCCAATTTGTCATGAGTCCGCTGATACCCCATATGTTGGGGTAAACCCCTGTTTGGGCGTACGGGAGAGCTCGGAAGGGAAGGAGCACTGTTTTACTTTTTTAACGCAGAATTGGCTGGAATTGAGATCGGACGCCCTGTCGCATTTGGAGAGCCCTGATGTGCCTAAACAGTGGAAACTGTTATGAACAGGTAATTCAGAACCACAATGGACCTTGAAGTTCAGAGCACACAAAGTGACCTGACATTTACCAAAAACATAGGACTAGCTCTGAGACGTGGAAACTCTGCTGACCGCAATCCCTAATCCTATCACACCACACTAGAAGTAGCCGTGGATTGCGCCTAACGCTCCCTATGCAACTCGGCACAGCCTGAGAAACTAACTAGCCCTGAAGATAGAAAAATAAGTCTACCTTGCCTCAGAGAAATTCCCCAAAGGAAAAGGCAGCCCCCCACATATAATGACTGTGAGTAAAGATGAAAATACAAACACAGAGATGAAATAGATTTAGCAAAGTGAGGCCCGACTTACTGAATAGACCGAGGATAGGAAAGATAGCTTTGCGGTCAACACAAAAACCTACAAACAACCACACAGAGGGGCAAAAAGACCCTCCGCACCGACTAACGGTACGGAGGTGCTCCCTCTGCGTCTCAGAGCTTCCAGCAAGCAAGAAAAACCAATATAGCAAGCTGGACAGAAAATATAGCAAACAAAAGTAACACAAGCAGAACTTACACAAGCTTATGCAGGATAGTCAGGCCACAGAAACGATCCAGGAGGAAGCAAAACCAATACTAGAACATTGACTGGAGGCCAGGATCAAAGCACCAGGTGGAGTTAAATAGAGCAGCACCTAACGACTTAACCTCATCACCTGAGGAAGGAAACTCAGAAGCCGCAGTACCACTCTCATCCACCAAAGGAAGCTCATAGACTGAACCAGCCGAAGTACCACTCACGACCACAGGAGGGAGCTTGGCCACAGAATTCACAACAGGAAACCCCAAATTGTAACTGAAACCCTAACTCCAACACACCCCTAACCCTAATTCCAACCATAACCCTAACCACACCCCTAACCCTGTCACACCCCTAACCTAAATCACAACCGAAAATGTAATCCAAACCCTAACCCTAGCCCCAACCCTAACCCTAACCACAACCCTAGCACTAACCCTAACTTTACCCCTAGCCCTAACCCTAACTCTAACCCTAGCCCTAACGCTAACCCTAGCCCCAACCCTAACTCTAACCCTAGCCCTAACCCTAACTCTAGCCCTAACCCTAGCCCTAACCCTAACTCTAACCCTAATGCTAACCCCAACCCTAACGCTAGCCCCAACCCTAACCCTAGCCCCAACCCTAACCCTAACTCTAACCCTAGCCCTAACCCTAACCCTAGCCCTAATGGGAAAATGGAAATAAATACATTTTATAAATTTTATTATTTTTCCCTAACTAAGGGGGTGATGAAAGGGGGTTTGATTTACTTTTATAGTGGGTGTTAGGGGTCGAGTTCCTGCCTCTGCACAGGGGGAATCTTGAGCCATCTCAGCTGCAGTCTCCCATTCTTCTCCTGCCACAGTGGAGCCTGCTCAGCGGAAGTGTCGGTCCCAGCATCATGCTCAGTCTGACACTGTGCGAAGGGTTAATGCTGTCCTTCCAACTTCTGCCATTGTAGCCAGTACTGGTCAGCAGCGAGCAGACGTCTTTGGGACTAAGTCCTACTTTTCCCCTTCTGAGCATGCCCAGGGTAAGATCTCTCATTGGAGATCAAGGGTCACATGCTCAGGTACTGCAGCAAATCCTATTGGTCCTCTAGGAAGGTCCTGAAGGTGTTCACTGTCTGTGGCAGCCTCTCATTCATCTTTCTAGGAAGGTACTGTACGTGCTGCAGCTATAAGAGGTGCGCATGACCGCATGGCCATGCGCTAGTATCAATTTATGTATGAGCTCAGCGCCAGTGTAGTCATGTTTGTATGCAGTCAGGGACCCGGCTGAGTTAAGCCCCTAGAATGCTGGCACCTCCGGCGAGGAGTTTCATGTTTGCATTTGACTGCATGACCACCATCTGCTCTAAGTAGCTATGTGCCTCTGTGAGCCAAACAGGGCAAAGCATTATCTTTGCTAACAGACTCTGTGAAGTAACAGAGTCTGTTTATACTACCACCATATCTAGCTGCAGGTGCTTTCCTGCACGGTGGATCTCGGAAAGATGGTGGATTGCGAAAGCACCAACTTCTACTAATAAATATATATTCGGTGCGTTCCGCCAACCCTAACAGCGGGTTTTTTAGCAGATTTTATGATTGGCAGCTGTCACACACTAAAAGACTCTTTTTATTGCAAAAGATATTTTTTTGCGTTACAATATTTTGAGAGGTATAATTTTTCCATATTTTGGTCCACAGAGTCATGTGAGGTCTTGTTTTTTGCAGGACAAGTTGACGTTTTTATTGGTAAAATTTTTGGGCACATGACATTTTTTGTTCCCTTTTTATTCCGAGTTTTGTGAGGCAGTATGACCAAAAACCAGCTATTCATGAATTTCTTTTGGGGGGCGTTTATACCGTTCCACATTTGGTAAAATGGATAAAGCAGTTTTATTCTTCGGGTCAGTATGATTACATCGATATCTCATTTATATTTTTTTATCTTTTGGCGCTTTTATACGATAAAAACTATTTTATAGAAAAAATAATTATTTTTGCATCACTTTATTTCGATGACTATAACTTTTTTATTTTTTCACTGATGACGCAGTATGGCAGCTCGTTTTTTGTGGGACAAGATGTTATTTTCAAGGGTACCATGGTTATTTATATCCGACTTTTTGATCGCGTGCTATTCCATTTTTTGTTCGGCGGTATGATAATAAAGGGTTGTTTTTTGCCTTTTTTAATTTTTTTACGATGTTCACTGAAGGGGTTAACTAGTGGGACAGTTTTATAGGTGGGGTCGTTACGGACGCGGTGATACTAAACATGTGTACTTTTATTGTTTTTTTTATTATTTAGATAAAGGAATGTATTTATTGGAACAATATTTTTTTTTATTTATTTAGGTTTTTTTTTTTACACATGGAAATATTTTTTTTTTCACTTTTTTACTTTGCTGTGCACTGTGTCAGATCAGCGGTCTGACGTGCACAGCAGGGAGGCTTCCCGGCGCCTGCTCTGAGCAGGCGCTGTGAAGCCACCTCCCTGCAGGACCCAGATGCAGCCCTGCGGCCATTTTGGATCTGGGGCCTGCAGGGAGAAGAAGGTAGGAGACCCTCGGAGCAACGCGATCACATCGCGTTGCTCAAAGTGTCTCAGGGAAGCCCGCAGGGAGCCCCTCCCTGCGCGATGCTACCCTATCCCGCTGGAACACTGCAAACATGTTTGATCACAGTGTGCTGGGGGTTAATGTGCCAGGGGCGGTCCGTGACCAATCCTGGCACATAGTGCTGGATGTCAGCTGCGATAGTCAGCTGACACCTGGACGCGATTGGCCGCACTCCCTCCGTGAGCGCGGCCGATCGCTATGACATGCTATCCCATCGGTGGGCATATGGGCCCACCCCACCTTAACGGGATAGAATGTCCAATGTCAGAAAGGGGTTAAAGGCGTTTTCCACTACTAGGACAACCTCCTCAATCAGCATGTTTGCAGCTGTTTAAATAAAAACACCTATACTCACCTCCCATGCCAGCAATCTTCAAGCAGTGCTGACACTAGCGTTTCTGGGACTTATGTGCGGTTGTTATGACAAGTGAGCTTTGGGCCCAATCATCACTGGCATCACTTTCCCCACCTTCGGATATATAACTAATCAAGAGGAAATGAGAGCTGCGGCTGACCATTCACTTCCTGTTGATTACTTACTGTATATGTCTAAGGCAGGGACAATGATGATTAAGTTCAGGACTCAAGTGTCATAGCAACCTCATGGTAGTGCTAGGAATTTGAGTGCTGACACTGCTAGAACAGAGCCATCAAGGGAGGTTAATATAAGTGTTTTTGTTTTAAAAAGAGCAAACGTGCTGATTGAGAAGGGTTCGTCCTAGTAATGGAAAACCCCTTTAATCTCGTGATTTTCTGAATACAATTCAGAGCTGTCCAAGCCCAAAGTGGGTAATCTCAATTAGCTTGGTGACTTTCCCAGTCTAGATTGGAACATTTGCATGGGTGGGAGTTAGGGAACTCCTTAGGGTAGGTGAACACGGTTCGGGTTGGATGCTGCTTACCTCCGCAGTGTCCAACCCATAGCATCCAGATGTTATAGCATAGTGCATGAGAATTCAAGAAATCCCATGTCCACTATGCATGCACCGGCGCCTGCGGAGACGGACATGCAGGGTGTGTTTCCAGATCACAGCATGTCAATTTTTCTTGCGGAGACACAAATAAAAAACTGCAACCAATTGCATCCTATAAGCATCAACAAGCTTCTTACACCTCATAGGTGTTCAATGGGATCTATATCCAGACTCAGTACTGGCCACTTTAGAAATCTCCAACGCTTTGTTTCTGTCCATTTCTGGGTGCTTCTTGAAGTAGATTTGAGATCATTGATCTGCTAGAAGAATCATAACCTAGGATGCAAACCCAGCATTCTGACATTGGGCAATTCATTGTGACCCAAAATCCTTTGGCAATCTTCAGATTTCATGAAATCCTGCACACAGTCAGGGCACCCAGTGCCAGAAGAAGCAAACCAATCCCAAAACGTCTTTGAACCTTCACCATATTTGACTGTAAGTACTGTATTCTTTTTTATGTAGGCCTCATTCCGTTTTCGGTAAGCTGTAGAATGATATACTTTACCAAACATCTCTATCTTGGTCTCATCTGTTGACAAGATGCTTTCCCAGAAGGATTTTGGCTTAGATATATTTAGGCAAACTGCAATCTAGCTTTTTATGTCTCTGTGTCAGCAGTGGGGTCCTCTTGGGTCTCAATCAGTAGTGTTTAATTTAATTTAAATGTTGACAGACAGTTTTCATTGACACTGATGCGCCCTCAGCCTGCAGGACATTTCTGCAGGACATTGAAATTCTTTGGAACTTGATTGGGGCTGCTATTCCACCATCTGGAAAATCCTGCATTGCAACCTTTCATCATTTTTTTCTCTGCCATCCATGTCCAGGAAGATTAGCTACCGTGCCATGTGTTGTAAACTTTTTGATTATGTTGTGCACCGTGGATAAAGGAACACCAAGATCTCTGGAGATGGACTTGTAACCTGTTAGGAGTCGAGTTTCCTCTGCTGCACAGGGGGAATCTCGATCCGTGTCTGCTGCGGTCTCCCATTCTGCTTCGGCCGCAGTGGGCTCTGCTCAGTGGAGGCGTCGCTCCCAGTGTCTTGCTGGGACTGATTCTGTGCAAAGGGTTACTGCTGCCTTTTCTGGCTCTCCTGTTGTACCCTGCACTGATCTGCGGCAAGCAGGCTTCTCTGGGACTAAGTCCTTATTTGCACACACTGAGCATGCCCAGGGCAAGATCTCCCGTTGGAGATCGAGGGTCACATGCTCAGGTACTGCAGCACATCCCATTGGTCCTTTTGGCAGGTCCTGAAAGGGCAAAACTTCTGTAGCTGTTTCCTGTGCTGCAGCTATATAAACTGCGCATGACCGCATGGCCATGCGCTAGTATTGTCTTGATATTATGTGTGTGTGTAGATGGATGTATGTCGATGGATGAAAGCTCCTAAGTATCCCTCCCTAGAGTTGTTGACTGCTCGCGGATGATGGTAGCTATCTAGCGCCCGACTAGCCATCGGCATGTAACACACATCACAGCGTCCTGTTGCAGTGCCCGCCAGTACGAAGTTGCGCTTCCTCTGCGCTTTCCTTACCCAAGCCTGGGTGGTTAGTGGCATCCGTCAGTGTGGCACCGCACGCACTCTCGTGCCTATAGATTCTATTTTATAAGTTTCCTTACACACCCAGGTGCGGTGTTGTGCCAGCAAATGTCTAATCGGACTTCAATCCTGTGTAGGGGTTGAGTTCGCTGACTTCTTGCTCGCGCTCTATGTGCGGTACTGCGGTCCTGTGACGCAACAGGATCGCTTCCTTCACGCAGGGTGAAGTTAACCCATGTGTGTATACTTAGTACCGCCACATAGTCCGTCTTACTAGCAGCAGGGTCTTTTACCTGCACGGTGGACCTCGGACTGCGAATGCACCTAGTTTCATATTATCTATACTTGGTGCGTTCCACCGGTCCTTAACATAACCTTGAGATATTTTTCAATAATTTTGATTCACAAGTCCTCAGACAGTTCTCTTCTCATCTTTCTGTTCTCCATGCCTAGTGTGGCACACACAGACACACGATGCCAAGACTGAATCAACTTATCCCCTTTTTATCTGGTTTCATTTTTGATTTTCATATTGCCCACACCTATAACTTGCCACAGGTGAGTTTGAATGAGCATCACATGTTTGAAACAAAGTTGTTTACCTACGATTTTAGAAAGGTGCCAACAATTTTGTTCTGCCCATTTTTATCATTTTTTTTTTGCATTTTTCCAATACACTTAAAGGACCTAAACATGTGTGTAACAAAACATTTGCATTTGCAATAATTTTCTAGGAGAAATTCTTCATTTTTTGGAACAATTTCAAGTGTGCCAACACTTTCAGTCATGACTGTATCTTGCCATACATTCCACACACTACATGATTTAAGATTCTACATTGTTAAAATGTATAAATGCAGGAAATATATTTGAATTGCAAGGTAAAATAAGAAAAATCTTATAGTTGGTGAAATATTTGTGCCCACAAGGTGCTGCTGTATCTTTCTGTGTCTGGTTTTGTGCAGTCACAATGTAGCACCTGTTTTTATTTCACTTTGTTAGGAGATGCCAACAAACTTTGCCTTTTGCTTTCTACAGTTGGGGATGATATGATAATTGCCCACAACCAATTTTCCTAAACTGTTTTTGATTAGTATTAAAAAATAATAGTTTGAGTTGGCTTTGTAGGTCACTGTGGGTAATTTTATCGAAATGTATGCTAAGTATCTTAAAAAATGGAAGTATGGAAACCCTAGGAGAAATGCAATTTAAATACTGGAATATTACTGTGTAAGTGTTTTCCTAAATTTTTGTTGTCATTCAACCATAAGATGAGATAAGGGGTTTAGTCTCTATTCATGCTTTTGTCTGCTTCACCCATGTACCATGAATGGCCATCATTTTAGGGATATCTAGTTGTGCATTGGAGCTTCCTTAGAACCACAATAATTCATAGTAACTGCATTCTGCATTCATGGATTAGCATTTAGGTCTTGCAGAGGTGGTGTCCTGGGTTCGAAGCACACCAAAAACACATCTGCAAGGAGTTTGTGTTTTCTCTCCATGTTTGCGTGCATTTCCTCTGGTTTCTCTGGTGTCCTCCAAACATTACTGATAGGGAATTTAGATTGTGAGTCCCAATGGTGACAGTGATGTTTATGCTTGAAATGCGCTGTGGAAAATGATAGTGCTACATAAGCAAGTAAAATATATAAAATAAACAAATATTGTCCCACGCAGACAGGACAGCTTCTTGGACTTATCGCAAATTAGATGGAGGATCTGGCATGCACTAAACAGTCTGGTCTGGTGCCATAAGTGCTCTATGAAATTACAAGCTGGGGATTATGAACTAGCAGTATAGTGCACTGTAATTCAAACATAGTGTATACGGCTACCATGACGAGATGTACTTGTTTGGACTTGCTTTGTTAAGTCCTTCTATCCAAACATCCATCCAAAACACCCAGAATATGTAAAGAAAACATTACCACCTCTTTTGTTACTTCTTCCAGTCTTGATCTGTTGATACTTGACAGGAAGGGTTCATCCACTTATTATAATAGCTATAGATTAGTGAATCAATTTGATGCAAATCAAATTCATGTCAAATTTGCTGAAATTGAAAGGTCAAGGAGAATTTTAACAATTTGTGAAAAACTTTGCGTGAATCACCCAAAAATGCCCACATCCTTTTTTTTCCCATTGCAGAAGATTTAATCAGCCACAGATGACTATTACAAATTCAAGTTGCCCCACAACAATGTGTACCGATCACATCGCATGGTACAGAGCAACCTGTAAGATTGGACAATCAAAGCCTGTGTAAAAGCAGAGGCAGGGAATTCAGCAGCCATTTCAGGGTGATTTACAATAGTGAGAGGACATCAGAGCTCACAGCTTAGCAATAGAAAAAAGAAGAGAAAGTCCTAAAACTTTGGACAAATACTCCAGACAGTAATATATTGTACAACTGTGCCACAAAACAAGATGAATGTAGTAGTCTGTGGATAATATAGAGATTCAATTTACATGGATTTAACATAATAATGATCATTTTTATTTACAGTTAGGGCCAGAAATATTTGGACAGTGACACAATTTTCGCGAGTTGGGCTCTGCATGCCACCACATTGTATTTGAAATGAAACCTCTACAACAGAATTCAAGTGCAGATTGTAATGTTTAATTTGAAGGGTTGAACAAAAATATCTGATAGAAAATGTAGGAATTGTACACATTTCTTTACAAACACTCCACATTTTAGGAGGTCAAAAGTAATTGGACAAATAAACATAACCCAAACAAAATATTTTTATTTTCAATATTTTGTTGCAAATCCTTTGGAGGCAATCACTGCCTTAAGTCTGGAACCCATGGACATCACCAAACGCTGGGTTTCCTCCTTCTTAATGCTTTGCCAGGCCTTTACAGCCGCAGCCTTCAGGTCTTGCTTGTTTGTGGGTCTTTCCGTCTTAAGTCTGGATTTGAGCAAGTGAAATGCATGCTCAATTGGGTTTAGATCTGGAGATTGACTTGGCCATTGCAGAATGTTCCACTTTTTGGCACTCATGAACTCCTGGGTAGCATTGGCTGTATGCTTGGGGTCATTGTCCATCTGTACTATGAAGCGCCGTCCAATCAACTTTGCAGCATTTGGCTGAATCTGGGCTGAAAGTATATCCCGGTACACTTCAGAATTCATCCGGCTACTCTTGTCTGCTCTTATGTCATCAATAAACACAAGTGACCCAGTGCCATTGAAAGCCATGCATGCCCATGCCATCACGTTGCCTCCACCATGTTTTACAGAGGATGTGGTGTGCCTTGGATCATGTGCCGTTCCCTTTCTTCTCCAAACTTTTTTCTTCCCATCATTCTGGTACAGGTTGATCTTTGTCTCATCTGACCATAGAATACTTTTCCAGAACTGAGCTGGCTTCTTGAGGTGTTTTTCTGCAAATTTAACTCTGGCCTGTCTATTTTTGGTATTGATGAATGGTTTGCATCTAGATGTGAACCCTTTGTATTTACTGTTATGGAGTCTTCTCTTTACTGTTGACTTAGAGACAGATACACCTACTTCACTGAGAGTGTTCTGGACGTCAGTTGATGTTGTGAACGGGTTCTTCTTCACCAAATTAAGTATGCGGCGATCATCCACCACTGTTGTCATCCGTGGACGCCCAGGCCTTTTTGAGTTCCCAAGCTCACCAGTCAATTCCTTTTTTCTCAGAATGTACCCAACTGTTGATTTTGCTACTCCAAGCATGTCTGCTATCTCTCTGATGGATTTTTTCTTTTTTTTCAGCCTCAGGATGTTCTGCTTCACCTCAATTGAGAGTTCCTTTGACCGCATGTTGTCTGCTCACAGCAACAGCTTGCAAATGCAAAACCACACACCTGGAATCCACCCCTGACCTTTTAACTACTTCATTGATTACAGGTTAATGAGGGAGACGCCTTCAGAGTTAATTGCAGCCCTTAGAGTCCATTGTCCAATTACTTTTGGTCCCTTGAAAAAGAGGACGCTATGCATTACAGAGCTATGATTCCTCAACCCTTTCTCCGATTTGAATGTGGAAACTATCATATTGCAGCTGGGAGTGTGCACTTTCAGCCCATATTATATATATAATTGTATTTCTGAACATGTTTTTGTAAACAGCTAAAATAACAAAACTTGTGTCACTGTCCAAATATTTCTGGCCCTAAATGTATGCTGGTCAAACATATTCTGCAACACTTTACATTTCAGATGGTACATGTACAGACAATAAATACATTACAGAATAACACATAATTTAACAGGTAACCAAGAGACGTCAGGGCCCTGCTTGCAAGTTTACAATCAACCCAAGACATAGAAGATGTGCCCGAAGCAGTGACAAACTCAGTGTGATTGATCAGCAATCATATGTAGACTGCATTTGCCCTGCTGCATTTGAGTTACACATTTTGCATTTCATACTTATTGCACAAAGAAGCAGCAGCCAGCCAACACATTTTTCACAGAAAAAGAAATCTGAAATCTGTGTCAGTCATAGATGGTGTGCTTGATTGCCAATACGGTACTAAGTTTTTGCATACTTAGTGTAATTTGTGTTGTTAAAGAGGATAAATTCTTTCAAAAACTACTGCACAAAATTACCCAAAATCTAGACAATTAGCTGCAACTGTCTTAGTCCCAAAGCACGTATGTCACAAACAAGTTCATTTTTGCATATGTGTTACTAGTCAGACTTTACATCCATAAACACCACATTAATGCAGTGCACTGTTGCAATTGATGGCCTTTTAAAAATGTACTTATTGTCACATCTGTGTCTGAAGATGCTGCCTTGGTCACATAGGTGGGCATCATTAATACCTTAGCTTTTAGACTGCTGAGACTAGTTATCTCTTTCCTGTCAACCTGTGTTTTGCTGCAATAAGCTGGTATGCCTTTAGTTCTCTGTTTGGAGCCATGAGTGGGGCTCCTTTCTATCCAGCCATCCAGACCCCAGTAGACAGTCTCTAGCTGCCGGATGTTTATTTCAGCTAGACCTAGTTACTCTGATCATTTGCTCCTTTGCGATATTTTGTATATCCTATTGTCTAACCTCGGCTTGTATTTTGACCACCCGTTTGCCCTCTGATTTTGTCCCTGACATAATTCCTTTATATTGACCACGCTTGATGATCCCTCTTGCCTCTGGTTTGCTCATTCAATCAGCAGCCCTTCCATGGAAGCAATCCGGTGGAACCCGTTGTAAGACCAGATACCTGCACAGGGTTTAAAGGGTGATGGATGAGGTTTCTCTTTAGTTTGCCAGATGAAGTGGCTTTTAGAAAGTCTGTCCCAGGTAGCCTTTTTGAATCTGTGGCCTCTAATAGATATAGCACCTATTTAGCATTTCTTATTATATCATCATAAAAATTGAAAACCTTTAACTGTATGTTTTTTAAACACTTGTACAATAGTAAAAGCCATATCTATATTGATGTATTCTGCCACATTTTGATTTTTGTACTTGTACCTACCCAGCCTAGCATTTATTATTACATCCATTTTAGCAAGAGCTGAATAATGAGGAGTGAAATTCAGGCTTTTGGCTATTTTGCCTCTGGCAAGTGTATTAGTGGGGAAGCAGTGGAATATATGGTACATCGCTCATCTCAGTTGCAGCCAGATGATGTTCCAATGTCTGTACGTTAAAACTATCTCAATGCATTTAGTTATTAAATGGACTGTTGGTTACTACAGGGTTACCATCTATTTCAATGGTGAGGTGACTTTGAGATTAATAAGGCTGTGTTTGCAATAATAAGAATGAAAAGGGTTGTTTAAGATCTCAGGAAACTTCAGAGTTTTATATACAAGTGCTTCTCACTTAATTAGAATATCATCAAAAAGTTAATTTATTTCAGTTCTTCAATACAAAAAGTGAAATTCATATATTATATAAAGTCATTACAAAGAGTGATTTATTTCAAGTTTTTATTTCTGTTTATGTTGATGATTATGGCTTACTGCCAATGAAAACCCACAAGTCATTGTCTCAGTAAATGAAAATAATTAACAAAAACGCAAGTAGAGTGAGCCACAAAAGGCCATTAATAAAGAAGCTGGCTGTTCACAGAGTGCTGTATCCAAGCATATTAATGGAAAGTTGAGTAGAAGAAAAAAGTGTGGTGGAAAAAGGTGCACAAGCAATCGGGATAAACACAGACTTGAAAGGATTGTTAAGGAAATGCCATTCAAAAATTGGGGGAGATTCACAAGGAGTGGATTTCTGCTTGCGTCCTTGCTTCAAGAACCACCACATATATGTTTTCAGGAAATGGGCTAAAAGTGTCGCATTCCTTGTGTCAAGCCACTCATGACCAATAGATAACTCCAGAGGCGTCTCACCTGGGCCAAAGAGAAGAAGAACTGGACTGTTGCTCCGTGGTCCAAGGTGTTGTTTTCAGATGAAAATAAATGTTGCATTTAATTTGGAAATCATGGTCCCAGAGTCTGGAGGAAGACTGGAGAGGCCACAATCCAAGCTGCTTGAGGTCTAGTGTGAAGTTTCCACAACCAGTGATGATTTGGGGAGCCATGTCATCTGCTGGTGTAGGTTCACTGTGTTTTATCAAGACCAAAGTCAGCACAGCCGTCTACCAGGAAACTCATGCTTCTTTCTGCTGACAAGCTTTTTGGAGATGGAAATTTCATTCTCCAGCAGGACATGGCACCTGTCCACACTGCCAAAAGTACCAATACCTGGTTTAAAAACAACAGTAACAACAGTATCACTGTGCATGATTGGCCAGCAAACTCGCCTGACCGTAACTCCATAGAGAATCAAGAGGAAGATGAGAGACACCAGTCCCAACAATACAGACAAGCTGAAGGCAGCTATCAAAGCAACCTGGGCTTCCATAACACCTAGCAGTGCCACAGGCTGATCGCCTCCATGCCACACTGCATTGATGCAGTAATTGATGCAAAAGGAGCCCTGACCAAGTATTGAGTTCACTTACTGAACATACATTTCAGTAGGCCAACATTTTAGATATTAAAATCTGCAGTTTTTCAAGCTGGTGTTATGAAGTATTCCAATTTACTGAGATAATGACTTTTGGGTTTTTATTGGCTGTAAGCCATAATTATCAACATAAGTAGAAATAAACACTTGAAATAGATCACTCTGTTTGTAATGACTCTATGTAATAATAATAATAATAATCTTTATTTTTATATAGCGCTAACATATTCCGTAGCGCTTAACAGTTTGCACACATTATCATCACTGTCCCTGGTGGGGCTCACAATCTAAATTCCCTATCAGAATGTCTTTGGAATGTGGGAGGAAACCAGAGTACCCGGAGGAAACCCACGCAAACACGGACAGAACATACAAACTCTTTGCAGATGTTGTCCTGGGTGCGATTGGAACCCAGGACCGCAGCGCTGCATGGCTGCTGTGCTAACCACTGAGCCACCGTGCTGCCCCATGTAATATATGAGTTTCACTTTTTGTACTGAAAAACTGAAATAAATTAACTTTTTATGAAATTCTAATTTCGTGAGAAGCACTTGTACATCTTGTTAGGGCAATTGGAGTACATGAAATCTGTATTTTTTTTTTAAATTTGTAGAAACTGGGGGGAGGGTATTCAATTTATAGGAGGGGAAGATAGTGCAGACAGAGACCTGGGCACAAATAAGGAAGTTGGGGGTGGCGGTGGCATGGGGGGTGGGGTTAGAACAATTAATAATTTAAGAAGAGTAGAGGTACAGAGAGGAACATCAAGTGCATGTATACTAATGCCAGAAGCCTCGCCAACAAAATGGACGAATTAGAACTAATGTTGTTGGAGCATAATTATGACATGGTGGGGATATCTGAGACATCGCTGGATGAGAGCCATGACTGCGCTGTTAACTTGCAGGGCTCTAGCCTGTTCAGAAATGACCGTACAGATAGGCGAGGGGGTGGGGTGTGTCTATATGTAAAATCGTCCTTAAAACCCATCCGGCGTGATAATATAGGTGAATTTAATGAAAATGTAGAATCCCTGTGGGTGGAGATAAGAGGAGGGGGAAAAAATAATAAATTACTGATAGGGGTTTGTTATAAATCTCCAAAAATAATGGAAGCAATGGAGAATATCCTCGTAAAGCAAATAGATGAAGCTGCGACTCAAGGAGAAGTCATTAATATGGGGACTTCAACTACCCTGAAATAGATTGGGGAACAGAAACCTGCAGTTCCAGCAAAGGTAATCGGTTTTTGACAACTATGAGAGACAATTACCTTTCACAACTGGTTCAGGACCCAACAAGAAGGGGGGCACTGCTAGACCTAATATTAACCCTGCTGTTCTGTTAGGTCAAAAGTGACCGTTTTTGAAATTCTATAATGTTATAAAAATTCAGCGTGTGATTCTGAGACTTGAGGCTCCCTGACTTTTCGTCATTAGGGGGGTACTCTCTGTGGGAATTTTTTTTTTTTAATTTTTGTTTACTTTATTTGGTACAATTTTTTTTACACTTGTACTGTTCGGTCAAAAATGACCGATAGGCCTTTATTCAGCTCTCCAGACAATTTTTGACAAAAATAAAGGTGCTATCACCTCATTTTGAACTATATATTGCATCTACTACTATTTATCAATGTATCTGACTACTTTTGGTCAGAAAAGATTTACACATACCAACATTTTCAAGTTGCGATACAGCCGACGGATTCGCTTCCAGTATAGCTATGCGCAATTTATTTCACTGGTTTTTATTTACCCTGTTGTTCATATAGATCTAGTTCCATTCAGTTGTCAACATTTCATATTGTAAATCATGATTTTCTGATTTTCCATGTGTTTGCTGGTTGTACTGTATTACACTGTGCAATGCTGTCCTAAGCAGAATTCACCTAAAGTGTTGTACTGTGAGCTTTTTCCTGCTGCAGGGTGGTGTCTGCTCTGATCTTATCTGTAGACAGATAACATAGCAGTGTAGAGTTTCAGTTCAGCTGGAGACAACACAGAGTGAGCAGAGGTTCAGACGTCAGAGCTCTGAAGTCCCATTTTTACAGGTATGTTACAGATAAATTATTCTTTTATTCTAAAATTATTCAATATTCTCACTGCTATGATAAAATGGATGATAGGGGGTTAGCATTAGGGTTGTGTAGACTCAATGTCTGTTTATGAGTACATATTCTCACTGCTGTGATAGAATGGATGATAGGGGGTTAGCATTAGGGTTGTGTAGACTCAATGTCTGCTTATGAGTACATATTCTCACTGCTGTGATAGAATGAGTGCATGCCT
Organism: Ranitomeya imitator; assembly: GCF_032444005.1. NCBI lineage: Eukaryota > Metazoa > Chordata > Amphibia > Anura > Dendrobatidae > Ranitomeya > Ranitomeya imitator. Next base: position 83,370,004 of record NC_091282.1, read on the forward strand.
CATTTTTGTTTGCGACGCTCCAGCACCATAATCACAGGGCATATCTCAATGTGTGACGGGACGTTATTGTGTGTATTGTTGCGAATTTGTTTTGATTTTTTTTTTCATTCATTGTTTATGGATATATTTTATTTTTTCATTCAACAGTGATGCCTTACAGCATGAGAAGAAGACACTTCACCCAAGCTGAATTGGAGGAGTTTATAAACGACTCCGATACAGACGAGGATGTTAGGTCCGGTCAAAAATGACCGGGAACAGTATAAGTGTATAAAAAACAACGTTTTTTGCCATTTTATAGAGAAAAAAGCTTTTTTTTTTTTTTTTTGCCTTTGAAAAAAGTATATCTACATAATGTTTGATATTATTACTTATAGTTAACATTTAGATCAAGATTTTTTTTTAATCTGCAAAAATAATCAATTTTTACAAAAATCGAAAAAATACCATGTTCCCTTTTGGATATAAAAAAAATATAAAACAAGCTTTGTATTTATTTTTTTTTCTGGTATTTGAACAACCATCTTCACAAGCAATATAATAGTGCAAAAACTGTTTAAAAAAACCACTTAGATTAGCTAAAAATGATTATTTTATAAGGATGGTCAAAAATGACCGGGAACAGTACAAGTGTATGTGAAATCTAAACAGAACAGCAGGGTTAACCAACAGGCCAGACCGCATATCAAATATAAGGGTTGGGGGTCACTTGGGGAATAGTGATCACAAAATAATAAGTTTTCATGTATCCTTTAATAAGATGTGTAGTAGAGGGGTTACAAGGACACTAAACTTCAGGAGGACAAATTTCCAATGGATGAGAGAGGATCTTGGTGCAATTAAATGGGACGATATCATGAGACATAAAAATACACAAAGAAAATGGGAGACATTTATTAGCATCCTGGATAGGACCTGTGCACAATATATACCGTATGGGAATAAACATACTAGAAATAGGAGGAAACCAATATGGCTAAATAGAGCTGTAAGGGGCGCAATAAGTGACAAAAAGAAAGCATTTAGGGAATTAAAGGAAGTAGGTAGTGAGGAGGCATTAAATAAATACAAAAAATTAAATATATTCTGTAAAAAGCAAATCAAGGCAGCAAAGATTGAGACAGAGAGACTCATTGCAAGAGAGAGTAAAAATAATCCCAAAATATTCTTTAACTACATAAATAGTAAGAAACTAAAACATGATAGTGTTGCCCCCCTTAAAAATAGTCTGGGTAAATGGTGGATGAGGATGAGGAAAAAGCCAATATGCTAAATGCCTTTTTTTCATCAGTATTTACACAAGAAAATCCCATGGCAGACAAAATGACTAGTGATAAAAATTCCCAATTAAATGTCACCTGCTTAACCCAGCAGGAAGTGCGGCGGCGTCTAAAAATCACTAAAATTGAAAAATCTCCGGGCCCGGATGGGATACACCTTTGAGTACTGCCGGAATTAAGTGCAGTCATTGATAGATCATTATTTTTAATCTTTAAAGACTCCATAATAACAGGGTCTGTACCACAGGACTGGCGTATAGCAAATGTGGTGCCAATATTCAAAACAGGGACAAAAACTGAACTCGGAAATTATAGGCCAGTAAGCTTAACCACTACTGTGGGTAAAATCCTGGAGGGCATTCTAAGGGACGCTATACTGGAGTATCTGAAGAGGAATAACCTCATGACCCAGTATCAGCACGGGTTTACTAGGGACTAGAGTTGAGCGACCTTGACCTTTTTAGAGTCGAGCCGGGTTTCGCGAAACCCGACTATCTCAAAAGTCGGGTCGAGTGAAATCGCCCGATTATGACGTAAAGTCGGGATCGACCGAAACACGAAACCCAATGCAAGTCAATGGGGCAGCATAGTCGGCAGTGAGTGGGGGCCAGGAAAACACCTAGAGTGCCCATTTTAATGTCAAAACCATCCATTCTTCTTAATGAAGCTTGTCAAGTGTAATTTACCTTATAATAATTGGAAGGCATTTGAAATTGGGGGTCATTTGGCTAAAGTTGTGGTGGGTAGGGCTGGTTCAAGTAATTAGTGGGCCCAGGAAATCTGGACCACGTCACGGCAGTGGAGCAGGGAGAGGTAAGTATTTCAACTTTGCAAGTGCTGTGAACCTGAGCAAGCAGGGGGGGCCCACTCGTTGGCATTGGCACTGGCACAGGGCCCCTCAAAGTACAGCGGTGTGTTTGCACGGCGGGGGCGCCTCCCACCGGCAGCAACACTTTTGCGTACTATGAGAGGCCCTGTGCCAGTGACGTCGCCAACTAGTATTCCTCCCCCCACCTGATGAAGGAACCTGCACTTTCATCTGCACCTTCCTCTTTGTCCCCGTGTAAGGTGGTATGGTATGTGGGAAGAGCAACCTGACTTTCAGCAGGGTCACAATGTTGTTGTGTAGCGTGCACGGGGAATGTTGCGTTATGGGTCAATGTACCAGCAGACTCATCTATCACTGGCTGGGCAATGGGCAGGATGAGGAGGAAACACAGATATAGGCCCAAAGAATAAAGTTGGCTAAATGCAGTTCAAAATTGGTAACACAGGAATAACCAGGGGGCATTGCAGTGGAGGACAACTGGAATGAGAGGCTGACACAGAGAGTAGGCCCAAATCAGTAAGTAGTCGAAATGCAGTTCAAAATTGGCAACCGTAGTAAACAGGCGGCACAGCTTTGTTCAGTGGAGGAGAACAGCAAGGAGTGGCAGACACCGATAGTAGGCCCCAACCCAACTAGTAGGCCAAATGCAGTCTAACATTAACAACTACTTAACGAGCGCCTGAAAACGGAATTTCAGGACAGGAAACCAGGAGAACAGCAAGGAGCGGCAGACACTGTTAGTAGGCCCCAAACCAACTAGTACGCCAAATGCAGTTGTTCCATTTAACCACAATTTAACGAGAGCCTGAAGATAGAAGCTCAGGAAAGGCAACCTGGAGAACACCTTGGAGTGGAACACACCATCTCTCTCCACCCCATAGCCAATTTGGAGGCCTAATGCAGTGTAGTTTCCAACAACTACTAAACGAGAGCATTAAGATCGAAGCTCTGGAAAGGCAACCTGGAGAACACCTTGGAGTGGAACACACCATCTCTCTCCACCCTATACCCATGTTGTAGGCCTAATGCAGTGTAGTTTTCTACAACTACTAAACGAGAGTCGGAAGACCGAAGCAATGGCAAGGAAACCTGGGGAACACCTTGGAGTGTAACACACCATCTCTCTCCACCCGATACCCATTTTGTAGGCCTAATGCAGTGTAGTTTTCTACAACTACTAAACGAGAGTCTGAAGATCGAAGCAATGGCGAGGAAACCTGGAGAACACCTTGGAGTGTAACACACCATCTCTCTCCACCCCATAGCCAATTTGGAGGCCTAATGCAGTGTAGTTTCCAACAACTACTAAACGAGAGCATTAAGATCGAAGCTCTGGAAAGGCAACCTGGAGAACACCTTGGAGTGGAACACACCATCTCTCTCCACCCTATACCCATGTTGTAGGCCTAATGCAGTGTAGTTTTCTACAACTACTAAACGAGAGTCGGAAGACCGAAGCAATGGCAAGGAAACCTGGGGAACACCTTGGAGTGTAACACACCATCTCTCTCCACCCGATACCCATTTTGTAGGCCTAATGCAGTGTAGTTTTCTACAACTACTAAACGAGAGTCTGAAGATCGAAGCAATGGCGAGGAAACCTGGAGAACACCTTGGAGTGTAACACACCATCTCTCTCCACCCCATAGCCAATTTGGAGGCCTAATGCAGTGTAGTTTCCAGGAACTACTAAACGAGAGCATTAAGATCGAAGCTCTGGAAAGGCAACCTGGAGAACACCTTGGAGTGGAACACACCATCTCTCTCCACCCTATACCCATGTTGTAGGCCTAATGCAGTGTAGTTTTCTACAACTACTAAACGAGAGTCGGAAGACCGAAGCAATGGCAAGGAAACCTGGGGAACACCTTGGAGTGTAACACACCATCTCTCTCCACCCCATACCCAATTTGTAGGCCTAATGCAGCCTACTTTCCGACAACTACTAAACGAGAGCATGAAGATCGAAGCTCAGGAAAGGCAACCTGGGTAACACCTTGGAGTGTAACACACCCTCTCTCTACACCACGGAAGGGCTGATTCTTAGGAAGGAAGGCTGTCGGAAAGAAGCAGGGCGCGTCCGAGGGTGATTATATTCTTATTAGGTATATACTCACCCTCGGACGCGCCCTGCTTCTTTATTTGTAATGAATGTTTATTTGCAATGTGGTTTTGACTTACTCTATTTTTTTGGTAAATAATGATTTTATTATTTTCATTGTTTTGCATCTTCTTGGCAATAATATAAAGAAGACGCGACAGGACAACACTCGGTGGATGCCATATCTGTGTTTTAAATTGAAAAAAACTTTCAGTTAACTACTTGCAGGAGAAAGTTATTGTAGCTGGTGGCCATTTTTAGTACTGTACCAGATTTTTGTTGTATGTGTTTGTTTTTAATGTTAAAATGTCTGCATTTGATATCTCTCCAGTATTTTCTTTTTTTATAAGCAAAATACTTATTTTTATATTTTCTGATGTTGGTTCCAGGGGAACACGGGCAGCAGTAGACAGGTCAGTGGAGGCCTAGTGGAAGGAGGGACCGCAGACAGGCTTCGAAGCCCTAACATAATAAATTGGGCTGGCTGTAGGCAATTTAAAATTGGTTCCAGGGGAACACGGGCAGCAGTAGACAGGTCAGTGGAGGCCTAGTGGAAGGAGGGACCGCAGACAGGCTTCGAAGCCCTAACATAATAAATTGGGCTGGCTGTAGGCAATTTAAAATTGGTTCCAGGGGAACACGGGCAGCAGTAGACAGGTCAGTGGAGGCCTAGTGGAAGGAGGGACCGCAGACAGGCTTCGAAGCCCTAACATAATAAATTGGGCTGGCTGTAGGCAATTTAAAATTGGTTCCAGGGGAACACGGGCGGCAGTAGCCAGGTCAGTGTAGTAGTAGTGGAAAGAACGGGCCGCAGACAGGCTTCGAAGGCCTAACATAACAAAAATTGGGCTGTAGGCAATTTAAAATTGGTTCCAGGGGAACACGGGCGGCAGTAGACAGGTCAGTGGAGGCCTAGTGGAAGGAGGGACCGCAGACAGGCTTCGAAGCCCTAACATAATAAATTGGGATGGCTGTAGGCAATTTAAAATTGGTTCCAGGGGACCACGGGCAGCAGTAGACAGGTCAGTGGAGGCCTAGTGGAAGGAGTGACCGCAGACAGGCTTCGAAGTCCTAACATAAGAAAAATGTCAATACAATGGTATTGACAGTGCCAGGTATTGAAGGATGTCAGCGCATAGACTAAACATTGGTGGAGCTGTGAGAGAAAATTTTGCAAGTGGTAGAGCACTGTTTGACCTGGGGGGGGGACTGTCTTGTGGCCGGCGGTACAGGCCCAGGGCCCCTCATATTACAACGGTGTGTCTGACGTTGGGTGCGCACCACCACCGCCAGACACTTTATTGTACTATGAGGGACCTAGTGGCAGTGCCGTCGACCAAAAGCGGGCACATCCACCTCTTCAGACAAACAGTACTCTCACGGGTGCTGGCGCCAAGTGGCGATACCACGGCCCCGTGTGGGGACTTTGGTCATTTAGGGAGGTGTTAACATGTCGGATGCTGGACAATCAGGTGCTGCAAATTACGAGATTGGAAAAGTCGTTCAGAATAGTCCACAGGCAAGACCTTTACATAGGAAAGCTAGGTGTCAGCCGGGCAAGGTGGGGCAAAAGATTTCGAAATCCAGTTGTGGTTCATTTTAATGAAGGTTAGATCATCTACATTTTGGGTAGCCAGACGAGTCCTTTTTTCTGTTAGTATTGAACCTGCAGCACTGAATACTCTTTCTGATAGGACACTAGCTGCCGGGCAAGCAAGCTCCTGCAATGCATATTCTGCCAATTCTGGCCAGGTGTCTAATTTTGATGCCCAGTAATCAAATGGGAATGACGGTTGAGGGAGAACGTCGATAAGGGATGAGAAATAGTTAGTAACCATACTGGACAAATGTTGTCTCCTGTCACTTTGAATTGATGCTGCAGTACCTGTCCTGTCTGCGGTCATAGCAAAATCACTCCACAACCTGGTCAGAAAACCCCTCTGGCCAACGCCACTTCTGATTTCTGCCCCTCTAACACCTCTGGTCTGCTGGCCCCTGCAGCTCGTGTTAGAACGATCACGGGCGCTGTGTGCAGGGAATGCCAGAAGCAAACGGTCAATACGAGTTGATTGTTTGGTTGCTAATATTAGTTCCAAGTTCTCATGTGGCATTATATTTTGCAATTTGCCTTTATAGCGAGGATCAAGGAGGCAGGCCAACCGGTAATCGTCATCGTTCATCATTTTTGTTATGCGTGTGTCCCTTTTGAGGATACGTAAGGCATAATCCGCCATGTGGCCCAAAGTTCCAGTTCTCAAATCTGTGGTTGTGCTTGGTTGAGGGGCAGTTTCAGGCAAATCCACGTCACTTGTGTCCCTCCAAAAACCAGAACCCGGCCTTGCCGCGCCAACAATTTCCACTGGCCCAGGAAAAGCTTCCTCATTAAAAATGTAATCATCCCCATCATCCTCCTCGTCCTCCTCCTCCTCTTCACCCACTACCTCGTCCTGTACACTGCCCTGGCCAGACAATGGCTGACTGTCATCAAGGCTTTCCTCTTCCTCAGCTGCAGACGCCTGATCCTTTATGTGCGTCAAACTTTGCATCAGCAGACGCATTAGGGGGATGCTCATGCTTATTATGGCGTTGTCTGCACTAACCAGCCGTGTGCATTCCTCAAAACACTGAAGGACTTGACACGTGTCTTGAATCTTTGACCACTGCACACCTGACAACTCCATGTCTGCCATCCTACTGCCTGCCCGTGTATGTGTATCCTCCCACAAAAACATAACAGCCCGCCTCTGTTCACACAGTCTCTGAAGCATGTGCAGTGTTGAGTTCCACCTTGTTGCAACGTCTATGATTAGGCGATGCTGGGGAAGGTTCAAAGAACGCTGATAGGTCTGCATACGGCTGGAGTGTACGGGCGAACGGCGGATATGTGAGCAAAGTCCACGCACTTTGAGGAGCAAGTCGGATAACCCCGGATAACTTTTCAGGAAGCACTGCACCACCAGGTTTAAGGTGTGAGCCAGGCAAGGAATGTGTTTCAGTTGGGAAAGGGAGATGGCAGCCATGAAATTCCTTCCGTTATCACTCACTACCTTGCCTGCCTCAAGATCTACAGTGCCCAGCCACGACTGCGTTTCTTTCTGCAAGAACTCGGACAGAACTTCAGCGGTGTGTCTGTTGTCGCCCAAACACTTCATAGCCAATACAGCCTGCTGACGTTTGCCAGTAGCTGCCCCATAATGGGAGACCTGGTGCGCAACAGTGGCAGATGCGGATGGAGTAGTTGTGCGACTGCGGTCTGTGGACGAGGTCTCGCTTCTGCAGGAGGACGAGGAGGAGGGGGTGCGAACGGCTACAGCCAACTGTTTCCTAGACCGTGGGCTAGGCAGAACTGTCCCAAACTTGCTGTCCCCTGTGGACCCTGCATCCACCACATTTACCCAGTGTGCCGTGATGGACACGTAACGTCCCTGGCCATGCCTACTGGTCCATGCATCTGTTGTCAGGTGCACCTTTGTGCTCACAGATTGCCTGAGTGCATGGACGATGCGCTCTTTAACATGCTGGTGGAGGGCTGGGATGGCTTTTCTGGAAAAAAGTGTCGACTGGGTAGCTCGTAGCGTGGTACAGCGTAGTCCATCAGGGCTTTGAAAGCTTCGCTTTCAACTAACCGGTAGGGCATCATCTCTAACGAGATTAGTCTAGCTATGTGGGCGTTCAAACCCTGTGTGCGCGGATGCGAGGCTAAGTACTTCCTTTTTCTAACCATAGTCTCATGTAGGGTGAGCTGGACTGGAGAGCTGGAGATCGTGGAACTAGCGGGGGTGCCGGTGGACATGGCAGACTGAGAGACGGTGGGAGATGGTATTGTTGCCGCCGGTGCCCTAGATGCAGTGTTTCCTACTACGAAACTGGTGATTCCCTGACCCTGACTGCTTTGGCCTGGCAAAGAAACCTGCACAGATACTGCAGGTGGTGCAGAAAATGGTGGCCCTACACTGCCGGAAGGGATGTTGCGTTGATGACTAGCTTCATTGGCCGAGGGTGCTACAACCTTAAGGGACGTTTGGTAGTTAGTCCAAGCTTGCAAATGCATGGTGGTTAAATGTCTATGCATGCAACTTGTATTGAGACTTTTCAGATTCTGCCCTCTGCTTAAGGTAGTTGAACATTTTTGACAGATGACTTTGCGCTAATCAATTGGATGTTGTTTAAAAAAATGCCAGACTGCACTCTTTCTAGCATCGGATACCTTTTCAGGCATTGCAGACTGAGCTTTAACCGGATGGCCACGCTGTCCTCCAACAGGCTTTGACTTTGCCACGCGTTTTGGGCAAGATACGGGCCCGGCAGATGGAACCTGTTGCGATGTTGATGCCTGCTGCGGCCCCTCCTCCTCCGCTTCAGAACTGCTGCCGCCTGCACCCTGTTCCCCCAATGGCTGCCAATCGGGGTCAAGAACTGGGTCATCTATTACCTCTTCTTGTAGCTCGTGTGCAACTTCGTCTGTGTCACCGTGTCGGTCGGTGGTATAGCGTTCGTGATGGGGCAACATAGTCTCATCAGGGTCTGATTCTTGATCAGCACCCTGCGAGGGCAATGTTGTGGTCTGAGTCAAAGGACCAGCATTGTAGTCTGGCTGTGGCTGTGCATCAGTGCACTCCATGTCAGATTCAACTTGTAATGGGCATGGACTGTTAACTGCTTCACTTTCTAAGCCAGGGACGGTATGTGTAAAGAGCTCCATGGAGTAACCCGTTGTGTCGCCTGCTGCATTCTTCTCTGTTGTTTTTGCTGAAGAGGACAAGGAAGCGACTTGTCCCTGACCGTGAACATCCACTAACGACGCACTGCTTTTACTTTTACCAGTTTCACGAGAGGAGGCAAAAGAGCTAGAGGCTGAGTCAGCAAGATAAGCCAAAACTTGCTCTTGCTGCTCCGGCTTTAAAAGCGGTTTTCCTACTCCCAGAAAAGGGAGCGTTCGAGGCCTTGTGTAGCCAGACGACGAACCTGGCTCCACAGCTCCAGACTTAGGTGCAATATTTTTTTTCCCACGACCACCTGATGCTCCACCACTACCACTACCCTCATTACCAGCTGACAATGAACGCCCCCGGCCACGACCTCTTCCACCAGACTTCCTCATTGTTTTAAAAACGTTACCAAACTAACGGTATTTGTTGCTGTCACACAACTTACACGGTGAGCTATAACTTCAGTATGATTTAGCTACCCCTTTACAGGTGGGTGAGACCACAACGAAAAACAGGCACAATGTTACACACTCTGTTGTTGGTGGCAACAAATGAGAGAGATGCCACACACGCAGGACTGTCACTGAAGCGCAAATGTAAATATTAATCTCCCACTGATTTGTTTGTTTTTTTTTAAAAGGGAGACTTTAGAAAAAAAAAAAATAATAAAAAAAAATGATTTTTTAAGGAAGAATTTATAAACCAAATAAAATGAAAAGATTGTTTCAGGGAGAATTTAGAAAACAAATAAAAAAAAATAGGCTTTCTATGGCCCACAATTGGACCAATTTCTCTCAGAGAGAGAGAGAGAGATGGCACACCCAGGAGTCAAGACTGGCACACAAGCAGAAAGGGCAATATTAATCTCCCACTGATTTGATTTTTTTTTTTTTTCAGGGAGACTTTAGAAAAAAAAAATACAAAAAAATGAATTTTTCAGGAAGAATTTAGAAACCAAATAAAATAAAATGATTGTTTCAGGGAGAATTTAGAAAACAAATAAAAAAAAAATAGGCTTTGTAGGGCCCACTGAGTGAGAGAGGACGCACACAGGAGTCAGGAGTGGCACACAAGCCCAGAGGCCAATATTTTTCTCCCACTGATTGATTTAGTGATTTTTTCAGGTAGATTTTGGAACCCAAATCAAGCAAAAAAATTAATAGGCTTTCTATGGCCCACAATTGGAGAGAGAGAGATGGCACACCCAGGAGTCAAGACTGGCACACAAGCAGAAAGGGCAATATTAATCTCCCACTGATTTGATTTTTTTTTTTTTTCAGGGAGACTTTAGAAAAAAAAATACAAAAAAATGAATTTTTCAGGAAGAATTTAGAAACCAAATAAAATAAAATGATTGTTTCAGGGAGAATTTAGAAAACAAATAAAAAAAAATAGGCTTTGTAGGGCCCACTGAGTCAGAGAGGACGCACATAGGAGTCAAGAGTGGCACACAAGCAGAAAGAGCAATATTAATCTCCCACTGATTTGATTTTTTTTTTTTTTCAGGGAGACTTTAGAAAAAAAATAATTAAAGAAAATGATTTTTTCAGGAATAATTTAGAAACCAAATAAAATAAAATGATTTTTTTCAGGGAGAATTTAGAACACAAATAAAACAAAAAATAGGCTTTCTAGGGCCCACTGAGTGAGAGAGGACGCACACAGGAGTCAGGAGTGGCACACAAGCCCAGAGGCCAATATTTATCTCCCACTGATTGATTTATTGATTTTTTCAGGTAGAATTTAGAACCCAAATCAACCAAAAAAATAAATAGGCTTTCTATGGCCCACTATTTGTGAGAGAGATGGCACGCTCAGGACTGGCACACAAGCCCAGAGGCCAATATTAATCTCCCACTTTTTTTTTTTCCAGGGAAAATTTATAAACCCAATAAAAAAAAATAATAAATAGGCTTTCTATGGCCCACTATCTGAGAGAGAGAGATGGCACGCTTAGGACTGGCACACAAGCCCAAAGGCCAATATTAATCTCCCACTGATTGATTTATTGATTTTTTCAGGTAGAATTTAGAACCCAAATCAAGCAAAAAAATTAATAGGCTTTCTATGGCCCACTGAGTGAGAGATGGCACACACAGGAGTCAGGAGTGGCACACAAGCCCTGAGGCCAATATTTTTCTCCCACTGATTGATGTTGTGATTTTTTCAGGTAGATTTTGGAACCCAAATCAAGCAAAAAAATAAATAGGCTTTCTATGGCCCACTGAGTGAGAGATGGCACACACAGGAGTAAGGAGTGGCACACAAGCCCTGAGGCCAATATTTTTCTCCCACTGATTGATGTAGTGATTTTTTCAGGTAGATTTTAGAACCCAAATCAAGCAAAAAAATAAATAGGCTTTCTATGGCCCACTGAGTGAGAGATGACACAGACAGGGATGGCACTCTAGCAGAAATGCCAATCTTAATCTCCCACAAAAAAAAAAAAAAAAAAAAAAGGAACTGTCCTTCAATTACTATCTCCCTGCAGTAATCTCAGCCAGGTATGGCAGGCAGCAATAAGGAGTGGACTGATGCACAAATTAAATAAAAAGTGTGGACAAACAAACAAGATAGCTGTGCAGAAAGGAAGGAACAAGAGGATTTGTGCTTTGAAAAAAGCAGTTGGTTTGCACAGCGGCGTACACACAGCAATGCAGCTATCAGGGAGCCTTCTAGGGCAGCCCAATGAGCTACAGCGCTGAGGAAAAAAAAAAATGTAGCTTCCACTGTCCCTGCACACCGAAGGTGGTGTTGGGCTGTGGAAATCGCTACAGCACAAGCGGTTGGTGGTTAATGGACCCTGCCTAACGCTATCCCTGCTTCTGACGAAGCGGCAGCAACCTCTCCCTAAGCTCAGATCAGCAGCAGTAACATGGCGGTCGGCGGGAATGCCCCGTTATAGCCCCTGTGACGCCGCGGACAGCAAGCCAATCACTGCAATGCCCTTCTCTAAGATGGTGGGGACCAGGACCTATGTCATCACGCTGCCCACACTCTGCGTTTACCTTCATTGGCTGAGAAATGGCGCTTTTCGCGTCATTGAAACGCGACTTTGGCGCGAATGTCGCGTAACGCATGGCCGACCCCGCACAGGGGTCGGATCGGGTTTCATGAAACCCGACTTTGTCAAAAGTCGGCGACTTTTGAAAATGTTCGACCCGTTTCGCTCAACCCTACTAGGGACCGTTCATGTCAGACTAATTTGATCAGTTTCTATGAAGAGGTAAGTTCCGGACTGGACCAAAGGAACCCAGTAGATGTAGTGTATATGGACTTTTCAAAAGCTTTTGATACATAAAATGAGAATAATGGGGATAGGGGAAAATATGTGTAAGTGGGTTGAGAGCTGGCTCAGGGATAGGAAACAAAGGGTGGTTATTAATGGAACACACTCGGACTGGGTAGCGGTTAGCAGTGGGGTACCACAGGGGACAGTATTGGGCCCTCTTCTTTTTAACATATTTATTAATGACCTTGTAGGGGGCATTCAGAGTAGAATTTCAATATTTGCAGATGACACTAAACTCTGCAGGGTAATCAATACAGAGGAGGACAATTTTATATTACAGGATGATTTATGTAAACTAGAAGCTTGGGCTGATAAATGGCAAATGAGCTTTAATGGGGATAAATGTAAGGTCATGCACTTGGGTAGAAGTAATAAAATGTATAATTATGTGCTTAATTCTAAAACTCTGGGCAAAACAGTCAATGAAAAAGACCTGGGTGTATGGGTGGATGACAAACTCATATTCAGTGGCCAGTGTCAGGCAGCTGCTACAAAGGCAAATAAAAAAATGGGATGCATTAAAAGAGGCATAGATGCTCATGAGGAGAACATAATTTTATCTCTATACAAGTCACTTGTTTGACCACACTTACAATACTGTGCACAGTTCTGGTCTCCGGTGTATAAGAAAGACATAGCTGAACTGGAGCGGGTGCAGAGAAGAGCGACCAAGGTTATTAGAGGACTGGGGGTCTGCAATACCAAGATAGGTTATTACACTTGGGGCTATTTAGTTTGGAAAAATGAAGACTAAGGGGTGATCTTATGTTAATGTATAAATATATGAGGGGACAGTACAAAGACCTTTCTGATGATCTTTTTAATCATAGACCTGAAACAGGGACAAGGGGGCATCCTCTATGTCTGGAGGAAAGAAGGTTTAAGCATAATAACAGATGCGGATTCTTTACTGTAAGAGCAGTGAGACTATGGAACTCTCTGCCGTATGATGTTATAATGAGTGATTCATTACTTAAATTTAAGAGGTGACTGGATACCTTTCTGGAAAAGTATAATGTTACAGGTTATATATATACTAGATTCCTTGTTATGGCGTTGATCCAGGGAACTAGTCTCATTGCCGTATGTGGAGTCGGGAAGGAATTTTTTTCCCCAAGGTGGAGCTTACTCTTTGCCACATGGGTTTTTTTTCCTTCCTCTGGATCAACATGTTAGGGCAAGTTAGGTTAGGCTATGGGTTGAACTAGATGGACTTAAAGTCTTCCTTCAACCTTAATAACTATGTAACTATGTAAATTTGAACTTCAAAACATTTGATTATTTCTAATCTTTAAATATAAAACTTATGTTTAATGTTTGTTAGTGTTGTCTATTAAAATTCATACAGCAAGGGACAATGTAATTGGCCTCCTGGATAAATTGAGGCTATAATTTGAGTCGTCATCATTGACTCTGACACAGTGAGACTGGGACTGTATGGGACAGGCTGTGGTTAGAATATTGAGGTATATGTTATAAATGGAAGACAGCCCCATCTTTAATCAAGAAACATTTCTTTACTACTTACAGTATAATTTATGCCATATAGTAGAAATTAATGAATCTTTCAAAATTCTAATTCACTAGGTTTAGCAAATTTTAACCCAAAATTTGATTTGCGGAATATCGCAAGTATTTCCATTGAAAGACTTTCATGTTTTTTGTAATTAAGGGTCGAAAAGTTATTCTTTTTAGTCAATTGTGATCAAGCAGATGGTTCAGGACAGAGCGCTAACACAAACTGATTGTCCACAGTCATAGTTAACATCATAAGTAACATCATGATTCTGTTAAACTGATAAGTGATGTTCATATTTTCCATATGCAAATAGCCACTTAAGAGAGGAGAACTTCAAATATTTTTCCATTTATTGGATGTAGCAATCCTAAGTGTCAATATTGACCCTTTATTGGTTCTTGCCACATGGCTTAGGGTAAGAAACCAAACCAGAAACTCCATTTACAGATGTGTTTTGGGTTGTTTGCCCCTCAGTGTAGGGCAGAAGATTTGAATAGGCTAGATGAGAACCCTAAAAGAGAATGTTTCTGATTTGGCTTTTTATCCTAATTTTTACGTGGCAACACTCATTAAAGAATCAATATTAATTTTTAGGATTGCTACATCAAATACCTGGCACTAGTGTTCAAGACCTCTTCCTCTCTAACAAGGCTATTTACATATTTAAATTCCCAGAGGAGCATTTCATGGCCTCTAATTCTCTTCATCTCTGTACACCATCTTGGAACCCTCCTCAAAGAGAAACATTCCATCTTAGATACCATATATTCAATAATACCCTCCGCTTCCTTCCAACTAATGCTCTTGATGGAAACAAAAGAGGCCAATTGTGGTCTGTGTTTGGTGGTACTACCCCCTGAATGACTGGTGCCAATGATGGTGTTGGTACTTCTGATACTGCTAGCAGCTTCCACATTCTTAACCATGGTATGAGTTTCTTTTTATTTTTGCAATATCCCAACCACCAGATGGTTTTTGATGTGAATTTGTGAGCATATCCTCTTCAACATACTCTGCAAAAAATGCAATCTGAATATATTATTATGCTTATTAGACCCTAGACATAATTATGAGACCACAAATTCCTACATTATTAACCTTCATACACCAAAATTATAAGCCTTCAGGCCAGAAAATGGGACCAAAAGACCACAGACTAGACCGTTTAATTAATTGACCTCTGACCAAAGCTCTTTAATATCGAACTATATACACTAACAGAAAAAATAGTAGAACCTAAACCTGTGTCCCAAGCATGTTTGGTCCTCATATATGACAAAACTTGGTCCTGTTGGCCATACTTTCAATTTTGGTGCTCTTGTAGACATCAAGTCTGTGTTTGCCTGTCAGACTGTGGTGTAATTTTCCAAAAAAATGCAACATTTTATAAACCAGAAAGCTATACTGTTTTCTAAATCAGATTAGACATAATACCCGCTGCAATTATTTCTAGACAAGTACTAAATATGTTTATGCCATGGGACATTTTTACAAATTGGGACTATATTAACAATTTCACCATTTTTGGTCACACAAACCTAACCTTTCTGAAAGAGGGTCATCTTACTGAATATGCCCAACAGTTCATTAAACCATTTACCTCTGTGGGTCATTGATGCTTAGATCAATATATAATTATCATATTGTATAGGTGACAACCCCCAACTCATTTGTTCAGTGTGGTTGCACCATTGTAAACCAATTCCATTCATCTGCAGGTGTTCACTATTATCACCAGGCTCTCAGATTTTTTTAATGTAGTGTGTTCTTAGCATTTCCTACTATCTGCAATTTGCAAAGATGAAGATCAGAAAACCAAGCCAAACCCACTTTACTATGACTATCGGAGAGCCCACTCCCTCCCCAGGATAGTAACTATTATTAGTCATTTCGATCACAAATTTTGTCCATTAATGGATAGGAGCTCAATCTTTGCTCATCTGCAATGATATCAGTGGTGACCTGTGGCTATTGCCTATTAGAGCACTATGGATATCTTTAATTACATTGATCATAGTATACAAGTAGACATAGGTTTCAACTTAATAAATGCTAAAAAAAACAAAGTGTATCTACATTTCAATAATTTCAATGAAATGTGGCCCCACATACCAAGCCTTTTGTGAGAACAGAGCAGTAAGCCATCTCTTTCTCTGTTTAAATAGAGGACCCATCTGTCTGACCTCCACCGCTCATGCAATTGTTACATATCCAGTTGACAATATGTATTAGATGATCCTCTAACAAAATAATGCCCATGATGGATTCAGTTTTGTTCATGCTGTTTTTTCTTTCTTTTTCACTCCGAAGACTGAACACTTCTGTGGCATCCATAATGCAGTCTTCATAGCTGTTTTGTTTAAGCTTCCATTTAGTTAACGAGCAAACAGATTTGTCTTATCTCTCTGTACTGGTAATATGGTAAAAATTTTGCAACCTAGTAACCAAAATCATCTGTACAAATAAGCAAAATTTTGACATTTTAATGCACTAGTGTTTTGGCAAATCCAGCCATCTGACAATGATAGTGGATGAAAATAATGGAGTATGAGTGAACCTAAGAAATTTGTTCATCGCACTAGTAGTAGCCAAAAAGGAAACAGAGAAGCACATTGCTAAGGAGAATAAAACTAATCCCAAACTGTTCTTCAACTATATCAATAGTAAAAGAATAAAAACTGAAAATGTAGGCCCCTTAAAAAATAGTGAGGAAAGAATGGTTGTAGATGACAAGGAAAAAGCTAACATATTAAACACCTTTTTCTCCACGGTATTCACGATGGAAAATGAAATGCTAGGTGAAATCCCAAGAAACAATGAAAACCCTATATTAAGGGTCACCAATCTAACCCAAGAAGAGGTGCGAAACCGGCTAAATAAGATTAAAATAGATAAATCTCCGGGTCCGGATGGCATACACCCACGAGTACTAAGAGAACTAAGTAATGTAATAGATAAACCATTATTTCTTATTTTTAGGGACTCTATAGCAACGGGGTCTGTTCCGCAGGACTGGTGCATAGCAAATGTGGTGCCAATATTCAAAAAGGGCTCTAAAAGTGAACCTGGAAATTATAGGCCAGTAAGTCTAACCTCTATTGTTGGTAAAATATTTGAAGGGTTTCTGAGGGATGTTATTCTGGATTATCTCAATGAGAATAACTGTTTAACTCCATATCAGCATGGGTTTATGAGAAATCGCTCCTGTCAAACCAATCTAATCAGTTTTTATGAAGAGGTAAGCTATAGGCTGGACCACGGTGAGTCATCGGACGTGGTATATCTCGATTTTTCCAAAGCGTTTGATACCGTGCCGCACAAGAGATTGGTACACAAAATGAGAATGCTTGGTCTGCGGGAAAATGTGTGTAAATGGGTTAGTAACTGGCTTAGTGATAGAAAGCAGAGGGTGGTTATAAATGGTATAGTCTCTAACTGGGTCGCTGTGACCAGTGGGGTACCGCAGGGGTCGGTGTTGGGACCTGTTCTCTTCAACATATTCATTAATGATCTGGTAGAAGGTTTACACAGTAAAATATCGATATTTGCAGATGATACAAAACTATGTAAAGCAGTTAATACAAGAGAAGATAGTATTCTGCTACAGATGGATCTGGATAAGTTGGAAACTTGGGCTGAAAGGTGGCAGATGAGGTTTAACAATGATAAATGTAAGGTTATACACATGGGAAGAAGGAATCATTATCACCATTACACACTGAATGGGAAACCACTGGGTAAATCTGACAGGGAGAAGGACTTGGGGATTCTAGTTAATGATAAACTTACCTGGAGCAGCCAGTGCCAGGCAGCAGCTGCCAAGGCAAACAGGATCATGGGGTGCATTAAAAGAGGTCTGGATACACATGATGAGAGCATTATACTGCCTCTGTACAAATCACTAGTTAGACCGCACATGGAGTACTATGTCCAGTTTTGGGCACCGGTGCTCAGGAAGGATATAATGGAACTAGAGAGAGTACAAAGGAGGGCAACAAAATTAATAAAGGGGATGGGAGAAGTACAATACCCAGATAGATTAGCGAAATTAGGATTATTTAGTCTAGAAAAAAGACGACTGAGGGGCGATCTAATAACCATGTATAAGTATATAAGGGGACAATACAAATATCTCGCTGAGGATGTTTATACCAGGGAAGGTGACAGGCACAAGGGGGCATTCTTTGCGTCTGGAGGAGAGAAGGTTTTTCCACCAACATAGAAGAGGATTATTTACTGTTAGGGCAGTGAGAATCTGGAATTGCTTGCCTGAGGAGGTGGTGATGGCGAACTCAGTCGAGGGGTTCAAGAGAGGCCTGGATGTCTTCCTGGAGCAGAACAATATTGTATCATACAATTATTAGGTTCTGTAGAAGGACGTAGATCTGGGTATTTATTATGATGGAATATAGGCTGAACTGGATGGACAAATGTCTTTTTTCGGCCTTACTAACTATGTTACTATGTTACTATGTAGTATTGAGAATAAAATAAAACTTTTTTTTAAAATGGAGATATAAATTAAAACATCTAAAGGGACATAAAAAATACAATGTATATAAACACACAACCTACCTTAATATAATCATGTAGAACAAATCAAAAGATAGTCCATTAATCAATAAACTGATAGTCAAAGGTGTATACTACACTAACAAAAATAGTGCTGGTAAAGAAACTGTCTTGATCTCACCACCTATAGATTGATCCAGGCAGAAGAAAAAAAACACAGGACAGTTCCAGATTCAAGTACTGGAAATGAAGGTGGTTTCTGTCCCATTTACACCCTATATTAAAGTTACTTAGTTTGTATAACCCCAGTTAAATTATATAATGCCCTTAAAATGGCAGGACTAATCTGTTCCCTACTAATTAAGGATAGACCCTATCATTCTTCTGATGTATTCCCATAAATAACTTGGATTCATCAAGGAGTTTGCACATAGCTTATTGGGATGAAGTATATAGTAGCCCTTTTAGTATGAAGGTCCTGACTTGTGCTGGTGCTTCCTTATGCAGGGTAGAACCCTATGTCTATGGACTAAAGCAGTGGTGACTTTAAGATAAGCTTCCAAGCTGACGTCTGAAGACATCTGTGACATCAGCCTAAAGTCTCCAGCCTTGTATATAAAGTGGAAGTTTTCCTATAGCAGGTCCTTCTCCTTTGAACTGAATATAGCATCGCAAACCTCAAGTGACAGCAAGTCACAATGGGAAAAGGGAATGCTTTGGCTCACTAAAAATCTAAAAAAGGCAAAAAAGCAACAATAGATGAACCAATCTTCTCTAACAAAATAATAATTTATCCACGTCCATATTCGTCCATGCAAATCTCCTCTAGAGCAGTGATGCTTTGGGCCTGTCACTGGGCAAAACGGACTTTCTACTCCCTACAAAGGTTTTCTATGGGGTTGTGATCTGGAGACTGGCTAGGCCACTCCAGGACCTTCATATCCTTCTTACAAAGCCACTCCTTCATTTGTCATAGTAACATATACATAGTAACATAGTTAGTAAGGCCGAAAAAAGACATTTGTCCATCCAGTTCAGCCTATATTCCATCATAATAAATACCCAGATCTACGTCCTTCTACAGAACCTAATAATTGTATGATACAATATTGTTCTGCTCCAGGAAGACATCCAGGCCTCTCTTGAACCCCTCGACTGAGTTCGCCATCACCACCTCCTCAGGCAAGCAATTCCAGATTCTCACTGCCCTAACAGTAAAGAATCCTCTTCTATGTTGGTGGAAAAACCTTCTCTCCTCCAGACGCAAAGAATGCCCCCTTGTGCCCGTCACCTTCCTTGGTATAAACAGATCCTCAGCGAGATATTTGTATTGTCCCCTTATATACTTATACATGGTTATTAGATCGCCCCTCAGTCGTCTTTTTTCTAGACTAAATAATCCTAATTTCGCTAATCTATCTGGGTATTGTAGTTCTCCCATCCCCTTTATTAATTTTGTTGCCCTCCTTTGTACTCTCTCTAGTTCCATTATATCCTTCCTGAGCACCGGTGCCCAAAACTGGACACAGTACTCCATGTGCGGTCTAACTAGGGATTTGTACAGAGGCAGTATAATGCTCTCATCATGTGTATCCAGACCTCTTTTAATGCACCCCATGATCCTGTTTGCCTTGGCAGCTGCTGCCTGGCACTGGCTGCTCCAGGTAAGTTTATCATTAACTAGGATCCCCAAGTCCTTCTCCCTGTCAGATTTACCCAGTGGTTTCCCGTTCAGTGTGTAATGGTGATATTGATTCCCTCTTCCCATGTGTATAACCTTACATTTATCATTGTTAAACCTCATCTGCCACCTTTCAGCCCAAGTTTCCAACTTATCCAGATCCATCTGTAGCAGAATACTATCTTCTCTTGTATTAACTGCTTTACATAGTTTTGTATCATCTGCAAATATCGATATTTTACTGTGTAAACCTTCTACCAGATCATTAATGAATATGTTGAAGAGAACAGGTCCCAATACTGACCCCTGCGGTACCCCACTGGTCACAGCGACCCAGTTAGAGACTATACCATTTATAACCACCCTCTGCTTTCTATCACTAAGCCAGTTACTAACCCATTTACACACATTTTCCCCCAGACCAAGCATTCTCATTTTGTGTACCAACCTCTTGTGCGGCACGGTATCAAACGCTTTGGAAAAATCGAGATATACCACGTCCAATGACTCACCGTGGTCCAGTCTATAGCTTACCTCTTCATAAAAACTGATTAGATTGGTTTGACAGGAGCGATTTCTCATAAACCCATGCTGATATGGAGTTAAACAGTTATTCTCATTGAGATAATCCAGAATAACATCCCTCAGAAACCCTTCAAATATTTTACCAACAATAGAGGTTAGACTTACTGGCCTATAATTTCCAGGTTCACTTTTAGAGCCCTTTTTGAATATTGGCACCACATTTGCTATGCGCCAATCCTGCGGAACAGACCCTGTCGCTATAGAGTCCCTAAAAATAAGAAATAATGGTTTATCTATTACATTACTTAGTTCTCTTAGTACTCGTGGGTGTATGCCATCCGGACCCGGAGATTTATCTATTTTAATCTTATTTAGCCGGTTTCGCACCTCTTCTTGGGTTAGATTGGTGACCCTTAATATAGGGTTTTCATTGTTTCTTGGGATTTCACCTAGCATTTCATTTTCCACCGTGAATACCGTGGAGAAGAAGGTGTTTAATATGTTAGCTTTTTCCTCGTCATCTACAACCATTCTTTCCTCACTATTTTTTAAGGGGCCTACATTTTCAGTTTTTATTCTTTTACTATTGATATAGTTGAAGAACAGTTTGGGATTAGTTTTACTCTCCTTAGCAATGTGCTTCTCTGTTTCCTTTTTGGCAGCTTTAATTAGTCTTTTAGATAAAGTATTTTTCTCCCTATAGTTTTTTAGAGCTTCAATGGTGCCATCCTGCTTTAGTAGTGCAAATGCTTTCTTTTTACTGTTAATTGCCTGTCTTACTTCTTTGTTTAGCCACATTGGGTTTTTCCTATTTCTAGTCCTTTTATTCCCACAAGGTATAAACCGCTTACACTGCCTATTTAGGATGTTCTTAAACATTTCCCATTTATTATCTGTATTCTCATTTCTGAGGATATTGTCCCAGTCTACCAGATTAAGGGCATCTCTAAGCTGGTCAAACTTTGCCTTCCTAAAGTTCAATGTTTTTGTGACTCCCTGACAAGTCCCCCTAGTGAAAGACAGGTGAAACTGCACAATATTGTGGTCGCTATTTCCTAAATGCCCAACCACCTGCAGATTTGTTATTCTGTCAGGTCTATTAGATAGTATTAGGTCTAAAAGTGCTGCTCCTCTGGTTGGATTCTGCACCAATTGTGAAAGATAATTTTTCTTGGTTATTAGCAGAAACCTGTTGCCTTTATGGGTTTCACAGGTTTCTGTTTCCCAGTTAATATCCGGGTAGTTAAAGTCCCCCATAACCAGGACCTCATTATGGGTTGCAGCTTCATCTATCTGCTTTAGAAGTAGACTTTCCATGCTTTCTGTTATATTTGGGGGTTTGTAACAGACCCCAATGAGAATTTTGTTACCATTTTTCCCTCCATGAATTTCAACCCATATGGACTCGACATCCTCATTCCCTTCGCTAATATCCTCCCTTAAAGTGGACTTTAGACAAGACTTTACATAGAGACAAACCCCTCCTCCTCTCCGATTTTTACGATCCTTTCTAAACAGACTGTAACCCTGTAAGTTAACTGCCCAGTCATAGCTTTCATCTAACCATGTCTCGGTTATTCCCACTATGTCAAAGTTACCTGTAGATATTTCTGCTTCTAGTTCTTCCATCTTGTTTGTCAGGCTTCTGGCGTTTGCGAGCATGCAGTTTAGAGGATTTTGTTTTGTTCCAATCTCCTCACTGTGGATTGTTTTAGAAATGTTCTTACCTCCCTTCTGAGTATGTTTTCCTGGGTCGTCTTTGTTCGAGTCTAATGTTTTTCTTCCCGTCCCCTCTTCTTCTAGTTTAACGCCCTCCTGATGAGTGTAGCGAGTCTTCTGGCGAATGTGTGTTTCCCAGGTTTGTTGAGGTGTAGTCCGTCTCTGGCGAGGAGTCCATCATACCAGTAATTCACACCGTGGTCCAGGAATCCAAATCCTTGTTGTCTGCACCATCGTCTTAGCCAGTTGTTTGCATCAAGGATCCTGTTCCATCTCCTGGTGCCATGCCCGTCTACTGGAAGGATAGAAGAAAAAACTGCCTGTGCATCCAGTTCCTTTACTTTCTTCCCCAACTCTTCAAAGTCCTTGCAGATTGTCGGTAGGTCCTTCCTTGCCGTGTCATTGGTGCCAACATGTATCAGAAGAAATGGGTGGACGTCCTTGGAGCTGAAGAGCTTTGGTATCCTATCGGTCACATCCTTGATCATCGCACCTGGAAGGCAGCATACTTCTCTTGCAGTTATGTCCGGTCTGCAGATGGCTGCTTCGGTGCCTCTCAGTAGTGAGTCTCCCACCACCACCACTCTTCGTTGCTTCTTGGCTGTACTTTTTGCTGTCACTTGTTGCTGTGTGCCCTTTTCTTTTTTGCTTGCTGGTATTGCTTCATTCTTAGGTGTGCCATCTTCATCCTCTACAAAGATTTGATATCGGTTCTTCAGTTGTGTGGTTGGTGATTTCTCCATGGTCTTCTTGCTTCTTTTGGTCACATGCTTCCACTCATCTGCTTTTGGATGTTCTCTGACACTTTTTTCACCTTCTGTGACCAGTAGAGATGCTTCTGTTCTGTCTAGAAAGTCTTCATTCTCTTTGATGAGTTTCAAAGTTGCTATTCTTTCTTCCAGACCCCGCACCTTTTCTTCTAAAAGGGCCACTAGTCTACACTTCTGACAGGTGAAATTGGATTCTTCTTCTGGTCGATCTGTGAACATGTAGCACATGCTGCAGCTCACCATGTAGGTTGTCACATCTGCCATGTTGCTCCTAGATCCTGCTGACTTGCTGTGTGTTTTCCTTCTTGTGTAATCTACTCAGCCAAGCTCTCTTGCAATAATGTCCTACAGGCAAAAATTCGTTTTTTGGTTTGGTGATGCTTTCGAAGCAGCTGGTCCCGGCTGTACCCAACGATCTTCTAGCTTAGGGAGACTTCGCTTCTCCCAGAAGGCACCTGGAATATGCAAATTAGCCTCCTGAAGCTTGAATCCCTGGTTTGGTGATGCTTTCGAAACAGCTGGTCCCGGCTGTACCCAACGATCTTCTAGCTTAGGGAGACTTCGCTTCTCCCAGAAGGCACCTGGAATATGCAAATTAGCCTCCTGAAGCTTGAATCCCTGGTTTGGTGATGCTTTCGAAGCAGCTGGTCCCGGCTGTACCCAACGATCTTCTAGCTTAGGGAGACTTGTCCTGACGGTGTGTTTGGGATGAAGCTGAAAGACCCATCCACGTTTCATCTTCAATGCCCTTGTTGATGGAAGGAGGTTTGCACTCAAAATCTCACGGTACATGGCCACATTAATTCTTTCATGTACACTGATCAGTTGTCCTGGTCACTTTGCAGAGATTCAGCCCCAAAGCATGATGTTGCCACCCCCATGCTTCACAGTAGGTATGGTGATCTTTGGATGCAACTCAGCATTCTGTCTCCTCCAAACACGACGAGTTTTGTTTCTACCAAACAGTTCTACTTTCGTTTCATCAGACCATATGACATTCTCCCAATACTCTTCTGGATAATCTAAATGCTCTCTAGCAAACTTCAGACTGGCCCAGACATGTACTGGCTTAAGTAGGGGGACGCGTCTGGCACTGCAGGATCTGAGTTCTTGGCGCCGTAGTGTGTTACTGATGACAGCCTTTGTTACGGTGGTCCCAGCTCTATGCAGGTCATTCACTAGGTCCCCCATGTGGTTCTAGGATTTTTGCTCATCGCTCCTGTGATCATTTTGTCCCCACGGGTGAGATCTTGTGTGGAGCCCAAGATCAAGGGTGATTATCAGTGATCTTGTATGTCTTCCATTTTCTTATTATTGCTCCCACAGTTGAATTCATCACACGAAACTGCTTGCCTATTGCAGATTCAGTCTTCCCAGCCTGGTGCAGGGCTACAATTTTGCTTCTGGAATCCATTGACAGCTCTTTGGTCTTTACCATAGAGGAGTTTGGAGTGTGACTGTTTGAGGTTCTGGACAGGTATCTTTTTTACTGATAAGTAGTGTTGAGCATTCCGATACCACAAGTATCGGGTATCGGCCGATGCTTGCGGTATCGGAATTCCGATACCGAGTTCCGATACTTTTGTGGTATCGGGAATCGGTATCGGATCCATATTAATGTGTAAAATAAAGAATTAAAATAAAAAATATTGATATGCTCACCTCTCCAGAGGCCCCTGGACATCACCGCTGGTAACCGGAAGCCTTCTTTGCTTAAAATGAGCGCGTTTAGGGCCTTCCATGACGTCACGGCTTCTGATTGGTCGCGTGCCGCTCATGTGACCGCCACACGACCAATCACAAGCCGCGACGTTATTCTCAGGCCCTAAACTCCTCATTCTAGGAATTTAGGACCGTGACATCATGGAAGGCCCTAAGCGCACTCATTTTAAGCAAAGAAGGCTGCCGGTTATGAGCGGTGATGTCCAGGGGCCTCCGGAGAGGTAAGTATATCAATATTTTTTATTTTAATTCTTTATTTTACACATTAATATGGATCCCAGGGCCTGAAGGAGACTTTACTCTCCTTCAGACCCTGGGAACCATCAGGATACCTTCCGATACTTGGTGTCCCATTGACTTGTATTGGTATCGGGTATCGGTATCGGCGATATCCGATACTTTTCGGGTATCGGCCGATACTATCCGATACCGATACTTTCAAGTATCGGACGGTATCGCTCAACACTACTGATAAGTTCAAACAGGTGCCATTACTACTAGTGATGAATGAATATACTCATTACTTGAGATTTCTCGAGCATGCTCGGGGGTCCTCTGAGTATTTTTTAGTACTCGGATATTTAGTTTTTCTTGAAGCAGCTGAGTTCATATGAGGACATCCAGCAGAGGGCGCATCACCGCGACTGAAGGTAACTATAGGTCATTGACCTACATTACCTTCATTCCCCGGGGTTTTACAGGCAGGAGCAGAGCTGCATTATAGCAGAGCTCCTGCCTGTAAAATATTTTAACCCATTCAGATGGATTTACATCGTGGGACGTTACAGATCTACGGAAGGTATGTATATTGTTGGTTTATTATTTTTAATTTGTTACAGGTCAAGGGTCTTCAGGTGGATTGAGAGAGCAATAAAATATTAAAACAACCTGTGTGTTTATTTCATTAAAATACTTTTTAATAATGTGTGTGTGTTTTTTTAACCCTTTCATACAATTGGATTAATAATGGATAGGTGTCATAATTGACGCCTCTCCATTATTAATCTGGCTTAATGTCACCTTACAATAGCAAGGTGGCATTAACCCTTCATTACCCCATATCCCACCGCTACACGGGAATGGGAAGAGAGTGGCCAAGTGCCAGAATAGGAGCATCTTCCAGATGTGCCTTTTCTGGGGTGGCTGGGGGCAGATGTTTTTAGCCAGGGGGTCCAATAACCGTGGACCCTCTCCAGGCTATTAATATCTGCCCTCAGTCACTGGCTTTACCACTCTGGCGGAGAAAATTGCGCGGGAGCCCACGCCAATTTTTTATGCGATTTAACCCTTAAATTTATTAGCTAGAGCGCCGAAATTTTGCACATACACACTACTAACATTAGTAGTGTGTAATATGCAAAAAAAGGGGGATATGACATGGTTTACTGTATGTAAACCATGTCTCATATCATGTCGGGTTTAGGCAGGAGAAATGAAAAGCCGGCAATTGAATTAACGGCTTTTGTGCTATATCGCACTGAAGTAAATATAAAAAAAAAAAAATTCCCATTGACTTGCATTGGGTTTCGTGTTTCGGCCGATCCCCGACCCCGACTTTTCAATAAGATCGGCCGATTTCACTCGACCCGACTTTTGAGAAAGTTGGGTTTCGCGAAACCTGACTCGACCTCAAAAAATGAAAAGTCGCTCAACCCTAGTTATCAGGCCAAAATCACCAGGGTATGTGAAGTTTTGATCAGGGTCATTTGGATATTTTGGGTTGCCATTATGATTTAAAAAAAGAAAATACAGTAGTTTGACAATAAATGGCTTCACTTAAACACTAACCATGAGTGGAGAAAAAGTTTTGGTGTTATCATTCATATTCTCTTAAAAAAGGCCAAGAAAGTAAAAATTCTGCCGGGGTATGTAAACTTTTGAGCACAATTTTATATAAAACTATTAAAAAATATTTTACTGGTAGAATTGAATAAAAGCAGAATATTCTCAGCAGTATAGAAAAATATATATATATATGAGAGCTATTCCTACATGTTTCGGACTGAATATGAGTCTTTACTCATGAATTTTCCCACTGAATCACTTTTTCACCTTGTTCTTCATAAATGCAACAAATGTGTGTTTTGGATCATTGTCATGTTGGAAAATCGCACGTCTACCAAGGGAACTGAGTGATGGTAGCATCATCTCTTGCAATATAGAGCAGTGCTTCTGTGAATTCATGATAATATTAATTAAATGTAGGTCCCCAACACCAGAAGCACTCAGTCAGCCTTATATAAGGACACTGTCACCGCCATATTTTAATGTAGGCATCATGCATTTTTCTACATTTATTTTTCATAAACCCATTCTGGCTATCAGTTATAACATTATTTTCTACTACATACTTCTATAATTACTCACTTAAAAGTCCTTCAGACATTTTTCCCACAATGGATGTTAAGGTTACTAGTCTATAATTGTCCAGAAAAGACATGCAGTCCTTTTTGAAAAAGGTAACTAAATTAGCTTTGTGCTAGTTGCTTAGCACAATATCAGTCACTAGAGAGTCTCTAAAAATTGTATGCAGAGGCACAAAAAACCTAAAACTAACAAGGATACCTAAAATATAACCTTTATTAATAATCACTAAAAAAGTACTCTTTCCATAAACTGCGAAAAATAATAAAGACAACATATAATTATGTACCTGTAGGGCCCTAGGGAGTACCTACACTGAGTCCTACCTGGCAGTGGAGGTTGGCACCCTAAGTTACTGCGGTAGGTGCCCCCACTCAACGTCGACTCACCCTAGGGAATCCCTAGAAGACCCTAAATAGGGAACCCTAGGAAAAACCTAGAAAATCCCTATCGGAAATCCTGCCTGGCAGTGGGGGTAGGCACCCTAATGTGAAGCGGTAGGCGCCCCCACTCCACGTCGACTGACCCTAGAAGCCCTAAAGAGTCCCTAAATAGGGATAGAATAAAGAAAATGTCCCAAAAACAAACCCAAACACCCCAAAAAGAAAAAAAGGTATTTTTCCCTTCTTTTCTTCCTTTCTTTCTTTTTATCCTTTTTTTCTTTTTGGGGTGTTTGGGTTTGTTTTTGGGACATTTTCTTTATTCTATCCCTATTTAGGGACTCTTTAGGACTTCTAGGGTCAGTCAACGTGGAGTGGGGGCGCCTACCGCTTCACATTAGGGTGCCTACCCCCACTGCCAGGCAGGATTTCCGATAGGGATTTTCTAGGTTTTTCCTAGGGTTCCCTATTTAGGGTCTTCTAGGGATTCCCTAGGGTGAGTCGACGTTGAGTGGGGGCGCCTAACGCAGTAACTTAGGGTGCCAACCTCCACTGCCAGGTAGGACTCAGTGTAGGTACTCCCTAGGGCCCTACAGGTACATATTTATATGTTGTCTTTATTATTTTTTGCAGTTTATGGAAAGAGTACTTTTTTAGTGATTATTAATAAAGGTTATATTTTAGGTATCCTTGTTACTTTTAGGTTTTTTTGAATTGGTCTAGGATTCCGTATATATTTTGAGTTAGGTTGTTTTTTATGCAGAGGCACAACAATAACTCAGATGCGTTCCTCAAGAACTCATGGATGCAGTCTATCTGGGCCTTGTTCACACTGATTTTGTTCAGCTTTGCTTGTACTATATCTACATTTAACCAACTGAGTATATTAGGTGAAATATTAAGAGCCTCAAACTATTAGTCCCTAACAGGGATGAGAGGAGCTGTGGAAGATAAAGTTCTGGCACTCGACCCAAACTTTATTCCAATGGTTGGCTCGGGGACCAGAACAGTACCCCATTGAAAATAATAAGTACCCAAACTTTTTACCTGCAAAATTCTCTCTCTCTTTCTGCAACTGACTTACCTGTAACGCTGAATATTGCAACAAACTTCCGGGAGAGGTCCATGTTCAGCATTTAGCACCGGACAATAAATCTCCGGGAAGAACCCCTCACTTCTTATGGTATTGTCCAAATATGAGTCAGTTGGCCTTGTTTGCATAATGAAGGTATGGTTTTTGGCAACAATTCTTCTATGAAAGCCACTTCTGGCTAGACTTCTCTAAACAGTAGATGGGTGTAGCTGAGTTCCAATGTTTGCTAACCAGATCTGATCTGATGGAACTGCTGGACATCTTATTTTGAAGAAAAGTAAGCATGTCTTTCAAGTTTTCTTTACTGACCTCTGCATTTATGGTTTTCAACGTTTCACATTTCTTTGTTTTCTCATTATTGAAAAATACATGCTGATACTTATCCATTATGCAATACCATAAGGGAAGCATCTGACTGGCTCCAAATTACTTTTTTAAGCAGGTCCACAACCTCAAAAAAACAGCCAATGCCAATAAAATGTTCACTGTAAAGAAAAATATGGAATCTGGGAAATGAAGGTATAATCCCCACAGTTCTCTGATTTCAATGTTATCCAGTCTGTCTCGGATTTCATAAAGAGACAATGACAAAAGGATTTTCACAAGTGACATCCCAAAAAATATGTGGTTAGTCTTCCAAGATGTTTGAAACAACCTTCTTGCCGAGTTCCTTCAAAAATTGTGTGTAAGTGTGCCTAGAAGAAATGATGCTATAATTAAGGCAAAGGGTGGTCACACTAAATATTGTTGTTTATATTTCTCTGTGGTTATTCACTTTGGTCTTTATTATTTTAATATTATCTATTAAAACATTATTTCTTTGAAGCAGTTTTTCTCACACCTGCATAGAACTCTATGGGTATGTGCACACGTTCAGAAATCAGCAGCATTTTCGAGGCAGCACATGTCCGCTGCGACCAAAACGCTGGCGGCTATTGAACACAGATGACTCCACATGTGTTCATTGAACTGTGTGGCATCCCGACGTCCATTACATTGTATGGGTAAAATTATCTTGTAGAGCTATAAATAGACATGCTGCTGTCTGGAAAGATGCAGCACATGTCCGTTACTGCAGGTGATCCGCGGGAGTCGATGCACACATAGTGGACATGGAATTTCTTGAAATTATGTGGACATCCATAGAGTGAGTGAGAGGATGTCCACCTTTTCTCCACCAGCACAGGACCTGTGTGATATCACAGTCGTGTGTTCAGTCACAAGGTGAAAAGAGTCATATGGTCTGGGATTTAAATAACTGGGCTCTAGAGGCAGTCTTTTATCAGCAAGACTGAAGAGTGGATTCTCCAGTGGTTTTGTGTTCTGAAGAAATACTGAACCTGTGTTGTTCCAGAGTATGGACCGTGTTGCATATTTTTTTGTTGTTGTTGTTTTCCTGTTTTAGCTGAAAGGGCAGTACTTACTTTCCCTTCTTGTTGGTTTATGCTGCATAATAATAAACCAGCCATAGATTGAACAAGACCTGTTTTCTACCTCCATATACTGCCACGTGAGTAGAACTACCACACTATGTATATATATATACAGCTCTGGCAAAAGTTAAGAGACCACTGCAAAATTTTTGGTTTGTTTGATTTTTCTCTTTATAGGTATGTTTTTGAGTAAAATGTAAATTGTTCTTTTATTCTATAAACTACTGACAACATGTCTCCGAATTTCCAAGCAATACATTTTGTATTTATTTTTAGAAAATGAGAAATAGTCAAATTAACAAAAAAATGCAGTGCTTACAGACCTTAAATAATGCTAAGAAAACAAGTTCATAATCATTTAGAAACAACAATACTATTTTTTTTAACTCAGGAAGAATTCAGAAATCAATATTTTGTGGCATAACCATAATTTTTAACCACAGCGTTCATGCGTCTTGGCATGCTTTCCACCAGTCTTTCACACTGCTTTTGGGTGACCTTTTGCTACTCCTGGTACAAAAATGTAAGCAGTTCTTCTTTGTTTGATGGCTTGTGACTATCCATCTTCCTCTTGATTACATTCCAGAGGCTTTCAATAGAGTTCAGGTCTGGAGATTGGGCTGGCCATGACAGGAATTTGATGTGGTGGTCCTTCATCCACACATTGATTGACCTAGCTGTGTGGCATGGTGCATTGTCCTTCTGGAAAAGCAAGTCCTCAGAGTTGGGGAACATTGCCTGAGCAGAAGGAATCAACTGTTTATTCGGAATCCCATGACAGCACCACGAGAGAGGGGATCTGCCCTTCAGGAACAGGAAACCTACAGATACAAAAAGGGCGGCACCTCTCCCATGCATCAGTTGGTTTCCTGTTCCTGTAGGGACAGGATCCTACAGATGAATCCTAAGGATCCCAGGCTGGCCAGCTGAATCAGGTAGAGGGGGGGTCTCCTACCTCGGCCAGTGTGGGAGTTCCTGGAGAGGCCACGGTGGTCCTGACTGGGCTGCACCTCGGTGGCGTTTTTCAGCAAGGAGCAGAGTCCGGAGGATTCCTGTCTCCACCAGCGCCAGTACCAGTAAGTATTCCCCATCCCCTTCTGGTCCATGTGGTATGTGATGCAGCAGGGTTGCAGAGTACCGGCAGCAGGAGGTGGGTGCCATCTTGAGTGTTGCTGGCCGCGTCCGGCGTCCTGCGCCACGCTCAGTGTGAGCTGGAGCATTTGTAGGCTGCGGTGACGTCGAGCGGTGGAGCCTGCGAGCGCTTCCGGGTCGCTAGGTTGCTGCGCATGCGCAGTCGATCCAAGATGGTGGCACCCACCGAATCCTGAACACTGGGTTCAACGCTGGCCTTCTGACCTCCCAGCTGCAT
This sequence comes from Ranitomeya imitator, assembly GCF_032444005.1. Taxonomy (NCBI): domain Eukaryota; kingdom Metazoa; phylum Chordata; class Amphibia; order Anura; family Dendrobatidae; genus Ranitomeya; species Ranitomeya imitator. The sequence continues at coordinate 83,401,302 of NC_091282.1, forward strand.
TCTGGATTGCGAGGACTAATGGGGACAGCGCGAGGCAGTCTGCTGACCAGAATCAAGGGGGATTTTTAAGCATGTGTCAGATTCAGAACCCTGCTTTGGCCTCATTTCATCATGGAGAGTGATGGTGGGCGGCAGCCTCAGCTGCTGGATGAAGTGTGACAAAAGCCCAAGGAAAAGGAGCATGTCAGGAGTGACCAGTTCAGTCATAAGAGCTCATCCAGGCAAGGATCAAGCGCATCGACTGGGAAAGAACCCCCTCACATTCCGGTACCTTTTTTCGGCGGGCACTGGTAAGTGATCTACGTGAATGTTCACTCAGTGACGCAGGCCCCCTTATACTTTGTCATTTTAGGGGAAGAAAAGTATGGGCAAGATGAAAAATAAGTAATGCACCCCCTGTGGAGTCCCCTTACCAGATTCTTGTCCCCAAAAATTATGCACCCCCTGTATACAGCAGACGGTGAGGTCTACAGGAGGGGTGGGGGTGGAGAGACATTAGGTTAGATAAAAGATATCACCTTTAATTGTCCTCCCCCAGGTAGCGGAAGAATCTATGAATGCGGCTAACTTAAAGAAAATGATCCGTGCGGAAGTAAGGGAATCGCTGAGGTCCCTATCCCAGGCGGGAGGTTCAAAGTATAAGGCCCCCTTGAACTCTGATTCTTCAGAAGAAGAAAGAGAAGAGGGTTCCTATGGTTCTGTTCCCTCTTCCTCTTCATCAGAAGAAGACTCTGGCTAATTCTGTCTGCCTCTGGACAAGGTAGACAAACTAGTAAAATCAGTCAGAGGTACAATGGGCATAGAAGAGCCTAAAGCACAACCTTCCAAACAAGAGATGATGTTCAGCAGATTAGATCAAAGAAAACATAGGTCTTTTCTGTTGAATGACAAGATTCAGGAACTAATTCTCCGGAAGTGGAGAAAACCTGAAAAGAAAGGCTCTTTATCACCAGCATTGAAGCGCAGATACCCCTTTGATGATCCAGCTGTTGATACCTGGTCCTTAAATTAGATGCTGCAGTGGCGAAAGCCTCACTACCATTTGAGGACATGGGGACCCTTAAGGATCCTCTTGATAGGAAGGCAGACACCTTCCTTAAGGGTACCTGGGAAATGGCGGCCGGATCTCTGAGATCAGCAGTGGCTGCAACTTGTACGGCTAGATCCTTAATGGTCTGACTAGATCAGTTGGAGTCCCAGCTTAAAGAGGGCACTTCCAGAAGTATAATTCTGAATGCTCTACCAGTAGTTCAAGAGGCTGCAGCCTTCCTGTCGGACGCTTCAGTTGATTCGGTTAAAATGGTGGCCAGGGCAGCGGGACTCTCCATCACGGCTCGTAGAGCCTTATGGTTGAAGCGCTGGTCAGGAGACATTCAATCAAGATTGAAACTCTGCGCTATCCCATGCAAAGGGGAATATCTCTTCGGCCCAGCTTTGGATGAGTTGCTAGAAAAAGCAGGGGATGACAAGAAAAAATTCCCTAATTTATCATCAGCATCCTACCTTCGTCCTTTCAACAGAAGGAGATTGGGTCGGGGAAGGAAGCACGTATCATCACCCTTTAGAGACAATTTTAGATGGGAGGACAGACGCAGAAGAGGTATGGGCTATATGTTCCGCCATTCCTCAAAAGAACATAAGAAACCGGACCAATGACTAGCAATCCCTGTGGGAGGGAGATTGTCAGCTTTCTCTTCAGCATGGTCAGAAATCACAAATAGTGATTGGGTGCGAGGCATAATATCGGATGAAGTTTAAGTTAACTCCCTTGCGTTCTTCCCCCCTTGAACAAACAGCTTTGGAAGCGGAGGTCATAAGCTTATGCCTTAAAAAAGTTCTGATTGACGTTCTGGAATCAGAGAGATTCGACCTCGAGGCTGGGAAAATATTCAGAAAAGTTCCCACGCTCGAGGTCATATGAGGACATCCAGCAGAGGGCGCATCACCGCGAATGAAGGTAACTACAGGTCATTGACCTACATTACCTTCATTCCTTGGGGTTTTACAGGCACGAGCACAGCTGCATTATAGCAGAACTCCTGCCTGTAAAATATTGTAACCCCTTCAGATGGATTTATATCGTGGGACGTGACAGATCATCGGAAGGTATGGGATATTGTTGGTTTATTATTTTTAATGTTACAGGTCGAGGGTCTTCAGGTGGATTGAGAGTGGAATAAAATATTACAACAACCTGTGTGTTTATTTCATTAAAATACTTTGCAATATTGTGTGTGTGTTTTATTAACCATTTCATACTATTGGAATAATAATGGATAGGTGTCATAATTAACGCCTCTCCATTATTAATCTGGCTTAATGTCTCCTTACAATAGCAAGGTGGCATTAACCCTTCATTACCCCATATCCCACCGCTACACGGGAGTGGGAAGAAAGTGGCCAAGTGCCAGAATAGGCGCATCTTCCAGATGTGCCTTTTCTGGGGTGGCTGGGGGCAGATGTTTTTAGCCAGGGGGTCCAATAACCGTGGACCCTCTCTAGGCTATTAATATCTGCCCTCAGTCACTGGCTTTACCACTCTGGCGGAGAAAATTGAGCGGGAGCCCACGCCAATTTTTTCCGCGATTTAACGATTAAATTTAATAGCTACAGCACCCAAATTTTGCACATTCACACTACTAACATTAGTAGTGTGTAATATGCAAAAAAAAATGGGAACATGACATGGCTTGCTGTATGTAAACCATGTCTCATATCATGTAGGGTTTAGGAAGGAGAAATGAAAAGCCGGCAATTGAATTACCGGCTTTTCTGCTATATCGCGCTGAAGTAAATATAAATATATATATATGTGTCTCAATGACATATATATATAAAAATGGTGCTGAACGCGTCATACGAAACCCGACTTTGGTGTGAAGATCGCCGACCGCATGGCCGATCCCACACTAGGATCGGGTCGGATTTCATGAAACCCAACTTTGCCAAAAGTCGGCGACTTTTGAAATTGTCCGATCCATTTCGCTCAACCCTAGATTTAAACGATGCATACTGTCATGTACCTATCCATGAAGACTCCTAAGGGTAGCGGATCTTATGGGAGGAATAGTTCGCCATTTTCAGTTCACAGCTCTTCCCTTCGGTCTATCAGCAGCGCCTAGGGTGTTTACAAAAATAGTTGCTGAGGTCATGGCACACTTATGAGAATCTAATATTCCCGTTATTCCTTATCTAGATGATTTCCTTATACTGGGGAATTCAGCAGATCATTGCCTTTCATAAGTAAGAACGGCTAAGACCAGACTAGAACACCTAGGCTGGATTATAAATTATGAGAAATCCCGGTTACAGCCCCTAAAAATTCAGAGATTCCTAGGGCTGCTATTATATTCGGAGGCCCAACAATGTCATCTTCTGCCAGATAAGTTATTGCATATTCAACAACAGGTGTCAAAGGCGATTGATAAACCCTCCATGACCCTTAGACAAGCTATGTCACTGTTAGGATCCCTGACTTCATGTATTCCAGCTGTCCGTTGGGCTCAATTTCACACCAGACCTTTACAGTCAAAGGTACTGGTTAATGACAGGGCTTTACAAGGGTCCTTGCAGGGTCAGGTGATATTAAGTCCAGCAACCCTTACATCTCTTAGATGGTGGCTAAATGAGGACAAATTATCGGCAGGTGTTTCCTGGTGACACATGTGACTCGTGTAATAACCACAGACGCTAGCCCCTCGGGGTGGGGGGCACACATGAGTGACATTGTAGTTCAGGGTCTATGGGACTCCCAAACATCAGTTTCTTCCAATCAAAGAGAGTTAATGGCAATTGAACTTTGAGTTAAGAAACTCCTCGCATATCTACAGGGTCACCATGTCAAGATCCTCTCGGACAACCAGGTGGCGGTGGCCTACGTAAATCACCAAGGTGGAACGCATTCCGAATCTCTGATACAGGTGGCGGATCGCCTATTCCAAACAGCAGAAAGACATTTTCTATCTTTAACTGCGCTGCATATCAGAGGGAAGGAAAACGAAAAGGTAGACTTTCTAAGCCACCATATCCTTAAGACAAGGGGAATGGTCTCTGAACAGAGACATTTTCAATAACATTGTCCACAAGGGACAACAGAAAAGCAAGAAAATTCTGTTCCACAAATCCCAGGGGGAATCCTCTGGCAGTGAATGCCTTCCTGATGAAATAGGATTTTCTGCTGGCTTAAGGGTTCCCCCTTTGGCCCTGTTGCCCCTAGTGGTCAGAAAAATCAGGGAAGATCAGGCAAGAGTCATTCTGATTGCCCCATTCTGTCCCAGAAGGGCCTGGTTCGCTTGGCTCAGGACCATGTCGGTAGACTACCCTTGGGTGCTTCCAGACATTCCGGACTTACTCTACCAGGGTCCGATCAGCCATCCACAAGTGAAGGGACTCCATTTTACGGCATGGAGTTTGAAAGGTCATTGCTAAAAGACAGAGGTTTCTCCCCAAATTTAGTAGATATCCTTCTGAAGAGTAGAAAACAAATAACAACAAAGATCTACTCTAGAACCTGGAATAAGTTTCTGGCCTCATCAGATTTTAATATTGATGAAGGGATACCCATAAATCAGATCTTAGAATTTCTGCAGAAGGGTTTGGAGCTAAATATATCCACAAGTACGCTAAAAGTACAAGTCTCAGCCCTAGGGGCCTAGTTTTCTTGTAACATTGCTAATAACTACTGGGTTTCAAGGTTTATTAAGGCAATTAGTAGAGCTAGACCCATACACAATAATAGATCGGTACCTTGGGATCTCAACCTAGTCCTTTCAGCCTTGACAAAGGAACCGTTTGAACCCTTACATTTAGCCTCAATTAAGATGTTATCCCTTAAAACAGCTTTTCTGGGAGAAATAACATCTGCTCATAGGGTAGGAGACATCCAGGCGCTTTCCAGACTTTTCCCTTATACAGAGTTTTTACAAGATAGAGTAGTCCTCAAGCCGGACCCGGCTTATTTGCCAAAAGTAGCATCACATTTTCACAGATCACAGGAGATAGTTCTACCATTATTTCTCCCTATTCCTTCTAACTCTAAGGAAGAGATACTCCATACATTGGATGTTAGAAGATGCATGTTAGAATACATCTCAGTCACTGATGCTTGGAAGAAAGATAATGCGTTGTTTTTGTCCTTCCAAGGTCCTAGAAAAGGGCTTAGAGTATCGAAATACACACTAGCAAAGTGGATTAGGGAGGCTATCTCTCTGGCTTATACTGCAGGTGGGGGTCCGGCTCCGCAGAATCTAAGGGCGCATTCCAACCGGCCCATGGCATCATTCTGGGCGGAAAGATCTGGAGTGTCAATTGACCAGATATGTAAGGCAGCCACGTGGTCATCCCCTTCCACCTTTTTTAAGCACTATCGGTTGGACTTGGGGTTTTCCTCTGATCTCACCTTTGGGTTAAGGGTGCTGCAAGCTATAGTCCCTCCCTAAGGTAGCTTACATCTCTGTAAATCTCTCATGGTGCAGTCATGGGAGTCCAAATAAAGCATTAAGCTACTTACCGGTAGCGGCATTTTTTGGAGGCCCATGAAAGCACCCTTAGTTTCCTCCCTTTTCACGTGGGGATTGCACATCCTAAAGAATGTATATATGTATATATATAATGAGATTTATAGATCTCACGTGTGATATCTAGTTACAATGCAACAGGATATTTTTGTATATAACTGTATATAATGTATATTTGTGTGCCAATAACCGTGGTAGTCCTCTCAGGCTCTGAAATACAACTGATGCATGGGAGAGGTGCCACCCTTCTTGTATCTGTAGGTTTCCAGTTCCTGAAGAGCGGATCCCCTCTCTCGTGGTGCTGTCATGGGCCTCCGAAAAGTGCCGCTACCGGTAAGTAGCTTAATGCTTTTTCCAGGATAACCTTGTATGCGGCTTGATTCATACGTCCCTCGCAAAGATTAACCTGCCCAATTCCAGCCTTGCTGAAGCATCCCCAGATCATCACTGATCCTCCACCAAATTTCACAGTGGGTGCAAAACAATGTGGCTTGTACGCCTCTCTAGGTCTCTGTCTAACCATTAGATGACCAGGTGTTTGGCAAATCTGAAAATTAGACTCATCAGAGAAGATTACCATACTCCAGTCTTCTATGGCCCAATCCTTTTGGTCTTTGTCAAACTTCAGCCTGGCTCTACTTTGCTTCTCATTGATGAAAGGCTTTTTTGTAGCTTTACATGACTTGAGCCCTGCCTCTAAGAGCCTGTTACAAACTGTTCTTGCCGTGCACTTCACCCCAGCTGCCATTTGCCATTCCTTTTGTAGGTTACTTGATGTCATCCTGCGGCTGCTGAGTGATATCCGAATAAGATGATGGTCATTCCAGTCAGGGGAGAGTTGTTTTTGCCCTCTGCCGGTCTGTAGCCTTGTTGTCCCCAATGTCTGCTTCTTGACCTTGTTGTAATGGACTGCTGTCTTAGAAATTTTAAGGATGGAGGTAATATGACACATATTTTTGACTTGCAGATTTTTAGCATTTGGTTAGTTATGCAGATTCTTGTCATTTTGCTGCATTGTTACTGTTGTGCTCTGGTTGTAGAAAAAAACCTTCACTCTGCAGTCCAGCTCACCCCAAACCATCTCGATTGGGTTCAAGTCTGGTGACTGTGGAGTCCAAGTCATCTGGTGTAGCACCCAATCACTCTCCTTCTTGATCAAGCAGCCCTTACACAGCCTGGAGCTGTGTTTGGGGTCATTGTCCTGTTGAAAAATAAAAGATGGTCCAACCGGATGGAATAGCATGCCGCCGCAAGATGCTGTGGAAGCCATGCTTGTTCAGTATACCTTCAATTTTGAATAAATTCCCAGCAATGTCACCAGCAAAGCACCCCCACACTATCATACCTCCTCCTCCATGCTTCACGGTGGGAACCAGGCATGTAGAGTCCATCCGTTCACCTTTTCTGGGTTCAACAAAGGCACGGTGGTTGGAACCAAAGATCTCAAATATGGACTTATTAGACCAAAGCACAGATTTCCACTGGTCTAATGTCCATTCCTTGTGTTCTTTAGCCCAAACAAGTCTCTTCTGCTTGTTGCCTGTCCTTAGCAGTGGTTTCCTAGCAGCTATTTTACCATGAAGGCCTGCTGCACAAAGTCTCCTCTTAACAGTTGTTGTAGATATGTGTCTGCTGCTAGAACTCTGTGTGGCATTGACCTGGTCTCTAATCTGAACTGCTGTTAACCTGCAATTTCTGATGCTTTTGACTCGGATAAACTTATTCTCAGAAGCAGAGGTGACTCTTGGTCTTCCTTTCCTGGGGCTGTCCTCATGTGAGCCAGCTTCTTTGTAGCGCTTGATGGTTTTTGCCACTGCACTTGAGGACACTTTCAAAGTTTTCCCAATTTTTCGGACTGACTGACCTTCGTTCCTAAAAGCAATGATGGCCACTCGTTTTTTTTTACTTAGCTGCTTTTTTCTTGCCATAATACAAATTCTAACAGTCTTTCCAGTAGGACTATCAGCTGTGTATCCACCAGACTTCTTCAAAACACAACTTATGGTCCCAACCCCATTCATAAGGCAAGAAATCCCACTCATTAAACCTGACAGGGCACACCTGTGAAGTGAAAACCATTCCCGGTAACTACCTCTTGAAGCTCATCAAGAGAATGCCAAGAGTGTGCAAAGCAGGCATCAAAGCAAAAGGTGGCTACTTTGAAGAACCTAGAATATAAGACATATTTTCAGTTGTTTCACACTTTTTTGTGAAGTATATAATTTCACATGTGTTAATTCATAGTTTTGATGCCCTTCAGTGTGAATGTACAATTTTCATAGTCATAAAAATACAGAAAAATTTTTGAATGAGAAGGTGTGTCCAAACTTTTGGTCTGTACTGTATATATATATATATATATATATATATATATATATATATATAGATAGATAGATTCAAAACCCTGTCTTTTTATTTTCATCTATATTGTGCCTTAACGATGGTGACAAAAATGTACTCTACATTTATAGCATGACACTATAATCTTGCCCGTCGTTTTTCAAAGATGGCCTTTTTGTCTAGAATACAGCAAACAATGGAGAAGATTCTATGCTTTACCCATCCAATACAATGTGACATCTGCTTTTCAGCTCCTCCAACACACTGACAGTCAACGGGTATTTTTTTTTCTATTCTGACAACTTAAATATACCACCTCCATGTTCTTATAATGGTAGGTGTATACAGAAGATATCAGGCCACGTTGCTGTGGATCTATATAAGTTTACAAAGGACTGCTAACAACTTAATTATCAGTGTAAAATGCTTTGTGCTAATAAAATAAAAGGTTATGGTTTTAAAATATGCTTTTCATATAAGAGATGTTGCATTTGGAAAAGGAGCTGTATTTGATCTTGACAGAGATGTCTCTTTTATGAACCATGCTACTGACAATTATCTACAGCCATGCATAATAGTGTGGATGGTAGATTGTTTTTGAGCATTTTATCATTAATTATAAGTCATTGTTTTCTTGTCTTTTATCGAGTTTAGATTTTTTTTACTTTTCAGGTTATTGCTGTCTGATCCCAATATGTCTAGCCACAACAGCTGCGAAATAAAATTATTGAACAGCTTATCTGCTTACTGATACAGGGATATGAAAGGGTAGATTTGTCTTCCATGAGTCTAACTAAATTTATAATTATTCAACAAGGCAAATAAGCAGAAATTGAGAGAAACGGAAGTCCCTTCTAACAAGAGCTTGCAATCTATATGAAAACAAAAAACTGCAAGTCAAAAATACCCAACGTGTGCATGATACTTCAGGTTTCTCTTTCACTTTGCTGACATCAGGATTTGCTTCAGGTTTTGTCACAAATCCATGCAGAAAAAATGTGACAAAAAACGCTCTAAGGCTAAGTGCGTTTTTTTCCGTGCTTTTTTGCGGTAACAACGCTATAAAAACTCATTTAAAATGCATACATTATGCATCCTATCATTTAGAATGCATTCTGCATGTTTTGTGCACATGATGCGTTTTTTTCCGTGAAAAAAAATGCATCGCGGTAAAAAAAAACAGCATGTTCATTAATTTTGCGGATTTTCTGCGTTTTTCCCGCTATTCTATGCATTTGGGAAAAATCGCATTAAAAACGCACCAAAAACACATCAAAAACGCGTCAAAGACGCGTCAAAAGCTCGGTAAAATCACGGTAAAAACGCATGCGGATTTCTGGCAGAAATGTCCGGTTTTTGTCAGGAAAATTTCTGCAAGAAATCCTGACGTGTGCACATACCCTCTGCAATGTGGGCACACAGCCTTAATTTTTTAACCCTTTTTTTCCTCTCTACCCTTGGTGAGTGATTTTGTGTGTAAGTTGTTTTTGTTATCCCTGTTTGTCTTACTTTTGTATAACATATCTGTCTCAGTCCCCCTTTAGAAGGGGGAGGGGACAGCTTAGGACATTAACAGAAGCATAGTAAGGTCAAAGGCTGGGACTGTCTACCTTCAAGAGTACCCTCTAGTCATATACCATCTAAATGTACCCAAGAACACGTAATACTGTATGACTGAGAATCGCAACCCAGCCAAATATTTAAACTTTTTTTTTAGCGCTATAGATCACATAAATGTACCAAGAACACGTAATAGTGTCTGGGTAAGAAATGTGAATAAGCAAGCAAAATTTTCAAACACTTTTTTTTCTGTTACTGTACATAGCACCAAAATGTGACAGAAAGCATGTAATTCTGTATGGATGAGTAATCTAATAATGAAATATTTATCTACACTTTTTTTAATCTTTACATACCACCGTAATGCAACAATAGCCATGTTAAACTGTATGGATGAGTAATTGAATCCATAAAAAAAAGTTTGAATGTGTAGTTGATGTGTATACAGTCATAAAAGTTTTGTTGAAAGCCAGACAGAAATTATGAGAAGAGTCATGCATAGACCCCTGAAAGGAAACAACTGGTGGACCTCATTAAAATATTGAATATTGCAAGCACTTTATATGCTGCTGTCATCTGGTGGTGTGGAAAAGTGTGGGCTAACCCACCCTTTGTTCATTTTTATGAGAGGGAGCCTGTCTACAAAGTGGCTGTCTGTTAGGACTCCCGGCGGCACTAAAAACCTACTCAGACAAGATGCCAGCAGCAGGGCAGCACAACACCTCCAAGCCATAGAGAGACAGCTCATGCCAGGTGTTCAGCTTTGAGACACAAAAGTTATAGAGGAATTAGGGAGCAATCTGCTTTGGATGGCAAGGTATTGCTTGGCCATCTTTAAAACTTTTCCCTGCTTGTCAAAATACCCAGTCATCAAGCACTGGTAGCAGGGCTGGTGTCATGAAATTGGCCCATGCCTTTGACAGTGCACTGCCTCTGCTGTGTGTCTTACTGGATTCCCCTCCTTGGTTGGTCAAGGAAGTTTGTCTCCTACTGCTACTGTTGTCTAATGGGAATTTGTTCAATATATTTTCCACAATGGCATTCGAGTATTGCACCATTTTGGAAGACCTCTCCACCTCAGGAAGGAGAGATGCAAAGTTCTCCTTATAGCATGAGTCTAGCAGGGTGAACAATCAGTACTCTTTTTTCTGCCAAGATGAATGTAACGTGAGTGCCACGAGAAAGGCAGAGGTGAATTAAGTTGGCCTTTTGGGCCAAGCTTCATACAGCAAGCACTTCCCTATTTCCACCATGATGACAACTCTCTATCTCCTCCTCCCCCTCTTCCTACTCATTCCCATCCTCAGCCCAGTCATGTAGAAGAATTGGGACAAAGCTGTTAGGGGTTGAGTTCCTGCCTCTGCACAGGGGGAATCTCGGACCATCTCCGCTGCAGTCTCCCATTCTTCTTCTGCTGCAGTGGAGCCTGCTCAGCGAAGATGTCAGTCCCAGCGTCTTGCTCAGTCTCACTCTGTGCAAAGGGTTACAGCTGCTTTTCCAGCTTCTGTCATTGAAGCCAGTGCTGGGCAGCGGTAAGCAGATGCTTTTGGGACTAAGTCCTGCTTTTTTCCTTCTGAGCATGCCCAGGGCAAGATCTCCCATTGGAATTCGAGGGTCACATGCTCAGATACTGCAGCAGATCTCATTGGTCCTCCAGGAAGGTCCTGAAGGTGCTCAACTTCTGTGGCATCCTCCTATTGGTCCTTCTGGGAAGGTCCTGTACATGCTGCAGCTATAAAAGGTTCGCATGACCGCACGGCCATGCACTAGTGTACATTTGTTTATGTGTGTGTGTTGATGAGTGCAAGTCGTTCTTTAAAATCACCTCCCTTGTGCATGACTGTTCGCATATGGTGCATGACTGCTATTTAGTGCCCAGCTGAACTGTCAGCATTATAACACATGAAACAGCGTCTACTGCTGTGACCGCCAGTGCGGCACCATGCGCCATTAGAGTGCTTCCTTAGCCCAAGTCTGGCTGATTAGTGGCGTCCGCCAGTATGGCACAGCTCGCACTCTTGTGCTCAAAACTATTATTTCAATTTGTCTCTTACACCCAGTAGCAGTGTCGAGCGCAAGTAGTCTAGACAGACTCTAATCCCGAGTCTTGGGACTGAGTTCGGTGACTCCTTGCTTGCGCTCTTTGTGCGGTACCGCCGCCCTGTGACTTAACAGAGTTCGCTTCCACCGCCATATAGCGCTGCCATTTGCTAGCAGCAGGTTCTCTCCTGCACTGTTCTTTGCCCCTTTTTGTCTTTGTCACCTTGCTTTGAGGTGCCAGGGCACAAGAAACATACTGTAGTCCTTTTTCTAACAGGTTCCAGGAAGTTCTGGAATGGTTGGCATATAAAATATACAATACATCTCTGCTGCTGACGACTTTTTGGAATGATAAAGATTTTGTTTAAAACTTTCCTCTAGTGTTAGCTTTCTGTTACTCTTTCTTATGTTAATGGCTCGGTTTTGACCCGTGTCTTAAATCACCCCTAGGATACCCTAAAAACAGTTATTTATGATCCAATTTTTATCTTAGTTAGTTTAGGGTTTCTCATCCATGGAAGGATTGATTTTAATATTTTTGTTGTGGCCCCCTGGGCCTTTCATTTGAGAGCATACCTTTGATTTTCAATATAAAAATATTGTCAAATGAACCTCAAGAGAATAATATAAACTATACTCTGCAAAGTACCAACTCTAAGCTGATTTGGCCATACATGCCTGGACATGTCCCTAACTCAAGTTGTTGGAGGTAGAGCTGGCTGTGGGCTGTTGGTTTATATTGTGTTTATGAGTTCAGTTTTGGGACTTATTATTGTTTTTTTACTCTTATGTTAGACCTGTGTCGAAATTGACCCCAACAACACAAATGTTTTAATTTTAATAAGAGCATTTTACAATTTAGTAAAATAGTTTTATTTTATTGTATTTTGTTTAACAATAAGTTCCTGAAAATGTCAAAAAGTCTTGATGCAATAAACAAATGAATGTAGAATTTGTATGTATTTAAAACCTAAAACGGGTCGGTCACGACCCTAACACTAGAGGAAGGTTAAGAAGTCTATTGGTGTGTTTCAATACATAAAATTATGGTATGTAATGAGCCTAAAGTTATTTGATGTAAGATGAAAAAAATTATCTCTTCTCTCGAAGTTCAACTGTTTTTGTTCAAACGTGTTGTACAATCCCCACCGAAGAACACTAGGACTTGTCTTTCCTTCATATTCGAAACTCTGTTTCTACTTGTGCAGTTACAAAATACTTCACTATTATAGTAAAACAAGAGTTTATTACATGGCCAAGTAAGACGATCTTTAGAAAAATGCACAAGTGCTTTGAAACAACATAAAACTACTTAATTCAATCTTCTCTCATACAATTTCTATCAGAGAGAACAGACACAGCTTGTTAAATTAACAAAGCATGTAGGCTTTCCATTCATAGACAAAGTGTCCTCATTGAAATGCTTGTTCTAAAGCTCCCTATTTTCCGTACTCGTTTTTCTGTGTAAGAGGAAACACGACTCCATAGAGACTCTGTTGATTTTGTTTTATGTTAATTGGCTGTGTTCTTTGAGATTCACAGACTTGGTGTCACCTAAATGGCACACACTTGGGATTGTCGTGTTGTGTGGAAAAGGTAGATGGAGGGAGGAGGAGTAACATTAAACAGGTGGAGAAGGGTAAAATGGCATTATCAAATGTTTCATGGATCAAGAATCTGGCTAAAGTCCATTGTGAAATAGGCCAATTGCTTTGTGGAGATTATTTAAAGTATTAGGTGTCATGTTACTGAGAATGCCGTAGTGTAAGTTGGCCTTGCAGACTGATACCCAATGATCGACTTGTTAAATCTAAAGTCTTTTGAATTTAAAGACTGAAATGAGCAAATGCTTATACCCTACAAATTGTACTGAATAGTAAAAGTGCTGCTTAGACCTCCTCAGCCAATTATACTTTGTATTACCACGGTCATTCTTTATTATGCTCGGGAGATCAGGAGGATCTGACACAAGCTTTTAGTGTAGACGATGTTTTGATAAGTAGGTCACCATTTACATCCTTTGCAACAGGAAATTTTCTATAGTTCCGGGTCACAGCTGACAATCAAGCACAGGACAGACAAGCAGGAATATCTTTTTCTTAAGAGTATCTGTCAACAGATTCTTCGCTACAGCTTAATACATAGCTCCAAAGTAGTAATATCTCCCAGATGCCATACTTTCTAGTGCAGGCTTTTCTGCATGTGTCAGTGATGTGCTGCCTAAGATCAATGACTACATTCAGTTTAGAACTTCCGAGAGATCATCACATTTATATTGTATCTATTCTCAGCCTCGGGTGGCTTTTCCTGGTGAAAAGGTTAAAAGTTGAAAGATGATCATATATGTTTTTTAGTAATCAGCCAAAAATTATTCCTGCCAATCTTCACACTAGGTTTGGCTCAGGGTGTGTTACATTGACACCTGGACCAGGAAGTTTGCAAATTAGTAATAGTCAGGGCATAACATCATAAAATAAATTCACAAAGGAGAAAGTGTATGTGGTCAGAGTCTTAAACCTTCCCCCGCTTACCCATTAGATGAAAGCCAGCAAAACCTGGACAGCCATCTGATGTCTGTGTGTTGATACCTCCTGACTTCCCTGCAAAAGATGATTTCAGGAAAAGAAAGACCAAACAACACATATTATTTTCTTTTTAAATGGAATACACCACTGCCATTCTGTCTTTCGGTGCCTTTCCCTTTAAACCTCTTTTGGAAATACATGAACGCTTGGCCATGTTGACTAATAATAATTATTAGCAGCATAATACAAATTTATCTTCTGTATATCTTCAGTCACTTTGACAGCTTTCACATACCTTTTACTTTGTTCTGTCCATGGCTTACCTTTTCGGTAATATCTGGCATTGGCAATAATTATATTAGCCATTAGCCATGCATATAAGTCAGTATTTTTATCATCTTACAGATTAGTGAAAATTCAAATTCGCTAATTGTCGAGGTTTTTTACAGAGAAGATATTCTCTGCAAATTTAATGTCCCATATTGTGCTCTGGTTTCACTGTAGAACATGTAAAAAGTAATATGTAAAAAATATGAAAAAATACTTAATTTCTCACCGCTCTGGTCCCTTTACTCTTGACCTTCATCCATCTGGTTCTGGTTGCATCTTCTGATCCATTCCTCTGAAATCCTTGTACATGTCACACTGAGCATGGACTATCTACTCTGATAAAGAATGCCCTGAAGGGTTCAGCACAACTGCGTGAAAGCTCACAACATCTTGACGTAGTGACATGCACCATGGCCTTGTGTAAGCATGCATAGAAAGTTCCTGAGAATTCCAGCGCCAATGGCAGGAATCAGAAGATGTGATGAGGACTGGACAGGTGATGGTTAAGAGTATAGTTGAGATAACCTTTTAAAGTTCAGTTCAATGCAACAAACCTTTAGATGTTCGATGAACAGCTCTGAGATCTCATCTCCCGAGACTTTGGTGCCGAGATCTCCATCTGCGCATGCGCCGCCCCCGGTAGCCATTTTCCCGAAGTCCACCGCATGGAAACCATGGAACTTCAGGGACTCTGGCCTTTCACAAAATGTCAGCAGAGCCCTCGCAGCACTGGAGACACCCGCGCAGCACCAGAGACACCCGTGCAGCACTGGAGACACACGCACAGCTCCAGACACCTGCGCAGCCCCATATACCCGCAGCGGTGTGCGGCACATCGAAACACACCCTCATACCAGTCTGTGGCCTGCAGCAACGCTCCACTCTTTCCTCCTCCAGCAGCGACTCTGGGACCCTGCTCCACCGAGGCCGGTAAGGTCTATTATTATTATTATTATTTATTGTTATAGCGCCATTTATTCCATGGTGCTTTACATGTGGGGAGGGGTATACATAATAAAAACAAGTACAATAATCTTAAACAATACAAGTCATAACTGGTACAGGAGGAATGAGGACCCTGCCCGCGAAGGCTCACAATCTACAAGGGATGGGTGAGAATACAGTAGGTGAGGGTAGAGATGGTCATGCAGCGGTTTGGTCGATCGGTGGTTACTGCAGGTTGTAGGCTTGTCTGAAGAGGTGGGTCGTCATGTTCTTTTTGAAGGTTTCGATGGTAGACGAGAGTCTGATGTGTTGTGGTAGAGGGTTCCAGAGTAGGGGTGATACGCGAGAGAAATCTTGTATACAATTGTGGGAAGAGGAGATAAGAGGGGAGTAGAGTGGAAGATCTTGTGAGGATCAGAGGTTGCAGGTAGGTAAGTACCAGGAGACGAGGTCACAGATGTATGGAGGAGACAGGTTGTGGATGGCTTTGTACATCATGGTTAGGGTTTTGTAGTGGAGTCTCTGGGCAATAGGGAGCCAGTGAAGGGATTGACAGAGGGGAGAGGCTGGGGAATAGCGGGGGGACAGGTGGATTAGTCGGGCAGCAGAGTTTAGAATAGATTGGAGGGGTGCGAGAGTGTTAGAGGGGAGGCCACAGAGCAGGAGGTTGCAGTAGTCAAGGCGAGAGATGATGAGGGCATGGACTAGGGTTTTTGCAGATTCATGGTTGAGGAATGAACGGATTCGTGAAATATTTTTGAGTTGAAAGCGGCAGGAAGTGGAAAGGGCTTGGATATGTTGTTTGAAGGAGAGATCAGCGTCAAGGATTACCCCGAGGCAGCGAGCTTGTGGGACTGGGGAGAGTGGGCAGCCATTTACTGTAGTGGATAGGTTCGTTGGGGGGGTCACGTGAGATGGGGGAAAGATGATGAATTCTGTTTTGTCCATGTTAAGTTTCAGAAATCTAGCGGAGAAGAAGGATGAAATAGTGGACAGACATTGAGGGATTCTGGTTAGAAGGGAGGTGATATCTGGTCCAGAGATGTAGATCTGTGTGTCGTCAGCATAGAGGTGATACTGAAAGCCATGAGATTCTTTGAGCTGTCCCAGGCCAAAGGTGTAAATGGAGAAGAGCAAGGGCCCAAGGACTGAACCTTGTGGGCCTCCGAGAGATAGAGGGCGAGGTGAGGAGGTGGTGTATGAGTGGGAGACGCTGAATGTCCAGTCTGTTAGGTATGATGAGATCCAGGAAAGGGCCAAGTCTGCGATGCCAAGGGATGAGAGGGTTTGTAATAATAGGGAATGGTCCACTGTGTCAAAGGCAGCCAACAGGTCGAGGAGGAGGACAGAGTAGTGTCGCTTGCTCTTGGCGGTTAAGAGGTCATTGGTGACTTTAGTTAGGTCTATCTGCATTATTAGATGCACCCCCATTTTCCCAAAAAATTTTTGGGAAAAAAGTGCATTTTATAATCTGAAAAATATGGTAAATGAAAAAAAAATCACTCAGCAGCTCCTCTTACCTAGACGCACACCCTCCCCTAATCAAACACATCCCTCCATTCCCCCGCTAATCATACCGCACCACTATCCTAGCCAAAGTCATAACAAAAACATTAGTGCATATAACAAATAAAGTGTAGATGTTTCTAGTTATATATTCCCCAATCACCAAAATCCCCAGTTAATCTGAGAGATAGCAAAAATGTGGAACTAAAACTTAATTTTTGCTTAATTATTTTAAAAGAATTTTCACAAAAAAGAAACCAGAGAGACAAATCCCATAAAATCACATATAAACATTGTAGGGGCTTTACTCACTTCGGTGTGATGGGAGAAAAACAGAAAGCTTGTTCCTTTAAAAGTTCATGTGGGTTCATTGCTTCATAAACCCAGAAGCAAAACAGAACTGGGGTAGTGGGCACACAGGCTGGGATAGTTTCCGTATTCAGGCTTGGTCTGGAGCCAAACACACACAGGAGGTCTTCTTCCTCTCAAAATATAGACCATGTGCCAAACAACATCCGCCATTATATAGGCTGTTAACCACACCTAGAGGTGAGGTATGAGGGTAGCTAGACCCGCCCATCTCTCACAGCTACCCATAACAAAGTTGCAGCAAAAGAACCTCTTAATGCTTTCATGCACTATAGAAAATACTCCGAGTTACATCATAGAGATAAGCCGTCTCTGCAACACATACCTCCCATCGACTATGCAACCATTAGCCACGCTACATACCTCCCCCTCTACTTAAAGCTGTGTGGCTTGGCTCTTTCTACTACCAGACAAAAGATTTTTGAGAGGGCATTGGCATGACCATGTAGCTTCCCTACTTTATTCTCTACATGGAAGTTAAATCTTGTAGGGGTAACAACCAACGGGTGACCCTAGCATTTTTACCCTTTGTTTCCCTTATCCATCTGAGTAGGGAATGGTCAGATACCAATCTAAACTTATGTCCTACCAGATAGTTCCGTAATGTGTCCACTGCCCACTTCATGGCCAAGCACTCCTTCTCTATCTGTGTATCTCCTGGGAAAGGACTGCTCCTAAACCAACATCTGAGGTGTCCCAGGCGACCCATTCCTTGCAAATAGGCCCACCGACGATCCAAGGTTAATCTCAAGCAAAGACCTATAGATAGGGGGAAGGGGCTACCTAAAAGATCTCAGGACTGGGTACAAAAACGGGTCACCTCCTAATAGAAAACACAGAGAAGGCTGCAGATACCAACTGAAAACAGAAACTACGACTAGCAGAACCAGATGTCCCAGTACTGCACAAATTATACACACAGAAAACAAAGCAGAGCACCAAGCCAGAACTAAAGCTGATTAACACTGTTGTCCAGCAAGGACTGGGAGTCAGGTGCTGGTTAATAAAGAGTGATACAATCACCTGACCCAAGACAAACAGCACCAGAGGGAAAAGATCAGCAGCCAGATCACCACAAGAAAATGGCGGATGGTCACAAACGAAACAGATTCTAACAGTACCTCCCCTTTAACGAGGATCTCCCGGATCCCGTAGGCTGGGCCTTATTCGGAAATCTCCTGTGAAAAGCCTTAATTAACCTTGAGACTGAGATGACCACAGCTTTCACCCAGGAATTGTCCTTGGGACCAAAACTCTTTCAGGACACAAGATACTGTAACCCTCCTCTGTGCCACCTGGAATCAAGAATGCTTGAAATCTCAAACTCGCAGTCGTCATCAATAGGAGGAGCAGACAGCAGAGCCGCTTTATCTGGCGTGTCAACTTTCTTCAGCAAAGATACATGAAAAACTGAATTAATTTTCCAGGACGAAAGAATGTCTAATCTCACCGCTGCAGAGTTGACAATCTGAACCACTTTGAAGGGTCCTACAAACTTAGGCCCCAACTTTTTAGAAGGGATCTTCAAACGCAGATTCCTAGAGGACAACCAAACCATGTCCCCAACAACAAACCTCGCCTCCCTTCTTCTCTTGTCAAAATATTTCTTATACCTACTATAAGCCTGTTTCAGATTATGACGCACACTGGTCCAAACCTTTTCCAAATTTCCAGAAAAATTCTTCTCCTCATGCACCATCCTAGCATAAGGACCGAAAGATGGATGCTTCCCAGTGCAACAAAAGAAAGTAGAACACCCAGCCGAAGAAGACGTATGATTATTGAGAGCAAAGTCAGCTAATGGTAGATATTCCGACCACATCTCCTATTGTACGCTACAAAACATCTCAGAAACTGCTCAACGTCCTGGTTCTTCCTCTCGGTCTGTCCATTGGACACCGGATGATAACCCGACAAAAATGACAAATGAACCTCAAGTCTGTCACATAAAGCACGCCAAAAGCGAGTCACAAACTGTGGTCCCTGTTGTGAATTCTGTTGTCGGGCTCCCTCCTGTGGTCATGAATGGTACTTCAGCTGGTTCTGTCCATGGACTTCCTCTGGTGGGTGTTTCTGAGTTTCACAGGTGACGAGGTTAATTCGTTAGCTGCTGCTCTATTTAACTCCACTTAGATCTTTGCTCCATGCCACCTGTCAATGTTCCAGTATTGGTCTAGTTCACTCCTGGATCGTTCTTGTGACCTGTCTTCCCATCAGAAGCTAAGTTCCAGCTTGTATTTCTTGGGTTTGCTATTTTTCTGTCCAGCTTGCTATTTAATTTGTTGTCTTGCTTGCTGGAAGCTCTGGGACGCAGAGGGAGCGCCTCCGCACCGTGAGTCAGTGCGGAGGGTCTTTTTGCGCCCTCTGCGTGGTCTTTTTGTAGGTTTTTGTGCTGACCGCAAAGTAACCTTTCCTATCCTCGGTCTGTTCAGTAAGTCGGGCCTCACTTTGCTAAATCTATTTCATCTCTGTGTTTGTATTTTCATCTTTACTCACCGTCATTATATGTGGGGGGCTGCCTTTTCCTTTGGGGAATTTCTCTGAGGCAAGGTAGGCTTTATTTTTCTATCTTCAGGGCTAGCTAGTTTCTTAGGCTGTGCCGAGTTGCATAGGGAGCGTTAGGCGCAATCCACGGCTATTTCTAGTGTGTTTGATAGGTTTAGGGATTGCGGTCAGCAGAGTTCCCACGTCCCAGAGCTCGTCCTTATTATCAGTAACTATCAGGTCATTCCGTGTGCTCTTAACCACCAGGTCCATTATTGTCCTGACCACCAGGTCATAACAGTACAGGTGGCCCAAAGTACTAATGCATCTCAATAGAGGGATAAGAGAAGTTCTGAGACCATTTTTTTTAATTTGCAGTGTGTTTTGTCTCTATTTTCCCATTTACCTCTGGGTGGTTCAGGACACTGGTGTAAACATGGACATTCAAGGTCTGTCCTCTTGGATGGATAATCTCACTACAAGGATGCAAAACATTCAAGATTTTGTGGTTCAGAATCCGATGTCAGAGCCTAGGATTCCAATTCCTGATTTGTTTTTTGGTGATAGATCTAAGTTCTTGAATTTCAAAAATAATTGTAAATTGTTTCTTGCCTTGAAACCTCGCTCCTCAGGTGACCCTGTTCAACAAGTAAAGATCATTATTTCTTTGTTACGTGGTGACCCTCAAGACTGGGCATTTTCCCTTGCGCCAGGAGATCCGGCATTGCGTAATGTTGATGCGTTTTTCCTGGCGCTTGGATTGCTTTATGACGAACCTAATTCAGTGGATCAGGCAGAGAAAATCTTGCTGGCTCTGTGTCAGGGTCAGGATGAAGCGGAGATATATTGTCAGAAGTTTAGAAAGTGGTCTGTGCTCACTCAGTGGAATGAATGTGCCCTGGCAGCAATCTTCAGAAAGGGTCTCTCAGAAGCCCATAAGGATGTCATGGTGGGGTTCCCATGCCTGCTTGTCTGAATGAGTCTATGTCCTTGGCCATTCAGATCGATCGACGCTTGCGGGAGCGTAAAGCTGTGCACCATTTGGCGGTACTATCTGAGCATGGGCCTGAGCCTATGCAATGTGATAGGACTTTGACCAGAGCTGAACGGCAAGAACACAGACGTCGGAATGGGCTATGTTTTTACTGTGGTGATTCCACTCATGCTATCTCCGATTAGTAACATTGTAACATAGCAACATAGTTAGTAAGGCCGAAAAAAGACATTTGTCCATCCAGTTCAGCCTATATTCCATCATAACAAATCCCCAGATCTACGTCCTTCTACAGAACCTAATAATTGTATGATACGATATTGTTCTGCTCCAGGAAGACATCCAGGCCTCTCTTGAACCCCTCGACTGAGTTCGCCATCACCACCTCCTCAGGCAAGCAATTCCAGATTCTCACTGCCCTAACAGTAAAGAATCCTCTTCTATGTTGGTGGAAAAACCTTCTCTCCTCCAGACGCAAAGAATGCCCCCTTGTGCCCGTCACCTTCCTTGGTATAAACAGATCCTCAGCGAGATATTTGTATTGTCCCCTTATATACTTATACATGGTTATTAGATCGCCCCTCAGTCGTCTTTTTTCTAGACTAAATAATCCTAATTTCGCTAATCTATCTGGGTATTGTAGTTCTCCCATCCCCTTTATTAATTTTGTTGCCCTCCTTTGTACTCTCTCTAGTTCCATTATATCCTTCCTGAGCACCGGTGCCCAAAACTGGACACAGTACTCCATGTGCGGTCTAACTAGGGATTTGTACAGAGGCAGTATAATGCTCTCATCATGTGTATCCAGACCTCTTTTAATGCACCCCATGATCCTGTTTGCCTTGGCAGCTGCTGCCTGACACTGGCTGCTCCAGGTAAGTTTATCATTAACTAGGATCCCCAAGTCCTTCTCCCTGTCAGATTTACCCAGTGGTTTCCCATTCAGTGTGTAATGGTGATATTGATTCCTTCTTCCCATGTGTATAACCTTACATTTATCATTGTTAAACCTCATCTGCCACCTTTCAGCCCAAGTTTCCAACTTATCCAGATCCATCTGTAGCAGAATACTATCTTCCCTTGTATTAACTGCTTTACATAGTTTTGTATCATCTGCAAATATCGATATTTTACTGTGTAAACCTTCTACCAGATCATTAATGAATATGTTGAAGAGAACAGGTCCCAATACTGACCCCTGCGGTACCCCACTGGTCACAGCGACCCAGTTAGAGACTATACCATTTATAACCACCCTCTGCTTTCTATCACTAAGCCAGTTACTAACCCATTTACACACATTTTCCCCCAGACCAAGCATTCTCATTTTGTGTACCAACCTCTTGTGCGGCACGGTATCAAACGCTTTGGAAAAATCGAGATATACCACGTCCAATGACTCACCGTGGTCCAGCCTATAGCTTTCCTCTTCATAAAAACTGATTAGATTGGTTTGACAGGAGCGATTTCTCATAAACCCATGCTGATATGGAGTTAAACAGTTATTCTCATTGAGATAATCCAGAATAACATCCTTCAGAAACCCTTCAAATATTTTACCAACAATAGAGGTTAGACTTACTGGCCTATAATTTCCAGGTTCACTTTTAGAGCCCTTTTTGAATATTGGCACCACATTTGCTATGCGGCAGTCCTGCGGAACAGACCCTGTCGCTATAGAGTCCCTAAAAATAAGAAATAATGGTTTATCTATTACATTACTTAGTTCTCTTAGTACTCGTGGGTGTATGCCATCCGGACCCGGAGATTTATCTATTTTAATCTTATTTAGCCGGTTTCGCACCTCTTCTTGGGTTAGATTGGTGACCCTTAATATAGGGTTTTCATTGTTTCTTGGGATTTCACCTAGCATTTCATTTTCCACCGTGAATACTGTGGAGAAGAAGGTGTTTAATATGTTAGCTTTTTCCTCGTCATCTACAACCATTCTTTCCTCACTATTTTTTAAGGGGCCTACATTTTCAGTTTTTATTCTTTTACTATTGATATAGTTGAAGAACAGTTTGGGATTAGTTTTACTCTCCTTAGCAATGTGCTTCTCTGTTTCCTTTTTGGCAGCTTTAATTAGTTTTTTAGATAAAGTATTTTTCTCCCTATAGTTTTTTAGATATTCAATGGTGCCATCCTGCTTTAGTAGTGCAAATGCTTTCTTTTTACTGTTAATTGCCTGTCTTACTTCTTTGTTTAGCCACATTGGGTTTTTCCTATTTCTAGTCCTTTTATTCCCACAAGGTATAAACCGCTTAAACTGCCTATTTAGGATGTTCTTAAACATTTCCCATTTATTATCTGTATTCTTATTTCTGAGGATATTGTCCCAGTCTACCAGATTAAGGGCATCTCTAAGCTGGTCAAACTTTGCCTTCCTAAAGTTCAGTGTTTTTGTGACTCCCTGACAAGTCCCCCTAGTGAAAGACAGGTGAAACTGCACAATATTGTGGTCGCTATTTGCTAGATGCCCAACCACCTGCAGATTTGTTATTCTGTCAGGTCTATTAGATAGTATTAGGTCTAAAAGTGCTGCTCCTCTGATTGTCCTAAGCACACTAAGCGGTTCGCTAGGTCTGCCACCATTGGTATGGTACAGTCTAAATTTCTATTGTCTGTTACTCTGATTTGCTCTCTGTCATCCTATTCTGTTATGGCATTTGTGGATTCAGGCGCTGCCCTGAATTTGATGGACTTGGAGTATACTAGGCGCTGTGGTTTTTTCTTGGAGCCCTTGCAGTATCCTATTCCATTGAGAGGAATTGATGCTACGCCTTTGGCCAAGAATAAGCCTCAGTATTGGACCCAATTGACCATGTGCATGGCTCCTGCACATCAGGAGGATATCCGCTTTCTGGTGTTGCATAATCTGCATGATGTGGTCGTTTTGGGGTTGCCATGGCTATAGGTTCATAATCCAGTATTGGACTGGAAATCTATGTCTGTGTCCAGCTTGGGTTGCCAGGGGGTACATGGTGATGTTCCATTTTTGTCTATTTCGTCTTCCACTCCTTCTGAAGTTCCAGAGTTTTTGTCGGATTATCGGGATGTATTTGATGAGCCCAAAGCCAATGCCCTACCTCCTCATAGGGATTGCGATTGTGCAATTAATTTGATTCCTGGAAGTAAGTATCCTAAGGGCCCATTGTTCAATTTATCTGTGCCAGAACACGCCGCTATGCGGAGTTATATAAAGGAATCCTTGGAGAAAGGCCATATTCGCCCGTCGTCATCACCGTTAGGAGCAGGGTTCTTTTTTGTGGTCAAGAAGGATGGTTCTTTGAGACCTTGTATTGATTACCGCCTTCTTAATAAAATTACAGTCAAATTTCAGTATCCTTTGCCGCTGCTGTCTGATTTGTTTGCTCGTATTAAAGGGGCTAGTTGGTTCACCAAGATAGATCTTTGAGGGGCGTATAATCTTGTGCGTATTAAACAAGTCGATGAATGGAAAACAGCATTTAATACGCCCGAGGGCCATTTTGAGTACCTGGTTATGCCATTCGGGCTTTCCAATGCTCCATCAGTATTTCAGTCCTTTATGCATGACATCTTCCGAGAGTACCTGGATAAATTCCTGATTGTGTATTTGGATGATATTTTGGTCTTTTCGGATGATTGGGATTCTCATGTGAAGCAGGTCAGAATGGTGTTCCAGGTCCTTCGTGCGAATTCCTTGTTTGTGAAGGGGTCAAAGTGTCTCTTTGGAGTTCAGAAGGTTTCATTTTTGGGGTTCATTTTTTCCCCTTCTACTATCGAGATGGACCCTGTTAAAGTCCAGGCCATTTACGATTGGACTCTGCCGACATCCGTGAAGAGCCTGCAAAAGTTCCTGGGCTTTGCTAATTTTTATCGGCACTTCATCGCTAATTTTTCTACTGTTGCTAAACCGTTGACTGATTTGACCAAGAAGGGTGCTGATGTGGTCAATTGGTCTTCTGCGGCTGTAGAGGCTTTTCAGGAGTTGAAGCATCGTTTTTCTTCTGCCCCTGTGTTGTGCCAGCCAGATGTTTCGCTTCCGTTTCAGGTTGAGGTTGATGCTTCTGAGATTGGAGCAGGGGCTGTTTTGTCGCAGAGAAGTTCTGATGGCTCGGTGATGAAGCCATGTGCTTTCTTTTCTAGAAAGTTTTCGCCTGCTGAGCGTAACTATGATGTTGGTAATCGTGAATTGTTGGCCATGAAGTGGGCATTCGAGGAGTGGCGTCATTGGCTGGAAGGAGCCAAGCATCGCGTGGTGGTCTTGACAGATCACAAGAATTTGACTTATCTTGAGTCTGCCAAACGGTTGAATCCGAGACAGGCTCGATGGTCGTTATTTTTCTCCCGTTTTGATTTTGTGCTTTCGTACCTTCCGGGCTCTAAGAATGTGAAGGCTGATGCCCTGTTAAGGAGTTTTGTGCCTGACTCTCCGGGTGTTCCTGAGCCGGCGGGTATTCTCAAACAGGGGGTAATTTTGTCTGCCATCTCCCCTGATTTGCGGCGGGTGCTGCAAAAATTTCAGGCTAATAGACCTGACCTTTGCCCAGCGGAGAAACTGTTTGTCCCTGATAGATGGACTAGTAGAGTTATCTCTGAGATTCATTGTTCAGTGTTGGCTGGGCATCCTGGAATCTTTGGTACCAGAGATTTGGTGGCTAGATCCTTCTGGTGGCCGTCTTTGTCGCGGGATGTGCGTTCTTTTGAGCAGACCTGTGGGACTTGTGCTCGGGCTAAGCCCTGCTGTTCTCGTGCCAGTGGGTTGCTTTTGCCCTTGCCGGTCCCGAAGAGGCCCTGGACGCATATTTCTATGGATTTTATTTCGGATCTCCCCGCCTCTCAAAAGATGTCGGTCATTTGGGTAGTTTGTGTTCGCTTTTCTAAGATGGTCCATTTGGTACCTTTGTCTAAATTGCCTTCCTCCTCTGATTTGGTGCCATTATTTTTCCAGCATGTGGTTCGTTTACATGGTATCCCGGAGAACATCGTTTCTGACAGAGGTTCCCAGTTTGTTTCAAGGTTTTGGCGATCCTTTTGTGCTAGGATGGGCATTGATTTGTCTTATTCCTCGGCTTTCCATCCTCAGACTAATGGCCAATCCGAACGAACTAATCAAACTTTGGAAACATATCTGAGATGCTTTGTTTCTGCTGATCAGGATGATTGGGTGTCCTTTTTGCCGTTGGTTGAGTTCGCCCTTAATAATCGGGCCAGCTCGGCTACTTTGGTTTCGCCGTTTTTCTGCAATTCTGGTTTCCATCCTCGTTTCTCTTTAGGGCAGGTTGAGTCTTCAGACTGTCCTGGTGTAGATACTGTGGTGGATAGGTTGCAGCAGATTTGGACTCATGTGGTGGACAATTTGACATTGTCCCAGGAGAAGGCTCAACGTTTCGCTAACTGCCGGCGCTGTGTGAGTCCCCGACTTCGTGTTGGGGATTTGGTTTGGTTGTCGTCTCGTTATGTTCCTATGAAGGTTTCCTCTCCTAAGTTTAAGCCTCGTTTCATTGGTCCGTATAAGATTTCTGAGGTTATCAATCCTGTGTCATTTCGTTTGGCCCTTCCTGCTTCTTTTGCCATCCATAATGTGTTCCATAGGTCGTTATTGCGGAGATACGTGGCGCCTGTGGTTCCTGTTGTGAACAGGTAATTCAGAACCACAATGGACCTTGAAGTTCAGAGCACACAAGTGACCTGACATTAACCAAAAACATAGGACGAGCTCTGAGACGTGGAAACTCTGCTGACCGCAATCCCTAATCCTATCACACCACACTAGAGGTAGCCGTGGATTGCGCCTAACGCTCCCTATGCAACTCGGCACAGCCTGAGAAACTAACTAGCCCTGAAGATAGAAAAATAAGCCTACCTTGCCTCAGAGAAATTCCCCAAAGGAAAAGGCAGCCCCCCACATATAATGACTGTGAGTAAAGATGAAATACAAACACAGAGATGAAATAGATTTAGCAAAGTGAGGCCCGACTTACTGAATAGACTGAGGATAGGAAAGATAGATTTGCGGTCAACACAAAAACCTACAAACAACCACGCAGAGGGGCAAAAAGACCCTCCGCACCGACTAACGGTACAGAGGTGCTCCTTCTGCGTCTCAGAGCTTCCAGCAAGCAAGAAAAACCAAAATAGCAAGCTGGACAGAAAAAATAGCAAACAAAAGTAACACAAGCAGAACTTAGCTTATGCAGGATAGACAGGCCACAGGAACGATCCAGGAGGAAGCAAGAACAATACTAGAACATTGACTGGAGGCCAGGATCAAAGCACCAGGTGGAGTTAAATAGAGCAGCACCTAATGACTTAACCTCATCACCTGAGGAAGGAAACTCAGAAGCCGCAGTACCATTCTCATCCACCAAAGGAAGCTCATAGACAGAACCAGCCGAAGTACCACTCACGACCACAGGAGGGAGCTTGGCCACAGAATTCACAACAGGTTCCATCCGTTGATCCTCCTGCCCCGGTGTTAGTTGAGGGGGAGTTGGAGTATGTGGTAGAGAAGATTTTGGATTCTCGTGTTCGAGATGGAAACTCCAGTACCTGGTCAAGTGGAAGGGTTATGGTCAGGAAGATAATTCCTGGGTTTTTGCCTCTGATGTTCATGCTGCCGATCTGGTTCGTGCCTTTCATTTGGCTCATCCTGGTCGGCCTGGGGGCTCTGGTGAGCGTTCGGTGACCCCTCCTCAAGGGGGGGGGTACTGTTGTGAATTCTGTTGTCGGGCTCCCTCCTGTGGTCATGAATGGTACTTCAGCTGGTTCTGTCAATGGACTTCCTCTGGTGGGTGTTTCTGAGTTTCACAGGTGACAAGGTTAATTCGTTAGCTGCTGCTCTATTTAACTCCACTTAGATCTTTGCTCCATGCCACCTGTCAATGTTCCAGTATTGGTCTAGTTCACTCCTGGATCGTTCTTGTGACCTGTCTTCCCATCAGAAGCTAAGTTCCAGCTTGTATTTCTTGGGTTTGCTATTTTTCTGTCCAGCTTGCTATTTAATTTGTTGTCTTGCTTGCTGGAAGCTCTGGGACGCAGAGGGAGCGCCTCCGCACCATGAGTCGGTGCAGAGGGTCTTTTTGCGCCCTCTGCGTGGTCTTTTTGTAGGTTTTTGTGCTGACCGCAAAGTAACCTTTCCTATCCTCGGTCTGTTCAGTAAGTCGGGCCTCACTTTGCTAAATCTATTTCATCTCTGTGTTTGTATTTTCATCTTTACTCACCGTCATTATATGTGGGGGGCTGCCTTTTCCTTTGGGCCATTCCGTGTGCTCTTAACCACCAGGTCCATTATTGTCCTGACCACCAGGTCATAACAGGTCCCCTATCAGAGAAAATGTCCGTGGGAACACCATGGAGTATGACAATCTCTTTCTCAAATGTCCTGGCAAGTGTCTTAGCGCAGGGTAATTGATTGAACGGAACCAGATGACACATCTTACTAAACCGGTCCACAACATCCCAGATGACAGAAAAACCCTCAGAGACCATCAGGTCGGTGACAAAATCCATTGCAAGTTGCATCCATGGAGAACCAGGAACCTCCAACTGGCACAACAACCCTGCCACTGGAGCATGAGAAGCCTTAGACCTAGCGCACACGGTACACTGATGCACCCACTTGACAATTTCTCTTAGCCACCCTGGCCACCAGAAACTCTGACCAAACAACTTTCTTGTTTTGGCAATCCCTGGATGACCTGTCAAACGTGACTCATGACATTCCGTAAACAAAGCTCTCCTCAGGGCTTTAAGCACAAATAATTTCCCATAAGGAGTATTAGTTGGTGCAGCATCCTGGGATTTAAGAATGTTATTTTCCAACTCAGAACCTAATGCTGCCACCGCTACCCCTCTCAGCAGAATAGATTCCTCCTTTTCAGTATTAACTGCTGGGAAGAAACTACGAGCCAAAGCATCAGCTTTAAAATTCTTTGTCCCAGTGATATATGTCACAGAGAAATGGAACCGGGCAAAAAACAAAGCCCACCTAGCTTGATGGGCATTCAAGCGTTTAGAAGCATCCAGGTAGATCAGATTCTTATGATCAGTAAAGACTTGTATAGGATGTCTGGCGCCATCGAAAAAATGTCGCCAATGCTCAAACGCAAGCTTAATAGCCAGCAATTTTCGGTTTCCAACATCGTAGTTGAGCTCTGCCTCCTAAAATGTCTAGAAATGAACGCACAGGGAGGGATGCACCCCATCCTCTCCTTCCTGCGACAGAACAGCCCCCACTCCTACTGATGAGGCATCCACCTCTACCTGAAAGGGCTTAGTCTCATCTGTCTGGATCAAAACAGAAGCAGAGCTAAACCTCTTCTTGAGATGCTCAAAAGCCTTGACAACCTCATGGGACCATGGGACAGTATTGGAACCCTTCTTAGTCAGATCAGTAAGAGGTTTTGTGATAACAGAAAAATTCTTTATGAATTTTCTATAATAATCAGCAAACCCCAAGAATCTCTGAATCGACTTCAAGCATTCAGGTCTAGGCCACTCCAATACCGCCTGAACCTTCACCGGGTCCATCTCAAAACCATCACTGGATACAAAGTACCCCAAAAATCTAATTTTCTGTACTGCAAACTCGCATTTCTCCAGTTTAGCAAAGAGTGTGTTTTCTCTCAGAATCTGCAGAACCTCGCGGACTCACTGAAAATGTGACTCCAAATCGGGCGAATAGATCAAAATATCATCCAAATAAACAATAACACTCCTACCGATCAACGGCCTCAGAATGTCGTTAATGAAATTTTGAAAAACACGCTGGAGCATTTGTAAGGCCAAAAGGCATTACTAGGCACTCAAAATGAACTTCCGGGGTATTCAAGGCTGTCTTACATCCATCTTTCAATGACCTCCCTTTTCTATAGGTAATGTCAGGGCGTGGGCCTAGTATGTCTCTAAGGTCTGGGTCCATTAGACGATATCCCAGTGCTTGTTTAGGACTTTCCTCACTCTTTGGTGTTGATGGTCAAAAGTCCCTATTATCCTCATAGTCTCGTTCGTCATGTCTGCTTGGACATCCTGTTTATGCAGTAACTGTTGTCTATCTTTATTTGTCACATCTTTATAGGCCGCATGTAACACGTGTGATGGGTAGCTCTTTCTTTAAACCGATTGAGCATATCACCCGCTTGGCTATGAAACATCCTGGTGTCTGAGCAGTTTCTCCTGAGTCTCAAAAACTGGCCCTTTGGAATCCCTTTTTCAGGGAGATGGGTTGATGACTATTCCAGTTTAAAAGGTTGTTGGTACTGGTGGGTTTACGATAAATGCTCGTTGTTAAACTACCGTTTAGTTCCTTCTTGATCTTGACATCTAGGAACGCTAGATCATCCCAGTGAATTTCTGCGGTAAACCTCAGGCTCATGGTATTAATATTGAGCTCTGTAATAAATGTTGTAAACTGCTCTTTGGTACCCGTCCAGATTACAAAAACATCATCAATGAATCTGAGCCATGTGACTACAAATTCATGCCACCATTTGGTGACGTCACCAAATACCACTGTTTCCTCCCACCAGCCCAGGAACAAATTTGCGTACGATGGGGCACAGGGACACCCCATCGCAGTGCCCCTGAGCTGGTGGTAATGTTTGCCGTTAAACTTAAACGTGTTGTGAGTAAGGACACAATTGAATAGAGACACCACAAATTCATTATGGTCCCTACAGGCTACCGACCTCTGTTTAAGATAATGTTGAACCCCCCTAATACCTGCATCATGTGGTATGCTGCTATAGAGCGTCTCAACATCAATTGAGGCAAGCCAAGAGTCTTTATCTAGCTGTAGGCCTTCTATTTTCTATAGCAGCTCTGTCGTATCCCTCAAATATGAAGGGATAGATACCACAAAGGGTCGAAGAATTTCTTCGATATATAGACCGCAATTCTGTGTCAAGGAGTCAACACCAGACACAATAGGTCATCCCTTTAAAGGGCTCAGACGTTTGTGTATCTTGGGTAGTGTGTAGAAAGTAGCCTGTAGGGGAAATTTAGGAAGCAGGAATTCAAATTAAGTTAATGTGATAAGGCTTTTTTTCTAGGGCTCCATCAAGCAGCTCTTTTAATTTTCCTTCATAGGCCCCTGCTGGGTCAGATCTCAAGACCTCATATGTACTTTTGTCTTGAAGGATGTTATAGCACATATCACAGTATACCTGATGGTCCATAATGACCAGGTTGCCACCCTTATCGGATGATTTGATTATTAGCTGGTCATTACTTTTTAATGTTTCCAGTGCCAGTCTTTCTTCTTCAGTCAAATTGTGATCCATAACAGGGACATAACTTTTGATTTTCCTAAGGTCCCTTTCGACTAGTTGCAAAAATATATCAATGTTTTTGGTCTCTCCTTGTGGTGGCATTTTTACACTCTTATTTCTAAGAGTGGTGAAGGGACTTTTGTCTGTGTCTAATCCCTGTTCATGTTCACTGAGGAGTCCTGTTAGAGCTCGAAAGCTCATCAAGTCCTCCTCCTGGAGCCCCAGTTGTAAACAATCCTACCTATCATTACGCATGAAAATTTTTTTCCATTTCAGCTTCCTACAGAAAAGGTTCAACCGAAACAATTGTAGCTGTTTGTAGGCACAAAATTAAGTCCCCTCTGTAAAACACAATATTCATCTCTCGAGAGGGTGTGAGTAGACAAATTGATTATTTGCCCCCTGCCTAATTGGGCTTTGTTCTGAGGAAATAAGCTGCTATTATCCCCTTGTTATAAAAAAGATGATGATGATGATGATGATGAAGTGGAGGAAGCCGGTCCTGATGTATCTCTCGGACCGGGGAAGGAGGTGTTTGACTTCCCCCTCTGTTTCTGAAGCTGCCCCTCCCCCTCCTCCCATGTTTCCACGTTTTCCTCTTGGATGTTGCCATCTTTGTTGTCTATAGGCCTGCCCCCTGCTTGTGTGTGCCCTCCTCCCAGAAGTCTCTGTTCTTTCAGTATCCGAGGTGTCTATATCTGAGGAGGAAACCTCTGTTGGTTTCTCTTTTTGAAAATTATAGGCCTGGTTATCTGCAAAGTTTCTTAAATCTTTCTGAAACTGTATCTGTTTCCTCTCTTTTAATAGGGCCTGATACTTTTCCACAGAACTCTGTAGAAGGCCCTCCCTCCTATTAAAATCTGGATCTGATTTACATTTCAACACCCTCTCAATTAAACTATTGAGGTTACTGGTTGATTTTTCGAGTAATTTCTTCTACTCCGCCAACAAAATTTGCATGAAGCGTATAGATGAATCAATAGACTCTTTCAGCCAGAGATTCAGAAGTTCTGGGGATGATGTTCTCGGGGAAGGGGTAATGTTATGTTAGGACTGGCGGAACGCACCAAGACAGATGATAAAGGTGCGTTCGCAGTCCGGGGTCCACCGTGCAGGTGAGAACCTGCTGCTAGCAATTAGCAGACAATATGGCGGTACACTAAAGTATACACGCGTGGGTTAAACCTCACCCAGCGTGAAGAAAGCGATCCTGTTAATTCACAGGACCGCAGTACCGCACTAGTGCGCGAGCAAGTGGTCAGCGGACTTAACCCCAGAAGGGATTGGAGCCCGATTAGACCCTTGCTGGCGTAACACCGCAACTGGGTGTGTAGAGAACCTTAAGCAATCTGTGCACAAGAGTGCGAGCGATGCCGCACTAACGGACGCCACTAACCACCCAGACTCGGGTATGGAAAGCGCAAGGCAGGCGCACGGCGCCGTACTGGCAGGCACAGCTACAGGACGCTGTGATGTGTGTTAGTGCTGTAGGCTAAGTCGGGCGCTAGGTAGCAGCCATACACCTTCCGCGAACAGACATTCAATAGGGTAGGGGTTTCCAAGGACGACTTGCACTCACAACATACACACATAAGCAATTGTAAAACAATACTAGCGCATGGCCGTGCGGTCATGCGCAGTTTATATAACAGCAGCACAGGAAGTGGCCACAGCACTTTTGCCCTTCTAGGACCTGCCAAGAGGACCAATGGAATGTGCTGCAGAGCCTGAGCACATGACCCTCGATCTCCAACGGGAGACCTTACACTGGGCATGCTCAGTACATGCAGACAAGGACTTAGTCCCAGAGAAGTCCGCTCGCTGCTGACCAGCACTGACTTTAAAGGCAGAGACTGGAGAAGCAGCACTAACTCTCAGAACAGAGTGAGAATGAGCAAGACGCTGGGACCGACGTCCTTGCTGAGCAGGCTCCACTGCGGCTGGACAAGAATGGGAGACCGCAGCGGAAGTGGCTCGAGATTCCCCCTGTGCAGAAGCGGGAACTCGACCCCTAACATTACCCCCCCTCCTAGGGCCCCCCCCTCCTTGGGCCTCGCTACGTTCGAAGGCAGCAATGAGCTGCGGGGCCCGAATGTGCTCAACAGGTTCCCAGGACCTGTCCTCGGGGCCATAACCCTTCCAGTCCACCAAATAAAATTTTTTACCACGCACCACCTTGCACCCCAAAATAGCGTTCACCTCATAATCGTCCGTAGACGAACCCGATGTCCCAGCAGATGACTCGGAAAAGCGGGACATATACACGGGTTTCAAGAGGGACACATGAAAGGTGTCGGTGATACCCAGGCGTGGCGGAAGGGCCAAACGATAGACCACAGGATTAACCTGCTCGAGGACCTTGAATGGACCCAAGTAGCGAGGAGCAAATTTAGTGGACTCAACTCGCAGCCTGATGTTACGGGCGGAGAGCCACACCAAGTCGCCAGGAGCAAAGGTCGGGGCGGGGCGCCGATGAGCATCAGCGGAGGACCTCATTCTCTCCTTAGAGGCCCGAATGACATCCTGAGTGCGGTCCCAAATATCCCGTGCCTCCACAGCCCAGTCTGCCACCCTGGAGTCGGCGGAAGACACGGGCATAGGCACAGGTACCCGTGGATGCTGACCATAGTTGAGGAGGAATGGGGTTTGTCCAGTGGAGTCGGCAACGGCGTTGTTCAGTGCAAACTCTGCCCATGATAGCAAGGATGCCCAGTCATCCTGCCTGGCTGAAACAAAATGTCGCAGGTATGTGACCAAGGTCTGGTTGGCCCTCTCTACCAACCCATTCGTCTCGGGATGATAAGCGGAAGAGAGATTCAACTCAATACTGAGAAGACGACAGAGCTCTCTCCAGAACCGAGACGCAAACTGGGGACCCCGGTCACTGACAATTTTGTCTGGCATACCATGTAGGCGGAAGATATGTCTGATGAACAACGCTGCCAAGGCCCGTGCAGAAGGTAACCGCGGCAGCGGCACCAAATGCACCATTTTTGAGAAATGATCGGTGATGACCCAAATGATGGTACAGCCGCGAGACTTGGGCAAACCTACAACAAAGTCCATCCCGACCATCTCCCAGGGCCTATCTGCCACCGGCAAGGGATAGAGCAAACCAGCTGGCCTTTGACGCGGAGATTTATTTTTGGCGCAGGAGACACACGCCAGAACGTAATCCCTGACATCCCGGACCATATGCGGCCACCAGTACGTCCTCGCCAGTAGCTCAGATGTCCTCTTTGTCCCAAAGTGTCCACCCACCCTGGACGAATGAGCCCAAGAGAGAACCTCCGGTCGCAAATTAATGGGCACAAAAGTCTTGCCCGGAGGCACAGACTCTAGCGATACCGGCGCCACGGTTCTCAGGCTCTCGGAAGGGACAATAAGCCGAGGCTCCTCTTCCTCCTCCTCAGTTGACATAAGGGAGCGAGAGAGAGCGTCAGCACGGATATTCTTCTCCCCGGCGAGATAATGCAGGGAAAAGTGGAACCGGGAGAAGAACAGGGACCATCTGGCCTGGCGAGAATTTAGCCGCTGGGCTGTCTGCAAATAGACCAAATTTTTGTGGTCCGTGTAAACTTGGAAGGGAAACCGCGCACCTTCCAGAAGGTGTCTCCACTCCGAAAAAGCCAACTTCATTGCTAGCAACTCCCTGTCCCCGATGGAGTAGTTCCTCTCCGCTGGCGTGAAGGTCTTAGAGAAGAAGAAGCATGGATGCTTCCGACCTTGAGCATCCTTTTGGTAGAGGACTGCTCCAGCACCAACGGACGAGGCATCCACCTCCAGTAGGAATGGCTTATCCACATCGGGACGATGTAAGATGGGAGCGCTAGCAAAGTGGGACTTAATAGAAGTGAAGGCCTTGGAGACCTCTTCCGACCACAATTTGGGATTCGCTCCCTTCTTGGTGAGGGCTACCAAGGGAGCCACCAGAGTTGAGAAGTGGGGAATGAACTGGCGGTAATAGTTTATGAACCCCATAAAGCGCTGCACCGCTTTAAGAGAATGGGGCTCTTGCCAGTCCATCACAGCCTGTAGTTTGGCAGGATCCATAGCCAATCCCTGGGCGGAGATGATATAGCCCAGGAAAGGTAAGGACTCCTGCTCAAACACACACTTCTCCAACTTTGCGTAAAGAGAGTTTGCCCGTAGGAGGTCGAAGACTCTGCCAACATCTCTCCGGTGGGAGTCAATATCTGGAGAAAAGATGAGAATATCATCCAGATAGACTACAACCGAGGTGGAAAGCATATCCCGGAAGATGTCGTTGACAAAGTCTTGAAAAACGGCAGGTGCATTACAGAGCCCGAAGGGCATCACCAGATACTCATAGTGCCCATCTCTGGTGTTAAATGCCGTTTTCCACTCGTCCCCCTCACGGATGCGAATCAGGTTGTAAGCACCCCGCAGATCTAGTTTCGTAAACACTCTAGCTCCCCGAAGCCTATCGAAAAGCTCAGATATCAACGGCAAAGGGTACTTGTTCTTAACTGTGATAGCATTAAGACCCCTGTAGTCTATGCATGGACGTAGTTCTCCATTCCTCTTCTGCACGAAGAAGAACCCTGCCCCAGCAGGTGACACTGACTTCCTAATGAACCCTCTTGCCAGATTCTCTTGTATGTACTGAGACATTGCCTCCGTTTCCGGGAGAGATAATGGGTAGACTCGACCCCGGGGAGGCTCAGCACCAGGCAAGAGATCGATAGGACAGTCATAGGGGCGATGGGGCGGAAGGGTCTCCGCCGCCTTCTTGGAGAACACGTCTGCATAAGACCAATATTGCTTGGGGAGAGAGGATAGATCTGCGGGTACCTCAGTAGTAGCAACCTGAACGCACTCTCGGTGACACCTACCCCCACATGATTCACCCCATCCCAGAATTCTGCCTGAGGACCACTCGATGTGAGGAGAGTGGTACCGTAGCCAAGGTATCCCCAACTGGACCTCATCAATACCCTCAGGAATGACGAGTAGAGAAATAATCTCCTGATGGGATGGCGACAGGGACAGAGTAACAGGGATGGTCTGATGTGTTATCTGTGCGGGGAGTGTCGACCCATTCACCACTCGTACCGTTACTGGTTGGGATAGCATAACCAGGGGTATTGCGTGACGTTGGGCGAAGGCAGAAGACATAAAATTGCCCTCCGCCCCAGAATCCACGCAGAGGTCAACCGAGTGGGAGGATGAGCCAAAGGTAATTGTCCCCTTAAAGGACAATTTGGAGGCAAACGTCGCAGTGTCTAGTGCACCTCCACCTACTACCACTAGACGCTGACGTTTCCTCGTCCGCTGATGACATCTGGTGGCAAGATGTCCTGACTGTTGGCAAACCTGGCAACCCTGGAGTGCACGAGCAGTCTGGGACTTAGATCCTGCTCGTGACACCACCTTAGGTTCCTGAACCTCAGGAGCCTGAACTGGAGATTCCAAAGGTTTGGCGAAGGTGGGAGCCAGCCGAAACCTCTGCCTACACTGGGCTCGCTCTAACCTCCGCTCGTGAAAACGGCGGTCAATGCGAGTAGATACTGCTATTAACTCCTCCAGTGTGGCGGGAATCTCCCTAGTGGCCAGAGCGTCCTTAACGTGGTCAGCCAGCCCCCTCCAAAATATAGGGATAAGGGCTTTATCCGACCACTCCAGCTCAGATGCCAGAGTGCGGAAATGGACGGCAAAAAGGCTGACCAAGGACGAGCCCTGAGTCAGTGCCAACAGTTGGAGCGCCGTGTCATGGGTGACACGAGGTCCAAGAAAGACCTGTTTCAGAGTGCTCAGGAATAACGGAGCACTCTGCACCACATGATCGCCACGCTCCCACAGCGGCGTAGCCCACTGCAACGCCCTGTCCGACAATAAGGAAATTATAAAGCCCACCTTAGCCCGCTCTGTAGGGAAACGAGAGGCCAGAAGCTCGAGATGTATTGAGCACTGACTCACGAAACCCCTACAGGACTTACTGTCACCAGAAAATTTCTCTGGTAGCGGGAGGCGAGATAGCGTCGGTACAGGAGCGGCAGTGGACAAGGTAGCTGCAGCCACACTTGCAGCCTGAACAGCGACAGCAGTAACATCCACAGCTGAGGTTGAACGCTCAAAAGCCGCCAACCTTCCCTCCAGCTGCTGGATGTACCGCTGTAAACGCTGATCGTCCGCCATTTTACTAGCCAGACCCTGGCGCTAGTATTCTGTTAGGACTGGCGGAACGCACCAAGACAGATGATAAAGGTGCGTTCGCAGTCCGGGGTCCACCGTGCAGGTGAGAACCTGCTGCTAGCAATTAGCAGACAATATGGCGGTACACTAAAGTATACACGCGTGGGTTAAACCTCACCCAGCGTGAAGAAAGCGATCCTGTTAATTCACAGGACCGCAGTACCGCACTAGTGCGCGAGCAAGTGGTCAGCGGACTTAACCCCAGAAGGGATTGGAGCCCGATTAGACCCTTGCTGGCGTAACACCGCAACTGGGTGTGTAGAGAACCTTAAGCAATCTGTGCACAAGAGTGCGAGCGATGCCGCACTAACGGACGCCACTAACCACCCAGACTCGGGTATGGAAAGCGCAAGGCAGGCGCACGGCGCCGTACTGGCAGGCACAGCTACAGGACGCTGTGATGTGTGTTAGTGCTGTAGGCTAAGTCGGGCGCTAGGTAGCAGCCATACACCTTCCGCGAACAGACATTCAATAGGGTAGGGGTTTCCAAGGACGACTTGCACTCACAACATACACACATAAGCAATTGTAAAACAATACTAGCGCATGGCCGTGCGGTCATGCGCAGTTTATAAAACAGCAGCACAGGAAGTGGCCACAGCACTTTTGCCCTTCTAGGACCTGCCAAGAGGACCAATGGAATGTGCTGCAGAGCCTGAGCACATGACCCTCGATCTCCAACGGGAGACCTTACGCTGGGCATGCTCAGTACATGCAGACAAGGACTTAGTCCCAGAGAAGTCCGCTCGCTGCTGACCAGCACTGACTTTAAAGGCAGAGACTGGAGAAGCAGCACTAACTCTCAGAACAGAGTGAGAATGAGCAAGACACTGGGACCGACGTCCTTGCTGAGCAGGCTCCACTGCGGCTGGACAAGAATGGGAGACCGCAGCGGAAGTGGCTCGAGATTCCCCCTGTGCAGAAGCGGGAACTCGACCCCTAACATGTTAATCCTTAGAATGATCCTATTCTTAATATAGTTCTCCAAAGTTCTGATCTCCCACAAAGACTTCAAAAATGCTTTTTATCCAATATAGACCTCATTAAATATGTTTTTCAAAGTCAAAGCTCCTGCATTTTTATCCTGCGTCCCATCAATGTTAAAGGCCTGGATGGCATCCTCTAACCAAAAGTCTAGGTTGACTGGCCCTGATAGGAAACTAGCCATACTATACCTGAATCTGGCTTCTTTACAGTTTAAGTACATATATTAGGGTAGTAATCTGAAGAAAATCATATGGTAACCCCCCAAAAAATATATCAATATTATTCAATTTAGTTAAAATGCCACCAACCTGTGACTACACCACACAAAACAAAACAAAACACACCGTGAAAAAACAGCCCGCGTAGTATATTGCACAGCCCTCGTAGTATATTGCACAGCCTGCGTAGTATATTGCTCAGCGCGCGTAGTATATTGAACAGCCCACATAGTATATGGCATAGGCTGCGTAGTATATTGCACAGCCCGCAGAGTACATTGCCCAGCCCGCGTAGTATATTGCCCAGCCCGCGTAGTATATTGCACAGCCCACGTAGTATATAGCAATGTGGGCATCATATCCCTGTTAAAAGAAGAATTAAAATAAAAAATAGTTATATATACTCACCTTCCGTTGGCCCATGGATCCAGGAAGCATTTGTTAGGGCTAGCGGAACGCACCGAGTAAATAGAGATGTTTATTGATATTGGTGCGTTCGCAGCCCGGGGTCCACCGTGCAGGAGTACCTGCTGCTAGCAAACGGCGGAGCTATATGGCGGTATAGACTAACTCAGTTAATTCACTGAGTAGCCGTGAAAGGAAAGCACTGTGCCCTGTTAGACTCCACAGAGGCACAGGCTAACTGCCCAAACAGAGAGCAGTCAGTGGTCACACAAACACACAAAACTCCTCGCCGGAGGAGCCAGCATTCTAGGGGCTTATTTCAGCCGGGTCCCTGAATACACTCAGACTCAATCTCCTCGCCGGAGGAGCCAGCATTCTAGGGGCTTATTTCAGCTGGGTCCCTGAACACACATACATGTGACCACACTGGCGCAAAGCACATAACATAAGACAATACTAGCGCATGGCCGTGCGGTCATGCGCAGTTTATATAGTTGCAGCACAGGAAGCTGCTACTGAAGTTTTTGCCCTTTCAGGACCTTCCAGAAGGACCAATGGAAAGTGCTGCAGTACCTAAGCATGTTTTGCCCTTTCAGGACCTTCCAGAAGGACCAATGGAATGTACTGCAGCACCTGAGCATGTGACCGAACATGTGGCCCTCGACCTCCAATGGGAGACCCTGCCCTGGGCATGCTCAGTGTGAGTAAACAAGGACTTAGTCCCAGAGAGGCTCGCTCGCCGCAGATCAGTGCAGGGTACCATAGGAAAGCCAGAAAAGGCAGTAGTGACCCTATGCACCGAATCAGCCCCAGCGAGACGCTGGGAGCGACGTCTCCGCTGAGCAGAGCCCACTGCGGCCGATACCGAATGGGAGACCGCAGCAGACACGTATCGAGATTCCCCCTGTGCAGCAGAGGAAACTCGACTCCTAACATTACCCCCCCTCCTAGGGCCCCCCCCCTCCTTGAGCCTCACTACGCTCAAAACCTGCGATAAGCAGCGGAGCCCGAATGTGCTCCACAGGCTCCCAGGTTCTATCCTCTGGGCCGTGACCCTTCCAGTCCACCAGATAAAATTTCTTACCACGTACCACCTTGCACCCCACAATAGCATTCACCTCAAACTCATCCGTGGATGAACCCGATGTCCCAGCAGATGACTCGGAAAACCGGGACAAATGAACGGGCTTTAAGAGGGAAACGTGGAAAGTATCGGTGATACCGAGGCGTGGAGGAATAGCCAAACGGTAGACCACAGGGTTGACCTGTTCCACAACCTTAAACGTTCCAATGTAGCGAGGAGCAAACTTAGTGGACTCAACTCGCAGTCTGATGTTACGGGCGGAGAGCCACACTAAGTCACCAGGAGCAAAGACCGGAGCGGGGCGCCGGTGTGTATCAGCCGAAACCCTCATTCTCTCCTTGGAGGCCCGGACGTTGCCGATACCGAATGGGAGACCGCAGCAGACACGGATCGAGATTCCCCCTGTGCAGCAGTGGAAACTCGACTCCTAACAGCATTTACCGACGCTCCTCGCGTGCTCCAGTCTCAAGAGTGCATTGCGGTCTCGCGAGATGATGACGTAGCGGTCTCGTAAGACTGCTATGTCATCATCTCGCGAGATGAGAATGCATGGACCGGTCACCGGAGCGACGCGAGGAGCGGGAAAGGCGCCGGAAGGTGAGTATATGATGATTTTTTATGTTTTTTATTATTTTTAACATTAGATAATTTTACTATTGATGCTGCATAGGCAGCATCAATATTAAAAAAGTTGGTCACACAGGGTTAATAGCAGCGTTAATGGAGTGCGTTACACCGCGGCATAACGCGGTCCATTAGCGCTGCCATTAACCCTGTGTGAGCGCTGACTGGAGGGACGTATGGAGCGGGCACTGACTGCGGGGAGGAAGGAGTGGCCATGTTGCCGCCGGACTGCGCCCGTCGCTGATTGGTCGTGGCAATGGTCATGGGCATTTTGCCATGACCAATCAGCAACTTGGATTCCATGACAGACAGAGGCCGCGACCAATGAATATCCGGGACAGACAAAAAGACGGAAGTGACCCTTAGACAATTACATAGTAGATTTGGGGATAGATATGATGTTTTGATAGCCTGTTATTGCATTCTACTGCAATGTTACAGCCACTAAAAAAAACATATTTCTGGTGTTTTGACTCTTTTTCTCATTACACTGTTTACCGATCAGATTCATTCTTTGTATATTTTTATAGATCAGGCGATTCTGAAAGTGGCAATACCAAATATATGTATTTTTTATTATTGTTATTTTATTTTGAATGGGACAAAAGGAGGGTGATTTGAACTTATATATACTATGTTAAGGACACTTAAATCTTCTGATCACTTGTACTACACATAGTGGGGCTTCAACCCTATTATGTGTAGCAGAAATGCTCATCTGCTATGAACGCCGGCCACAAAATGGCAATGACAACAGGGTTCTTCTGCAGACCCCGGGTTATCATGAAAACCCATCGGCACCCCACGATGCGCTTCAAGCACATACATGTTAAATGACAGTGACAATTAACATGTTAATGGCAGAGGGTGGATTG
The DNA here is from genome assembly GCF_032444005.1 of Ranitomeya imitator. Lineage (NCBI taxonomy): Eukaryota > Metazoa > Chordata > Amphibia > Anura > Dendrobatidae > Ranitomeya > Ranitomeya imitator. Next base: position 83,442,576 of record NC_091282.1, read on the forward strand.
CAATTCCACTCGCAGCTGTTGGGGACACATGCCAGCTGATTAAATCAGCTGTCATGTGTCAGAAAATATGTGGGCTCAGCACCAGAACCCTCATCAAATAGAGGGAGGTGACCCATGAATTATCTATAGGTCATAAGTTGTAAAGGGGTTAAAGAGCATCCGTCACCCACATTTTAAATGAGCTATACAGTGTTGTAGGGGACTTAATCCCTATTCCAACCTTACTAGCACTTTTTTTTACTGATAAAGTACTTGAGAAAATGATGTTTAATTCAAATGCTAATACGGAGTTTGCTGCACCTTTTTACATCCTCATTTGCGTATTGGGGCCCTTCCCTTTCTTCTAATTGACAGTGCTCGCTTCCCTAAATGACCACTGTCTGACTGCAACCGGCATGTATGGGGCAGTGCATGTACGCAGTGGCCGTATACATTCTTCTTCCTGTCTCCTTTCTTCTGATACGCTGCACTTAAAGGTATATTTACACAGACAATAATAGAATGCATTAAAGTGGAATAGAATTCTAATTGAATATTACAAAATTCTGCATTCGACAAAATGCAGATTTTGTGCAATTCTCTGCAAGAGAATGTCTTAATTAGGCTGGTTTCACACCTGCAGTTTGATCTGCAGCGTTTTAAACGCAAACGCATTTGGTGCAAAAACGCGTTTATAAACGCTGTGTTTTTTAGGCGCATGCATTTTTGCATGTTTTAACGCAAACGCGGCATTTTGACGCATTTACAAGCGTTTTTTCCTGCATTTGCGTTTTTGAAACGCATGATGAGAAGTGTGTGACAGCTGCCAATCATCAAAATCAACTATAAAACCCATTATAAACAGAAATACCTAGAGTTAGGGCTAGGGTTAGGGTTAGGATCCCTAGTAACCCTAGGGATCCTAACCCTAACCCTAACCCTAAAACACAAACTCTAACCCTAACCCTAACCCAAACTCTAACCCTAACCCTAAAACACAAACTCTAACCCTAACCCTAACCCAAACTATAACCCTAACCCTAACCCAAACTCTAACAAACTCTAACACAAACTCTAACCCTAACCCTAAAACACAAACTCTAACCCTAACCCTTAAACACAAACTCTAACCCTAACCCTAACCCTTACCCTAACACAAACTCTAACACAAACTCTAACACATACTCTAACACAAACTCTAACACAAACTCTAACAAACTCTAACACAAACTCTAACCCTAACCCTAACACAAACTCTAACACAAACTCTAACCCTAACCCTAACCCTAAAACACAAACTCTAACCCTAACTCTAACACAAACTCTAACACAAACTCTAACACAAACTCTAACACAAACTCTAACACAAACTCTAACCCTATCCCTAACCCTAACACAAACTCTAACACAAACCCTAACCCTAACCCTAACCCTAAAACACAAACTCTAACCCTAACCCTAACCCAAACTCTAACCCTAACCCTAACACAAACTCTAACACAAACTCTAACCCTAACCCTAAAACACAAACTCTAACCCTAAAACACAAACTCTAACCCTAACCCTAACACAAACTCTAACACAAACTCTAACCCTAACCCTAACACAGACTCTAACACAAACTCTAACACAAACTATAACCCTAACCCTAAAACACAAACTCTAACCCTACCCCTAACCCTAACACAAACTCTAACACAAACTCTAACACAAACGCTAACACAAACTCTAACACAAACTCTAACCCTAACCCTAACCCAAACTCTAACCCTAACACAAACTCTAACACAAACTCTAACCCTAACCCTAAAACACAAACTCTAACCCTAACCCTAACCCAAACTCTAACCCTAACCCTAACACAAACTCTAACAAACTCTAACACAAACTCTAACCCTAACCCTAACCCTAAAACACAAACTCTAACCCTAACCCTAATACACTAACCCTAACCCTAACCCAAACTCTAACCCTAACACAAACTCTAACACAAACTCTAACCCTAACCCTAAAACACAAACTCTAACCCTAACCCTAACCCAAACTCTAACCCTAACACAAACTCTAACACAAACTCTAACCCTAACCCTAAAACACAAACTCTAACCCTAACCCTAACCCAAACTCTAACCCTAACCCTAACACAAACTCTAACAAACTCTAACACAAACTCTAACCCTAACCCTAACCCTAAAACACAAACTCTAACCCTAACCCTAATACACTAACCCTAACTCTAACCCTAACACAAACTCTAACACAAACTCTTATAAACAGAAATACCTAGAGTTAGGGCTAGGGTTAGGGTTAGGATCCCTAGTAACCCTAGGGATCCTAACCCTAACCCTAACCCTAAAACACAAACTCTAACCCTAACCCTAACCCAAACTCTAACCCTAACCCTAAAACACAAACTCTAACCCTAACCCTAACCCAAACTATAACCCTAACCCTAACCCAAACTCTAACAAACTCTAACACAAACTCTAACCCTAACCCTAAAACACAAACTCTAACCCTAACCCTTAAACACAAACTCTAACCCTAACCCTAACCCTTACCCTAACACAAACTCTAACACAAACTCTAACACATACTCTAACACAAACTCTAACACAAACTCTAACAAACTCTAACACAAACTCTAACCCTAACCCTAACACAAACTCTAACACAAACTCTAACCCTAACCCTAACCCTAAAACACAAACTCTAACCCTAACTCTAACACAAACTCTAACACAAACTCTAACACAAACTCTAACACAAACTCTAACACAAACTCTAACCCTATCCCTAACCCTAACACAAACTCTAACACAAACCCTAACCCTAACCCTAACCCTAAAACACAAACTCTAACCCTAACCCTAACCCAAACTCTAACCCTAACACAAACTCTAACACAAACTCTAACCCTAACCCTAAAACACAAACTCTAACCCTAACCCTAACCCAAACTCTAACCCTAACCCTAACACAAACTCTAACAAACTCTAACACAAACTCTAACCCTAACCCTAACCCTAAAACACAAACTCTAACCCTAACCCTAATACACTAACCCTAACTCTAACCCTAACACAAACTCTAACACAAACTCTAACCCTAACCCTAAAACACAAACTATAACCCTAACCCTAACCCAAACTCTAACCCTAACCCTAACACAAACTCTAACAAACTCTAACACAAACTCTAACCCTAAACCTAACCCAAACTCTAACCCTAACACAAACTCTAACACAAACTCTAACACAAACGCTAACACAAACTCTAACACAAACTCTAACCCTAACCCTAACCCAAACTCTAACCCTAACCCTAAAACACAAACTCTAACCCTAACCCTAACCCAAACTCTAACCCTAACCCTAACACAAACTCTAACAAACTCTAACACAAACTCTAACCCTAACCCTAACCCAAACTCTAACCCTAACACAAACTCTAACACAAACTCTAACACAAACGCTAACACAAACTCTAACACAAACTCTAACCCTAACCCTAACCCAAACTCTAACCCTAACACAAACTCTAACACAAACTCTAACCCTAACCCTAAAACACAAACTCTAACCCTAACCCTAACCCAAACTCTAACCCTAACCCTAACACAAACTCTAACAAACTCTAACACAAACTCTAACCCTAACCCTAACCCTAAAACACAAACTCTAACCCTAACCCTAATACACTAACCCTAACCCTAACCCAAACTCTAACCCTAACACAAACTCTAACACAAACTCTAACCCTAACCCTAAAACACAAACTCTAACCCTAACCCTAACCCAAACTCTAACCCTAACCCTAACACAAACTCTAACAAACTCTAACACAAACTCTAACCCTAACCCTAACCCTAAAACACAAACTCTAACCCTAACCCTAATACACTAACCCTAACCCTAACACAAACTCTAACACAAACTCTAACCCTAACACAAACTCTAACACAAACTCTAACACAAACTTTAACCCTAACCCTAACCCTAAAACACAAACTCTAACCTTAACCTTAACCCTAACCCTAAAACACAAACTCTAACCCTAACCATTACACAAACTCTAACCCTAACCCAAACTCTAACCCTAACCCTAGGGATCCTAACCCTAACCCTTAGGGTTAGGGTTAGGATCCCTAGGGTTAGGGTTAGGGTTTGGGGGTGGCTTATCAGTGTGTATTCTTGTGTTTTTCTATAAAAACGCATGCGTTTAAAAATGCATGCAAACGCATGTGCTTAAAAACGCATGCGTTTACATAGACATCAATACGTTTTTTTGCACCAAAAAAATGCCGGTAAAATTACTACATGTTGCATTTCTGCAATACAACGCATGCAGATAAAAACGCATGCGTTGCAAAAACGCGTCAAAACGCATGCAAAAAAAGCATGCGTTTTTAATGTTAAGTATAGGGAAAAAACGCATGCTTTTTTTTGCGTTTTTTAGCGCAAAAACGCGAAAAAAAACGCTAATGTGAAACCTACCTTAAGAATCTAATTTCCCAATAATGTCTTCACAACAGGCAAATTCAAATCCGCTCAACTCTATTCACTAGTGATATTTAAGCAAGCTTAAAAAGTTTTCTTACTGGATGAACAAATGTTTTGCTCATTCATCGGTAGATTGGCAGCCTGTATTTTTTACTGAACAGTATGTGGAATGTGTCCCTTAAAATCTTCCTTTGTTGATGAAGTTTAAAATATGGCTGCAGGTTAAAATGCAACTCAGTGAGGACGATGGCCGTTTCATGCTCCGCCATCACTTCAACGGGTCCTGAAGTTTCATGAATGAAGTAAGATTTTAAGAGATTGTGGGTACCAATTTTTTCCTTTTCACATTCCACAATATTTGTTTGTTTTCACTGGCACCCAAGATCCCTGCTGCTTGATATGATAAGGCGAGGGTTGGTGCAGGTTTTTCTATCACTAATTGCACAGTGTGTGCATGATCCAATTTTTACTGAAGAACTAAAAACTATTTACACCTAAATAATTTTATTATTTTCTAGTTTGTATGCTCTATTATGACAGTGGTCCACTAGAACAGATAATTTAGGTAGACAGTGAAATATAATATTCATGACCACAACAGTAAGAAGGAATCAATATCACCATTACACACTGAATGGGAAACCACTGGGTAAATCTGACAGGGAGAAGGACTTGGGGATCCTAGTTAATGATAAACTTACCTGGAGCAGCCAGTGCCAGGCAGCAGCTGCCAAGGCAAACAGGATCATGGGGTGCATTAAAAGAGGTCTGGATACACATGATGAGAGCATTATACTGCCTCTGTACAAATCCCTAGTTAGACCGCACATGGAGTACTGTGTCCAGTTTTGGTCACCGGTGCTCAGGAAGGATATAATGGAACTAGAGAGAGTACAAAGGAGGGCAACAAAATTAATAAAGGGGATGGGAGAACTACAATACCCAGATAGATTAGCGAAATTAGGATTATTTAGTCTAGAAAAAAGACGACTGAGGGGCGATCTAATAACCATGTATAAGTATATAAGGGGACAATACAAATATCTCGCTGAGGATCTGTTTATACCAAGGAAGGTGACGGGCACAAGGGGGCATTCTTTGCGTCTGGAGGAGAGAAGGTTATTCCACCAACATAGAAGAGGATTCTTTACTGTTAGGGCCGTGAGAATCTGGAATTGCTTGCCTGAGGAGGTGGTGATGGCGAACTCAGTCGAGGGGTTCAAGAGAGGCCTGGATGTCTTCCTGGAGCAGAACAATATTGTATCATACAATTATTAGGTTCTGTAGAAGGACGTAGATCTGGAGATTTATTAATTGATGGAATATAGGCTGAACTGGATGGACAAATGTCTTTTTTCGGCCTTACTAACTATGTTACTATGTTACTATGTTACTAGTAAAGGGCTAGTTTACCTTTTTTTCATCTGTTTATCCTTTGCTCCCCCAGATACAATATGGATGTTGTGGCATTTAATACACAGCTGCTTTGATTGTGCAGACATGTCTGAAAGTTTATTTTAAAGACTTTTGTTAAGGCCTGTTGACATGAAGAATACAAACTTTATTAGACGAGAACAATGGTCAATATTGAAATTTTTTGATTATCAGTAACTATATTTTATGGAAGAATAATCATATAAAAATAGAACAACAAGTTAAAGAAGGCCTGGATGCTTTTCTTGATAAATATATACCTATAAATCTTTTTGTTAATTATTATAATAGTTACCTACTTTGGACACACTGTATGAACAGAGCAATCAATAGAGAAGAACATCATGGTCAAAAGAATAGAAGGTGAAGAGGAAGATCAGAACCTAATGGCTTGATACTATCAAGATGACGGTGGAGAAGACCCTAGTGGACCTATCTAGGCTTGGACAAGATCAATTTTCCTACAGATCATTCATCCATCAAGTTTCCATGGGTCGGGATTGAGTTAAAATCCATTAAACAAAATGACATTACATAATTATTGTTTGCATAATATGCAGTCATTAGCATCTACCTCCCTCTGAATCAATACGTTAATATTACAGTTTGAACTCAATAGACTTGCGTATTTTTTCAACCTTAAATCTATAAACTGTATATTTTGATTCCAGTCGCTCCATCAAAGGCATACTATTTGTAAAGGAGCTGGAATTCTCACTATTAGAATAATATTCTGAGATTTCAATGAAATATATGGTTATCCCTCTTTTCAATATTATTATGATCAATTTGTTAGACAGCCAACAGTTCAGCCAGATTTTCTTTCGCTTAGCCAAAAACATTTTCGAAATTGAATATCTCATACATCCTTTTCTCGCGATTCCTACAAAAACATTCACTGCATGTATTCAATCCATAAAAGAAGTACATTTATTTAACTCTCAGGAAAGAATAATTTACATTGTAATGTATGAATTTACTAGATGGGCAAAGTTTAGTTATTGAGGTATTAAAAAGTACGAACAACAAAATTTTAGCTTTTGCATCTAATATTTGATTGTGCTTACATGTCATCAACACGGTGATATTTTGCAAAGAATGAAAAAAAATACATGCAAAACAACATAAATGCAACAGTAAAATTCTATTAGTCTACAAACTTAATTGTCAACTGGGCCACCAATATCACCCAGAATTATCTAAAAAGTCTGGAGGTTTACATTTGGGTTAAGAAATAAGAAGGAAGGAGGGTTAAAGAATTGACCCACATTTGTAGACACTGTCTTCTCTTCTCCTGTACTAGTTGGTGACTTGTATTGTTAATGATTATTGTATCTGACTTTTATTATGTACCCCCCTTTTCACTTGTAAAGCGCCATGGAATAAATTGTGCTATGATAAAAAATAATAATAATAATAATAATAATAATAATAATATTGGCCAATGCAAATACTGTTTTTACTGCAAAATATTCTGTATCTGGATAATTTAGCTTTAGCTTTAGCTACTGTTAGAATCTGCATTAGAGATGGGATGTAAGACACATATGATGTAGCGCCAGACCAGCTAATCAAAAGAGTAGCTCTGGACCCCAGCAAGTAGGAGGCAGTTCACAGGGATCCCATCCGACAATCTTAGAATATGTCTATAAAGGCACGGATGATTGACCTCGTGGAGACCAAAACATCCAACACCGCGGAGACACCATCACGTGTTTCTCAACGCAGTGATCCAGAACACTGCCCCCAAATATGCAAATGCAAGTAGAATAATCTTAGAATATGGATGTGACCGCTAGACCAGGGTCCCGCAAATCAAATTGCTCACCTCTGGCCTGCACAGGAAAGGATGATGCAGGATAAAGTCAAAGAAGTGTTCTTATAGTTAAATCACATCATTGCTCTTCAAAATAAATCCCACCTAAAATCATGAAAAAATAGAACAATTTGTATTACACATATAGTATTTAGAAAGGACATACAATGATAACACTGGTACACATTGCTTTTGGTGCCAATGTCTGAACAGTTTTATATGTTTATATTTTAATATTATATTTTATATTAAGTTTATTGTGCTGATTACGAATATGACTTTGGTTTTGCAAAATTAGCTCTAATTTCTAAGATATTTAATAAATAATTACAGTAGAATTCTGGCTTTAAAATGTCACTTTATTATCATTGTGCACTGATAAATTGAAAAGCAAAATAATTACATGGGATATTTCATTACGTAAGACACTGTTAAAGAGTAGTGATGAGCGAGTGTACTCGTTGCTCGGGTTTTCCTGAGCACGCTCAGGTGACTTCCGAGTATTTATGACTGCTCAGAGATTTAGCTTTCATTAGGGCAGCTGAATGATTTACAGCTGCTAGCCAGGCTGAGTACATGTGGGGGTTGCCTAGTTGCTAGGGAATCCCCACATATATAATCAAGCAGGCTAGTAGCTGTAAATCATTCAGCTGCCGCAATGAAAACTAAATCTCCGAGCAGTCATAAATACTCGGAGGTCACCCGAGCGTGCCTGGGAAAACTCGAGCAATTAGTACACTCACTCATCACTATTAGGCTATGTGCACAAGTATTTTTGAGGGCTGCGGATTTTAGAAATCCGCAGGTAAAAGGCACTGCGTTTTACCTGTGGATTTACCATGGTTTTTATACTTATTTATTGCGGATTCCACCTGCGGATTCCTATTGTGGAGCAGGAGTAAACCGCAGTGGAATCCGCACAAAGAATTGACATGCTGCGGAATGTAACCCGCAGCATTTCCGTGCATTTTTTTCCGCAGCATTGGCACTGTGGATTGCGGTTTCCTTAGGTTTACATTGTACTGTAAACGCATGGAAAGCTGCTGCGGACCCGCAGCTGCAGATCCGCAGCAAAATCCGCAACGTGTGCACATAGCCTTAAAGAGTCAAAAACCAAAAGACCAAAAGTTATTGCATTTGTTATCACACAAAAGTCGCATTGGGGAAATGCATTATTTTCATGAATGAATTTTCTAAAAAACTAGAACCAAATCAGCAAAAGTGATTGGCACCTGAATTTCTTTTTGTAGACCTGTGAAATCAATGAAAACAGACATATTATACACTTCACTATCTATGACTGCAGATGCTGTCCCGCATTGTAGATGTTTAAAATATGGAATCAGGGTCTGAAATAGACTCAAATTAGGACGACAATTAATTGTCGTATTGCATAAAATATAAATTAGAGAAGTGTAAACACAATGTACGATTATGCAAGTATATCTTCACAGTTTTACAAAATGTAAAATAGGGCAGTAGAAGGGGGGAAATCTATCGAGATTTGTGATGTGCAAGTTGTAACCATTTTTGGGTGAATTTCTTGGGTGTGATGATGCTGGTAAGTTTACTCATGGGATTCATTTAAGTGGCTGCTGGTTCTTTATTAAGGGTCTTTCAGGGCCATAGTATTAGCTGGCCTCACAGGTTTCCAGATTGAATGGAGTGGATTTAGTTTTTTTTTTTAACATATATATTATTTTGTATATATTTCCAAAGCTGAATTTGTTTTTGTCATTGAAGTAAAAGATAATATATTTGGGCTCAGGTTTCATCTATTGTTCGGTAAAATAAAGAGTGAAACTCATACTTTAGGGCAAGAAAAGAAAGTTTTGGCTGTGTTGATTATACCATTTTTAATCAACATTATGGAAAGATCAATTAAGATAAAGAGAAGATCAATCCCTGAAGTGTTGACACACATGGCAAATTCCTAGATATTACATACAAACAAGAGAAATTTGTTCCATTGTTGATGCAAAACAATGTGTCCGTGTATTTTTCACAGTGGAAAAGCTTGTGTAAGTTACAGGGACTTAATGATCAAGATTTTACATCTTACAGTAAATGTCAGCAATCTGTTCATATCAATATCTGTATTATGGACGTTATACATGTTCTGTATTTTCAAATACCTTCTCCAGAAGAAAAAGAATTATGAATGGTAAATCAGATTCAGAAAACAAAGTTGGCACGTGTGACCTCTGGAGAAGCTGCTGGACCATCCAGCCCTTCTTCTAGGAAATGTACTGAAAAGGTGGTGGACTGTGCTGTTGCATTCCTTCCCCTAAAGACATTAATTGATTCATATGTATTATCTCATGCATCTTTGTATATATTGTGTCATGTGAATTGTAATGCATTGTGGTGTTTGCCTTTGTAATGTATAGAGTGTGATAAGTATTGTTAGTATAATATTTATAGTGTGTAGTGTAACAAAGTTCTGCCCGGCAACAGACAGCAGGGTCAGAAGTAATTAAGTGATGATACTAGCCCACAGAGTCTGGGCTTAGTAATAGGGACAGGACTGTGCTTCATGAATAGAGATAGACAGAGTTTGGAGAGGAACAAGTGTGCAGTGCTGCCAAGGGGTGATCACCAGCTAGAAGAGACTGGAGTCAGTAATGGCAAGATCCTAAAGAGAGTTACTGGCGAGGCTGAGAGCTCTTCCAAAAGGTGTTGTCAGATAAGATGAGAAACACAAGAGCTTGCTAGTGCCAAAGGTAAAGGACTTAAGGAGGACTGAGAACTTGGGACTAGTGGGTGTCCCAAACGGTATATCCAGGGCATCCATAGTGATAGAATGTGGAGAGAAACTCACTGATCAGGACTATGGCCAAGAAGCTCGGTTGTGGCAACGTAGAGACAAAACTGATAAGCTGCAGTGCCCTGGAATAGCACATAGAGGAAGGATATAGTGGGAATGAAAAGTCTTCTTACTGTAAAGGAAATGTGCTTAGGGCTGTGTACCTGCTATCCCTTGTACAAAACCCTTATCAAGTAAAGTCCCCATGTTTGAACAAAATTCTCCTTTATTAATCTGCGGAATTTCATGTTCTTGGCTAGCAAACACTATCAGCACAACGCGTTTCGGCTGCTATTTTACAGTGCAGCCTTCATCAGGTAGTAAAAAAACAAAAAGAACAAACAATACAATAAGCACTATAAAATGATTTAATAGTGCTTATTGTATTGTTTGTTCTTTTTGTTTTTTTACTACCTGATGAAGGCTGCACTGTAAAAATAGCAGCCGAAACGCGTTGTACTGTTTATTAAAAAAAATTACAAATATATTTTATTTTGAGAAAATAAATGAATTTTTTAACATTTTTCACTTGAAGTGGATGAATTCAAAAAATCCGTAGGTGCTTAGCGCCACATTTACTTGGAGTTTTTTTTTTTTTTTTTCTGTTTGAAATTGCCACCTATGTGGATCTGAAGCAGGATCAACACATAGTTCTCCAAAGTGAGCTGCACACCTTATTGGATTATACAACATACGAAGAAGAGTTGCCTAAAGAATTGATTCCTTGAGAATCTCAATGTGCATTTCTTACCGATAGAAGGTGAGCATAACTACAAATAAAAGAAATGTTTTTAACTTGTTGGTAAAAACGTATTACGCTCAGAGGAAGCGCCGCACTTGTCTCTTTTTTTTTTTTTTCCCCTCTTTCCCTAAACCACGGTATTTCTAAAAACACTATCAGCAAAAGGCTGGGTTGTGACAGGGGAAGACGAATGCGTTGCCCACGACTACTCTCCCAAGCCGCGTTATATTACTGCACCATCTTAAATGGAGAAAGAAGAGTCTAATAAATCTAAGAAAATAATAAGGCTTTGCTTTGATTAAACATGTATTAAACTTAAATTTCAATAAAATTTCAGCATTAAAGAAATGATTTTCACCAATTATTCTTATAATAAATTAAATAAAATGCCCTGTATTCATTGTATGTGCTTGATAAGCTGTTGGCATATAAAGTTGTGTGAAAAAGTGTTTGCCTCCTTCCTAATTTTCCATTCTTTTGCACGTTTGTCACTCTTAAACATTTCATATCATCAAACAAGTTTAAATATTAAACAAAGATAACACACGCAAACACAAAATGCAGTTTTTTAAATGAAGGTCTTTATTATTAAGGGAAAAAAAATCCAAACCTACAGGGTCCTGTGTGAAAAAAATGATTGCCCCCTAAAGCTAATAACTGGCTGAGCCACTCTTGGCAGCAACAGCAATCGAGTGTTTGTGATAACTGGAAATAAGTCTTTTATGTGGTTCTGGAGGAATTTTGGTCCACTTATCCTTGCAGAATTATTGTAATTCAGCCATATTGGAGGGCTGCCGAGCATGAACCAACTTTTTAAGGTCACGCCACAGCATCACAATCGGATTAAGGTCAGGACTTGGACTAGACCACTCCAAAGTCTCAATTTTGTTTTTCTTAAGCCATTCAGAAGTGGACTTGCTGGTGTGTTTTGGATCATTGTCCGGCTGCATAACTCCAGTATGCTTCAGTTTGAGGTCAAGAACAGATGGCCCAACATTCTCCTTCTGAATTTTTTGGTACACAGCAGAATTCATGGTTCTATTTACCACAGCAAGCCTTCCAGGTCCTGAAGAAGCAAAACAGTGTATGTGCACACGTCAGGATTTCTGCCAGAAATCCGCATGCGTTTATTTTTGCATTTTTGATGCGTTTTTTGCACGTTTTAATGCGTTTTTGATGAGTTTTTATAGCGTTTTTATCGCAAAAAAACCTGAACGTGTGCACATTGCCTAAAGAGTGACAAGCATGCAAAAGAATAGGAAATCAGGAAAGGGATAAACACTTTTTTACACAAGTGTATAACACGCATGTCTATGGAGTTCCATTCACCTGTTGGATATCATTAATGTGTTCAACTAGCATCCATCAGACAGGTATACATGATATACCTTCTCTATGGCATGTAGCTGACTATACATTGGTAATTATATGTATCCTGTATGTGCAGTATGTTTTTTTTCACGTGAGAATCAGGACTGTTTAAAACCAGAAACGCGTTAGCGTTTTTTCATTTTTAGCACATGTTATGATGCCAATATCAAGTTTTTATGAAGCTGTGATTAAAGTTACAATTAATTTTAATCTCCAAATGCTGGACCATATTTCTTTTTCAATGTACAATGATGCAATGGCATAAGTTGGTGCCATCTGATACATATACATAAATACTGATATTCATTTATAAGACACATTTTTTTATATTTTATTACATTTTTAAAGGTATTGAATTAGAAATGTTTAATATATGACCGAACGTGAGTGTAATATTGTAGAATGGAAATTGCCACTGAAAATAACATCTTTGTATAGAAAGAGAACAGTAAAATGCCCAATTCAAATAGCTGGAAACAGTGTATTACTAAAGTAAAGTTACAATATCTAAGTACAATGGATTTGAAGGTTATTCTGCTCAGTACTGACAAGAGATGAATTATTGAACAACGTTGAAAAAGTCTTTGTGAGTTATAATTGAAATCATTATGCCTTCTGGGACATATTCCAGATGAGAAGTGTGACAACTTCTGACAACAACAGCATTCTGGCTGTTTTGTACATAATTTAGATCATCTTAATGAATATTTTAGGTTGTATCATTTGAGTATGAATTATCATACATGTATGTTTGGAATCACATGGGAGGCGGGCTATATCTTGGTCTAGAAATGGGTCTGTATACATAATTTAGTGATTACACTGAAATAAATTAATCTAGATCAGAGATTAAATAATTAGAGTTCAATAAATCTTTTGAAATTCAAATTCATCAATTTTTTTTTTAATTCAATCAACAGTAAATTGATTTGCCATAATTCCAAAAATCAAAAGTAATGCAAAGTCTCCAACTGTCCTGAAACAAGTATGACACTATTCCCTTTTCATTACATTCATTCTTTTTTTAGTTTTTTTTTAAAGTTATCCCTCCATTGCCAAAAATTGCAATCTATGACGTAACCCTAAAATACTACAACAATCTGTACAAGTTTCATCAGTTCTTTATGGCTTTCTCTCTATCGCCATAGCTAAACTGCGCGTTGTGACGTCCTCTCACTATCCAGATTCATAAAAAAATGATTGCAGCATATCCAGTTTCTGCTTTTATGCATGCTATAATTCTCTCTACTGATTGGCTGTGTAACTGCTGCAAGGTATTAAGCGGAAACTTTTTATAACCCAAAAGAATATTCATAGTTCTGATAAAAAATATATCACTTTATTGACATATATAATAAAAAACATGATTACACAAAATACCAAAGAAAAACCCCTGCTGGATGTCCCTGGAGTGTGGGAAAAGTTCCCAGGCTCGAGGTCATATGAGGACATCCAGCAGGGGGCGCATCAACAGGTAACTATAGGTCATTGAACTACATTATCTTCATTCGCTGGGGTTTACAGCCACGAGCACAGCTGCATTATAGCAGAGCTCCTGGCTGTAAAATATTTTAACCCCTTCAGATGGATTTACATCGTGAGACGTTACAGATCAACGGAAGGTATGTATATTGTTGGTTTATTTTTAATTTTTTACAGAATGAGGGTCTTCAGTTGGATTAACTGTATAATAAAATATTAAAACAAACGGTGTGTTTATTTCATTAAAATACTTTTTAATAATGTGTGTGTTTTTTAACTCTTTCATACAATTGGATTAATAATGGATAGGTGTCAGAATTGATGCCTCTCCATAATTAATCTGGCTTAATGTCACCTTACAATAGCAAGGTGGCATTAACCCTTCATTACCCCATATCCCACCGCTACACGGGAATGGGAAGAGAGTGGCCAAGTGCCAGAATAGGCGCATCTTACAGATGTGCCTTTTCTGGGGTGGCTGGGGGCAGATGTTTTTAGCCAGGGGGGGCCAAAAACTGTGGACCCTCTCCAGGCTATTAATATCTGCCCTCAGTCACTGGCTTTACTACTCTGGCGGAGAAAATTGCGCGGGAGCCCACGCCAATTTTTTCCACGATTTAACCCTTAAATTTAAGAGCTAGAGCGCCGAAATTTTGCATATACACACTACTAACATTAGTAGTGTGGAATATGCAAAAAGAAGGGGGATATGACATGGTTTACTGTATGTAAACCATGTCTCATATCATGGCGGGTTTTGGCAGGAGAAATGTAAAGCCGGTAATTGAATTACCGGCTTTTCTGCTATATCGCCCTAAAGTAAATATAAATATATATATACGTGTCTCTATGACATATATATATATATATATATATATATATATATATAAAAACGAAACCTGACTTTGGAGTACAGATCGCTGACCGCCAACCCGATCCCAGAGTGGGATCGGGTCGGGTTTCACATAACCCGACTTTGCTAAAAGTCGGCGACTTTTGAAAAGTGCCGATCTGTTTCGCTCAACCCTACTCTCCAGATATAGACTCCCACCGGAGAGATGTTTGCAAGGTCTTCGACCTCCTACGGGCTAACTCCCTCTATGCCAAGTTGGAGAAGTGTGTGTTTGAGCAGGAGTCCTTGCCTTTCCTTGGCTATAACATCTCTGCCCAGGGATTGGCTATGGATCCTGCCAAGCTACAGGCTGTGATGGACTGGCAGGAACCCCATTCTCTCAAAGCGGTGCAGCGCTTTATTGGGTTCATTAATTACTATCGCCAGTTCATTCCCCACTTCTCAACTTTGGTAGCTACCTTGGTTGCCCTCACTAAGAAGGGGGCAAATCCCAAGTTGTGGTCGGAGGAGGTCTCCAAGACCTTTCTCTTGATTAAGTAACACTTCGCTAGCGCTCCCATCCTGCATCGCCCCGATGTAGATAGGCCATTTATTATGGAGGTGGATGCCTCATCCTTTGGTGCTGGAGCAGTCCTCTTCCAAAAGGATGCAACAAGGTTGGAAGCATCCTTGCTTCTTCTTCTTTAGACCTTTTCACCAGCGGAGAGGAATTATTCCATCGGGGACAGGCAGTTGCTAGCTATGAAGTTGGCTTTCTCAGAGTAGAGACATTTTCTGGAGGGAGCTCGCTTTCCCTTCCAGGTGTTCACAGACCACAAAAACTTGGTGTATTTACAGACAGCCCAGCGGCTAAATTCTCATCAGGTTAGATGGTCCCTGTTCTTCTCCCGGTTCCATTTCACCCTCCATTTTCTTTCCAGGGAGAAGAACGTTCGTGCCGATGCTCTCTCTCACTCTGTAGTATCATCATCATCAGAGGAGGAGGAGCCTCGGCTTATTGTCCCTTTAGAGAGCCTGAGAACGGTGGCTCTGGTTTCGCTAGAGTCTGTGCCCTCAGGCAAGACTTTCGATCCATCTAATTTGCGACCGGAGGTTCTCTCTTGGGCTCACTTGTCCATGGTGGGTGGACACTTTGGGACCAACAGGACATCTGAGCTCTTGGCGAGGACGTACTGGTGGCCGCATATGGCTCGTGACATCACAGACTATGTGTGGGCATGTGTCTCCTGCACCAAGAACAAGTCTCCTCGGCAACGGCCAGCTGGGTTGCTTTACCCCATGCCGGTGGTGGACAGGCCCTGGGAGATGGTCGGGATGGATTTTGTGGTGGGCTTACCCAAGTCTCGTAACTGCACCATTATCTGGGTGATCACCGACCATTTTTCAAAAATGGTGCACTTGGTGCCTCTTCCACAGCTACCTTCTGCACGGGCTCTGGCTGTGTTGTTCATCAAACATATCTTTCGCCTACACGGTATGCCAGACAAAAATGTTAGTGACCGGGGTCCCCAGTTTGCGTCTCGATTCTGGAGAGAGCTTTGTTGTCTACTCAGTATTGAGTTGAATCTGTCTTCGGCATATCATCCCGAGATGAATGGGTTGGTAGAGAGGACCAACCAGACTCTGGTCACAAATTTACGACATTTTGTTTCTGCCAGGCAGGATGACTGGGCATCCTTGCTACTGTGGGCAGAGTTTGCGCTTAACAACGCTGTAGCCGACTCCACCGGTCAGACTTCATTCCTCCTAAATTACAGCCAGCATCCGCGTGTCCCTGTGCCCATAACCATGTCTTCCGCCGACTCCAGGGTGGCAGACTGGGCTGTGGAGGCACGGGACATTTGGGACCACACTCAGGATGCCATTCGGGCCTCCAAGGAGAGAATGAGGTCCTCAGCCGATGCTCATCGGTGCCCTGCTCTGACCTTTGCTCCTGGCGACTTAGTGTGGCTCTCTGCCCGTAACATCAGGCTGCGTGTTGAGTCCACAAAGTTTGCACCTCTCTACTTGGGTCCCTTCAAGGTCCTCGAACAGGTTAACCCTGTGGTCTACTGTCTGGCCCTTCCTCCACGCATGGGTATCACCGACACCTTTCATGTGTCCCTCTTGAAACCCGTATACATGTCCCGGTTTTCCGAGTCATCTGCTGGGGCATCGGGTTCATCTACAGATGATTACGAGGTGAACGCTATTTTGGGGTGCAAGGTAGTACGTGGCAAAAAATTCTATTTGGTGGATTGGAAGGGTTATGGCCCAGAGGACAGGTCCTGGGAGCCTGCTGAACACATTCGAGGTCCACAGCTCATTGCTGCCTTCAAGCGTAACGGGGTCCAGGGAGGGGGGCCTAGGAGGGGGGTAATGTTAGGTGTCGAGTTCCCACCTCTGCACAGGGGGAATCTCGAACCATCTCTGCTGTGGTCTCCCATTCTTCTCCAGCCGCAGTGGAGTCTGCTCAGCGGAGATGTTGGTCCCAGCGTCTTGCTCAGTCTCACTCCGTGCATAGAGATACTGCTGCTTTTCCAGCTTCTGCCATTGAAGCCAGTGCTGGGCAGCAGCGAGCAGACACTTTTGGGACCAAGTCCTGCTTTTCCCCTTCTGAGCATGCCCAGGGCCAGATCTCCTGTTGGAGATCGAGGGTCACATGCTCAGATACTGCAGGAGATCCCATTGGTCCTCCAGGAAGGCCCTGAAGGTGCTCAACTTCTGTGGCAGCCTCCCATTGGTCCTTCTGGGAAGGTCATGTACATGCTGCAGCTATATAAGGTTCGCATGACCGCACGGCCATGCGCTAGTGTACATTTGTAAACGTGTGTGTGTTGTGAGTGAAAGTCTTTCTTTAAAATCCCCTCCCTATTGGATGACTGCTTGCGGAAGGTGGATGATTGCTATATAGCGCCCAACTTAGCCACCAGCACGTTACACACCATACAGCATCTAATTGCTTTGACCGCCAGTGCAGCGCCGTGCGCTTTCACAGCTCTTTCCTGACCCAAGCCTGGGTGGTTAGTGGTGTCCGCCAGTGTGGCACCGCATGCACTCTTGTGCATCATTAATTATTATTTTGGTTACGCTGACACCCCATTAGCGGTGTCGAGCGCAAGTAGTCTAGACGGACTCGGATCCTAAGTCTTGGGACTGAGCTCGGTGACTCCTTGCTTGCGCTCTTCTATGCGGTACCGCGGCCCTGTGACTTAACAAGGTTCGCTTCCTTCACACAAGGTGAAGTTAACCCGTTTGTGTATTCACATTGTACCGCCATATTGCTCGTCATTACTTGGCAGCAGGTTCCATCTCTGCACGGTGGACCTCGGGCTGCAAACGCACCTTATTCTACGTATCTTACTATTTGGTGCATTCCGCTAGCCTTAACACTGAAAGTGCAACTCTCGGCTTATACTGTACTCGAGTCATTGTCCCAGGGGGTTGGTAGGGGAGGGATGCGGCAGCTGTCACATCATACTCACCCCCCGGCATGGTCTCTGCACGTCCCTGCTTCACAGATGGTCTTGGCGTTGGCAGCTTGTTCCTTTGTTCGGCGGTCACGTGGTACCACTCATTAAAGTAATGAATATGGATGCGCCTCCACTCCCATAGGCGTGGTGCGCATATTCATTACTTTAATGAGCGGTACCATGTGACTGCTGAACAGAGGAACAAGCTGCCGGTGTGTGCCAGAGACCATAGGAGAAGCTGGGACTTGCAGAGACTGTGCTGGGAGGGTGAGTATGACGGGGAGGGTGAGCCATGCGATATTCACCTGTCCCCATTCCACTGCAGGGCTTTGTCTTCTGCATCCTCTGGCTGTGACGTTCAGTACAGAGGGCGCGATGACATGGTTAGTGCGTGCCTTCTGCCTGAACAGTCACTGCAGAGACCCGGAAGACATAGTGGCGAGTGGCGGTGGAGCAGGGACAGGAAAATATCGCAAGTGCCAGTGTCCTGAGTCAGCGGTGACTCCTGCACCTGGCCCCCAAAGCGCGCCGGTGTCTCCGCCTGCTCAGGACCCTGGCACCTCTCCCACAGCCATGAGAGGTGAGTATGTCTTTTTTTTTAAATCGCAGCAGCATATGGGGCATATTATGCTATGGAGCATCTTATGGGGCCATCAACCTTTATGAAGCAGCATATGGGGTTATATTATACTATGGAGCATCTTAAGAGGCCATCAACCTTTATGCAGCAGCATACTGGGTTACATTATTCTAAGGAGCATCCTATGGAGCCATCAACCTTTATGGAGCAGCATACGAGGTTATATTATTCTGTGGAGCATCTTATGGGGCCATCAACTTTTCTGGAGCAGCATATGGGGTTATATTATTCTATGGAGCATCTTATGGGGCCATCAAATTTTATGGGGCAGCTTATGGGGTTATATTATTCTATGAATCATCTTATGGGGCCATCAACTTTTATGGAGCATTACATGGGGAATATTGTAATATGGAGCATCTTATCGGGCCCATCATGAACTTTATGGAGCATTATATGGGACGTATTTTGTATGGAGCATCTTATGGGGCACATCATGAACTGTACGGAGCATTATATGGAGCTCCTGATTCAATATTGATATTCAAAAACACAACCTACTGATGTCTCAATTAATTTTAATTAAATCTATCTGTGCTGCAGGGGGCATGCAATGACAGAGAGGTGAACAAAAAAAATAAATAAATAAAAAATATAAGGATATAGTATAATTTGTACAAGTAGTATAGCAATAAGTGGCTCCAGTGGCTGCTACATATAATTATAATGTAAAAATAAATATTTAAATCAATTGATAAACACCAAGTGGTAAATTTATGATTCCATCAATACATACAAAACATAATAAATAAATATATTATTTAGTTTGATGAGAGAAAATAAAACAAGTGAATATCATCATAAAAAATAAATAAGATTAATGCCCATGCAAAGAAAATAAAGTACAAGTTAAATACCAGTCATGTGTCCTGCCATAATAAATCATACAAAGTGCAATGAGTAAAGATGCATAAAAAATTCCATACCAACCAGTCTGACACTCCACTGCCCCCCACACACACCACTCCAACGTGCATTTCAAATCGATTTACTCGTCTTTATAAATAAGGCTATCTATGCAGGGCAAGAAATCATTTTTGGGTGAAGCTCAAATTTGCGTGCATTTTTAAGTAGTCGACATCCTTAACTGTGATTTTCATGATTAATTTTACATGTTTTCAGTTTAATGCTACTGATCACCATCTAAGAAATCTTGGTATAGTGGACACCTCAACAGCTGACAAATGTGCTACTGAATAAAAGATCAGTTAAAACCAAGAGATCATTAAAACCACCATACAGTGACCATATAGTGGTAGATACCAATTCTACAGGCTGTATACTGAACTTGATGACAGTAATATAAGGTGATTCAGAGCTTAAGTTTGTTCTGATTGGAGTCATTGACTTTTCCCATCTGTTCCATCTGGCCTAGGCTAACATGACAACTTCTCACAGCCATAACTCATTTGCAGAGTTTGAACAGCCTAGACATTTCATTAATCACATTTCCAGCACTATCTCCAACTATTCCCAAATTACATGAACTCTTCATCATGTTGATACCCTAAATCAGGGGCGGGCTGGGCCGGGTGACAAAGAGGCAAATGCCCCCCGGACCACTCCCCCAGCAGCTGCTCAGGGACAGCTGCTTTGTGGTGGCTACAGCCGCATATCAAATTGGGTGCTGCCATCTGCTCTGTTCTGTGATGCGGCCTGCAGCAGACACAGCCACATCACAGTCAGCACAAACATCAGCGCCGGGTCGGGAGCTGTGTGCGGCCGTCACCTTGACAGCTGCACAGCTCCCACTGCCTCCATGTTCTCTCTATACTTCCAGGTTAGGTATCGGGCGTGTGCAATGACATTATCACGCCTGCACCAACATGACATAGATGCTCGATGCACAATGGCGCTGCAGGGGAGCGACTGGTGAGGTAAGTATGAAAAACTACTTTGTTTTCTATAGAAAATGAATTAAATGGTGGGTAACTGGGGGGCCTTGAGGATGAATTGGGGAAAAGTGTTACGAAACTGCATAAAGGAACTAGGAGAGATGGGGGAAAGCTGACCCTGCACTAAGATGAGGCTGAAACCCTTCGATAGAGAGGGCAACCCATTCCTTGTGAACAGACCCACTGACGATCCTAGTCTAAAGTCAGCGAAGACCTATAGATAAGGGAAAGGAGGTCTCTAAAAGATCTAAGGACTGGGTGCAAAAAACAGGTCACCTCCTAATAGGAAACACAGAGAAGGCTGCAGAAACAAACTGAAAACAGAAATAAAAGATAGCTGGACCAGAGATCCCAGAAATGCAAAATATCAAACACACAAAGCTGTCTAAGCACCTAGCCAGAACTTTAGCAGATTAACACTGGTGTCCAGCAAGGAATGGGAGGCAGGTGCTGGGTAATAAAGGGTGATCACCTGACCAAGACAACCCAGCACCAGGGGAAAAAGACCAGCAGCCAGAAAACCACAACAAGATGGCGGATGGTCAAAACAAAACAGATTCTAACAGTATCTCCCCTTTCACGAGGATCCTCTGGATCCTCTTGGCCAAGCCTTATTCGGAAATCTCCTGTGAAAAGGCTTAATCAGCTTTTTGAGGCCGAGACGTCCTCAGCTTTCACCCAGGAATTATCCTCGGTACCAAAACTTTTCCAGGACACGAGATACTGCAAACTTCCTCTGTGCCACCTGGAATCTAAAAAGGGACGAAATCTCAAACTCCCTGTCCTCATCAACTGGAGGAACAGTTGGCATAGGCTCCTATCTGGTGTGTCAACTTTCTTCAGTAAAGATACATGAAAAACTGAATTAATTCTCCAGGACGAGGGGATATCTAATCTCAACGCTGCTGAGTTGACCACCTAAACTAAACCACTTTGAAGGGCCTACAAATTTAGGCCCCAGTTTTTTAGAAGGGATCTTCAAATGCAGATTCCTGGAGGACAACCAGACCCTGTCCCCAACTGCAAGCAACGCCTCCCTTCTTTTCTTGTCAAAATATTTCTTTGACCTTCTTTTAGCCTCTCTCAGATTATGGCATACATTAGTCCAAACCCTGTCCAAATTTCCATAAAAACTCTTCTCCTCAGGCACCGCTGCCCCAATCTTAGAAAATGGACCGAAAGATGGATGCCTCCCAATACAGCAAAAAAAGGAGAACACCCAGCCGAGGAAGACGTATGATTATTAAGAGCAAACTCAGCTAGTGGTAGATATTCCAACCACATCTCCTGTTTGTCTGCTACAAAACATCTCAAAAACCGCTTGATGCCATGGTTCTTCATTTTGGTCTGTCCATTGGACTCCGGATGATAACCTGACGAAAATGTTAAATGAACATTTAATCTGTCACAAAAATCATGCCAAAAGCGAGCCACAAACTGTGGCCCTCGATCGGAAACAATGTCCGTGGGAACTGTTGTGAATTCTGTGGCTGAGTTCACTTCTGTGGTCACAAGTGGTATTGCAGTCTCTGGGCTTCCTCCCTCAGGTGTTTTGGTGAGCTCGTTGGCTGCCTTGCTATTTAGCTCCACCTGAGTCTGTCTTCCTTGCTCCTTGTCAATGTTCCAGTGTTGGATCTGAGCTACTGCATCTTTCCTTGGGCCTGCTGCTCTGCTAGATAAGTGCTTCTAGTTTGTTTTCTGTTTTTTTCTGTCCAGCTTGCTATTGTCTTTTGCTGGAAGCTCTGAGAAGCAGAGGGGTGCACCGCCGTGCTGTTAGTTCGGCACGGTGGGTCTTTTTGCCCCTTTGCGTGGTTTTCGTTTTAGGGTTTTTTGTAGACTGCATAGTTCTCTTTGCTATCCTCGCTCTGTCTAGAATATCGGGCCTCACTTTGCTGAATCTATTTCATTCCTACGTTTGTCTTTTCATCTTGCTAACAGTCATTATATGTGGGGGGCTGCCTATTCCTTTGGGGTATTTCTCTGAGGTAAGTCAGGCTTGTATTTCTATCTTCAGGCTAGTCAGCTCCTCAGGCAGTGCCGAGTTGCATAGGTAGTTGTTAGGCGCAATCCACTGCTGCTTATAGTTGTGTGAGGATAGATCAGGTACTGCAGTCTACAGAGATTCCACGTCTCAGAGCTCGTCCTATTGTTTTTGGTTATTGCCAGATCTCTGTATGTGCGCTGATTACTGCACGCTGTGTTGCCTGATTGCCAGCCATAACAGTACAAGGAGCCACACCAATGATTCCCAATAGAGGGAAAAAAGAAATCCTGACATCATTTTTTTTTCTTAGCTCTGTCTTCAGTCTTTTTTTTCCCCTAGACATTAGAGTGCTTCAGGACACAGCTGTGGACATGGATATTCAGGCTCTGTGCTCCTCAATGGATAATCTCGTTGTAAATGTACAAAAGATTCAAGATACTATTGATCAGAAATCGATGCTAGAACCAAGAATTCCGATTCCTGATTTGTTTTTTGGTGACAGAACTAAGTTCCTGAGCTTCAGAAATAATTGTAAGCTATTTTTGGCCTTGAAACCTCATTCTTCTGGTAATCCTATTCAACAGGTTTTGATTATTATTTCTTTTTTGCGCGGCGACCCACAGGACTGGGCGTTTTCTCTTGCACCAGGAGATTCTGCATTGAGTAATGTTGATGCATTTTTCCTGGCGCTCGGATTGCTTTACGATGAGCCTAATTCAGTGGATCAGGCTGAGCAAAATCTGCTGGCTTTATGCCAGGGTCAGGATGATATAGAAGTATATTGTCAGAAATTTAGGAAATGGTCAGTACTCACTCTGTGGAATGAATCTGCACTAGCGGCTTTGTTCAGAAAGGGTCTCTCTGAAGCTCTTAAGGATGTAATGGTGGGATTTCCTATGCCTGCTGGTTTGAATGAGTCTATGTCCTTGGCCATTCAGATCGGTCGTCGCTTGCGCGAGCGTAAATCTGTGCACCATTTGGCGGTACTGCCTGAGAGTAAACCTGAGCCTATGCAGTGCGACAGGACTATGACTAAAGTAGAACGGCAAGAACACAGACGTCTGAACAGACTGTGTTTCTATTGTGGTGATTCTACTCATGCTATTTCTAATTGTCCTAAACGCACTAGGCGGTTCGATAGCTCTGCCGTTATTGGTACTGTACAGTCCAAATTCCTTTTGTCCATTACCTTAATGTGCTCTTTGTCATCGTATTCTGTCATGGCGTTTGTGGATTCAGGCGCTGCCCTGAATCTGATGGATTTGGATTATGCTAAACGTTGTGGATTTTTCTTGGAGCCTTTGCGGTGTCCTATTCCGTTGAGAGGAATTGATGCTACACCTTTGGCCAAGAATAAGCCTCAGTACTGGGCCCAGCTGACCATGTGCATGGCTCCTGCACATCAGGAAGTTATTCGCTTTCTGGTACTGCATAATTTGCATGATGTGGTCGTGTTGGGGTTGCCATGGCTACAAACCCATAATCCAGTATTGGATTGGAACTCTATGTCGGTAACCAGCTGGGGTTGTCAGGGAGTACATGGTGATGTTCCATTTTTGTCTATTTCGTCATCCATTCCTTCTGACATCCCAGAGTTCTTGTCGGACTTTCAGGATGTATTTGAAGAGTCCAAGTCTGATGCCCTACCTCCGCATAGGAATTGTGATTGTGCTATCGATTTGATTCCTGGTAGTAAATTCCCTAAGGGTCGTTTATTTAATTTGTCCGTACCTGAACACACCGCTATGCGCAGTTATGTGAAGGAGTCCCTGGAGAAGGGACATATTCGCCCATCGTCGTCACCATTGGGAGCAGGGTTCTTTTTTGTAGCCAAGAAGGATGGTTCGCTAAGACCGTGTATTGATTACCGCCTTCTTAATAAGATCACTGTTAAGTTTCAGTATCCCTTGCCATTGATTTCTGACTTGTTTGCTCGGATTAAGGGGGCTAGTTGGTTTACTAAGATTGATCTTCGTGGTGCGTATAATCTGGTGAGAATCAGGCAGGGAGATGAATGGAAAACGGCATTTAATACGCCCGAGGGTCATTTTGAGTATCTGGTGATGCCGTTCGGACTTGCCAATGCTCCATCTGTTTTTCAGTCTTTTATGCATGACATTTTCCGTGAGTATCTGGATAAATTCTTGATTGTTTACTTGGATGACATTTTGATCTTCTCAGATGATTGGGAGTCTCATGTGAAGCAAGTCAGAATGGTTTTCCAGGTACTGCGTGCTAATTCCTTGTTCGTGAAGGGATCAAAGTGTCTCTTCGGTGTGCAGAAAGTTTCATTTTTGGGGT
This sequence comes from Ranitomeya imitator, assembly GCF_032444005.1. Taxonomy (NCBI): domain Eukaryota; kingdom Metazoa; phylum Chordata; class Amphibia; order Anura; family Dendrobatidae; genus Ranitomeya; species Ranitomeya imitator. Next base: position 83,467,833 of record NC_091282.1, read on the forward strand.
TCATCTTTTCCCCTTCTACTATCGAGATGGATCCGGTTAAGGTTCAGGCCATCCAGGATTGGACTCAGCCGACATCTCTAAAAAGTCTGCAGAAATTCCTGGGCTTTGCTAATTTTTATCGTCGCTTCATCTGTAATTTTTCTAGCATTGCCAGACCATTGACCGATTTGACCAAGAAGGATGCTGATTTGGTTAATTGGTCTTCTGCTGCCGTGGAAGCTTTTCAGGAGTTGAAGCGTCGTTTTTGCTGTGCCCCTGTGTTGTGTCAACCTGATGTTTCTTTTCCGTTCCAGGTCGAGGTTGATGCTTCTGAGATTGGTGCAGGGGCGGTTTTGTCACAGAGAGGTTCTGGTTGCTCAGTGTTCAAACCATGTGCTTTCTTTTCCAGGAAATTTTCTGCTGCTGAGCGTAATTATGATGTGGGCAACCGAGAGTTGCTGGCCATGAAGTGGGCATTCGAGGAGTGGCGTCATTGGCTTGAGGGTGCTAAGCATCGCGTGGTGGTATTGACTGATCATAAGAACTTGACTTATCTCGAGTCTGCCAAGCGCTTGAATCCTAGACAGGCCCGTTGGTCGTTATTTTTTGCTCGTTTTGATTTTGTGATTTCATACCTTCCGGGCTCTAAAAATGTGAAGGCGGATGCTCTGTCTAGGAGTTTTGTGCCCGACTCTCCGGGGTTATCTGAGCCGGCGAGTATCCTCAAGGAAGGAGTCATTGTGTCTGCCATCTCCCCTGATTTGCGGAGAGTGTTGCAGAAATTTCAGGCTAATAAACCTGATCGTTGTCCGGCCGAGAAACTGTTCGTCCCTGATAGGTGGACTAGTAAAGTTATCTCTGAACTTCATTGTTCGGTGCTGGCCGGTCATCCAGGAATCTTTGGTACCAGGGAGTTGGTTGCTAGATCCTTCTGGTGGCCATCTCTGTCACGGGATGTGCGTGCTTTTGTGCAGTCCTGTGGAATTTGTGCTAGGGCTAAGCCCTGCTGTTCACGTGCCAGTGGGTTGCTTTTGCCCTTGCCGGTCCCGAAGAGGCCTTGGACACATATTTCGATGGATTTCATTTCTGACCTTCCCGTTTCTCAAAAAATGTCGGTCATTTGGGTGGTCTGTGATCGCTTTTCTAAAATGGTCCATCTGGTGCCCTTGGTTAAATTGCCTTCCTCCTCTGATTTGGTGCCTTTGTTCTTCCAGCATGTGGTTCGTTTACATGGCATTCCTGAGAATATTGTTTCTGACAGAGGTTCCCAGTTTGTCTCGAGGTTCTGGCGAGCCTTTTGTGGTAGGATGGGCATTGACCTATCTTTCTCCTCGGCCTTCCATCCTCAGACTAATGGCCAGACCGAACGAACCAATCAGACCTTGGAAACATATCTGAGATGTTTTGTTTCCGCTGACCAGGATGATTGGGTGTCATTTTTGCCGTTGGCTGAGTTCGCCCTTAATAATCGGGCCAGCTCGGCTACCTTGGTCTCTCCATTTTTCTGCAATTCTGGGTTCCATCCTCGTTTCTCTTCAGGACAGGTTGAGTCTTCGGACTGTCCTGGTGTGGATTCTGTGGTGGACAGGTTGCAGCAGATCTGGACTCAGGTAGTGGACAATTTGACCTTGTCCCAGGAGAAGGCTCAGCTTTTCGCTAATCGCAGACGCCGTGTGGGACCCCGACTTCGTGTTGGGGATTTGGTTTGGTTATCTTCTCGTCATATTCCTATGAAGGTTTCCTCTCCTAAATTTAAACCTCGTTTTATTGGTCCGTATAGGATTTCTGAGATTCTCAATCAGGTGTCTTTTCGTCTGACCCTCCCAGACTCCTTTTCCATACATAATGTATTCCATAGGTCGTTGTTGAGGAGATACGTGGCACCTATGGTTCCATCTGTGGAGCCTCCTGCCCCTGTTTTGGTGGAGGGGGAATTGGAGTATATTGTGGAGAAGATTTTGGATTCTCGTGTCTCTAGACGGAAACTCCAGTATCTGGTCAAATGGAAGGGTTATGCTCAGGAGGATAATTCCTGGGTTTTTGCCTCTGATGTCCATGCCCCAGATCTTGTTCGTGCCTTTCATGTGGCTCATCCTGGTCGGCCTGGGGGTTCTGGTGAGGGTTCGGTGACCCCTCCTCAAGGGGGGGTACTGTTGTGAATTCTGTGGCTGAGTTCACTTCTGTGGTCACAAGTGGTATTGCAGTCTCTGGGCTTCCTCCCTCAGGTGTTTTGGTGAGCTCGTTGGCTGCCTTGCTATTTAGCTCCACCTGAGTCTGTCTTCCTTGCTCCTTGTCAATGTTCCAGTGTTGGATCTGAGCTACTGCATCTTTCCTTGGGCCTGCTGCTCTGCTAGATAAGTGCTTCTAGTTTGTTTTCTGTTTTTTTCTGTCCAGCTTGCTATTGTCTTTTGCTGGAAGCTCTGAGAAGCAGAGGGGTGCACCGCCGTGCTGTTAGTTCGGCACGGTGGGTCTTTTTGCCCCTTTGCGTGGTTTTCGTTTTAGGGTTTTTTGTAGACTGCATAGTTCTCTTTGCTATCCTCGCTCTGTCTAGAATATCGGGCCTCACTTTGCTGAATCTATTTCATTCCTACGTTTGTCTTTTCATCTTGCTAACAGTCATTATATGTGGGGGGCTGCCTATTCCTTTGGGGTATTTCTCTGAGGTAAGTCAGGCTTGTATTTCTATCTTCAGGCTAGTCAGCTCCTCAGGCAGTGCCGAGTTGCATAGGTAGTTGTTAGGCGCAATCCACTGCTGCTTATAGTTGTGTGAGGATAGATCAGGTACTGCAGTCTACAGAGATTCCACGTCTCAGAGCTCGTCCTATTGTTTTTGGTTATTGCCAGATCTCTGTATGTGCGCTGATTACTGCACGCTGTGTTGCCTGATTGCCAGCCATAACAGGGAACCTCATGGAGCCTGACAATCTCTTTCACAAATGCCTTAGCTAGAGTCTTGGTGCAGGGAAGTTTATTGAACGGGACCAGATGACACATCTTACTAAACCGGTCCACAACAACCCAGATGACAGAAAAACCCATAGCAAGATGTGACCATGGCGAACTAAGGACCTCCAAAGGGCACAGCAACCCTGCAGCCGGGGCATGTGAGGCCTTTGACCTAGCACACACAGTACACTGACGCACCCACTTGATGATTTCTCTTTGCCACCCTGGTCACCAGAAACTTTGACCGATCAACTTTCTAGTTTCCGAAATCCCTGGATGACCCGTCAACCGAGACTCATGACATTCAGCAAACAAAGCTCTCCGCAAGGCTCTAGGCACAAATAATTTACCATACAGAGTGTTAGTTGGTGCAGCATTCTGGGCCTCTAGGATGCTACTCTCCAACTCCAAGAACCCAATGCTGCCACCACCACCCCTCTCTTCAAAATACATTCCTTCTTCTCAATATTAACTGCTGGAGAGAAACTACGAGACAAAGCATCCGCTTTAACATTCTTTGTCCCAGGGATATATGTGACGGAGAAATGAAACCGAGCAAAAAACCGTGCCCACCTAGCATGACGGGCATTCAAACGTTTAGCAGCATCCAGATATATCAGATTCTTATGATCAGTAAAAACCTGTATAGGATGTCAGGCCCCCTCCAAAAAATGTCGCCAACGTTCAAACGCGAGTTTAATAGCCAGCAACTCTATGTTCCCAACATCATAGTTGAGCTCAGTCTCTGAAAATTTTTTAGAAAAGAAAGCACAGAGATGCAACCCATCCTCTCCCTGCTGGGACAGAACTGTTCCCACCCTTACTGACGAGGCATCAACCTATACAAGAAATGGCTTGGTCTCATTTGTCTGGATCAAAACTGGAGCAGAGCTAAATCTCTCCTTGAGATGCTCAAAAACCTTAACAGCCTCAGAGGACCTTTGGACAGTATTAGAACCCTTCTTGGTGAGATCAGTTATAGGTTTAGTGATCACAGAAAAATTCTTTATGAATTTTCTGTAATAATTGGCAAACCCCAAAAACCTCTGAACCGACTTCAAATATTCAGGCCTAGGCCACTCCAGCATTGCCTGAACCTTCACCGGGTCCATTTCAAACCCATAACTGGAGACAAGGTACTCCAAAAAACTCATTTTCTGTACCGCAAACTCGCACTTCTCCAATTTAGCAAAGAGTGAGTTTTCACTCAAAATCTGTAGAACTTTGCGGACTCTCTGCCAATGCGACTCCAGATCAGGTGAATATATCAAAATATTGCCCAAATAAACAATAACACTCCTACCGATCAACTACCTCAGAATGTCATTAATGAAATTTTGAAAAAACGCAGGCGCATTAGTAAGGCCAAAAGGCATCACCAGACACTCAAAATGACCTTAAAGGCTGTCTTCCATTCATTGCCCTCCTTCACCCACAGCAACTTATATGCCCCACGAAGGTCAATCTTAGAGAACCACTTCGCTCCGGTTAGTTGGTTAAACAAATCCTGAATCAGTGGCAATGGGTAAGGATTGCGCACAGTGATCTTATTAATCTCCTGAAAATCCAGACACGGCCTAAGGCCCCCATCCTTATTTTTGACAAAAAAGAATCCTACAGCTACAGGGGATTTAGAGGGTCTTATATGAACTGCAGCTAAACTAGTCTGTAGGTATTCCTTACCTTATCCTCTTGGGAATCGTCAGATTAAATAAACAACTCTTAGAAAGTGTGGCACCTGGAACGAACATAATAGCGCAGTCATAATCTCTATGAGGTGGTGAAGCTAGCAACTCGACCTCCGAAAATACCCTCCAGAAATCCTGAATGGCTTCAGGTAGCTCCTTCTTAACAACGGCAGCAATTTGAACATTACAACAATTACCAGAACACCCCTGACCCCAGGACCTTATAGTACTAGACAACCAGTCCAGCAAAGGATTGTGCATTTTTAACCAGGGTAAACCCAGGACAACTGGGCAAGGTAATTTAGCAAGAACAAACAAGTCTATACACTCCTGATGTTCAATATTCACAATAAGTGGGAATGCGGTAACCTTTCGAGAAATATACCCATGTTCCAGAGGACTGTTATCAATAGCCACAACAGAAATAGGAGATGACAATGGTTCAGAATCAAACTTATATTTGTATATGAATTGTTGATCAATCAAATTAAGTGCAGAACCATAATCCACCATTACCTGAAAATCAATGGAATGACCATGATATGTGGTATTACCAGAAAAAAAAAAACTCCTGCTGACCGTAAAAATGCAATATGAACTGGAGTGTTACTCCTACTGACCTTTTTTTTTTCTTTCCATATGTGAACATCACAATGCTTAATAAAATGGTCAGCCTTACCACAATACAAGCATAGCCCTTCAGTGAACCTCTTCTCCCTCTCCTGGGAACGAGAGGACATCGCCCCAAGTTGCATCAGTTCCCCGCTGTCGACAGGGCTATCCTGAGAGACTGGATCCAGCATTATAAGAGACTTCTCTTCTCTCTGCCTGTCTCTAAATCTTCTATCCACACCAATATCTAACTGCATAGCAGTTTCCAAAGTATCAGATGCAGGTTATGCAATGAGCAAATCTTTAACTCACTCAAACCTGCTAAAAACTGTTTCTTGAGCGCTGGGTCATTCCACCTAACCTCTGCGGACCATCGTCTGAACAGGGTGCTATACATCTCAGCATCCACAGAGCTCTGTTTAAGCCGTCTGAGCTCTGCCTCAGCTGATGTGACCCGATCAGGATTATCATATAACAATCCCATAGCAGCAAAAAAAATGCTTCTACTGATGTCAAACAAGGATCTTCAGGATGTAATGAAAACGCAGATTTGGGGTTCACCTCGCAATAAAGACATAATAATCCCCATACGCTGTAATTCACTCCCTGAAGATCTGGGTCTACGCCGAAAATATATTAAACATGCATTTTTAAACTTAAAAAATTCCTGTCGTTTATCAGAAAAAAACTCAGGTAATCCTACCTTAGGTTCTTCAGGGTGTGCTCCAGAGCAATTACTCACGTGCTGTTGAAGGTTGGTTACTTCCAAAGTTAACTCTTGCAAGTGTTGAGCAAGTTCCCTGATGCTGCACATATTAAAAGAATCCGGGAATAAATGTTTTTTTTATGTGTGGCTGGACAAACTGTTACGAAACTGCAGCAGAGAACTAGGAGAGATGGGGAAAGCTGACCATGCACTAAGACTAGGCTGATACCCTACGATGGAGTGGGTGACCCATTCCTTGCGAATAGACCCACCAAAGACCCTAGTCTAAACTCAGCAAAGACCTATAGATAAGGGGAAGGAGGTCCCTAAAAGATCTAAGGACTGGGTGCAAAAAACAGGTCACCTCCTAATAGGAAACACAGAGAAGGGTGCAGAAACAAACTGAAAACAGAAACAAAAGATAGCAGAACCAGAGATCCCAGAAATGCAAAATATCAAACACACAAAGCTGTCTAAGCACCAGAACCAAATGAGTAAGACTGCAGTGGACTTCCTTGATATCAAAATTGAAGTTGATGAATATCGATACTTACAGATGGATGTGTTTCGGAAGTCCACATCAGTCAATTCATTGCTGCATGCCACTTCAGGTCACCCCTATAGCATTATTAAGGCTGTCCCAGTTGGTCAATACCTCAGGATGAGGTGGATCTGTTTACCTGAACATAAATTCGAGTCCCAGGCATCTGACCTCCACCAAAGATTCAAGGCAAGAGGATACAGCAATAGATGCATTAAAACCAGATACCTAAGAAAATTGATAATCAGGATGATGTTATACGTTTTATCTCCACCTACAATGGAGAATGGGCCATGATGAGGGGTTGTATTCAAAGGCATTGGTGCATTCTTAAGACAGATCCCATACTTTCAAAATATCTGTCTGAGAACCCTCTGATGAACTCTAGGAGGAGTAAAAATCTGGGAGATATCCTAGAGAACGTATGTTCCATCTGTTGTTAAAAATGCCTTTGGATCTCGAGGTCCAACTGTCGGATGCTTTCCTTGTGGAAATTGCATTTCTAGTAAAAACATCTGCCACATTTCATATTTTGAGTCAGCTGATGGTAAAAAGACTTTTTCAATCAGACATTATATCACCTGCAATATACTGTAGATTATGTTAAATGCAGCTGTCCCAAGATTTCGATAGGCCAGACATCAAGACGGCTAGGGACTCGTACTCGTCAACATGTATGAGATATAATGGCGGTGGCAGCAACTGAAATAGATGTCTCACAATTGAAAACGATACCTTGACATTTCCGATTGGTCCATAATTGTAACCCCAAGTCTCTCTCGGTTAGGGGTATTGAACATTTCCAGTGTGGTATCAGGGGAGGTGATATTAGACACCTCCTCGCTCAGAAAGCATGCAGATGGATTACCACACTGGACACTATGACCCCTGTTGGTCTCAATGAGGCACAGGGCTTTTCCTCTTGTTTATAGCTTTTTTTATTGCATTGACTTTTATATTTTAGTATTTTTGTTTTCCCTTGTTCTTGTTTGTTTATCTTTTCTTGTCATCCGGTTCGTATCTGTGTGGAGTGGGGCTTGGCACCGTCCCCTTCGCGTGATTGGACTGATGATTGCAGTGGGCAGAGCGGGGGTGATGACGTGGCTCAAGTGTTTGCGCATGCGCAGATAAATGGCCTCTTATAGGCCAGCGTCTGGTCAGGTTACCTGAACGGACCACTATTTATGTCAGACTGTTGCCTTGCCTAGGCCACGCCCCCTGAAGAAGTGGTAATTTGAATGCGAAATGCTCATAGGGGCACGTGGCTGAGGCAAAGGCAGGATTAACCATTGATATGGGTAATTAATCATTTTCTACTTAACATGACAATGTACCAATGACGGGTTAAGCAGCATGATGCGGGGATTATTACATTAATTGGTGGACTGCCATGACACACTTAAGGCCCCTTCACATTAAGCGACGCTGCAGCGATACCGACAACGATCCGAATCGCTGCAGCGTCGCTGTTTGGTCGCTGGAGAGCTGTCACACAGACCGCTCTCCAGCGACCAACGATGCCGGTAACCAGGGTAAACATCGGGTAACTAAGCGCAGGGCCGCGCTTAGTAACCCGATGTTTACCCTGGTTACCATGCTAAAAGTAAAAAAAAAAAAACAGTACATACTTACCTACAGCCGTCTGTCCTCCAGCGCTGCGCTCTGCTTCTCTGCTCTCCTCCTGTACTGTCTGTGAGCCGGAAAGCAGAGCGGTGACGTCACCGCTCTGCTTTCCGGCTCACAGCCAGTACAGGAGGAGTGCAGAGCACAGCGCTGGAGGACAGACAGCGGTAGGTAAGTATGTACTGTTTGTTTTTTTTTACTTTTAGCATGGTAACCAGGGTAAACATCGGGTTACTAAGCGCGGCCCTGCGCTTAGTTACCCGATGTTTACCCAGGTTACCAGTGAAGACATCGCTGAATCGGTGTCACACACGCCGATCCAGCGATGTCTCCAGGTAGTCCAGCGACGAAATAAAGTTCTGGACTTTATTCAGCGACCAACGATCTCCCAGCAGGGGCCTGATCGTTGGTCGCTGTCACACATAACGATTTCATTAACGATATCGTTGCTACGTCACAAATAGCAACGATATCGTTAACAATATCGTTATGTGTGAAGGTACCTTTAGTCGTGTATATGTGATATACTAGAGTCCATTGTAGTAGATGATATGCCCTGCTGCTGCACCCCACATGTGTGTATATATATATATATATATATATATATATACTGTCCTTTCTTCAGCCCTAGTTTTGCACCTGTGGATATAATCATCCAGTAACTTAAGACCCATGTACTATATGGGTTGTTTATATTTGTGATTTTTTTGTTTGTTCAATTTTTTCTGTACATTACTATTAATTGTTAAAATAAAATTTGGGTATTTTTCTTGGCTATTTGGACTCGAATTTCTCCTTGTGTAGATATATATAGCGAGTGGCTTTGTACATGGGTACACGGTATAATATTTCTGGTAAATGTATGTGGCCTTAAAAAACGTGTTTAAAATGTTATCATCCATAGACTGTTCCGTGGTCTGGAGTACATGTCGTTGCTATGTAATCCTCAAAAACCTTGTTCGAAATGTTTTGCTGTGTGCACACGTTGCAGATTTGGTGCGTTTTTGTGACAGTATTCCAATCAATTTTTGCCAAAATCTGATGCCAGCAAAGTGAATGAGAAGCATAAAGTGTCATACACACGTTAAGAATTTTTGACTTGCAGATTTGGTACAGAAAATAATCTGGGATAAAAAGGAATCCAGCTCCAAGAGATAAAATCACTTAACTTTAATAGTATTCATTTAAAATAGACATAGGCTAGAAGACATACAAAAACCGGATATACCGGACGGAGAGTGCCGGTGTAAAACTGTACGCGTTTCGAACACAAAAGTGTTCTTAGTCTCAGAGCTTAGTCACAACTGAGACTAAGAGCACCTGTGTGTTCGAAACGCATACAGTGTTAATAGTACATGAATACTATTAAAGTTAAGTGATTTTATCTCTTGGAGCTGGATTCCCATTTTTCCACATGTACGTCTCTAGGCGAATCCGTGCTCAAGATTTCCTGGACTCATAAGGAAATTTATCTAAAGGGTGAGCTATGTATCTTTTTTTCTACAGAAAATAGTCTGCAGCATGTCAATTCTCTGTGCGCTCTTGCCCTGTGTTTTTCACCATTGACTTCTCTCAAATCAATCAAAAATGCAGACAAAAACACCCCAAAAACTTACAGTTGCCTTTTTCATGCTAAGAAATGCAGAAATGGTACAGAAATTTAACTCAACGTGTGCACATACTCTTATCGGTATTATATTGCTCACCATAGAGTAGTTCATGGTCTGGAGTCCATTTTCTTGGTATATAACCCCCAAAAGTGCATATCCTTTATGAGTCTAGGAGTACCAATACATGACAATTTGAACAGAGTGTGTATGAGGCCCTCCTATATATATCTAATAGAGGGTGTATCGGAGTCCTTAATTTTTGTCAGTTTTGCTTCCTTCATAAATTAAACTGAAACTTCATATTTCTTAATAAAAAAAACAATTTTGATTTACTTGAATTAAATACTTTTTTAAATCCTTTTTGAATCTGGCCTTATTTACATTTTTTTTTCCTGTAAAATGCTCGTCGGTTTGGAATGTTGTATTGTTAGTCCTTAAAATGGAGTAAAAGTGTGACACCATTGTTTTCAAGACACAAAAGAGCATAGTAAAACAAAAAATACTCAGTTTAAAAAAATCACAGTAATCCGCAAGTGCTAGTAAAAGGATGTAAAAAACAGGGTATTTGGTTGATACGTTTTTTGCAAAAAATGTATACTAAGCTGCTCCACCAAACGTCAAGGTATACCCATATAGAGCAGTCCTAACTGATGTATGCAATCCCTATCTGATGTATTTAAAAACCTGATCATCTGTATATTACCTGTGTGAACAGGGTTCAGAGAGGAAATGTCCATGTGGACACGCAGAGTGGAACAGACTTTGTGCAGATAGCCCACAAGGAGTGGTGGGTAACTCCCTAGTCTTGTAGACACAAGAGAACAATTTGGAAACAGGAACACATGGGCTACTTGCACAGTGAACAAGTCTGTAGGAACATGTTCACACACCACCAAGAATCTTGAAGACACAAAAGAGCATAGTAAAACCAAAAATACTCAGTTTAAAAAAATCACAGTAATCCGCAAGTGCTAGTAAAAAGATGTAAAAAACAGGGTATTTGGTTGATACGTTTTTTGCAAAAAATGTATACTAAGCTGTTCCACCAAACGTCAAGGTATACCCATATAGAGCAGTCCTAACTGATGTATGCAATCCCTATCTGATGTATTTAAAAACCTGATCATCTGTATATTACCTGTGTGAACAGGGTTCAGAGAGGAAATGTCCATGTGGACACGCAGAGTGGAACAGCCTTTGTGCAGATAGCCCACAAGTAGTGGTGGGTAACTCCCTCGTCTTGTAGACACAAGAGAACAATTTGGAAACAGGAACACATGGGCTACTTTGCACAGTGAACAAGTCTGTAGGAACATGTTCACACACCACCAAGAATCTTGAAGACACAAAAGAGCATATTAAAACCAAAAATACTCAGTTTAAAAAAATCACAGTAATCCGCAAGTGCTAGTAAAAAGATGTAAAAAACAGAGTATTTGGTTGATACGTTTTTTGCAAAAAATGTATACTAAGCTGCTCCACCAAATGTCAAGGTATACCCATATAGAGCAGTCCTAACTGATGTATGCAATCCCTATCTGATGTATTTAAAAACCTGATCATCTGTATATTACCTGTGTGAACAGGGTTCAGAGAGGAAATGTCCATGTGGACACGCAGAGTGGAACAGCCTTTGTGCAGATAGCCCACAAGGACTGGTGGGTAACTCCCTAGTCTTGTAGACCCAAGAGAACAATTTGGAAACAGGAACACATGGGCTACTTGCACAGTGAACAAGTCTGTAGGAACATGTTCACACACCACCAAGAATCTTGAAGACACAAAAGAGCATAGTAAAACCAAAAATACTCAGATTAAAAAAATCACAGTAATCCGCAAGTGCTAGTAAAAAGATGTAAAAACAGGGTATTTGGTTGTTACGTTTTTTGCAAAAAAATGTATACTAAGCTGCTCCACCAAACGTCAAGGTATACCCATATAGAGCAGTCCTTACTGATGTATGCAATCCCTATCTGATGTATTTAAAAACCTGATCATCTGTATATTACCTGTGTGAACAGGGTTCAGAGAGGAAATGTCCATGTGGACACGCAGAGTGGAACAGCCTTTGTGCAGATAGCCCACAAGGAGTGGTGGGTAACTCCCTAGTCTTGTAGACACAAGAGAACAATTTGGAAACAGGAACACATGGGCTACTTGCACAGTGAACAAGTCTATAGGAACATGTTCACACACCACCAAGAATCTTGAAGACACAAAAGAGCATAGTAAAACCAAATATACTCAGTTTAACAAAATCACAGTAATCCGCAAGTGCTAGTAAAAAGATGTAAAAAACAGGGTATTTGGTTGATACGTTTTTTGCAAAAAATGTATACTAAGCTGCTCCACCAAATGTCAAGGTATACCCATATAGAGCAGTCCTAACTGATGTATGCAATCCCTATCTGATGTATTTAAAAACCTGATCATCTGTATATTACCTGTGTGAACAGGGTTCAGAGAGGAAATGTCCATGTGGACACGCAGAGTGGAACAGCCTTTGTGCAGATAGCCCACAAGGAGTGGTGGGTAACTCCCTAGTCTTGTAGACCCAAGAGAACAATTTGGAAACAGGAACACATGGGCTACTTGCACAGTGAACAAGTCTGTAGGAACATGTTCACACACCACCAAGAATCTTGAAGACACAAAAGAGCATAGTAAAACCAAAAATACTCAGTTTAAAAAAATCACAGTAATCCGCAAGTGCTAGTAAAAAGATGTAAAAACAGGGTATTTGGTTGATACGTTTTTTGCAAAAAATGTATACTAAGCTGCTCCACCAAACGTCAAGGTATACCCATATAGAGCAGTCCTTACTGATGTATGCAATCCCTATCTGATGTATTTAAAAACCTGATCATCTGTATATTACCTGTGTGAACAGGGTTCAGAGAGGAAATGTCCATGTGGACACGCAGAGTGGAACAGTCTTTGTGCAGATAGCCCACAAGGACTGGTGGGTAACTCCCTAGTCTTGTAGACACAAGAGAACAATTTGGAAACAGGAACACATGGGCTACTTGCACAGTGAACAAGTCTGTAGGAACATGTTCACACACCACCAAGAATCTTGAAGACACAAAAGAGCATAGTAAAACCAAAAATACTCAGTTTAAAAAAAATCACAGTAATCCGCAAGTGCTAATAAAAAGATGTAAAAACAGGGTATTTGGTTGATAGGTTTTTTGCAAAAAATGTATACTAAGCTGCTCCACCAAACGTCAAGGTATACCCATATAGAGCAGTCCTAACTGATGTATGCAATCCCTATCTGATGTATTTAAAAACCTGATCATCTGTATATTACCTGTGTGAACAGGGTTCAGAGAGGAAATGTCCATGTGGACACGCAGAGTGGAACAGCCTTTGTGCAGATAGCCCACAAGGAGTGGTGGGTAACTCCCTAGTCTTGTAGACACAAGAGAACAATTTGGAAACAGGAACACATGGGCTACTTGCACAGTGAACAAGTCTGTAAGAACATGTTCACACACCACCAAGAATCTTGAAGACACAAAAGAGCATAGTAAAACCAAAAATACTCAGTTTAAAAAAATCACAGTAATCCGCAAGTGCTAGTAAAAAGATGTAAAAACAGGGTATTTGGTTGTTACGTTTTTTGCAAAAAAAGTATACTAAGCTGCTCCACCAAACGTCAAGGTATACCCATATAGAGCAGTCCTTACTGATGTATGCAATCCCTATCTGATGTATTTAAAAACCTGATCATCTGTATATTACCTGTGTGAACAGGGTTCAGAGAGGAAATGTCCATGTGGACACGCAGAGTGGAAACGTATTTGTGCAGATAGCCCACAAGGAGTGGTGGGTAACTCCCTAGTCTTGTAGACACAAGAGAACAATTTGGAAACAGGAACACATGGGCTACTTGCACAGTGAACAAGTCTGTAGGAACATGTTCACACACCACCAAGAATCTTGAAGACACAAAAGAGCATAGTAAAACCAAAAATACTCAGTTTAAAAAAATCACAGTAATCCGCAAGTGCTAGAAAAAAAATATGTAAAAAACAGGGTATTTGGTTGATACGTTTTTTGCAAAAAATGTATACTAAGCTGCTCCACCAAATGTCAAGGTATACCCATATAGAGCAGTCCTAACTGATGTATGCAATCCCTATCTGATGTATTTAAAAACCTGATCATCTGTATATTACCTGTGTGAACAGGGTTCAGAGAGGAAATGTCCATGTGGACACGGAGAGTGGAACAGCCTTTGTGCAGATAGCCCACAAGGAGTGGTGGGTAACTTCCTAGTCTTGTAGACACAAGAGAACAATTTGGAAACAGGAACACATGGGCTACTTGCACAGTGAACAAGTCTGTAAGAACATGTTCACACACCACCAAGAATCTTGAAGACACAAAAGAGCATAGTAAAACCAAAAATACTCAGTTTAAAAAAATCACAGTAATCCGCAAGTGCTAGTAAAAAGATGTAAAAACAGGGTATTTGGTTGTTACGTTTTTTGCAAAAAAATGTATACTAAGCTGCTCCACCAAACGTCAAGGTATACCCATATAGAGCAGTCCTTACTGATGTATGCAATCCCTATCTGATGTATTTAAAAACCTGATCATCTGTATGTTACCTGTGTGAACAGGGTTCAGAGAGGAAATGTCCAAGTGGACACGCAGAGTGGAAACGTATTTGTGCAGATAGCCCACAAGGAGTGGTGGGTAACTCCCTAGTCTTGTAGACACAAGAGAACAATTTGGAAACAGGAACACATGGGCTACTTGCACAGTGAACAAGTCTGTAGGAACATGTTCACACACCACCAAGAATCTTGAAGACACAAAAGAGCATAGTAAAACCAAAAATACTCAGTTTAAAAAAATCACAGTAATCCGCAAGTGCTAGTAAAAAGATGTAAAAAACAGGGTATTTGGTTGATACGTTTTTTGCAAAAAATGTATACTAAGCTGTTCCACCAAACGTCAAGGTATACCCATATAGAGCAGTCCTAACTGATGTATGCAATCCCTATCTGATGTATTTAAAAACCTGATCATCTGTATATTACCTGTGTGAACAGGGTTCAGAGAGGAAATGTCCATGTGGACACGCAGAGTGGAACAGCCTTTGTGCAGATAGCCCACAAGGAGTGGTGGGTAACTCCCTCGTCTTGTAGACACAAGAGAACAATTTGGAAACAGGAACACATGGGCTACTTTGCACAGTGAACAAGTCTGTAGGAACATGTTCACACACCACCAAGAATCTTGAAGACACAAAAGAGCATAGTAAAACCTAAATTACTCAGTTTAAAAAAATCACAGTAATCCGCAAGTGCTAGTAAAAAGATGTAAAAAACAGGGTATTTGGTTGATACGTTTTTTGCAAAAAATGTATACTAAGCTTCTCCACCAAACGTCAAGG
This sequence comes from Ranitomeya imitator, assembly GCF_032444005.1. Taxonomy (NCBI): domain Eukaryota; kingdom Metazoa; phylum Chordata; class Amphibia; order Anura; family Dendrobatidae; genus Ranitomeya; species Ranitomeya imitator. The sequence continues at coordinate 83,482,948 of NC_091282.1, forward strand.
TATACCCATATAGAGCAGTCCTAACTGATGTATGCAATCCCTATCTGATGTATTTAAAAACCTGATCATCTGTATATTACCTGTGTGAACAGGGTTCAGAGAGGAAATGTCCATGTGGACACGCAGAGTGGAACAGTCTTTGTAACATAGTAACATAGTAACATAGTTAGTAAGGCCGAAAAAAGACATTTGTCCATCCAGTTCAGCCTATATTCCATCATAATAAATCCCCAGATCTACGTCCTTCTACAGAACCTAATAATTGTATGATACAATATTGTTCTGCTCCAGGAAGACATCCAGGCCTCTCTTGAACCCCTCGACTGAGTTCGCCATCACCACCTCCTCAGGCAAGCAATTCCAGATTCTCACTGCCCTAACAGTAAAGAATCCTCTTCTATGTTGGTGGAAAAACCTTCTCTCCTCCAGACGCAAAGAATGCCCCCTTGTGCCCGTCACCTTCCTTGGTATAAACAGATCCTCAGCGAGATATTTGTATTGTCCCCTTATATACTTATACATGGTTATTAGATCGCCCCTCAGTCGTCTTTTTTCTAGACTAAATAATCCTAATTTCGCTAATCTATCTGGGTATTGTAGTTCTCCCATCCCCTTTATTAATTTTGTTGCCCTCCTTTGTACTCTCTCTAGTTCCATTATATCCTTCCTGAGCACCGGTGCCCAAAACTGGACACAGTACTCCATGTGCGGTCTAACTAGGGATTTGTACAGAGGCAGTATAATGCTCTCATCATGTGTATCCAGACCTCTTTTAATGCACCCCATGATCCTGTTTGCCTTGGCAGCTGCAGATAGCCCACAAGGAGTGGTGGGTAACTCCCTAGTCTTGTAGACACAAGAGAACAATTTGGAAACAGGAACACATGGGCTACTTGCACAGTGAACAAGTCTGTAGGAACATGTTCACACATCACCAAGAATCTTGAAGACACAAAAGAGCAAAGTAAAACCAAAAATACTCAGTTTAAAAAAATCACAGTAAACCGCAAGTGCTAGTAAAAAGATGTAAAAACAGGGTATTTGGTTGATAGGTTTTTTGCAAAAAATGTATACTAAGCTGCTCCACCAAACGTCAAGGTATACCCATATAGAGCAGTCCTAACTGATGTATGCAATCTCTATCTGATGTATTTAAAAACCTGATCATCTGTATATTACCTGTGTGAACAGGGTTCAGAGAGGAAATGTCCATGTGGACACGCAGAGTGGAACAGCCTTTGTGCAGATAGCCCACAAGGAGTGGTGGGTAACTCCCTCGTCTTGTAGGCACAAGAGAACAATTTGGAAACAGGAACACATGGGCTACTTGCACAGTGAACAAGTCTGTAGGAACATGTTCACACACCACCAAGAATCTTGAAGACACAAAAGAGCATAGTAAAACCAAAAATACTCAGTTTAAAAAAATCACAGTAATCCGCAAGTGCTAGTAAAAAGATGTAAAAACAGGGTATTTGGTTGTTACGTTTTTTGCAAAAAAATGTATACTAAGTTGCTCCACAAAACGTCAAGGTATACCCATATAGAGCAGTCCTTACTGATGTATGCAATCCCTATCTGATGTATTTAAAAACCTGATCATCTGTATATTACCTGTGTGAACAGGGTTCAGAGAGGAAATGTCCATGTGGACATGCAGAGTGGAAACGTATTTGTGCAGATAGCCCACAAGGAGTGGTGGGTAACTCCCTATTCTTGTAGACACAAGAGAACAATTTGGAAACAGGAACACATGGGCTACTTGCACAGTGAACAAGTCTGTAGGAACATGTTCACACACCACCAAGAATCTTGAAGACAGAAAAGAGCATAGTAAAACCAAAAATACTCAGTTTAAAAAAATCACAGTAATCCGCAAGTGCTAGTAAAAAGATATAAAAAACAGGGTATTTGGTTGATAGGTTTTTTGCAAAAAATGTATACTAAGCTGCTCCACCAAACGTCAAGGTATACCCATATAGAGCAGTCCTAACTGATGTATGCAATCCCTATCTGATGTATTTAAAAACCTGATCATCTGTATATTACCTGTGTGAACAGGGTTCAGAGAGGAAATGTCCATGTGGACACGCAGAGTGGAACAGCCTTTGTGCAGATAGCCCACAAGGAGTGGTGGGTAACTCCCTCGTCTTGTAGACACAAGAGAACAATTTGGAAACAGGAACACATGGGCTACTTGCACAGTGAACAAGTCTGTAGGAACATGTTCACACACCACCAAGAATCTTGAAGACACAAAAGAGCATAGTAAAACCAAAAATACTCAGTTTAAAAAAATCACAGTAATCCGCAAGTGCTAGTAAAAAGATGTAAAAAACAGGGTATTTGGTTGATACGTTTTTTGCAAAAAATGTATACTAAGCTGCTCCACCAAACGTCAAGGTATACCCATATAGAGCAGTCCTAACTGATGTATGCAATCCCTATCTGATGTATTTAAAAACCTGATCATCTGTATATTACCTGTGTGAACAGGGTTCAGAGAGGAAATGTCCATGTGGACACGCAGAGTGGAACAGCCTTTGTGCAGATAGCCCACAAGGAGTGGTGGGTAACTTCCTAGTCTTGTAGACACAAGAGAACAATTTGGAAACAGGAACACATGGGCTACTTGCACAGTGAACAAGTCTGTAAGAACATGTTCACACACCACCAAGAATCTTGAAGACACAAAAGAGCATAGTAAAACCAAAAATACTCAGTTTAAAAAAATCACAGTAATCCGCAAGTGCTAGTAAAAAGATGTAAAAACAGGGTATTTGGTTGTTACGTTTTTTGCAAAAAAATGTATACTAAGCTGCTCCACCAATCGTCAAGGTATACCCATATAGAGCAGTCCTTACTGATGTATGCAATCCCTATCTGATGTATTTAAAAACCTGATCATCTGTATGTTACCTGTGTGAACAGGGTTCAGAGAGGAAATGTCCAAGTGGACACGCAGAGTGGAAACGTATTTGTGCAGATAGCCCACAAGGAGTGGTGGGTAACTCCCTAGTCTTGTAGACACAAGAGAACAATTTGGAAACAGGAACACATGGGCTACTTGCACAGTGAACAAGTCTGTAGGAACATGTTCACACACCACCAAGAATCTTGAAGACACAAAAGAGCATAGTAAAACCAAAAATACTCAGTTTAAAAAAATCACAGTAATCCGCAAGTGCTAGTAAAAAGATGTAAAAAACAGGGTATTTGGTTGATACGTTTTTTGCAAAAAATGTATACTAAGCTGTTCCACCAAACGTCAAGGTATACCCATATAGAGCAGTCCTAACTGATGTATGCAATCCCTATCTGATGTATTTAAAAACCTGATCATCTGTATATTACCTGTGTGAACAGGGTTCAGAGAGGAAATGTCCATGTGGACACGCAGAGTGGAACAGCCTTTGTGCAGATAGCCCACAAGGAGTGGTGGGTAACTCCCTCGTCTTGTAGACACAAGAGAACAATTTGGAAACAGGAACACATGGGCTACTTTGCACAGTGAACAAGTCTGTAGGAACATGTTCACACACCACCAAGAATCTTGAAGACACAAAAGAGCATAGTAAAACCAAAAATACTCAGTTTAAAAAAATCACAGTAATCCGCAAGTGCTAGTAAAAACATGTAAAAAACAGGGTATTTGGTTGATACGTTTTTTGCAAAAAATGTATACTAAGCTTCTCCACCAAACGTCAAGGTATACCCATATAGAGCAGTCCTAACTGATGTATGCAATCCCTATCTGATGTATTTAAAAACCTGATCATCTGTATATTACCTGTGTGAACAGGGTTCAGAGAGGAAATGTCCATGTGGACACGCAGAGTGGAACAGTCTTTGTGCAGATAGCCCACAAGGAGTGGTGGGTAACTCCCTAGTCTTGTAGACACAAGAGAACAATTTGGAAACAGGAACACATGGGCTACTTGCACAGTGAACAAGTCTGTAGGAACATGTTCACACATCACCAAGAATCTTGAAGACACAAAAGAGCATAGTAAAACCAAAAATACTCAGTTTAAAAAATCACAGTAAACCGCAAGTGCTAGTAAAAAGATGTAAAAACAGGGTATTTGGTTGATAGGTTTTTTGCAAAAAATGTATACTAAGCTGCTCCACCAAACGTCAAGGTATACCCATATAGAGCAGTCCTAACTGATGTATGCAATCCCTATCTGATGTATTTAAAAACCTGATCATCTGTATATTACCTGTGTGAACAGGGTTCAGAGAGGAAATGTCCATGTGGACACGCAGAGTGGAACAGCCTTTGTGCAGATAGCCCACAAGGAGTGGTGGGTAACTCCCTCGTCTTGTAGACACAAGAGAACAATTTGGAAACAGGAACACATGGGCTACTTGCACAGTGAACAAGTCTGTAGGAACATGTTCACACACCACCAAGAATCTTGAAGACACAAAAGAGCATAGTAAAACCAAAAATACTCAGTTTAAAAAAATCACAGTAATCCGCAAGTGCTAGTAAAAAGATGTAAAAACAGGGTATTTGGTTGTTACGTTTTTTGCAAAAAAATGTATACTAAGTTGCTCCACAAAACGTCAAGGTATACCCATATAGAGCAGTCCTTACTGATGTATGCAATCCCTATCTGATGTATTTAAAAACCTGATCATCTGTATATTACCTGTGTGAACAGGGTTCAGAGAGGAAATGTCCATGTGGACATGCAGAGTGGAAACGTATTTGTGCAGATAGCCCACAAGGAGTGGTGGGTAACTCCCTATTCTTGTAGACACAAGAGAACAATTTGGAAACAGGAACACATGGGCTACTTGCACAGTGAACAAGTCTGTAGGAACATGTTCACACACCACCAAGAATCTTGAAGACAGAAAAGAGCATAGTAAAACCAAAAATACTCAGTTTAAAAAAATCACAGTAATCCGCAAGTGCTAGTAAAAAGATATAAAAAACAGGGTATTTGGTTGATACGTTTTTTGCAAAAAATGTATACTAAGCTGCTCCACCAAACGTCAAGGTATACCCATATAGAGCAGTCCTAACTGATGTATGCAATCCCTATCTGATGTATTTAAAAACCTGATCATCTGTATATTACCTGTGTGAACAGGGTTCAGAGAGGAAATGTCCATGTGGACACGCAGAGTGGAACAGACTTTGTGCAGATAGCCCACAAGGAGTGGTGGGTAACTCCCTAGTCTTGTAGACACAAGAGAACAATTTGGAAACAGGAACACATGGGCTACTTGCACAGTGAACAAGTTTGTAGGAACATGTTCACACACCACCAAGAATCTTGAAGACACAAAAGAGCATAGTAAAACCAAAAATACTCAGTTTAAAAAAATCACAGTAATCCGCAAGTGCTAGTAAAAAGATGTAAAAAACAGGGTATTTGGTTGATACGTTTTTTGCAAAAAATGTATACTAAGCTGTTCCACCAAACGTCAAGGTATACCCATATAGAGCAGTCCTAACTGATGTATGCAATCCCTATCTGATGTATTTAAAAACCTGATCATCTGTATATTACCTGTGTGAACAGGGTTCAGAGAGGAAATGTCCATGTGGACACGCAGAGTGGAACAGCTTTTGTGCAGATAGCCCACAAGGAGTGGTGGGTAACTCCCTCGTCTTTTAGACACAAGAGAACAATTTGGAAACAGGAACACATGGGCTACTTTGCACAGTGAACAAGTCTGTAGGAACATGTTCACACACCACCAAGAATCTTGAAGACACAAAAGAGCATAGTAAAACCAAAAATACTCAGTTTAAAAAAATCACAGTAATCCGCAAGTGCTAGTAAAAAGATGTAAAAAACAGAGTATTTGGTTGATACGTTTTTTGCAAAAAATGTATACTAAGCTGCTCCACCAAATGTCAAGGTATACCCATATAGAGCAGTCCTAACTGATGTATGCAATCCCTATCTGATGTATTTAAAAACCTGATCATCTGTATATTACCTGTGTGAACAGGGTTCAGAGAGGAAATGTCCATGTGGACACGCAGAGTGGAACAGCCTTTGTGCAGATAGCCCACAAGGACTGGTGGGTAACTCCCTAGTCTTGTAGACCCAAGAGAACAATTTGGAAACAGGAACACATGGGCTACTTGCACAGTGAACAAGTCTGTAGGAACATGTTCACACACCACCAAGAATCTTGAAGACACAAAAGAGCATAGTAAAACCAAAAATACTCAGATTAAAAAAATCACAGTAATCCGCAAGTGCTAGTAAAAAGATGTAAAAACAGGGTATTTGGTTGTTACATTTTTTGCAAAAAAATGTATACTAAGCTGCTCCACCAAACGTCAAGGTATACCCATATAGAGCAGTCCTTACTGATGTATGCAATCCCTATCTGATGTATTTAAAAACCTGATCATCTGTATATTACCTGTGTGAACAGGGTTCAGAGAGGAAATGTCCATGTGGACACGCAGAGTGGAAACATATTTGTGCAGATAGCCCACAAGGAGTGGTGGGTAACTCCCTAGTCTTGTAGACACAAGAGAACAATTTGGAAACAGGAACACATGGGCTACTTGCACAGTGAACAAGTCTGTAGGAACATGTTCACACACCACCAAGAATCTTGAAGACACAAAAGAGCATAGTAAAACCAAAAATACTCAGTTTAAAAAAATCACAGTAATCCGCAAGTGCTAGTAAAAAGATGTAAAAAACAGGGTATTTGGTTGATACGTTTTTTGCAAAAAATGTATACTAAGCTGCTCCACCAAACGTCAAGGTATACCCATATAGAGCAGTCCTAACTGATGTATGCAATCCCTATCTGATGTATTTAAAAACCTGATCATCTGTATATTACCTGTGTGAACAGGGTTCAGAGAGGAAATGTCCATGTGGACATGCAGAGTGGAACAGCCTTTGTGCAGATAGCCCACAAGGAGTGGTGGGTAACTCCCTAGTCTTGTAGACACAAGAGAACAATTTGGAAACAGGAACACATGGGCTACTTGCACAGTGAACAAGTCTGTAGGAACATGTTCACACACCACCAAGAATCTTGAAGACACAAAAGAGCATAGTAAAACCAAATATACTCAGTTTAACAAAATCACAGTAATCCGCAAGTGCTAGTAAAAAGATGTAAAAAACAGGGTATTTGGTTGATACGTTTTTTGCAAAAAATGTATACTAAGCTGCTCCACCAAATGTCAAGGTATACCCATATAGAGCAGTCCTAACTGATGTATGCAATCCCTATCTGATGTATTTAAAAACCTGATCATCTGTATATTACCTGTGTGAACAGGGTTCAGAGAGGAAATGTCCATGTGGACACGCAGAGTGGAACAGCCTTTGTGCAGATAGCCCACAAGGAGTGGTGGGTAACTCCCTAGTCTTGTAGACCCAAGAGAACAATTTGGAAACAGGAACACATGGGCTACTTGCACAGTGAACAAGTCTGTAGGAACATGTTCACACACCACCAAGAATCTTGAAGACACAAAAGAGCATAGTAAAACCAAAAATACTCAGTTTAAAAAAATCACAGTAATCCGCAAGTGCTAGTAAAAAGATGTAAAAACAGGGTATTTGGTTGATACGTTTTTTGCAAAAAATGTATACTAAGCTGCTCCACCAAACGTCAAGGTATACCCATATAGAGCAGTCCTTACTGATGTATGCAATCCCTATCTGATGTATTTAAAAACCTGATCATCTGTATATTACCTGTGTGAACAGGGTTCAGAGAGGAAATGTCCATGTGGACACGCAGAGTGGAACAGTCTTTGTGCAGATAGCCCACAAGGAGTGGTGGGTAACTCCCTAGTCTTGTAGACACAAGAGAACAATTTGGAAACAGGAACACATGGGCTACTTGCACAGTGAACAAGTCTGTAGGAACATGTTCACACACCACCAAGAATCTTGAAGACACAAAAGAGCATAGTAAAACCAAAAATACTCAGTTTAAAAAAATCACAGTAATCCGCAAGTGCTAGTAAAAAGATGTAAAAACAGGGTATTTGGTTGATAGGTTTTTTGCAAAAAATGTATACTAAGCTGCTCCACCAAACGTCAAGGTATACCCATATAGAGCAGTCCTAACTGATGTATGCAATCCCTATCTGATGTATTTAAAAACCTGATCATCTGTATATTACCTGTGTGAACAGGGTTCAGAGAGGAAATGTCCATGTGGACACGCAGAGTGGAACAGCCTTTGTGCAGATAGCCCACAAGGAGTGGTGGGTAACTCCCTAGTCTTGTAGACACAAGAGAACAATTTGGAAACAGGAACACATGGGCTACTTGCACAGTGAACAAGTCTGTAAGAACATGTTCACACACCACCAAGAATCTTGAAGACACAAAAGAGCATAGTAAAACCAAAAATACTCAGTTTAAAAAAATCACAGTAATCCGCAAGTGCTAGTAAAAAGATGTAAAAACAGGGTATTTGGTTGTTACGTTTTTTGCAAAAAAATGTATACTAAGCTGCTCCACCAAACGTCAAGGTATACCCATATAGAGCAGTCCTTACTGATGTATGCAATCCCTATCTGATGTATTTAAAAACCTGATCATCTGTATATTACCTGTGTGAACAGGGTTCAGAGAGGAAATGTCCATGTGGACACGCAGAGTGGAAACATATTTGTGCAGATAGCCCACAAGGAGTGGTGGGTAACTCCCTAGTCTTGTAGACACAAGAGAACAATTTGGAAACAGGAACACATGGGCTACTTGCACAGTGAACAAGTCTGTAGGAACATGTTCACACACCACCAAGAATCTTGAAGACACAAAAGAGCATAGTAAAACCAAAAATACTCAGTTTAAAAAAATCACAGTAATCCGCAAGTGCTAGTAAAAAGATGTAAAAAACAGGGTATTTGGTTGATACGTTTTTTGCAAAAAATGTATACTAAGCTGCTCCACCAAACGTCAAGGTATACCCATATAGAGCAGTCCTAACTGATGTATGCAATCCCTATCTGATGTATTTAAAAACCTGATCATCTGTATATTACCTGTGTGAACAGGGTTCAGAGAGGAAATGTCCATGTGGACACGCAGAGTGGAACAGCCTTTGTGCAGATAGCCCACAAGGAGTGGTGGGTAACTTCCTAGTCTTGTAGACACAAGAGAACAATTTGGAAACAGGAACACATGGGCTACTTGCACAGTGAACAAGTCTGTAAGAACATGTTCACACACCACCAAGAATCTTGAAGACACAAAAGAGCATAGTAAAACCAAAAATACTCAGTTTAAAAAAATCACAGTAATCCGCAAGTGCTAGTAAAAAGATGTAAAAACAGGGTATTTGGTTGTTACGTTTTTTGCAAAAAAATGTATACTAAGCTGCTCCACCAAACGTCAAGGTATACCCATATAGAGCAGTCCTTACTGATGTATGCAATCCCTATCTGATGTATTTAAAAACCTGATCATCTGTATGTTACCTGTGTGAACAGGGTTCAGAGAGGAAATGTCCAAGTGGACACGCAGAGTGGAAACGTATTTGTGCAGATAGCCCACAAGGAGTGGTGGGTAACTCCCTAGTCTTGTAGACACAAGAGAACAATTTGGAAACAGGAACACATGGGCTACTTGCACAGTGAACAAGTCTGTAGGAACATGTTCACACACCACCAAGAATCTTGAAGACACAAAAGAGTATAGTAAAACCAAAAATACTCAGTTTAAAAAAATCACAGTAATCCGCAAGTGCTAGTAAAAAGATGTAAAAAACAGGGTATTTGGTTGATACGTTTTTTGCAAAAAATGTATACTAAGCTGTTCCACCAAACGTCAAGGTATACCCATATAGAGCAGTCCTAACTGATGTATGCAATCCCTATCTGATGTATTTAAAAACCTGATCATCTGTATATTACCTGTGTGAACAGGGTTCAGAGAGGAAATGTCCATGTGGACTCGCAGAGTGGAACAGCCTTTGTGCAGATAGCCCACAAGGAGTGGTGGGTAACTCCCTCGTCTTGTAGACACAAGAGAACAATTTGGAAACAGGAACACATGGGCTACTTTGCACAGTGAACAAGTCTGTAGGAACATGTTCACACACCACCAAGAATCTTGAAGACACAAAAGAGCATAGTAAAACCAAAAATACTCAGTTTAAAAAAATCACAGTAATCCGCAAGTGCTAGTAAAAACATGTAAAAAACAGGGTATTTGGTTGATACGTTTTTTGCAAAAAATGTATACTAAGCTTCTCCACCAAACGTCAAGGTATACCCATATAGAGCAGTCCTAAATGATGTATGCAATCCCTATCTGATGTATTTAAAAACCTGATCATCTGTATATTACCTGTGTGAACAGGGTTCAGAGAGGAAATGTCCATGTGGACACGCAGAGTGGAACAGTCTTTGTGCAGATAGCCCACAAGGAGTGGTGGGTAACTCCCTAGTCTTGTAGACACAAGAGAACAATTTGGAAACAGGAACACATGGGCTACTTGCACAGTGAACAAGTCTGTAGGAACATGTTCACACATCACCAAGAATCTTGAAGACACAAAAGAGCATAGTAAAACCAAAAATACTCAGTTTAAAAAAATCACAGTAAACCGCAAGTGCTAGTAAAAAGATGTAAAAACAGGGTATTTGGTTGATAGGTTTTTTGCAAAAAATGTATACTAAGCTGCTCCACCAAACGTCAAGGTATACCCATATAGAGCAGTCCTAACTGATGTATGCAATCCCTATCTGATGTATTTAAAAACCTGATCATCTGTATATTACCTGTGTGAACAGGGTTCAGAGAGGAAATGTCCATGTGGACACGCAGAGTGGAACAGCCTTTGTGCAGATAGCCCACAAGGAGTGTTGGGTAACTCCCTCGTCTTGTAGACACAAGAGAACAATTTGGAAACAGGAACACATGGGCTACTTGCACAGTGAACAAGTCTGTAGGAACATGTTCACACACCACCAAAAATCTTGAAGACACAAAAGAGCATAGTAAAACCAAAAATACTCAGTTTAAAAAAAATCACAGTAATCCGCAAGTGCTAGTAAAAAGATGTAAAAAACAGGGTATTTGGTTGATACGTTTTTTGCAAAAAATGTATACTAAGCTGCTCCACCAAACGTCAAGGTATACCCATATAGAGCAGTCCTAACTGATGTATGCAATCCCTATCTGATGTATTTAAAAACCTGATCATCTGTATATTACCTGTGTGAACAGGGTTCAGAGAGGAAATGTCCATGTGGACACGCAGAGTGGAACAGCCTTTGTGCAGATAGCCCACAAGGAGTGGTGGGTAACTTCCTAGTCTTGTAGACACAAGAGAACAATTTGGAAACAGGAACACATGGGCTACTTGCACAGTGAACAAGTCTGTAAGAACATGTTCACACACCACCAAGAATCTTGAAGACACAAAAGAGCATAGTAAAACCAAAAATACTCAGTTTAAAAAAATCACAGTAATCCGCAAGTGCTAGTAAAAAGATGTAAAAACAGGGTATTTGGTTGTTACGTTTTTTGCAAAAAAATGTATACTAAGCTGCTCCACCAAACGTCAAGGTATACCCATATAGAGCAGTCCTTACTGATGTATGCAATCCCTATCTGATGTATTTAAAAACCTGATCATCTGTATGTTACCTGTGTGAACAGGGTTCAGAGAGGAAATGTCCAAGTGGACACGCAGAGTGGAAACGTATTTGTGCAGATAGCCCACAAGGAGTGGTGGGTAACTCCCTAGTCTTGTAGACACAAGAGAACAATTTGGAAACAGGAACACATGGGCTACTTGCACAGTGAACAAGTCTGTAGGAACATGTTCACACACCACCAAGAATCTTGAAGACACAAAAGAGCATAGTAAAACCAAAAATACTCAGTTTAAAAAAATCACAGTAATCCGCAAGTGCTAGTAAAAAGATGTAAAAAACAGGGTATTTGGTTGATACGTTTTTTGCAAAAAATGTATACTAAGCTGTTCCACCAAACGTCAAGGTATACCCATATAGAGCAGTCCTAACTGATGTATGCAATCCCTATCTGATGTATTTAAAAACCTGATCATCTGTATATTACCTGTGTGAACAGGGTTCAGAGAGGAAATGTCCATGTGGACACGCAGAGTGGAACAGCCTTTGTGCAGATAGCCCACAAGGAGTGGTGGGTAACTCCCTCGTCTTGTAGACACAAGAGAACAATTTGGAAACAGGAACACATGGGCTACTTTGCACAGTGAACAAGTCTGTAGGAACATGTTCACACACCACCAAGAATCTTGAAGACACAAAAGAGCATAGTAAAACCAAAAATACTCAGTTTAAAAAAATCACAGTAATCCGCAAGTGCTAGTAAAAACATGTAAAAAACAGGGTATTTGGTTGATACGTTTTTTGCAAAAAATGTATACTAAGCTTCTCCACCAAACGTCAAGGTATACCCATATAGAGCAGTCCTAACTGATGTATGCAATCCCTATCTGATGTATTTAAAAACCTGATCATCTGTATATTACCTGTGTGAACAGGGTTCAGAGAGGAAATGTCCATGTGGACACGCAGAGTGGAACAGTCTTTGTGCAGATAGCCCACAAGGAGTGGTGGGTAACTCCCTAGTCTTGTAGACACAAGAGAACAATTTGGAAACAGGAACACATGGGCTACTTGCACAGTGAACAAGTCTGTAGGAACATGTTCACACATCACCAAGAATCTTGAAGACACAAAAGAGCATAGTAAAACCAAAAATACTCAGTTTAAAAAAATCACAGTAAACCGCAAGTGCTAGTAAAAAGATGTAAAAACAGGGTATTTGGTTGATAGGTTTTTTGCAAAAAATGTATACTAAGCTGCTCCACCAAACGTCAAGGTATACCCATATAGAGCAGTCCTAACTGATGTATGCAATCCCTATCTGATGTATTTAAAAACCTGATCATCTGTATATTACCTGTGTGAACAGGGTTCAGAGAGGAAATGTCCATGTGGACACGCAGAGTGGAACAGCCTTTGTGCAGATAGCCCACAAGGAGTGGTGGGTAACTCCCTCGTCTTGTAGACACAAGAGAACAATTTGGAAACAGGAACACATGGGCTACTTGCACAGTGAACAAGTCTGTAGGAACATGTTCACACACCACCAAGAATCTTGAAGACACAAAAGAGCATAGTAAAACCAAAAATACTCAGTTTAAAAAAATCACAGTAATCCGCAAGTGCTAGTAAAAAGATGTAAAAACAGGGTATTTGGTTGTTACGTTTTTTGCAAAAAAATGTATACTAAGTTGCTCCACAAAACGTCAAGGTATACCCATATAGAGCAGTCCTTACTGATGTATGCAATCCCTATCTGATGTATTTAAAAACCTGATCATCTTATATTACCTGTGTGAACAGGGTTCAGAGAGGAAATGTCCATGTGGACATGCAGAGTGGAAACGTATTTGTGCAGATAGCCCACAAGGAGTGGTGGGTAACTCCCTATTCTTGTAGACACAAGAGAACAATTTGGAAACAGGAACACATGGGCTACTTGCACAGTGAACAAGTCTGTAGGAACATGTTCACACACCACCAAGAATCTTGAAGACAGAAAAGAGCATAGTAAAACCAAAAATACTCAGTTTAAAAAAATCACAGTAATCCGCAAGTGCTAGTAAAAAGATATAAAAAACAGGGTATTTGGTTGATACGTTTTTTGCAAAAAATGTATACTAAGCTGCTCCACCAAACGTCAAGGTATACCCATATAGAGCAGTCCTAACTGATGTATGCAATCCCTATCTGATGTATTTAAAAACCTGATCATCTGTATATTACCTGTGTGAACAGGGTTCAGAGAGGAAATGTCCATGTGGACACGCAGAGTGGAACAGCCTTTGTGCAGATAGCCCACAAGGAGTGGTGGGTAACTCCCTAGTCTTGTAGACACAAGAGAACAATTTGGAAACAGGAACACATGGGCTACTTGCACAGTGAACAAGTCTGTAGGAACATGTTCACACACCACCAAGAATCTTGAAGACACAAAAGAGCATAGTAAAACCAAAAATACTCAGTTTAAAAAAATCACAGTAATCCACAAGTGCTAGTAAAAAGATGTAAAAACAGGGTATTTGGTTGATACATTTTTTGCAAAAAATGTATACTAAGCTGCTCCACCAAACGTCAAGGTATACCCATATAGAGCAGTCCTTACTGATGTATGCAATCCCTATCTGATGCATTTAAAAACCTGATCATCTGTATATTACCTGTGTGAACAGGGTTCAGAGAGGAAATGTCCATGTGGACACGCAGAGTGGAACAGTCTTTGTGCAGATAGCCCACAAGGAGTGGTGGGTAACTCCCTAGTCTTGTAGACACAAGAGAACAATTTGGAAACAGGAACACATGGGCTACTTGCACAGTGAACAAGTCTGTAAGAACATGTTCACACACCACCAAGAATCTTGAAGACACAAAAGAGCATAGTAAAACCAAAAATACTCAGTTTAAAAAAATCACAGTAATCCGCAAGTGCTAGTAAAAAGATGTAAAAACAGGGTATTTGGTTGTTACGTTTTTTGCAAAAAAATGTATACTAAGCTGCTCCACCAAACATCAAGGTATACCCATATAGAGCAGTCCTTACTGATGTATGCAATCCCTATCTGATGTATTTAAAAACCTGATCATCTGTATATTACCTGTGTGAACAGGGTTCAGAGAGGAAATGTCCATGTGGACGCGCAGAGTGGAAACGTATTTGTGCAGATAGCCCACAAGGAGTGGTGGGTAACTCCCTAGTCTTGTAGACACAAGAGAACAATTTGGAAACAGGAACACATGGGCTACTTGCACAGTGAACAAGTCTGTAGGAACATGTTCACACACCACCAAGTATCTTGAAGACACAAAAGAGCATAGTAAAACCACAAATACTCAGTTTAAAAAAATCACAGTATTCCGCAAGTGCTAGTAAAAAGATGTAAAAAACAGGGTATTTGGTTGATACGTTTTTTGCAAAAAATGTATACTAAGCTGCTCCACCAAACGTCAAGGTATACCCATATAGAGCAGTCCTAACTGATGTATGCAATCCCTATCTGATGTATTTAAAAACCTGATCATCTGTGTATTACCTGTGTGAACAGGGTTCAGAGAGGAAATGTCCATGTGGACACGCAGAGTGGAACAGTCTTTGTGCAGATAGCCCACAAGGAGTGGTGGGTAACTCCCTAGTCTTGTAGACCCAAGAGAACAATTTGGAAACAGGAACACATGGGCTACTTGCACAGTGAACAAGTCTGTAGGAACATGTTCACACACCACCAAGAATCTTGAAGACACAAAAGAGCATAGTAAAACCAAAAATACTCAGTTTAAAAATATCACAGTAATCCGCAGGTGCTAGTAAAAAGATGTAAAAACAGGGTATTTGGTTGATACGTTTTTTGCAAAAAATGTATACTAAGCTGCTCCACCAAACGTCAAGGTATACCCATATAGAGCAGTCCTTACTGATGTGTGCAATCCCTATCTGATGTATTTAAAAACCTGATCATCTGTATATTACCTGTGTGAACAGGGTTCAGAGAGGAAATGTCCATGTGGACAGGCAGAGTGGAACAGTCTTTGTGCAGATAGCCCACAAGGAGTGGTGGGTAACTCCCTAGTCTTGTAGACACAAGAGAACAATTTGGAAACAGGAACACATGGGCTACTTGCACAGTGAACAAGTCTGTAGGAACATGTTCACACACCACCAAGAATCTTGAAGACACAAAAGAGCATAGTAAAACCAAAAATACTCAGTTTAAAAAAATCACAGTAATCCGCAAGTGCTAGTAAAAAGATGTAAAAACAGGGTATTTGGTTGATAGGTTTTTTGCAAAAAATGTATACTAAGCTGCTCCACCATACGTCAAGGTATATCCATATAGAGCAGTCCTAACTGATGTATGCAATCCCTATCTGATGTATTTAAAAACCTGATCATCTGTATATTACCTGTGTGAACAGGGTTCAGAGAGGAAATGTCCATGTGGACACGCAGAGTGGAACAGCCTTTGTGCAGATAGCCCACAAGGAGTGGTGGGTAACTCCCTAGTCTTGTAGACACAAGAGAACAATTTGGAAACAGGAACACATGGGCTACTTGCACAGTGAACAAGTCTGTAGGAACATGTTCACACACCACCAAGAATCTTGAAGACACAAAAGAGCATAGTAAAACCAAAAATACTCAGTTTAAAAAAATCACAGTAATCCGCAAGTGCTAGTAAAAAGATGTAAAAACAGGGTTTTTGGTTGTTACGTTTTTTGCAAAAAAATGTATACTAAGCTGCTCCACCAAACGTCAAGGTATACCCATATAGAGCAGTCCTTACTGATGTATGCAATCCCTATCTGATGTATTTAAAAACCTGATCATCTGTATATTACCTGTGTGAACAGGGTTCAGAGAGGAAATGTCCATGTGGACACGCAGAGTGGAAACGTATTTGTGCAGATAGCCCACAAGGAGTGGTGGGTAACTCCCTAGTCTTGTAGACACAAGAGAACAATTTGGAAACAGGAACACATGGGCTACTTGCACAGTGAACAAGTCTGTAGGAACATGTTCACACACCACCAAGAATCTTGAAGACACAAAAGAGCATAGTAAAACCAAAAATACTCAGTTTAAAAAAATCACAGTAATCCGCAAGTGCTAGTAAAAAGATGTAAAAACAGGGTATTTGGTTGATAGGTTTTTTGCAAAAAATGTATACTAAGCTGCTCCACCAAACGTCAAGGTATACCCATATAGAGCAGGCCTAACTGATGTATGCAATCCCTATCTGATGTATTTAAAAACCTGATCATCTGTATATTACCTGTGTGAACAGGGTTCAGAGAGGAAATGTCCATGTGGACACGCAGAGTGGAACAGCCTTTGTGCAGATAGCCCACAAGGAGTGGTGGGTAACTCCCTAGTCTTGTAGACACAAGGGAACAATTTGGAAACTGGAACACATGGGCTACTTGCACAGTGAACAAGTCTGTAGGAACATGTTCACACACCACCAAGAATCTTGAAGACACAAAAGAGCATAGTAAAACCAAAAATACTCAGTTTGAAAAAATCACAGTAATCCGCAAGTGCTAGTAAAAAGATGTAAAAAACAGGGTATTTGGTTGATACGTTTTTTGCAAAAAATGTATACTAAGCTGCTCCACCAAATGTCAAGGTATACCCATATAGAGCAGTCCTAACTGATGTATGCAATCCCTATCTGATGTATTTAAAAACCTGATCATCTGTATATTACCTGTGTGAACAGGGTTCAGAGAGGAAATGTCCATGTGGACACGCAGAGTGGAACAGCCTTTGTGCAGATAGCCCACAAGGAGTGGTGGGTAACTCCCTAGTCTTGTAGACACAAGAGAACAATTTGGAAACAGGAACACATGGGCTACTTGCACAGTGAACAAGTCTGTAGGAACATGTTCACACACCACCAAGAATCTTGAATACACAAAAGAGCATAGTAAAACCAAAAATACTCAGTTTAAAAAAATCACAGTAATCCGCAAGTGCTAGTAAAAAGATGTAAAAACAGGGTATTTGGTTGATAGGTTTTTTGCAAAAAATGTATACTAAGCTGCTCCACCAAACGTCAAGGTATACCCATATAGAGCAGTCCTAACTGATGTATGCAATCCCTATCTGATGTATTTAAAAACCTGATCATCTGTATATTACCTGTGTGAACAGGGTTCAGAGAGGAAATGTCCATGTGGACAGGCAGAGTGGAAACGTATTTGTGCAGATAGCCCACAAGAAGTGGTGGGTAACTCCCTAGTCTTGTAGACACAAGAGAACAATTTGGAAACAGGAACACATGGGCTACTTGCACAGTGAACAAGTCTGTAGGAACATGTTCACACACCACCAAGAATCTTGAAGACACAAAAGAGCATAGTAAAACCAAAAATACTCAGTTTAAAAAAATCACAGTAATCCGCAAGTGCTAGTAAAAAGATGTAAAAAACAGGGTATTTGGTTGATACGTTTTTTGCAAAAAATGTATACTAAGCTGCTCCACCAAACGTCAAGGTATACCCATATAGAGCAGTCCTAACTGATGTATGCAATCCCTATCTGATGTATTTAAAAACCTGATCATCTGTATATTACCTGTGTGAACAGGGTTCAGAGAGGAAATGTCCATGTGGACACGCAGAGTGGAACAGTCTTTGTGCAGATAGCCCACAAGGAGTGGTGGGTAACTCTCTAGTCTTGTAGACACAAGAGAACAATTTGGAAACAGGAACACATGGGCTACTTGCACAGTGAACAAGTCTGTAGGAACATGTTCACACACCACCAAGAATCTTGAAGACACAAAAGAGCATAGTAAAACCAAAAATACTCAGTTTAAAAAAATCACAGTAATCCGCAAGTGCTAGTAAAAAGATGTAAAAACAGGGTATTTGGTTGATAAGTATTTTGCAAAAAATGTATACTAAGCTGCTCCACCAAACGTCAAGGTATACCCATATAGAGCAGTCCTAACTGATGTATGCAATCCCTATCTGATGTATTTAAAAACCTGATCATCTGTATATTACCTGTGTGAACAGGGTTCAGAGAGGAAATGTCCATGTGGACACGCAGAGTGGAACAGCCTTTGTGCAGATAGCCCACAAGGAGTGGTGGGTAACTCCCTCGTCTTGTAGACACAAGAGAACAATTTGGAAACAGGAACACATGGGCTACTTGCACAGTGAACAAGTCTGTAGGAACATGTTCACACACCACCAAGAATCTTGAAGACACAAAAGAGCATAGTAAAACCAAAAATACTCAGTTTAAAAAAATCACAGTAATCCGCAAGTGCTAGTAAAAAGATGTAAAAACAGAGTATTTGGTTGATACGTTTTTTGCAAAAAATGTATACTAAGCTGCTCCACCAAACGTCAAGGTATACCCATATTGAGCAGTCCTTACTGATGTATGCAATCCCTATCTGATGTATTTAAAAACCTGATCATCTGTATATTACCTGTGTGAACAGGGTTCAGAGAGGAAATGTCCATGTGGACACGCAGAGTGGAACAGTCTTTGTGCAGATAGCCCACAAGGAGTGGTGGGTAACTCCCTAGTCTTGTAGACACAAGAGAACAATTTGGAAACAGGAACACATGGGCTACTTGCACAGTGAACAAGTCTGTAGGAACATGTTCACACACCACCAAGAATCTTGAAGACACAAAAGAGCATAGTAAAACCAAAAATACTCAGTTTAAAAAAATCACAGTAATCCGCAAGTGCTAGTAAAAAGATGTAAAAACAGGGTATTTGGTTGATAGGTTTTTTGCAAAAAATGTATACTAAGCTGCTCCACCAAACGTCAAGGTATATCCATATAGAGCAGTCCTAACTGATGTATGCAATCCCTATCTGATGTATTTAAAAACCTGATCATCTGTATATTACCTGTGTGAACAGGGTTCAGAGAGGAAATGTCCATGTGGACACGCAGAGTGGAACAGCCTTTGTTCAGATAGCCCACAAGGAGTGGTGGGTAACTCCCTAGTCTTGTAGACACAAGAGAACAATTTGGAAACAGGAACACATGGGCTACATGTTCACACACCACCAAGAATCTTGAAGACACAAAAGAGCATAGTAAAACCAAAAATACTCAGTTTAAAAAAATCACAGTAATCCGCAAGTGCTAGTAAAAAGATGTAAAAAACAGGGTATTTGGTTGATACGTTTTTTGCAAAAAATGTATACTAAGCTGCTCCACCAAACGTCAAGGTATACCCATATAGAGCAGTCCTAACTGATGTATGCAATCCCTATCTGATGTATTTAAAAACCTGATCATCTGTATATTACCTGTGTAAACAGGGTTCAGAGATGAAATGTCCATGTGGACACGCAGAGTGGAACAGCCTTTGTGCAGATAGCCCACAAGGAGTGGTGGGTAACTCCCTAGTCTTGTAGACCCAAGAGAACAATTTGGAAACAGGAACACATGGGCTACTTGCACAGTGAACAAGTCTGTAGGAATATGTTCACACACCACCAAGAATCTTGAAGACACAAAAGAGCATAGTAAAACCAAAAATACTCAGTTTAAAAAAATCACAGTATCTGTTCCTACAGACTTGTTCACTGTGCAAGTAGCCCATGTGTTCCTGTTACCATTGTTTTCAGCAGTGTTCTGGGAGTCAGAAATATTTCCAGGGGTCTTCCCGTTGTTGTTCTCCTTCCATTCAGCATTTTTCCCATCCACTTGAACATTTTCCGTGTCCCCTAGACCTCTTTGTAGGGTGTGCAGAAAAAAAGCTTGGCTTTCCCATTGACTTCCATTATACTTGTTACTCGAAACAAGCATTCGAGTATTAGGAATTGCTAGGTTCAAGCAACGAGCATCTGAGGATTTTAATGCTCGCTCATCTCTACACACCAGCCAAGGTGAAACCTAATACCTTAGCACTGATGCAACTAATTCTACTTTTGCTGCACTGCTGCAGGTTCCCACTTTAGGCCTCTTTCACACGTCCAGATAATTCCGGTACCGGAGAAATCGGTACCGGAATTATCTGTGTGTTCGTGTGTCCGTGTGCTCACGTAGCTCATCAGTGTGGCACACGTGCGGCAGCCGTGTGCTGCCAGTGTGCCGACTGAGGACCACACAGACCATGCAGGAGACAGCGCTACAGTTAAGCGCTGTCCCCTGCGTGCTGTGCGGAAACTGTGCAGAAGCTGCGCATATTCCTCACTGTAATGAGCGGGACCATGTGACCGCTCACACAGGACCTGCTGCCAGCGGCCGCTGAGAGGTGACATCGCGGGAGCTGGGTGAGTATTTCCCGGCAGGCAAGCGGGGTGGGGGCGCCGGCGCACAGGGGATGGGAGGCGGGAGGGGACGCACACACTTTATTTTTAAGGGAAAATAAATAAAAAAAACATGGATTTTTCATTCCTTCTCTCCAGCGAACTGCTGTGGAGAAGGGATGAATACCGGCTTCAGCACCACACGCAGCGGGGACAGCGCTTACTGTAGCGCTGTCTTTCCTGCGGGCGGTACGTGCACACGGAGGAGAGTGCACACTGTTCTCCGTGTGCATGTGTGCTGTCCGTATTGTGGTCTGTGTTGCCGGTAAAAAACGGACATGTCTACGTGTTTTGCACACGGACCCATGGTCCGTGTGAAAACACGCACATGTGCAGAAACACATAGATCCTAATGGGTCTACGTGTGCCAGTGTCTCCGGTACGTGAGAAAACTGACACTACACGTACCGGAGACACTGACGTGTGAAAGAGGCCTTATGTTGTGCCCATTTTTATTGTATCTGCTGCCCTTTAATGAATGTACCTTTCTCCCTTATGGGGTCAGAAGTAGTATAACACTACTATACTTTATAAGACACTCTGTACAATGCTTCATAAGTGTCACATATATCTATAATATAACGCTGGGAGCGTCACTCTGTCCGAAGCCTTTATAGACTGCGCCGGCCACACAGAGTGACGCTCCCGGGAGATCGCGGTGTGCGTTCACACTGAACGCACACCGCGATCTCCAACAGAGAAGCAGGGACCGCCAGGAGGGTGAGTATCGGCCATATTCACCTGTCCTGCGTTCCACCGCTGTGCGCCGCCATCTTCCCGGTCTTCGGCCTGTGACCTTCAGTTCAGAGGGCGCGATGACGCGCTTAATGCGCGCCGGCTCCACCCTCTGACTGAACAGTCACAGCCAGGAGCCCGGGAAGATGGCGGCGCGCAGCGCTGGAACAGGACAGACACGTGAGTATAGGAAGTGCTGGGGGGCCTGAGCTGGCGGCGATACCGGCACCTGACCCCCACAGCGCGCCGGTGTCCCCGCCTGCTCAGGCCCCCGGATGGGCGCAGCACATGACAGGATGGGGACGCAGGATGGTTGCAGCACATACCAGGATGGGGACGCAGGATGATTGCAGCACATACCAGGATGGGGACGCAGGATGGGGACGCAGGATGATTGCAGCACACACCAGGATGGGGACGCAGGATGGGGACGCAGGATGGTTGCAGCACATAGCAGGATGGGGACGCAGGATGGTTGCAGCACATACCAGGATGGGGACGCAGGATGGGTGCAGCACATGACAGGATGGGGACGCAGGATGGGTGCAGCACATGCCAGGATGGGGACGCAGGATGGGGACGCAGGATGGGTGCAGCACATGACAGGATGGGGATGCAGGATGGGTGCAGCACATGACAGGATGGGGACGCAGGATGGTTGCAGCACATACCAGGATGGGGACGCAGGATGATTGCAGCACATACCAGGATGGGGACGCAGGATGGGGACGCAGGATGATTGCAGCACACACCAGGATGGGGACGCAGGATGGTTGCAACACATACCAGGATGGGGACGCAGGATGGGTGCAGCACATGACAGGATGGGGATGCAGGATGGGTGCAGCACATGCCAGGATGGGGAGGCAGGATGGGGACGCAGGATGGGTGCAGAACATGACAGGATGGGGATGCAGGATGGGTACAGCACATGACAGGATGGGGACGCAGGATGGGTGCAGCACATACCAGGATTGGGGCGCAGGATGGGTGCAGCACATGACAGGATGGGTGCGCAGGATGGGTGCAGCACATGACAGGATGGGGACGCAGGATGGGTGCAGCACATGACAAGATGGGGGCACAGGATGGGTGCAGCACATGACAGGATGGGGACGCAGGATGGGTGCAGCACATGACAGGATGGGGGCGCAGGATGGGTGCAGCACATGACAGGATGGGGACGCAGGATGGGTGCAGCACATGACAGGATGGGGACGCAGGATGGGTGCAGCACACACCAGGATGGAGTCCATATACCAATATAAATGCTCGCCACCCGGGCGTAGAACGGGTTCAATAGCTAGTATATATATATATATATATATATATATATATATATATATATGTACAGTAAAGGTGTGATTGACAAATGGAAATAGATTCTGGTGATAAACGTCTAGAGCTTTTAAAAAACTTGTCTTCAATCTATATATCAATAGACCCAAATAGACTGTATTCTCCATGGACAGAAGGTAGAGGTGATGATGGAGATAAAAGATGAAGAGCTGAGAGGTGTTAGGATGATGCCTGCAGACAGGAGACAATGTTGTCTCCATAAACCTCAATCAGTCACAAGAGTGCAATCGTCATATTGAGAAACCATGAGCAGATGCTGCTTCATCCACTAATGTGCCTGTAATAGTCCAGGGCTCAGGATGTGGAATATAAACCAGCTGTTGCAGCCAGTGAAGTCGTGCAGCCAATCGCTCACGCTGTGACTGTGTTTAAGTAATTGGTCACATTTCCGTGATAAAGTTTATCTTCTCCATAGTCAATCATTTTGTTTCTTATTCAGGTAAGAGCAGCACATGGTCTGTCACTTTAAATGTCAGTTGTTTTAAAGAGATTGACCAAAGTGTAGTTTGCCAATTCCTCTTAAGATAAGTCTACATTCACATGTAGGGAAATCGGCTATGTGCACACGTTCAGGTTTTTTTGCGTTTTTTTGCGGTAAAAACGCTATAAAAACTCATTAAAAACGCATATATTATGCATCCTATTATTTCGAATGCATTCTGCATGTTTTGTGCACATGATGCGTTTTTTTCCACGAAAAAAACGCATTGCGGTAAAAAAAAAGCAGCATGTTCATTAATTTTGCGGATTTTCTGCGTTTTTCCCGCTATTCTATGAATTTGGGAAAAAACGCACCAAAAACGCATCAAAAACGCATGAAAAAACGCATGCGGATTTCTAACAGAAATGTCCGGTTTTTGTCTGCAAGAAATCCTGACGTGTGCACATACCCATCATGTAAGACTTAGCGACTGGGCAGAGAAAATGTGGTGGTCTTGTACTATTTCATTACTAAATAACCTGCAAGACCATACTGTTTTAAGCAGCCTTTAATATGAAATGTGTGACAGTATCCCCATTTGTAAAACTAGTGCATTAGGCTATGTGCACAATTGTGTGCGGATTTTTCCGCACTGATTTTGATTAATCCGCAGGGCAAAAACACTGCGTTTTTCCTGCGGATTTATCGTGGATTTTCTGCGGATTTACTGCGGTTTTTGTGCGGATTCTACTGCGGTTTTACACCTGCGGTTTTCTATTATGGAGCAGGTTTAAAACCGCTGCGGAATCCGCAAAAAGAATTAACATGCTGCAGAAAATCAGAAAATAAACCGCTGCGTTTCCGCGCGTTTTTTCCACAGCATGTGCACAGCGGTTTTTATTTTCCATAGGTTTACATGGTACTGTACACCGCATGGAAAACTGCTGCAGATCCGCAGCGTCAAAAACGCTGCGGATCCGCAGTAAAAACTGCAACGTGTGAACATGGCCTTATAGTTATGAGCCCCTTCAAGTACCAAAACTCAAGTGCCAGGACTAGGGTTGAGCGACCTTTACTTTTATAGGATCGGGTCGGGTTTCACGAAACCCGACTTTTTCAAAAAGTCGGGGTCGGGGTCGGCCGAAACCTGAAACCCAATGCAGTGCATTGGGTTTCCATGGTTCCCAGGGTCTGAAGGAGCGGAAACTCTCCTTCAGGCCCTGCGATCCATATTTTAGTGTAAAATAAAGAATTAAAATAAAAAATATCGCAATACTTACCCTCTGACGCGCCCTGGTACTAACCGGGAACCTTCCTTCCTTAGAATCAGCCTTCCAGGACCCTGCGGTGACGTCGCGGTGACGTCGCGGCTTGTGATTGGCCGCGCGGCCGCCCATGTGACCGCTCGCGCGGCCAATCACAAGCCGCGACGTCACCGCGACGTCACCGCAGGGTCCTGGAAGGCTGATTCTAAGGAAGGAAGGTTCCCGGTTAGTACCAGGGCGCGTCAGAGGGTAAGTATTGCGATATTTTTCATTTTAATTCTTTATTTTACACTTAAACATATCGGGAATCGGTATCGGAATTCCGATTCTAGATTCAAAAGATCGCCGACTTCATGGCCGACCCCACACTGGGGTCGGGTCGGGTTTAACCCGACCTTGCCAAAAGTCGGCGACTTTTGAAAAATTTCGACCCGTTTCGCTCAACCCTAGCCAGGACCTTTTCCTCTCCATTCTATATAGCAAAGACCCTAAAAGTTACTTGTTGCTCTATGTAAAGTCGTGTAGCACAGGCTTCGTTCATTATTAATGTTTTATAGTTGCAAAGGGTTCAATCTGAGAAGAACAGGGTATGGTTTGCTAAATAATATGCCCTTGATTCAGCCGTTATGGTGGTCGCAGTCAACAGTATGTCCCCAAGCAAGCGTAGGATTTTTATTCTGCCAGCTAGACATTGCTCTGTATTGGTAACGCGCAAGTACCAAGAAACATTATTAGACTTGGCTAACATACCTAGTACAGTTATGGACAAAAGTTATGAGACTGAAACAATTTTTGGTGTTCACAAAGTTCAAGGTCTTTTAGTCTGGTTTTCTATCGTTGCTGAAGTAAAAATATCCAAAACTCAACTTCTCAAGTGTTGACTCCTACTTTTTTAGACTTCTGCCCTTCGCCAAAGCAGCTGGGTATCAGCTTCTGGGTCAAATCCTGACTGATGACAACCCATTCTTTTCTCATCAGTGCTTTAAGTTTATCACAATTTCTGTGGTTTTACTTGTCCACCCAATTTTGGAGGATTAACCATAGGTTCTCAATAGGATTGAAACCTGGAGAGTTTCCTGGCCACGGACTAAAAATTCAATATTTTTTTCACTGAGCCACTTTGTTATAATTTTTGCCTTGTGACATGGTCTCCCTCATGCTGGCAAATGCATTTTCTCTGAGAAGTCCTTCAGACTGCTTGACACTAGAGATGAATGAACCTTTCAAGGTTTGTCTCTTTTCGACTCACCAAACATTTAGACGTTCGCTGAACAGTTTGCAGAACATATCTGAGCCCCATTAGATTCAATTGGAGGCCAAACCAAACATATTCAAAACACCTTAAAGGGTGACCAAAAACTTCCCAAACAGCTCAAATTAGGGGCAGACACCATGAAAAGTGACATCAATTGACCCACAGTAGAAATTTACAAATGGCACAGCAGCAGTCAGCCATGGTCTATGCATGAGGTATCAGGATCTGGGCCAGCATTTACAGCTTGGAAGTGAAGTTTCAATGAGGATCTGGTGGTTAAGGGAGCAGTGTAAACCTTCCTTGCTGGGAGCACTGATTCCTCATGCAAAACCTCCAATTTTTTTTTTTCACCAGCCACACTCAGATTACACAAACATCATTTCCATACAGTACTATTCGTAGAAAAATGGAAGGTAACACAGGTAGTTGACTGAAAGTAAGTGCAGGCTGCCTGTCTTGGAGCCCCACTTAAACAGGCAAACCACCAGACAGAGACACAACTTTGAGTCTCCGCATTTCAAAACATTATTGTCACACAGCACTAATGTGGCATCAATTTCCACAGAGTGGAAACAGTATGATAGGCCTCTGACACACTTTTTTTTAACGATATCTTTTTATTTGTTTTTTTTTTTATAGTAAATCAATCAGGTGCACAAGCATCTTAAGTGAGCAACAAACAATAGCATTACAACCATAAGGCAGATTACTGAATAGAAAATTATAAAGTAAAACATCACAATATAACAACAGAATAAATATTAGGGTTGGTGGATTGCACTAAATAGATTTAATGAGGAAGTGCAATCGCAACCCAGGGACCACCGTGCAGAGATGTAAAACTGCAGCTAATATGTACAATGGAGGAGAATGCAGTGAGCGATTGCTAGCTTGCACTGAGTTCCATGTGACTCATTGAGCAGCACAAGAGGTAGTTTCACTCACACACAGTAACGAAGCTGATGCTCTGCAATAGAGGTGTGTCAATCGCACACAGTAATGAAGCAGATGCTCAGCAAAATAACTGTGTCAATCGCACACAGTAATGAAAGATATGATGCTAGGCACCATCCCTGTTAACTTCACAGAGGATCGAAGCCCACTAATGGAGCAGATAGCAACAGTGGTCAGACAGTTAGCAACAGCAGTCAAACAACTCCTCTCCAGGGGTGCCAGAATTCTACTGGCATTATGCCAGCCTTGAATCCATACAAACAAACTCCTCTCCGGAGGTGCCAGAATTCTAATGGCTAGCAGCCGACCCTGAGCACATGCTGACACAGACCACACCATTACAAAGTACATTCACACATGAAATTAGATTGATACTAGTGCACCTGTGTGCACCTCTAAGAACCTTTTATGCATACAACTCAATTCCAATCAGAAAGGATCTTGCCTGTGGACCAATCCAGAGCTGCACATCACCAGAGCAGCTGATGACTGACCACCAATGAGACGTCGCAACATCACGAGCATGATCAGTAGGGTGATATCTGGACTTAGTCTCCAGAGTGTTCGCTCGTTGCTGACTACCGCTGGTTACCATAGGCTTGGCTGAAGAGACAGAAGTAACCAGACGAATAGCACTAGCCTGAGCAAGATGCTGGGACTGACATCTATGCTCAGCAGCACCCGCAGTGGTCAAAGCAGAATGGGAGATCGCAGATGCAGGCAAGGCTTGGGATCTACCCCATGCAGTGGCAAAATCCCAGCGCTTAACATTACCCCCCGCTACCATTCCCCCCTGCGGCGTTCACCACGTTTGAAAGCTGTAATAAGCTGGGGGGCGCAAATGTGCTCTAAAGGTTCCCAGGTCCTATGCTCTGGCCTATGACCCTTCTAGTCCACCCAAAAAATTTTTTTACCATGCACCACCTTTGACTTAACAATGACTTGAACCTGAAAATAATCAGAGGATGTGTCCAAACTCGTAATAGGAGTCCCAGAAGACCGAGACATATAAACGGGCTTTAACAAAGAGGTATAGAAGGTGTCCATAATGTTCATATGTGGTGGAAGGCTGAGACGATATACTACAAGATTCACCTGTTCAATGACCTTGAAAGGACCCAGATAGCAGGGAGAAAATTAAGTGGACTCTACTCTCAGCTTGATGTTACTTGCTGACAGCCACACTAAATTTCCAGAGGCAAAGACCTGACAGGACGACAACGTGTGTAGGTGAGGCCCTCATTCTCTCTTTGGAAACCTTGATTCCAGATGTCATGAGCCTCCACTGCCCATTCCTCCACCCTAGGGTCCAAAGACGAGTTGGGCATGGGCACAGGACACGGGGATGCTGACCGTACTTTAAGAGAAACGGTATCTGATCTGTAGAGTTGGAGACTGCATTATTAAGAGTAAACTCTACCAGAGGCAGCAAAGACGACCAGTTGTCATGCCTGGCAGACACAAAATGTCGTATGTATGTGATCAGAGTCTGGTTGACACTCTCCACCAGTCCATTCATCTCAGGATGGTATGCAGAGGAGAGAGATTGAGCTCAATACTAAGCATCCGACAAAGCTCTCACCAGAACCGAGATATGAACTGGGGACCTCAGTCACCAACAATCTTGCCAGGCATCCCATGAAGGCAGAAAATATGCTTCACGAATAATACTGCCAACGCCCACGCAGATGGCATGCGCATAAGAGGAACCAGATTAACC
Source organism: Ranitomeya imitator (assembly GCF_032444005.1). NCBI lineage: Eukaryota > Metazoa > Chordata > Amphibia > Anura > Dendrobatidae > Ranitomeya > Ranitomeya imitator. The sequence continues at coordinate 83,511,509 of NC_091282.1, forward strand.
ATTTTGGAGAAATGGTTGGTGACCACCTAAATAACCCAGTTGTTAAGAGACTTAGGTAGATCCACAATAAAGTCCATCCCAACCATCTACCAGGGCCTATCTGCAATGGGTAAGGGATGCAACACACCTGTGGGTCTCTGCCTACAAGGCCAATTCCTGGCACACAAGACACAAGCTTGAACGAATCCTGGCGTGGACCCACCAGATGGCGCTACCAACCGACGCTGGGCGAGCTGAGCAGGTGGAGCCGACCCCTATACAAGAAGCATTAGGGGCAGGCCCAGGGGGAAGGTATACCACAATAGCTAGTACCAGAGGGGTGGCTAGTAGGAGACAGCGATAACCAGAGTAACACACCAGGAACAGGACAGGGCAGAGTGCACACAGAGGAGTGCCCTAAGACAGGGCAGAGAGCACACAGGGGAGGATGAGGATTCAGAACAGGGGAGCGTGCAAACAGGGAAGTTCACTGAGACCAGAACAGGGCAGAGTGCACACAGGGAGGCATACAAGGACAGGGCAGAGTGCACACATGGAAGTACGAGGATCCAGGACAAGGCAGAGTGCAAACGGGGAAGCGCACTGAGACCAGGACAGAGCAGAGCGCACACAGGGAAGCACACTGAGACCTGAGTACACACCAGCACAGAACAAATACTGGAGAAATAATCAGGCGCTATCACAAGGAGGAAGCTGCCTGATATACCTGACCCCGGACACAGAGGATGACAATACTTCTGGGTCAGGCACCTTAAGGCATCAGGCAAGTGCACGGCCATGACCTAAGGAGTGCAGGGTGCATGTGCAGTCAGCGGGAATCCCGTGGAGGCCGCGAGACCAGAAGCACAGTGGAGACGCAGTGCGACCCCATCCCAGCAGTCCATCGGGACTCAGGAGCATGGGGAGCGTGGTGTGCCGAGGGTCCGGGCGGCCACGGTGGTGGTAACAGTAGTCCTTTTCATCACATGCCTTCCGAAGCACCAAATTTGAAATTGGCAAACGTTTTCCAAACAAGCTCACTCATCTCTAGTGAGGAGTACAAAGAAAAGTGTATCTTGCCTACAGACATGCATGGTGGTGGGAGTGTCATGGTTTGAGTGATGCTGGCTGTGAGGATCTACAGTTAATAGAGGGAACCATGGATGCCAAAATATGCAGTGTCATACTCAAACAGAGCATGATCCACCACCTTTTGAAACAGGGTCGCAGGGCAGTATTCCAAAAACACCTCCAAGGTGACCACTGCCTTACTAAAGAAACTGAGAGTAAAGGTGCTTGACTGGCAACCTGTGAAGCTCCAATGAACTCCATGCCAAAGAGAGATAAGACAATGCTTGAAAATAATGGTGGCCACACAATATATTGACATTTTGGGCACAATTTGGCCACTTTCACTTAAAGTGTACTCACTTTTTTGTCAGCAGTCTAGACATTAATGTCTGTGTGTTTAGTTACTTAGAGGGCACTCCAAATTTACTCTGTTATACAAGCTGTACATTGACTACTTTACATTGTATCAAAGTGACATATCTTCAGTGTTATCCAATGAGAGGATCTAATAAAATGTTTACAAAAATGTGATGGGTGTTCTCACTTTTGTGAAATACTGTAACTTAAGTGGTATAGTAACGCTGATGATGACGTTATCACCACTGACTGTATTGGTGGAATATTCAAAGCAGTGCCAGACAGCCCACATGTCCCACATGGAGACCCACACATGAGTGGTGAAATGGTGTTCTTCTGCAGAGCGACTCAGCTGTGCATGGTACAGTTGAAACTCATCTATTGCCTGCTGCTGCTCGCACAGTCTCTCCAGCATATGAAAGGTAGAGCTCCAACCTTGCTGGTACATCGCATAGCAGTCGGTGAGCGAGAAGCAGAAGTGATGCTGCAGTGTTGACAGATGTCCCTGGCTCTGCTAACTGTTCCACGTATTGGTAGTTATGTGAACCTTGCCACCTATGGCGGTCCGATGATGGTGATGATGTCACCACAGGTCACTGAAGCTGCACTCTCAGGCTCAGCTCAGCGTCTCCTGGATTCATGGCTGAGTGGTCGCATCCTGCCACCAGTCAGCCATGCCATCCAGATGTAGCTGAGATGGAGCATGTCGTGGGACAAATGGATTATCGTCGGACAGGTGAGGAATTTGGTGTTTTTTTATTTTTAACTAGCTGAAGAGCCCGGCGTTGCCTGGGCATAGTAAATATCTGTGGTTAGTTATAGCACGTCACTTCTCTTATTTTCCCATCACGCCTCTCATTTTCCCAATCACATCTTTAATTTTCCCCTTCACATCTCTCATTTTCTCCCTCACACCTCTCATTTTCTCCCTCACTCCTCTCATTCCCCCCTAACACTTGTCATTTCGACCTCACATCTGTCATTTTCCGATCACTACACTATTTTCCCTCACTCCTCTCATTTTGCACTCACACCTTTTCATTTTCACCTCACACCTCTCATTTTCACCTCAGTATATACAGTACATGTTTGTCATCTCCCTTATATATAGTATACACCTGTATGTCATCTCCTTTATTTAGTATATACCTGTATGTCATCTCCCCTGTATATAGTATATACCTGCTGTGTGTCATCTCCCCTGTATATAGTATATACCTGTATGTCATCTCCTCTTATATATAGTATATACCTGTAAGTCATCTCCTCCTATATATAGTATATACCTGTATGTCATCTCCTCCTATATATAGTATATACCTGTATGTCATCTCCTTCTATATATATAGTATATACGTGTGTCATCTCCCCTGTATATAGTATATATCTGTGTGTCATCTCCTCCTGTATATAGTATATACCTGTATGTCATCTTCTATATATAGCATATACCTGTATGTCATCTCCTCCTGTATATAGTATATACCTGTAGGTAATCTGCTCCTGTATATAGTATATACCTGTGTGTCATCTCCTCCTGTATATAGTATATACCTGTATGTCATCTCCTCCTGTATATAGTATGTACCTGTATGTCATCTCCTCCTCTATATAGTATATACCTGTGTGTCATCTCTCCTGTATATAGTATATATCTGTGTGTCATCTCCCCTGTATATAGTATATACCTGTGTGATCTCCTGTATTAGACCTCGTTAACACGTTATTTGCTCAGTATTTTTACCTCAGTATTTGTAAGATAAATTGGCAGCCTGATAAATCCCCAGCCAACAGGAAGCCCTCCCCCTGGCAGTATATATTAGCTCACACATACACATAATAGACAGGTCATGTGACTGACAGCTGCTGTATTTCCTATATGGTACATTTGTTGCTCTTGTAGTTTGTCTGCTTATTAATCAGATTTTTATTTTTGAAGGCTAATACCAGACTTGTGTGTGTTTTAGGGCGAGTTTCGTTTGTCAAGTTGTGTGTGTTGAGTTATGTATGGCGACATGCATGTAGCGACTTTTGTGAGATGAGTTTTGTGTGGCAACATGCGTGTAGCAACTTTTTGTGTGTCGAGTTGCATGTGACAGGTTAGTGTTGCAAGTTGTGTGCAGCAAGATTTGGGCATGGCGAGTTTTGGGCGTGGTGAGTTTTATGTCTGGTGCCTTTTGAGTATGTGCAAGTTTTGTGTGAGGCAGCTTTTGCATGTGTTGCAAATTTTGTGCATGTGGCAATTTTTCCGCGTGTGCAAGTTTTGGGTGTGGCGAGTTTTCCATGAGGTGAGTTTTGCACTTGTGGCGAGTTTTACGTGAGCCTAGTTTTTGCATGTGGTGAGTTTTGCGCGTGGCGAGTTTTGAGCGGCGACTTTTGTGTTTCGACTTTTATGTGGCGAGGTTGGTGTATGTGTGGTGAAATGTGTGCTGAGGGTGGTATATGTGTTCAAGCACGTGGTAGTGTGTGGCGCATTTTGTGTGTGTGTTCATATCCCCATGTGTGGTGAGTATCTCATGTCGGGGCCCCACCTTAGCAACTGTACGGTATATACTCTTTTGCGCCATCGCTCTCATTCTTTAAGTCCCCCTTGTTCACATCTGGCAGCTGTCAATTTGCCTCCTACACTTTTCCTTTCACTTTTCCCCATTATGTAGATAGGGGAAAAATAGTTTGGTGAATTGGAAAGCGCGGGGTTAAAATTTCACCTCACAACATAGCCTATGACGCTCTCAGGGTCCATACGTGTGACTGTGCAAAATTTTGTTTCTGTAGCTGCGACGCTTCCAACACTTTTCCTTTCACTTTTTTCCCCATTATGTAGATAGGGGCAAAATTGTTTGGTGAATTGGAAAGCGCGGGGTTAAAATTTCACCTCACAACGTAGCCTATGACGCTCTCAGTGTCCAGACGTGTGACTGTGCAAAATTTTGTTTCTGTAGCTGCGACGCTTCCAACACTTTTCCTTTCACTTTTTCCCCATTATGTAGATAGGGGCAAAATTGTTTGGTGAATTGGAACGCGCGGGGTTAAAATTTCGCCTCACAATATAGCCTATGACGTTCTCGGGGTCCAGACGTGTGACTGTGCAAAATTTTGTGGCTGTAGCTGCGACGGTGCAGATGCCAATCCCGGACATACACACACACACATACACATTCAGCTTTATATAGTAGATTTTCAAGTAATAAATAGGTGAAAGAGGGTGTAGAGTGTTTCTTTCAAATGAAGGAGTCGGTGTTTTTATTTCAAATAAAGGACTTTTCTCTATGTCTGTGTTTTTATTACATTTGACTATGGGGTTAGTAATGGAGGTGTCTTATACAACTCTCCATTACTACCCTGTGGACTTGATGTCAGCTAACTTTGCAAAACTGACAAAACTGAAATTAAGAATACTTGTGTGTTCGAAACGCTACAGTTTAGACAGGCACTCTCCTTCCGGTATAGCTGGTTTTTTGTATGTCTTACAACCTATTTCTATTTTAAATGAATATTATTAAAGTTAAGTGATTTTATCTATTGGAACTGGATTCCACTTTTTTCCACATGTGCAAAACTGACATCAACCCCAAAAATATTACCCCACTTGCCACCGCACCAGTGCAAGTGGGAAGAGTTGGGTAAAGGGCCAGAATTGGCGCATCTAATAGAGGCACCATTTTTTTGGTGCGGTTGAGGGCTGCTATTTTTTGGGCTGGGGAGAGACAATATCCATAGCCCCTTCCCAGTCTTAGAATACCAGACCCAAGCTGTCTGATTTAGCCTGGCTGGTTGAGAGAACAAAAAATAGTGGGCATCACAATAATAATAAACAGGGGTGCACCTTACTGCGCAAAAAGGATACACTGTAACAAAAGAAGAAAGCTGTGACGGGGTGTACGGCAGAGCAAGAAGGGACAACAGGCCGAGGGATGATTCAACAGATTTATTATCAAGAACGCTGGAACAACACATGCAGGTAGATCTACAGAGTCCACAATTAGTCCAACGGAACAGGTTCGGGGGCATCTCCCGATAATCCTTGTGCCAGGTAACAAAGCAATAGTCCACACGAGTCCAAGGGATCCCAAAACAATCTCACGAACGACGAGATATGTCCTCAGCTCAAGTCTCGCCCCGTTCGCTTCCGCAGTCCCAGATGGACATGGGGTCTTGCCTCAGCTAAGAATCCCCACTCCTTCTCCTTCAAGGATCAACTCACATCTGATCTCAAAATAAGAATGGATTGTCTGAGCTCCTGGGATCCGCCCATGAAGGGGTAGGGGTTAGGGTACGTTCACATTAGCGTTGCGCCGCCGTGCGTCGGCGACGCAAAGCGCGACGCACGCTAAAACGCATGCAAACGCGCGCAAAAACGCGCGCGTTTTGCGACGCGTGCGTCGTTTTCCGACGAAAATCGGACGCACAGAAAATGCTACATGTAGCGTTTCCTTGCGTCCGACGCTAGCGTCGGAAACGACGCACGTGGCGAAAAACGCCACCAAAACGACGCACGCGTCCCCTATGTTAACCCTCCGTCACATACAACTGATCTGACAGGCGCTTCTCTTTTACTTTCATTTCTCCTTCCTCACCAGATTGTGAGGAAACCCCCTCCCTCCAGGTAGTCTCCTGTCTCTTGAAAGTCTGTGAAACCTGATATCACAGTTGGATTTCAGAGCTTCAGGGAAGAGGATATAGCTGCACTGATCTCTCAGGCTCATTGTATGTGAATACGTCACATTCAGTAAGGTTGGTATTTTATGTTTTTATTCATCACAATAGTTTATTTAGCTTGTTTTATGAATGTATAGCACAAAATGTGAGGATATTTCATAGAAATAAGGGAGATTTTCTAAAAGAAAGTGTGCTGCTCAGGCATATACAGTAGTTCCCTAACATATTCCTTCTCTTGCTTCAGATTATCTGCTGAAATGGAGAGGAAAATGTACAATTTATCCAAACAACTTGATGTTGAGGAAGTAACAAACATGCTGTTAGATGATAGAGACCTCACACTGAATGAGGATTTAGGAGAGGAAAGTGAGATTGATTCTCATGATGAGGTGGAAGAATGTGTCCTGGTTTCTGAAACAGAGCAAGATGGTGACAGTGGTGAGGATGAAGAAGTTGGATCATATTATATTGGAAAAGATAAAAATACTAAATGGAACAAGAAGCCATTCCAGAAAAAACGTAGGGAACCTTTAAACATTATTACTCACCTTCCTGCAGTAATAGGAACTGCACGTAATGCAAAAACTGCAGTTGAATGATGGAACAGTATATTTACAGATGACATTCTGGACTCTATTGTCACATATACCAACCAAAATATAGACATTATAAAGGACAAGTACATCTGCAACAGAACCATCAAGCCCACAGATGAAATAGAACTGCGTGCTTTTTTTGGATTACTGTACCTTGCAGGAGCTTATAGGGCAAATAGACAAAGTTTGGAGGAACTTTGGGGTAAAGATGGGGATGGAGTTGAAAAATTTAGCCTTGTTATGTCCATAAACAGATTCAAGATTCTAATTCGTTGCCTTCGGTTTGACGACAGAACTACCCGAACCGAACGCAAAACACATGACCAACTTGCTCCAATACGTGATATATTTCAAAGATTTGTTGTAAACTGTAAACAAAGTTATTACCCTGGAGAGAATCTCACTATTGACTAAATGCTCCCTGGTTTTCGTGGTAGATGTGCCTTTCGTCAATATATTCCATCAAAGCCAAACAAATATGGAATAAAAATTTATGCCCTTGTTGATGCCAGTAAGACCTACACTTACAACCTGGAAGTTTATGCAGGAAAACAACCAGAAGGTCCTTACTGTGTGAGCAACAAACCCATTGATGTTGTAAAAAGACTGGCTGAACCCTTATTTGGATCGGGTCGCAATATTACAGCTGACAATTGGTTTACAAGTTGTGATCTGATTGATTATCTGAAAATTCAGAAGCTGTCATATGTGGGAACTGTAAGAAAAAACAAAAGGGAATTGCCGCCACAGTTTGTAAGTGGGAAAGAGAGACAACAGTACAGCAGTATGTTTGCATTCCATAATGGAAAGGCTTTAGTTTCCTATGTACCACATGCCAAAAAAATCGTACTTCTTCTATCAACACTTCATGATGATGCTGCCATCGATCCTGGGACTGGGGCAGAAAAAAAACCGGAGATAATTACATTTTACAATGCCACCAAAGGGGGTGTGGATACAGCAGATCAGATGTGCTCCACTTTCAACGTCAGCAGAAACATCAAACGCTGGCCAATGGTCATATTTTTTGCTATGTTGAATTTGGGTGGTATAAATTCACAAGTAATTTATCTTGAAAACAAGCTTGAACCACTCCGTAGACGATTGTATCTGAAAAAATTGGCCCATGAACTATTGGAGAGCTACGCAGGAGAAGCGTGAAAACAATCGGTATCCCCTCTCGCCTTCAAGTTCAGCTCAAAAGGTTCCGCCCAGAAGATGATGGTGAAAAGTCACCATCTGCACCACCTCACAAAAGAAGGAGATGCACCACCTGCCAAACGGAAAGCGGAACCAGAAGGCTTTCAAATTATGAATGTCTCAAATGTCATAAAGCAATTTGCCTGACACATGCAAAAATGGTGTGTAATTCTTGCTATTTGCTCTGCAAGTGTGACTTTTCTGGGGAAACCTCAGCATCTACTTCTGATTGAATATGTTTTTAATAGTACTTAAGGTACCTTAAAATTAAGTTTGTGTTCAAAAATTTTCTTTGTACATTTTTTTGAGAGAGTCGAACTGGGGACTATTTGGCGGGAGTTTTGAAAAGTTTGTATTTCATAGTTATTAGTTTTATGTTAAGTAAATGTTTTTTTTTGCAACTGATTATGTGTAGTCTCTTTTATTACATCCCTATGAAGGTCACTGATCACTTTTAGAGCCCTGAAATTGCAAACATTAGATATTATCGGTATTTTTCCAGCAGGCGCCTGACAGGCACATTGTATGTGAACTCGTTAGTCCGAATATTGTATGTGACAGAGGGTTAAACATAGGGGCGCGTCGCCGCTGCGTCGCCGCTGCGTCGCCGGCGCAACAGCGACGCACATTGGCGGAACGCCAATGTGAACGTAGCCTTACACCTTCTATTCAATGGTTGGGTCCACCAGAAGATTCTAGACTGGTGGCTCCACTTAGTCTATTCATTGTGTGCATTTGACTAGCCACCTGCTGTGAGGAAGAATGGCTATTCCTTCCCTAGTGGTGTGGACAAAGCTTAATTACATTAGAGCTCAGGGCTGCAAGTATTGGGGGAAGGAGACAGGTTAGTTACATACACCCCATGACATTGCAAAATGTACAGTAAATACAACGAAAGAGAAGTCGCATCACATCATGACATATTATACAAAATACAGGACAGGGAAAAAAGTACAGATCATGACAATCCCTTCCCCTCCCAATTTGTGTACGTACCAGGGACCTCTACAGGTCGCTGGTTAAGTGCACACAGGCAGAGCGTAACTTACATGTGGCTTCATGCAGCCACAAATTGGCATCTTAGCTCTCCCACATCATTGCCCAGGAGAACATCTGCAGGCAGACCACCCATCACCCCAACCACACATTGCCTGACCCCGAAACCAAAGTTCAGATCCACAGTGGCTGTGGGAATAGTCCTCCATTGTCAACCAGCCAGTTCAATGACAATCCCAGGTCCTCGATGGATTGCCTCAGGCCGAACCACTCGGGGATCAGCCAGTGTTAGGAAAGCCCCTGAGTCACAAAATCCAATAAGTCTCTGTCCATCCAGCACGACCTCCTGCAAGTGCTTACCTCGATGAGCAGAAGTCGTCATAGCTGCGGGTCGCACACCATAAACTCCTAGTGGTGCAACATGGGTGGGTGAGGCACTAGGCCAGTCCTCACGTAGTGGTGACACGTCGTCCTCCATGGCACTTGGCTGTACATAATTAATAATACGACTAGGTACAGGATCAATCCTCATTTGAACAGCTGGGCAGGAGGCTTGCAGATGCCCCGGCTGTCCACATCGATAGCATCTCTGCTGGGTCTCACTCCATCCAAGGCGTCCTCTTGGGCGAGGGGTAAGGGAACCTGGAGGCCGGCCCCCATCTGATGGTGCTGTAGGGTTTTGAGGACGACTCCTCCATGGGCTGGCTGGGCATGAGGCCTGCAGATGCCCCGGATGCCCACAACCATAACACCTGCGCTCTGCTACTTCCTCTTCTTGTCGTATTCCAGAAAACGCAGTAGAAGCAACAGGAGGCACATTTACACGGGTATCAGCATGAGGTGGTGGCTTAGAGGAACGGGGAACAATGGGGACAGAAGAACAGGGGGCCACCGGTGTTGTGGAGCTGGTAGGCCTCTCTCCATCCTCCAACAGAACCCTCCACTGAGGCTTGATGGTGAGAGCCTCATCAGCTAGAACTGCAGCTTCCTCCACAGTGGCTGGTCTCCTTTCACGCACCCATTCCTGGATCTCAGCAGGGCACTTGAAGTAAAACTGCTCTTTTAGAATAACCTGGAGGAAAGTCTCCCAGGATAAGGCCCCCTCTGCCTCCAGCCAGCGATGACATATTTGTTTGAGTCTGTGGGCATACATCTTGAAAGACATTTCCTCATCACAGGCTAATGTACGGAACTGAGTCCTGTAAGTGTCTGGGGTAACAGCATAATGTTCTAGAATAGTCCGTTTAATCTCCGCATACTCACAGTTCCCCTGAGGGTCCATAGCTCTATAGGCTGCGGCAGCTCCACCCTCTAAGAGCCCCACCAGATGTCAGACTCGGTCCCTTTCCGGGACTTCCATTAATCGACACTGATGCTCAAAGTCCTGGAAGAAGCCCTCAATGTCGCCTGCAGCCTCATTAAAGGGCTTGAAGTCTTTGCGGGACACTCTGGGGAGTTCCCTCATGGTGGGTGCTGGGGTTAGAGTCTGTCTGGAGCTTCTAGCTGCTTCCAAAGCGATCACCCTCTCCAGCAATGCCATCTCCTGAGCTCTGTCCTTGGCTCTGTGAATGGCCTCCCTCTCCTCGGCTCTGTGAATGGCCTCCCTCTCCCTCTCCTGAGCTCTGTGAATGGCCTCCATCTTATAGTCTATGGTGGCCTCTTCTCCCAGCAATGCCAACTCCTCCTCGTACCACACAACCCACTGACTTTTTGGGGTATTTACCTCCGGCTGCCTTCTTTCCTCCATTTGCTGTGAGGATCCTTTCTCAGCGTCATCTTGCAGGCGAACTCCTTCCAAAGCCTCAATAAGCTGCTCCTTGGAGAGTCCTTTAAAACGGACTCCTACTTCCCGGGCCTTTGATTGTAGGCTCCCCAAACTCCAGTTCTTGTACTCTGTGGTGCTGGTTCTCGATGTTGATGGGCCGTTGTCCTCCATTCCTTCTGCTCTGGTCCCACTGCTTGCCACCAGTTTGTGACGGGGTGTACGGCAGAGCAAGAAGGGACAACAGTCCGAGGGATGATTCAACAGATTTATTATCAAGAACGCTGGAACAACACATGCAGGTAGATCTACAGAGTCCACAAATAGTCCAACGGAACAGGTTCGGGGGCACCTCCCGATAATCCTTGTGCCAGGTAACAAAGCAATAGTCCACACGAGTCCAAGGGATCCCAAAACAATCTCACGAACGACGAGATATGTCCTCAGTAGAGTTGAGCGACCTTGACCTTTTTAGAGTCGAGCCGGGTTTCGCGAAACCCGACTATCTCAAAAGTCGGGTCGAGTGAAATCGGCCGATTATGACGTAAAGTCGGGATCGACCGAAACACGAAACCCAATGCAAGTCAATGGGGCAGCATAGTCGGCAGTGAGTGGGGGCCAGGAAAACACCTAGAGTGCCCATTTTAATGTCAAAACCATCCATTCTTCTTAATGAAGCTTGTCAAGCGTAATTTACCTTATAATAATTGGAAGGCATTTGAAATTGGGGGTCATTTGGCTAAAGTTGTGTGGGGTAGGGCTGGTTCAAGTAATTAGTGGGCCCAGGAAATCTGGACCACGTCACGGCAGTGGAGCATGGAGAGGTAAGTATTTCAACTTTGCAAGTGCTGTGATCCTGAGCAAGCAGGGGGGGCCCACTTGTTGGCATTGGCACTGGCACAGTGCCCCTCAAAGTACAGCGGTGTGTTTGCACGGCGGGGGCACCTCCCACCGGCAGCAACACTTTTGCGTACTATGAGAGGCCCTGTGCCAGTGACGTCGCCAACTAGTATTCCTCCCCCCACCTGATGAAGGAACCTGCACTTTCATCTGCACCTTCCTCTTTGTCCCCGTGTAAGGTGGTATGGTATGCGGGAAGAGCAACCTGACTTTCAGCAGGGTCACAATGTTGTTGTGTAGCATGCAGGGGGAATGTTGCGTTATGGGTCAATGTACCAGCAGACTCATCTATCACTGGCTGGGCAATGGGCACGATGAAGTGGAAACACAGATATAGGCCCAAAGAATAAAGTGGGCTAAATGCAGTTCAAAATTGGTAACACAGGAATAACCAGGGGGCATTGCAGTGGAGGACAACTGGAATGAGAGGCTGACACAGAGAGTAGGGCCAAATCAGTAAGTAGTCGAAATGCAGTTCAAAATTGGCAACCGTAGTAAACAGGCGGCACAGCTTTGTTCAGTGGAGGAGAACAGCAAGGAGTGGCAGACACCGATAGTAGGCCCCAACCCAACTAGTAGGCCAAATGCAGTCTAACATTAACAACTATTTAACGAGAGCCTGAAAATGGAATTTCAGGACAGGAAACCAGGAGAACAGCAAGGAGTGGCAGACACCGATAGTAGGCCCCAAACCAACTAGTACGCCAAATGCAGTTGTTCCATTTAACCACAATTTAATGAGAGCCTGAAGATAAAAGCTCAGGAAAGGCAACCTGGGGAACACCTTGGAGTGTAACACACCATCTCTCTCCACCCCATACCCATTTTGTAGGCCTAATGCAGTGTACTTTTCTACAACTACTAAACGAGAGTCGGAAGACCGAAGCAATGGCAAGGAAACCTGGGGAACACCTTGGAGTGTAACACACCATCTCTCTCCATCCCATACCCAATTTGAAGGCCTAATGCAGCGTAGTTTCCAACAACTACTAAACGAGAGCCGGAAGATCGAAGCTCAGGAAAGGCAACCTGGGGAACACCTTGGAGTGTAACAAACCCTCTCTCTACACCCCATACCCAATTTGTAGGCCTAATGCAGCGTAGTTTCAGACAACTACTAAACGAGAGCATGAAGATCGAAGCTCAGGAAAGGCAACCTGGGGAACACCTTGGAGTGTAACACACCCTCTCTCTACACCCCATACCCAATTTGAAGGCCTAATGCAGTGTAGTTTCCAAGAACTACTAAACGAGAGCCGGAAGATCGAAGCTCAGGAAAGGCAACCTGGGGAACACCTTGGAGTGGAACACACCATCTCTCTACACCCCATACCCAATTTGAAGGCCTAATGCAGCGTAGTTTCCAACAACTACTAAACGAGAGCATGATGATCGAAGCATTGGCGAGGAAACCTGGGGAACACCTTGGAGTGGAACACACCATCTCTCTACACCCCATACCCAATTTGAAGGCCTAATGCAGCGTAGTTTCCAACAACTACTAAACGAGAGCCGGAAGATCGAAGCTCAGGAAAGGCAACGTGGGGAACACCTTGGAGTGTAACAAACCATTTCTCTACACCCCATACCCAATTTGTAGGCCTAATGCAGTGTAGTTTCCAAGAACTACTAAACGAGAGCCGGAAGATCGAAGCTCAGGAAAGGCAACCTGGGGAACACCTTGGAGTGTAACAAACCATTTCTCTACACCCCATACCCAATTTGTAGGCCTAATGCAGCGTAGTTTCAGACAACTACTAAACGAGAGCATGAAGATCGAAGCTCAGGAAAGGCAACCTGGGGAACACCTTGGAGTGTAACACACCCTCTCTCTACACCCCATACCCAATTTGAAGGCCTAATGCAGTGTAGTTTCCAAGAACTACTAAACGAGAGCCGGAAGATCGAAGCTCAGGAAAGGCAACCTGGGGAACACCTTGGAGTGGAACACACCATCTCTCTACACCCCATACCCAATTTGAAGGCCTAATGCAGCGTAGTTTCCAACAACTACTAAACGAGAGCATGATGATCGAAGCATTGGCGAGGAAACCTGGGGAACACCTTGGAGTGGAACACACCATCTCTCTACACCCCATACCCAATTTGAAGGCCTAATGCAGCGTAGTTTCCAACAACTACTAAACGAGAGCCGGAAGATCGAAGCTCAGGAAAGGCAACCTGGGGAACACCTTGGAGTGTAACACAACGTCTCTCTACACCACGGAAGGGCTGATTCTTAGGAAGGAAGGCTGTTGGAAATAAGCATTGCGCGTCCAAGGGTGACTATATTCTTATTAGGTATATACTCACCCTCGGACGCGCCCTGCTTCTTTATTTGGAATGAATGTTTATTTGCAATGTGGTGTTGACTTTCTCTATTATTTTGGTAATTAATGATTTTATTATTTTCATTGTTTTGCATCTTCTCGGCAATAATATAAAGAAGACGCGACAGGACAACACTCGGTAGATGCCATATCTGTGTTTTCAATTTAAAAAACCTTTCAGTTAACTACTTGCAGGAGAAAGTAATTGTATCTGGTGGCCATTTTTAGTACTGTACCAGATTTTAGTTGTGTGTTTGTTTTTAATGTTAAAATGTCTGCATTTGATATCTCACCAGTATTTTCTTTTTTATAAGCAAAATACTTTTTTTTTTATTTTATGATGTTGGTTCAAGGGGTACACGGGCAGCAGTAGACAGGTCAGTGGAGGCCTAGTGGAAGGAGGGACCGCAGACAGGCTTCGAAGCCCTAACATAATAAATTGGGCTGCCTGTAGGCAATTTAAAATTGGTTCCAGGGGAACACGGGCAGCAGTAGACAGGTCAGTGGAGGCCTAGAGGAAGGAGGGACCGCAGATGCGCCAATGTTTCCCCCATACCAAATTTGTAGGCCTAATGCAGTGTAGTTTCCAAGAACTACTAAACGAGAGCCGGAATATCGAAGCTCAGGAAAGGCAACCTGGGGAACACCTTGGAGTGTAACACACCCTCTCTCTACACCCCATACCCAATTTGAAGGCCTAATGCAGTGTAGTTTCCAAGAACTACTAAACGAGAGCCGGAAGATCGAAGCTCAGGAAAGGCAACCTGGGGAACACCTTGGAGTGGAACACACCATCTCTCTACACCCCATACCCAATTTGAAGGCCTAATGCAGCGTAGTTTCCAACAACTACTAAACGAGAGCCGGAAGATCGAAGCTCAGGAAAGGCAACCTGGGGAACACCTTGGAGTGTAACACACCCTCTCTCTACACCCCATACCCAATTTGAAGGCCTAATGCAGCGTAGTTTCCAACAACTACTAAACGAGAGCCGGAAGATCGAAGCTCAGGAAAGGCAACCTGGGGAACACCTTGGAGTGTAACAAACCCTCTCTCTACACCCCATACCCAATTTGTAGGCCTAATGCAGCGTAGTTTCAGACAACTACTAAACGAGAGCATGAAGATCGAAGCTCAGGAAAGGCAACCTGGGGAACACCTTGGAGTGGAACACACCCTCTCTCTACACCCCATACCCAATTTGAAGGCCTAATGCAGTGTAGTTTCCAAGAACTACTAAACGAGAGCCGGAAGATCGAAGCTCAGGAAAGGCAACCTGGGGAACACCTTGGAGTGGAACACACCATCTCTCTACACCCCATACCCAATTTGAAGGCCTAATGCAGCGTAGTTTCCAACAACTACTAAACGAGAGCATGATGATCGAAGCATTGGCGAGGAAACCTGGGGAACACCTTGGAGTGGAACACACCATCTCTCTACACCCCATACCCAATTTGAAGGCCTAATGCAGCGTAGTTTCCAACAACTACTAAACGAGAGCCGGAAGATCGAAGCTCAGGAAAGGCAACCTGGGGAACACCTTGGAGTGTAACACAACGTCTCTCTACACCACGGAAGGGCTGATTCTTAGGAAGGAAGGCTGTTGGAAATAAGCATTGTGCGTCCGAGGGTGATTATATTCTTATTAGGTATATACTCACCCTCGGACGCGCCCTGCTTCTTTATTTGGAATGAATGTTTATTTGCAATGTGGTGTTGACTTTCTCTATTATTTTGGTAATTAATGATTTTATTATTTTCATTGTTTTGCATCTTCTCGGCAATAATATAAAGAAGACGCGACAGGACAACACTCGGTGGATGCCATATCTGTGTTTTCAATTTAAAAAACCTTTCAGTTAACTACTTGCAGGAGAAAGTAATTGTAGCTGGTGGCCATTTTTAGTACTGTACCAGATTTTAGTTGTGTGTTTGTTTTTAATGTTAAAATGTCTGCATTTGATATCTCTCCAGTATTTTCTTTTTTATAAGCAAAATACTTATTTTTATATTTTCTGATGTTGGTTCCAGGGGTACACGGGCAGCAGTGGTGTGGTCAGTGGAGGCCTAGTGGAAGGAGTGACCGCAGACAGGCATCGAAGGCCTAAAATAATAACACATGGCTGTAGGCAATTTTAAATTGGTTCCAGGGGTACACGGGCAGCAGTGGTGTGGTCAGTGGAGGCCTAGTGGAAGGAGTGACCACAGACAGGCATCGAAGGCCTAAAATAATAACACATGGCTGTAGGCAATTTTAAATTGGTTCCAGGGGTACACGGGCAGCAGTGCCCTGGTCAGTGTAGTAGTAGTTGAAAGAATGGACCGCAGACAGGCATCGAAGGCCTAAAATAAAAAAATTGAGCTGGCTGTAGGCAATTTTAAATTGGTTCCAGGGGTACACGGGCAGCAGTGGTGTGGTCAGTGGAGGCCTAGTGGAAGGAGTGACCGCAGACAGGCATCGAAGGCCTAAAATAATAACACGTGGCTGTAGGCAATTTTAAATTGGTTCCAGGGGTACACGGGCAGCAGTGCCCTGGTCAGTGTAGTAGTAGTTGAAAGAATGGACCGCAGACAGGCATCGAAGGCCTAAAATAAAAAAATTGGGCTGGCTGTAGGCAATTTTAAATTGGTTCCAGGGGTACACGGGCAGCAGTGGTGTGGTCAGTGGAGGCCTAGTGGAAGGAGTGACCACAGACAGGCATCGAAGGCCTAAAATAATAACACATGGCTGTAGGCAATTTTAAATTGGTTCCAGGGGTACACGGGCAGCAGTGCCCTGGTCAGTGTAGTAGTAGTTGAAAGAATGGACCGCAGACAGGCATCGAAGGCCTAAAATAAAAAAATTGGGCTGGCTGTAGGCAATTTTAAATTGGTTCCAGGGGTACACGGGCAGCAGTGGTGTGGTCAGTGGAGGCCTAGTGGAAGGAGTGACCGCAGACAGGCATCGAAGGCCTAAAATAATAACACATGGCTGTAGGCAATTTTAAATTGGTTCCAGGGGTACACGGGCAGCAGTGCCCTGGTCAGTGTAGTAGTAGTTGAAAGAATGGACCGCAGACAGGCATCGAAGGCCTAAAATAAAAAAATTGGGCTGGCTGTAGGCAATTTTAAATTGGTTCCAGGGGTACACGGGCAGCAGTGGTGTGGTCAGTGGAGGCCTAGTGGAAGGAGTGACCGCAGACAGGCATCGAAGGCCTAAAATAATAACACATGGCTGTAGGCAATTTTAAATTGGTTCCAGGGGTACACGGGCAGCAGTGGTGTGGTCAGTGTAGTAGTAGTTGAAAGAATGGACCGCAGACAGGCATCGAAGGCCTAAAATAATAACACATGGCTGTAGGCAATTTTAAATTGGTTCCAGGGGTACACGGGCAGCAGTGCCCTGGTCAGTGTAGTAGTAGTTGAAAGAATGGACCGCAGACAGGCATCGAAGGCCTAAAATAAAAAAATTGGGCTGGCTGTAGGCAATTTTAAATTGGTTCCAGGGGTACACGGGCAGCAGTGGTGTGGTCAGTGGAGGCCTAGTGGAAGGAGTGACCGCAGACAGGCATCGAAGGCCTAAAATAATAACACATGGCTGTAGGCAATTTTAAATTGGTTCCAGGGGTACACGGGCAGCAGTGCCCTGGTCAGTGTAGTAGTAGTTGAAAGAATGGACCGCAGACAGGCATCGAAGGCCTAAATTAAAAAAATTGGGCTGGCTGTAGGCAATTTTAAATTGGTTCCAGGGGTACACGGGCAGCAGTGGTGTGGTCAGTGGAGGCCTAGTGGAAGGAGTGACCGCAGACAGGCATCGAAGGCCTAAAATAATAACACGTGGCTGTAGGCAATTTTAAATTGGTTCCAGGGGTACACGGGCAGCAGTGCCCTGGTCAGTGTAGTAGTAGTTGAAAGAATGGACCACAGACAGGCATCGAAGGCCTAAAATAATAACACATGGCTGTAGGCAATTTTAAATTGGTTCCAGGGGTACACGGGCAGCAGTGGTGTGGTCAGTGGAGGCCTAGTGGAAGGAGTGACCACAGACAGGCATCGAAGGCCTAACATAACAAAAATGTCAATACAATGGTATTGTCAGTGGCAGGCATTGAAGGATGTCAGCGCATAGACTAAACATTGGTGGAGCTGTGAGATAATTTTGCAAGTGGTAGAGCACTGTTTGAGCTGGGGTGGGGGGAAACTGTCTTGTGGCCGGCGGTACAGGCCCAGGGCCCCTCATATTACAACGGTGTGTCTGACGTTGGGTGCGCACCACCACCGCCAGAGACACTTTATTGTACTAGGAGGGACCCAGTGGCAGTGCCGTCGACCAAAAGCGGGCTCACCCACCTCTTCAGACAAACTGCACTCTCACGGGTGCTGTCGCCAAGTGTCGATACCACGGCCCCGTGTGGGGAGTTTGGCCATTTAGTGAGGTGTAAACATGTCGTATGCTGGACAATCAGGTGCTGAAAATTACGAGATTGGAAAAGGCATTCAGAATAGTCCACAGGCAAGACCTTTTCATAGGAAAGCTAGGTGTCAGCCGGGCAAGGTGGGGCAAAAGATTTCGAAATCCAGTTGTGGTTCATTTTAATGAAGGTTAGATCATCTACATTTTGGGTAGCCAGACGAGTCCTTTTTTCTGTTAGTATTGAACCTGCAGCACTGAATACTCTTTCTGATAGGACACTAGCTGCCGGGCAAGCAAGCTCCTGCAATGCATATTCTGCCAATTCTGGCCAGGTGTCTAATTTTGATGCCCAGTAATCAAATGGGAATGACGGTTGAGGGAGAACATCGATAAGGGATGAAAAATAGTTTGTAACCATACTGGACAAATGTTGTCTCCTGTCACTTTGAATTGATGCTGCAGTACCTGTCCTGTCTGCGGTCATAGCAAAATCACTCCACAACCTGGTCAGAAAACCCCTCTGGCCAACGCCACTTCTGATTTCTGCCCCTCTAACTCCTCTGGTCTGCTGGCCCCTGCAGCTCGTGTGAGAACGATCACGGGCGCTGTGTGCAGGGAATGCCAGAAGCAAACGGTCAACAAGAGTTGATTGTTTGGTTGCTAATATTATTTCCAAGTTCTCATGTGGCATTATATTTTGCAATTTGCCTTTATAGCGAGGATCAAGGAGGCAGGCCAACCAGTAATCGTCATCATTCATCATTTTAGTTATGCGTGTGTCCCTTTTGAGGATACGTAAGGCATAATCCGCCATGTGGGCCAAAGTTCCAGTTCTCAAATCTGCGGTTGTGCTTGGTTGAGGGGCAGTTTCAGGCAAATCAACGTCACTTGTGTCCCTCAAAAAACCAGAACTCGGCCTTGCCGCGCCACCAATTTCCAGTGGCCCCGGAAAAGCTTCCTCATTAAAAATATAATCATCCCCATCATCCTCCTCGTCCTCCTCCTCCTCTTCGCCCGCTACCTCGTCCTGTACACTGCCCTGGCCAGACAATGGCTGACTGTCATCAAGGCTTTCCTCTTCCTCAGCTGCAGACGCCTGATCCTTTATGTGCGTCAAACTTTGCATCAGCAGACGCATTAGGGGGATGCTCATGCTTATTATGGCGTTGTCTGCACTAACCAGCCGTGTGCATTCCTCAAAACACTGAAGGACTTGACACATGTCTTGAATCTTCGACCACTGCACACCTGACAACTCCATGTCTGCCATCCTACTGCCTGCCCGTGTATGTGTATCCTCCCACAAAAACATAACAGCCCGCCTCTGTTCACACAGTCTCTGAAGCATGTGCAGTGTTGAGTTCCACCTTGTTGCAACGTCTATGATTAGGCGATGCTGGGGAAGGTTCAAAGAACGCTGATAGGTCTGCATACGGCTGGAGTGTACGGGCGAACGGCGGATATGTGAGCAAAGTCCACGCACTTTGAGGAGCAGGTCGGATAACCCCGGATAACTTTTCAGGAAGCACTGCACCACCAGGTTTAAGGTGTGAGCAAGGCAAGGAATGTGTTTCAGTTGGGAAAGGGAGATGGCAGCCATGAAATTCCTTCCGTTATCACTCACTACCTTGCCTGCCTCAAGATCTACAGTGCCCAGCCACGACTGCGTTTCTTTCTGCAAGAACTCGGACAGAACTTCCGCGGTGTGTCTGTTGTCGCCCAAACACTTCATAGCCAATACAGCCTGCTGACGTTTGCCAGTAGCTGCCCCATAATGGGAGACCTGGTGTGCAACAGTGGCAGCTGCGGATGGAGTGGTTGTGCGACTGCGGTCTGTGGACGAGCTCTCGCTTCTGCAGGAGGACGAAGAGGAGGAGGAGGGGGTGCAAACGGCTACAGCCAATTGTTTCCTAGACCGTGGGCTAGGCAGAACTGTCCCAAACTTGCTGTCCCCTGTGGACCCTGCATCCACCACATTTACCCAGTGTGCCGTGATGGACACGTAACGTCCCTGGCCATGCCTACTGGTCCATGCATCTGTTGTCAGGTGCACCTTTGGGCTCACAGATTGCCTGAGTGCATGGACGATGCGCTCTTTAACATGCTGGTGGAGGGCTGGGATGGCTTTTCTGGAAAAAAAGTGTCGACTGGGTAGCTCGTAGCGTGGTACAGCGTAGTCCATCAGGGCTTTGAAAGCTTCGCTTTCAACTAACCGGTAGGGCATCATCTCTAACGAGATTAGTCTAGCTATGTGTGCGTTCAAACCCTGTGTACGCGGATGCGAGGCTAAGTACTTCCTTTTTCTAACCATAGTCTCATGTAGGGTGAGCTGGACTGGAGAGCTGGAGATCGTGGAACTAGCGGGGGTGCCGGTGGACATGGCAGACTGAGAGACGGTGGGAGATGGTATTGTTGCCACCGGTGCCCTAGATGCAGTGTTTCCTACTACGAAACTGGTGATTCCCTGACCCTGACGGCTTTGGCCTGGCAAAGAAACCTGCACAGATACTGCAGGTGGTGCGGAAAATGGTGGCCCTACACTGCCGGAAGGGATGTTGCGTTGCTGACTAGCTTCATTGGCCGAGGGTGCTACAACCTTAAGGGACGTTTGGTAGTTAGTCCAGGCTTGCAAATGCATGGTGGTTAAATGTCTATGCATGCAACTTGTATTGAGACTTTTCAGATTCTGTCCTCTGCTTAAGGTAGTTGAACATTTTTGACAGATGACTTTGCGCTGATCAATTGGATGTTGTTTAAAAAAATGCCAGACTGCACTCTTTCTAGCATCGGATACCTTTTCAGGCATTGCAGACTGAGCTTTAACCGGATGGCCACGCTGTCCTCCAACAGGTTTTAGCTTTGCCACGCGTTTTGGGCAAGATACGGGCCCGGCAGATGGAACCTGTTGCGATGTTGATGCCTGCTGCGGCCCCTCCTCCTCTTCAGAACTGCTGCCGCCTGCACCCTGTTCCCCCAATGGCTGCCAATCGGGGTCAAGAACTGGGTCATCTATTACCTCTTCTTGTAGCTCGTGTGCAACTTCGTCTGTGTCACCGTGTCGGTCGGTGGTATAGCGTTCGTGATGGGGCAACATAGTCTCATCAGGGTCTGATTCTTGATCAGCACCCTGCGAGGGCAATGTTGTGGTCTGAGTCAAAGGACCAGCATAGTAGTCTGGCTGTGGCTGTGCATCAGTGCACTCCATGTCAGATTCAACTTGTAATGGGCATGGACTGTTAACTGCTTCACTTTCTAAGCCAGGGACGGTATGTGTAAAGAGCTCCATGGAGTAACCCGTTGTGTCGCCTGCTGCATTCTTCTCTGTTGTTGTTTTTGCTGAAGAGGACAAGGAAGCGACTTGTCCCTGACCGTGAACATCCACTAACGACGCGCTGCTTTGACATTTACCAGTTTCACGAGAGGAGGCAAAAGAGCTAGAGGCTGAGTCAGCAAGATAAGCCAAAACTTGCTCTTGCTGCTCCGGCTTTAAAAGCGGTTTTCCTACTCCCAGAAAAGGGAGCGTTCGAGGCCTTGTGTAGCCAGACGACGAACCTGGCTCCACAGCTCCAGACTTAGGTGCAATATTTTTTTTCCCACGACCAACTGATGCTCCACCACTACCACTACCCTCATTACCAGCTGACAATGAACGCCCCCGGCCACGACCTCTTCCACCAGACTTCCTCATTGTTTTAAAAACGTTACCAAACGAACGGTATTTGTTGCTGTCACACAACTTACACGGTGAGCTATAACTTCAGTATGATTTAGCTACCCCTTTACAGGTGGGTGAGACCACAACGAAAATCAGCCACAATGTTACACACTCTGTTGTTGTTGGCAACAAATGAGATGGCACACACGCAGGACTGTCACTGAAGCGCAAATGTAAATATTTATCTCCCACTGATTTGTGTTTGTTTTTTTTAAAAGGGAGACTTCAGAAAAAAAAAAATTAAAAAAAAATTATTTTTTACAGAAGAATTTATAAAACAAATAAAATGAAATGATTGTTTCAGGGAGAATTTAGGAAAAAAAAAAAAAAAAAGGCTTTGTAGGGCCCACTGAGTGAGAGAGGACGCACACAGGAGTCAGGAGTGGCACACAAGCCCAGAGGCCAATATTAATCTCCCACTGATTGATTTAGTGATTTTTTTTGGTAGATTTTGGAACCCAAATCAAGCAAAAAAATTAATAGGCTTTCTATGGCCCACAATTGGGGAGAGAGAGAGAGATGGCACACCCAGGAGTCAAGACTGGCACACAAGCAGAAGGGGCAATATGAATCTCCCACAGATTTTTTTTTTTTTTTTTTTTCAGGGAGACTTGAGAGAAAAAAAAATACAAAAAAAATGATTTTTTTCAGGAATAATTTAGAAACCAAAGAAAATAAAATGATTGTTTCAGGGAGAATTTAGAAAACAAATAAAACAAAAAATAGGCTTTCTAGGGCCCACTGAGTGACAGATGACGCACACAGGAGTCAGGAGTGGCACACAAGCCCAGAGGCCAATATTAATCTCCCACTGATTGATTTAGTGATTTTTTTTGGTAGATTTTGGAACCCAAATCAAGCAAAAAAATTAATAGGCTTTCTATGGCCCACAATTGGGGAGAGAGAGAGAGATGACACACCCAAGAGTCAAGACTGGCACACAAGCAGAAGGGGCAATATGAATCTCCCACAGATTTTTTTTTTTTTTTTTTTTTTCAGGGAGACTTGAGAGAAAAAAAAATACAAAAAAAATGATTTTTTTCAGGAATAATTTAGAAACCAAAGAAAATAAAATGATTGTTTCAGGGAGAATTTAGAAAACAAATAAAACAAAAAATAGGCTTTCTAGGGCCCACTGAGTGACAGATGATGCACACAGGAGTCAGGAGTGGCACACAAGCCCAGAGGCCAATATTAATCTCCCACTGATTGATTTAGTGATTTTTTTTGGTAGATTTTGGAACCCAAATCAAGCAAAAAAATTAATAGGCTTTCTATGGCCCACAATTGGGGAGAGAGAGAGAGATGGCACACCCAGGAGTCAAGACTGGCACACAAGCAGAAGGGGCAATATGAATCTCCCACAGATTTTTTTTTTTTTTTTTTTTCAGGGAGACTTGAGAGAAAAAAAAATACAAAAAAAATGATTTTTTTCAGGAATAATTTAGAAACCAAAGAAAATAAAATGATTGTTTCAGGGAGAATTTAGAAAACAAATAAAACAAAAAATAGGCTTTCTAGGGCCCACTGAGTGACAGATGACGCACACAGGAGTCAGGAGTGGCACACAAGCCCAGAGGCCAATATTAATCTCCCACTGATTGATTTAGTGTTTTTTTTTGGTAGATTTTGGAACCCAAATCAAGCAAAAAAATTAATAGGCTTTCTATGGCCCACAATTGGGGAGAGAGAGAGAGATGACACACCCAGGAGTCAAGACTGGCACACAAGCAGAAGGGGCAATATGAATCTCCCACAGATTTTTTTTTTTTTTTTTTTTCAGGGAGACTTGAGAGAAAAAAAAATACAAAAAAAATGATTTTTTTCAGGAATAATTTAGAAACCAAAGAAAATAAAATGATTGTTTCAGGGAGAATTTAGAAAACAAATAAAACAAAAAATAGGCTTTCTAGGGCCCACTGAGTGACAGATGATGCACACAGGAGTCAGGAGTGGCACACAAGCCCAGAGGCCAATATTAATCTCCCACTGATTGATTTAGTGATTTTTTTTGGTAGATTTTGGAACCCAAATCAAGCAAAAAAATTAATAGGCTTTCTATGGCCCACTATTTGTGAGAGAGATGGCACGCTCAGGACTGGCACACAAGCCCAGAGGCCAATATTAATCTCCCATTTTTTTTTTTTTCAAGGGAAAATTTATACACCCAATAAAAAAAATAATAATAAATAGGCTTTCTATGGCCCACTATCTGAGAGAGAGAGATGGCACGCTTAGGACTGGCACACAAGCCCAAAGCCCAATATTAATCTCCCACTGATTGATTGATTGATTTTTTCAGGTAGAATTATGAACCCAAATCAACCAAAAAAATAAATAGGCTTTCTATGGCCCACTATTTGTGAGAGAGATGGCACGCTCAGGACTGGCACACAAAGCCCAGAGGCCAATATTAATCTCCCACTTTTTTTTTTTTTCCAGGGAAAATTTATAAACCCAATAAAATAATAAAAAAATAGGCTTTCTATGGCCCACTATCTGAGAGAGAGATAGATGGCACGCTTAGGACTGGCACACAAGCCCAAAGGCCAATATTAATCTCCCACTGATTGATTTATTGATTTTTTCAGGTAGAATTTAGAACCCAAATCAAGCAAAAAAATTAATAGGCTTTCTATGGCCCACTGAGTGAGAGATGGCACACACAGGAGTAAGGAGTGGCACACAAGCCCTGAGGCCAATATTTTTCTCCCACTGATTGATTGATTGATTTTTTCAGGTAGAATTATGAACCCAAATCAAGCAAAAAAATAAATAGGCTTTCTATGGCCCACTGAGTGAGAGATGACACAGACAGATATGCCACTCTAGCAGAAATGTCAATCTTAATCTCCCACAAAAAAAAAAAAAAAAAAAAAGGAACTGTCCTTCAATTACTATCTCCCTGCAGTAATCTCAGCCAGGTATGGCAGGCAGCAATAAGGAGTGGACTGATGCACAAATTAAATAAAAAGTGTGGACAAACAAACAAGATAGCTGTGCAGAAAGGAAGGAACAAGAGGATTTGTGCTTTGAAAAAAGCAGTTGGTTTGCACAGCGGCGTACACACAGCAATGCAGCTATCAGGGAGCCTTCTAGGGCAGCCCAATGAGCTACAGCGCTGAGGAAAAAAAAAAAAAAAGGAGCTTCCACTGTCCCTGCACACCGAAGGTGGTGTTGGGCAGTGGAAATCGCTACAGCACAAGCGGTTTTGTGGTTAATGGACCCTGCCTAACGATATCCCTGCTTCTGACGAAGCGGCAGCAACCTCTCCCTAAGCTCAGATCAGCAGCAGTAACATGGCGGTCGGCGGGAACGCCCCTTTATAGCCCCTGTGACGCCGCAGACAGCAAGCCAATCACTGCAATGCCCTTCTCTAAGATGGTGGGGACCAGGACCTATGTCATCACGCTGCCCACACTCTGCGTTTACCTTCATTGGCTGAGAAATGGCGCTTTTCGCGTCATTGAAACGCGACTTTGGCGCGAAAGTCGCGTACCGCATGGCCGACCACGCACAGGGGTCGGATCGGGTTTCATGAAACTCGACTTCGCCAAAAGTCGGCGACTTTTGAAAATGTTCGACCCGTTTCGCTCAACCCTAGTCCTCAGCTCAAGTCTCGCCCCGTTCGCTTCCGCAGTCCCAGATGGACATGGGGTCTTGCCTCAGCTAAGAATCCCCACTCCTTCTCCTTCAAGGATCAACTCACATCTGATCTCAAAATAAGAATGGATTGTCTGAGCTCCTGGGATCCGCCCATGAAGGGGTAGGGGTTACACCTTCTATTCAATGGTTGGGTCCACCAGAAGATTCTAGACTGGTGGCTCCACTTAAGGTACCGTCACACATAGCGACGCTGCAGCGATACCGACAACGATCCGGATCGCTGCAGCGTCGCTGTTTGGTCGCTGGAGAGCTGTCACACAGACCGCTCTCCAGCGACCAACGATCCCGAGGTCCCCGGTAACCAGGGTAAACATCGGGTAACTAAGCGCAGGGCCGCGCTTAGTAACCCGATGTTTACCCTGGTTACCATCCTAAAAAGTAAAAAAACAAACGCTACATACTTACCTTCCGCTGTCTGTCCTCGGCGCTCTGCTTCTCTGGTCTGGCTGTGAGCGCCGGGCAGCCAGAAAGCAGAGCGGTGACGTCACCGCTCTGCTTTCCGGCTGACCGACGCTCACAGCCAGAGCAGGAGGAGAGCAGAGCACAGCGCTGGAGGACAGAGAGCGGTAGGTAAGTATGTAGTGTTTGTTTTTTTACTTTTAGGATGGTAACCAGGGTAAACATCGGGTTACTAAGCGCGGCCCTGCGCTTAGTTACCCGATGTTTACCCTGGTTACCAGCGAAGACATCGCTGAATCGGTGTCACACACGCCGATTCAGCGATGTCTACGGGGAGTCCAGCGACGAAATAAAGTTCTGGACTTTGTTCCCCGACCAGCGATCTCCCAGCAGGGGCCTGATCGCTGCTGCCTGTCACACTGGACGATATCGCTAGCGAGGACGCTGCAACGTCACGGATCGCTAGCGATATCGTCTAGTGTGACAGTACCTTAAGTCTATTCATTGTGTGCATTTGACTAGCCACCTGCTGTGAGGAAGAATGGCTATTCCTTCCCTAGAGGTGTGGACAAAGCTTAATTACATAAGAGCTCAGGGCTGCAAGTATTGGGGGAAGGAGACAGGTTAGTTACATGCACCCCATGACATTGCAAAATGTACAGTAAATACAACGAAAGAGAAGTCGCATCACATCATGACATATTATACAAAATACAGGACAGGGAAAAAAGTACAGATCATGACAAAAGCTACTCAGAATAAGAGTGCACACCCACGCAAAGACATATATATGAATAAAAAATGGCTTTATTAATGCTCAAAGTGCCAAGACAAGTTCAAAACAGTTAAAAAACACACAAAGACATAAATATGGACATCGACAATAAGCAAGGGTGGACAGAATAGTCCCTATTCTGAATCAATAAATTAGTATATAATAAATATAAATATGGTGCAAATTCATGAAATATTTACCGTGTATATACTCGAGTATAAGCTGAGATTTTCAGCCCATTTTTGGGGCTGAAAGACCCCTCTCGGCTTATACTCGAGTCATACCCAGGGGTCGGCAGGGGAGGGGGAGCAGGGGCTGTCTAATTATACTCAACTGCTCCTGGCGCGGTCCCTGCAGGTCCCTGGTTCCCCGACACGGCAGCTTCTTCCTGTACTGAGCGGTCACATGGTATCGCTCATTACAGTAATGAATATGCGGCTCCACCTTCCATAGGAGTGGAGCCGCATATTCATTGCTGTAATAAATGGTAACGGTGACCATTCAATACAGGAAGCAGCTGCGGCACCGGGGAACCAAGGACCTGCGGCGACCGCGCCAGGAGCAGGTGAGTATAATGGGGTGGGGGAGCGCTGTGTGATAGTCACCTTTCCTCGTTCCAGGCGCCGCCCCGTCTTCAGCGTCTTCTGCAGTGACACTCAAGTCAGAGGGCGCGGTGACTTGGTTAGTGCGTGCCCTCTGCCTGAAGGTCAGTGCAGAAGACGCTGAAGACGGAGCAGCACCGAAATGAGGAAAGGTGAATATAGCTTGTGACGCGTGTGACTGAGCAACGAGAGGTGAGTATGTGATTTTTTTTATCACAGCGACAGCAAATGGGGCAATTGTCTATATGGAGCATCTTATGGGGCCATAATTAACGTTTGTGCAGCACTGTATGGGGCAAATATCTTTATGGAGCATCTTATGGGACAATAATTAACATTTGTGCAGCATTATATGGGGCAAGTGTCTATATGGAGCATCTTATGGGGCCATAATTAACGTTTGTGCAGCACTGTATGGGGCAAGTGTCTATACTGAGTTTCTTATGGGCCATAATTAACGTTTGTGCAGCATTATATGGGGCAAGTGTCTATATGAAGCATCTTATGGGGCCACAATTAACTTTTGTGCAGCATAATATGGGGCAAGTGTCTATATGAAGCATCTTATGGGGCCATAATTAGCGTTTGTGCAGCATTATATGGGGCAAATGTCTATATGGAGTATCTTATGGGGCCATAATTAACGTTTATGCAGCACTGTATGGGGCAAGTGTCTATACTGAGTTTCTTATGGGCCATAATTAACGTTTGTGCAGCATTATATGGGGCAAGTGTCTATATGAAGCATCTTATGGGGCCACAATTAACTTTTGTGCAGCATAATATGGGGCAAGTGTCTATATGAAGCATCTTATGGGGCCATAATTAGCGTTTGTGCAGCATTATATGGGGCAAATGTCTATATGGAGTATCTTATGGGGCCATAATTAACGTTTATGCAGCACTGTATGGGGCAAGTGCAGGGCCGGACTGGCCATTGGGCAGAAGGTCCGGTGCCAGTCGTGGGCCGCTCGATCCGCCTCCTCCCACCGCCGCCGACTCACCCCCCTGCCGTCGCATTCAACTATACCGGCGTCTATGACGCTGGTACAGTTGAATGCAATGATGGAGGAGAGAGCGTCTACAGACGCTCCCTCTCCCATCATTCCCTGCTCTGCCTCTGACACTGCGGGTGCGCGATGACGTCATATCATCGCGCACCTGCTGTGTCCCGGGCAGACTGCAGCCACTGAGACAGGAGCAGGAAGCAACGCGGGGCACGAGGAAAGGTGAGGAGAGTGTTTTTTGCTTTTTTTTTGCTGGACTGTGGGGACATTCTTGGGGGGAGGAGGAGAGATGTGGGCTGTGCTGGATATACCACTGTGCGGGCTGTGCTGGATATACCACTGTGCGGGCTGTGCTGGATATACCACTGTGCGGGCTGTGCTGTATATACCACTGTATGGGCTGTGCTGGATATACCACTGTGTGGGCTGTGCTAGATATACCACTGTGTGGGCTGTGCTAGATATACCACTGTGCGGGCTGTGCTGGATATACCACTGTGCGGGCTGTGCTGTATAAACCACTGTGTGGGCTGTGCTGGATATACCACTGTGCGGGCTGTGCTGGATATACCACTGTGCGGGCTGTGCTGGATATACCACTGTGCGGGCTGTGCTGGATATACCACTGTGCGGGCTGTGCTGTATATACCACTGTGCGGGCTGTGCTGGATATACCACTGTGTGGGCTGTGCTGGATATACCACTGTGCGGGCTGTGCTGTATATACCACTGTGCGGGATGTGCTGGATATACTACTGTGCGGGCTGTGCTGGATATACCACTGTGTGGGCTGTGCTGGATATACCACTGTGTGGGCTGTGCTGCATATACTACTGTTTGGGCTGTGCTGTATATACTACTGTGTGGGCTGTGCTGTATACTGCTGTGTGGGCTGTGTTGTATATACTACTGTGTGCGCTGTGTTATCTACTATGCGGGCTGTGCTATATACTATGCGGGCTTTGCTATATACTATGGGGAGTATATTATCTTCTTTGGGGAGGCCATGTTATGTACTATGTGGCTGTGGTATATACTATTGTGGGGGTATATTATATTCTATGGGGGAGGTTGGGTTATATACTATATTATGGGGAGGTGGGCTGTATTATATTCTATGGGGTTACATTATACTCTGTAGGGTGGCTGCATTATACTGTGGGGTGGCTGCATTATACTCTGTGGTTGCCGCACTATATTCTGTAGGGTGGTGGCTACATTATACTATATGTGGGCTGCATTATACTGTATCGAGGACTATGGGGAATACGTTATACTATATGAAGAACTATGGGGTGCATTATACTATGGGAAGTGAATTGTACTACATGGATGACTATGGCAGTGCATTATACTATATGGAGCACTATGAGGAGTGTATTATGCTATATGGAGGACTATGAGGAGTATATTATACTATGTGGAGGACTGAGCAGTGTATTTTAATATATGGAGGACTATAGGAAGTGTATTATACTATATGGAGGACTGTGGGGTGTATTTTACTAAACAAGTAAAATGCTGCATATTCAGATTGTTTTTGCCGGGACAAAAATCATTGTTCTCAGCAGCACATTGCCGCTGTAAACTGTAGATGTGCTGCTGATAACATGAAACTGTATGGGGATCGGTTAGTGATCTGTTAGTGATGGTTCTGTCCCATCATTCTTTCTCAGACAGTGGAAAGAGGCCGGGAAACAAGTGTTGAACAACTTCAGTATTGTCGATCAAACTCATTTAGCGGCCTGAACTCAGCGCTTGTAAATACAACCAATATGCTTTTGTGTGATGTGCAATATGTTAGCATTTTGGGCCCCATTTTAAACTTTGCCTAGGGCCCCACTTTGCCTAAAACCGGCCCTGCCTACAAGTGTACAAAGATATTATACAGTCACCATGTGACAAGTGGGCCTGTGCAACTTCAAATGCCAGGGCTGAATTTTAGTCCCAGTCCGGCCCTGGGCAAGTGTCTATATAGAGTATCTTATGGGGCCATAATTAACATTTGTGCAGCATTATATTGGGCAAGTGTCTATGTGGAGTGTCTCATGGGGCCATAATTAACGTTTGTGGAGCATTGTATGTGGCAAGTGTCTGTATGGAGCATCTTATGGGGCCATAATCAACATTTGTGCAGCACTATATGGGGCAAATGTGTCTATGGAGCATCCTATGGGGCCATTATTAACCTTTATGCAGGATTATATGGGGCATATTTTAGTATGGAGCATCTTATGGGGCCCCATCATAAACTTTATGGAGCATTTTATGGGGCTCTTGATTCAAAATCAATATTCAAAAACATTTAAACTACTGATATCTCAATTAATTTTACTTTTATTACTTTTGACATTTACGGGTAGCTTTACACAGAAAACCAAAACATGTATATGCAGTGCGTTCACTAAAATATATTAAACCTATAAATATAATGCACAACTGCAATGTATATAATCTACTATATAATTGTCTATGGGTCACTTCCGTCTGTCCTTCTGTCTGTCTGTCTGTCATGGATATTCATTGGTTGCGGCCTCTGTCTGTTATGGAAAATCCAAGTCGCTGATTGGTCGTGGCAAAACAGCCACGACCAATCAGCGACGGGCACAGTCCAGAAGAAAATGTCAGTGCCCGTCGCCCGCATACTCCCTTCCAGTCACCGCTCACACAGTGTTAATTCCGGCGGTAACGGACCGCGTTATGCCGCGGGTAAAGCACTCCGTTACCGATGCTATTAACTCTGTGTGTCCCCAACTTTTTACTATTGATACTGCCTGTTATGGACCTAGTGGTTAGGAGCACCCGGCACGACCTGATAGTTAAACTCACACAGGACAAGCTCTGGGATGTGGGAGCTCTGCTGACCGCAACCCCTAATCTTATCACAACAACTAGAAATAGCCGTGGAGCGTTCCTGACACTCCCTAGACGCCTCTTCGCAGCCTAAGAGCTAGCTTGCCCTAGAGATAGAAAGTAAAGCCTACCTTGCCTCAGAGAAATTCCCCAAAGGAAAAGGCAGCCCCCCACATATATTGACTGTGAGTAAAGATGAAAGTCACAAACGCAGAAATGAAACAGGTTTCAGCAAAGGGAGGCCAGACTTACTAAACAGACAGAGGATAGGAAAGGTATCTTTGCGGTCAGCACAAAAAACTACAAAAGACCACGCAGAGTGTGCAAATAGACCTCCGCACCGACAAACGGTGTGGAGATGCCACTCTGCATCCCAGAGCTTCCAGCTAGCAAGGCAAAATCATAATATGCAGCTGGACAAGGAAACAATGAACAAATAATAACAAGCAGGAACTTAGCTTCTGCTGGAGTAGACAGGTCACCAGAAAGATCCAAGAGCGAACTGAACCAATGCAGGAACATTGACAGCTGGCAAGGAGTAACGAACTGAGTGGAGTTAAATAGAGCAGCCAACCAAAGGATAAACCACGTCACCTGTGTAAGGAACCTCAGAAGCGGCAGCTCCACTCACAGCCACCAGAGGGAGTCCATGGATAGAACTCGCCGAAGTACCATTCACGACCACAGGAGGGAGTTCGACAACAGAATTCACAACAACTGCCTATGCGGCATCAATAGTAAAAAAATGTAATGTAAAAATAATAAAAAAACAAAAAACCTGCTATTCTCACCCTCCGTAGTCCGCCGAGCCGCATGTGCCTGCCGCCATCTTCCATTCCCGGCGATGCATTGTGAAATTACCCTAGCAGACTTAGCGGTCTTGCGAGACCGCTAAGTCATCTGGGTAATTTCGCAATGCATCCTGTGAACGGAAGATGGCGGCAGCCACGCACGTATCGCCGGAGCTTCTCTGGATCCCAGGGGTGAGTATATAACAATTTTTTATTTTAATTATTTTTTTAGCAGGTATATGGTGCCCACAGTGCTGTATGCTACGTGGGCTGTGTTAGATACCGCGTGGCTGCTATATACTACATAGGCAGTGTTATATACTATGTGGGCAGTGTTATATACTACGTGGGCAGTGTTATATACTACGTGGCTGTGCTATATACTATGTGGGCTATGTTCTATACTGCATGCTATATACTATGTGGCCACTGTTATGTACTGCGTGGGCAGTGTTATATACTAAGTGGCTTCTATATACTGCGTGGGCAGTGTTATATACTACGTAGCTGCTTTATACTGCGTGGGCTGTGCTATATATTACATGGCCAGTGTTATATACTGCATGGCCTGTGTTATATACTACGTCGCCTGTGTTATATACTGCGTGGACTGTGTTAGATAGTACGTGGCTGTGTTATATACTGCGTGGCCACTGTTATATATTGCATGACCTGTATTAACGCATCGGGTATTCTACAATATGTATGTATAGTATATAGCAGCCACATAGTATATAGCACAGGCCATGTAGTATTTGTCTGCTATATACTACATGGCTCCTATATACTACGTGGCCTGTGCTATATACTATGTGGCTGCTATATACATACATAAATACATATTCTAGAATACCCGATGCATTAGAATCGGGCCACCATCTAGTAATTCATAATTTATTGAATCATAAAAACAACATGATACATAATAAACATAATATAAGGGAAAACAAATGCAGGATGGAGTAAATGAGCGGGATGTCACGGGGTACAAAAATATCGATAATGCTCATAATACCACACATAATGCCACACCAGTAAGTACAATCCTCAATAATAATAAATAAAACCTTGTAAATATCCAAGTTTAAAAAAGTGTGTACATATTAAGAGCATATTAAATAATAAATAGTACCAATGTTAAGTACCCAAATTAATCTCCAAAGAATTAAGATTAAAGCATCACAAAGTGCTAACTACACCATAGTATATACAAATAGTAATAAGCTTAAAAAAGCGATATCATTCAAAATGTCATATGCAAAAAGTGCAAGAAAAAGTTGAGGTATACCAAAGTGCTAACTACACCATAATACATGCTTATAGTAATAAGCTTAGAGAAGTGGTATCATACCGACAGACTGTCATATACAAAAAGTGCAAGAGAGGAGATAAAGTGGTATACTAACCAATATGAGAGCCCCGTAGCAGCCCGCACCGGCCCGAAGCGCATTTCGCCTGAGCTTTGATGAGGGAGCTGCTGCATTTCCCACCCTAGGCTTATACTCGAGTCATTAAGTTTTCCCAGTTTTTTGTGGCAAAATTAGGGGGTCGGCTTATACTTGGGTTGGCTTATAATCGAGTATATACGGTATATAGTAATAGGGCTACCAGACATATTGGGTAAGTAGGCGTACTTAATATGACCCGAGTACATAAATATTAGATAATAAATGTTCAAGAAATAAATGTACAGTAGTTATATGAACAAATAAATAACTAATAAGTCAATATTGCATTGTTTGAAACAGGCACTACAAAAAGTATTATCTAATATTTTATATATTGATTTATTAACTCAGATTTGAGACTATTCTGTCCCACCTTTGCTTCTTTTCATTGTCCATATTTATGTTTCTGTGTGTGTTTTTAACTGTTTTTATCTTGTGTTGGCACTTTGTGCATCAATAAAGCCATTCTTTATTCTTATATATTTCTTTGTGTAGGTGTGCACTATGATTCTGCGCAGCTTTCTTCTTCTGTTACATTAGCTTGGCTCGTTGTCAAAAATGAGGGAGACCCCATACTGTTTATAAAAATTATTCATTTAAGTAATATTTTAAATTATTTATTCAAATATTATTTTTAGACCATGTGCACACGTTCAGCGCTAAAAACGCTATAAAAACTCATTAAAAACGCATACATTATGCATTCTATCATTTAGAATGCATTCTGCATGTTTTGTGCACATGGATGCATTTTTTTCCGCGAAAAAAATGCATCGCGGTAAAAAAATGCATCGCGGTAAAAAAATGAGCATGTTCATTATTTTTGCGGATTTTCTGCGTTTTTCCTGCAATTCTATGCATTCGGGAAAAACGCACAAAAAACGCACCAAAAACGCATCAAAATCGCTGTAAAAACGCATGCGGATTTCTGGCAGAAATGTCCGTTTTTTGTCAGGAAAATTTCTGCAAGAAATCCTGACGTGTGCACATACCCTTAAGGCTGCCGTCACACTAGCAGTATTTGGTCAGTAATTTACATCAGTATTTGTAAGCCAAAACCAGGAGTGGGTGATAGTTGTTCCACTCCTGGTTTTGGCTAACCAACACTGACCAAATAATGATAGTGTGACGGCAGCCTAAAAGTGAGAGGAATCATCTATTTTTGATAACCAGCCAAGATTACGCTGACACTTGAGGGCTGAACTCCACAGCTGTTGGTTTTGCCTGTGCTGTTTAGCTGGAAAATGGGCCCCCCATTCATTTGAATGGGGTTCAGGTTAGGGTTTGAATTTCATTCTGGTACCCGAACCAAAGTTTTTTAAAATGTTCGACCAAACCCCCCCCCCCCCCCCCCCCCATCCGGACCCAAACATCCAGGGGTTCGCCCATCACTACTTATTTACTCACATTCCAGATTAATGAATTTTCAATGACTGCATGAATACAGTACATTGAAAAAGCCATAATATTTGTCATACAACTCTTAGCAAATGTCATTCTTAAAATTAATTGAAATAAATTGTTGTATTTTACTAATTCACTCAAAATTTACTCCCAAAATAATGCAGGACAAAGCCTGTAAAAAG
Source organism: Ranitomeya imitator (assembly GCF_032444005.1). Taxonomy (NCBI): domain Eukaryota; kingdom Metazoa; phylum Chordata; class Amphibia; order Anura; family Dendrobatidae; genus Ranitomeya; species Ranitomeya imitator. The sequence continues at coordinate 83,546,597 of NC_091282.1, forward strand.
ATGAGGATTTACTGAATAATGACTTGTTGAATGTTACAAAGTAATCACTTATAAAAGAAGAGATTATGGCAGTGAAAACATTAGAATTTAAGGGGCTTTAGTGGTTCTTAGCCGAGAATGCCAAGAGAGGATCCCGACCTCTTATTACAGAATGGTAATAGCAGCTGTCACTTTAACAGTGACAGCTCTGAAGTGAGAGCGCACTAATCTCTGTTTGCAATACCCACAGCTTAAACAAAAATTTGCATTGATTCCTAAGCTTGGGATAAGCATCAACTGTCTAAAAATGTGAAGAATGCCACATCACTTATCTCCGGGGAGTCCAGCAGCTCATACCTTTACCTGGACATTGCTGGACAAAGGATAATGTACTGTAGCTTCCATCATAAAGTCATAATGTCTCAGTAAACATTTAGATTAAGGTGAGACACATTTGATTCCTTTTCCTAATTTCACTGAAATAAATAAAAAACTCCTGTAAGGCAGTACACATTATAGTTGAGCAAAACTGCGTTTTTCAACTAGACAGGTATCTATTCTATATATTTATGGGGAACTCCCAACCGTACCTTGCTTGACAAGCGATAAGAAAAAGATTGGACAGTGAAACTTCAAATGTATGATCATAGAGATCCTGAGAAGAGCGGATCAATTTGCAGAAGATTAAGTATGAGTCGAATTATATCATACTTTCTATAGCGGTGGTCAGCACCTGGACCATAGCTGGTCAGCTGTTCCCAAGGAGTACAGTTTGTTCGGCAGAGTCGTTTTCTATTCCATAGTCATTTGGTAAGTCTCTCTCTCGGCTGTAGAGTGTAAGCTCTTATAGTCAGCGGGGTCCTCTTTCTCCTGTAGAGTATAAGCTCTTATGGTCAGTGGGGTCCTCTCTCTCTCCTGTAGAGTGTAAGCGCTTATAGTCAGCGGGGTCCTCTCTCCTGTAGAGTGTAAGCTCTTATGGTCAGTGGGGTCCTCTCTCTCCTGTAGAGTGTAAGCTCTTATGGTCAATGGGGTCCTCTCTCTCCTGTAGAGTATAAGCTCTTATGGTCAGTGGGGTCCTCTCTCTCCTGTACAGTGTAAGCGCTTATGGTCAGTGGGGTCCTCTCTCTCTCCTGTAGAGTATAAGCTCTTATGGTCAGTGGGGTCCTCTCTCTCTCCTGTAGAGTGTAAGCTCTTATGGTCAGGGGGGTCCTCTCTCTCTCTCCTGTAGAGTGTAAGCTCTTATGGTCAGTGGGGTCCTCTCTCTCTCCTGTAGTGTAAGCTCTTATGGTCAGTGGGGTCCTCTCTCTCTCTCTTGTAGAGTGTAAGCGCTTATGGTCAGTGGGGTCCTCTCTCTCTCCTGTAGAGTGTAAGCTCTTATGGTCAGCGGGGTCCTCTCTCTCTCCTGTAAAGTGTAAGCTCTTATGGTCAGTGGGGTCCTCTCTCTCTCCTGTAGAGTGTAAGCTCTTATGGTCAGTGGGGTCCTCTCTCTCTCTCCTGTAGAGTGTACGCTCTTATGGTCAGTGGGGTCCTCTCTCTCTCCTGTAGAGTGTAAGCTCTTATGGTCAGTGGGGTCCTCTCTCTCCTGTAGAGTGTAAGCTCTTATGGTCAGTGGGGTCCTCTCTCTCTCCTGTAGAGTGTAAGATCTTATGGTCAGTGGGGTCCTCTCTCTTACCTGTAGAGTGTAAGCTCTTATGGTCAGTGGGGTCCTCTCTCTCCTGTAGAGTGTAATCGCTTATAGTCAGCGGGGTCCTCTCTCTCCTGTAGAGTGTAAGCTCTTATAGTCAGTGGGGTCCTCTCTCTCCTGTAGATTGTAAGCTCTTATGGTCAATGGGGTCTTCTCTCTCTCCTGTAGAGTATAAGCTCTTATGGTCAGTGGAGTCCTCTCTCTCTCCTGTAGAGTGTGTTGTGAATTCTGTGGCAGAGCTCCCTCCTGTGGTCACAAGTGGTACTTCGGCTGATTCTCTCTGTGAGCTTCCGTTGGTGGAGGAAAGTGGTACTGCGGCTTCTGAGTTTCCTCCCTCAGGTGATGTGGTGAGGTCGTTAGGTACTGCTCTACTTAACTCCACCTAATGCTTTGATCCTGGCTTCCTGTCAATGTTCCAGTGTTGGACTTGTTTTTCCCTGGATCATTCCTGTGGCCTGCTGCTCTGCATAGCTAAGTTCTTCTTTGCTATTTGTTTGCTATTTTTTCTGTCCAGCTTGTCTAATTGTTTTGCTGGAAGCTCTGGGACGCAAAGGGTGTACCTCCGTGCCGTTAGTTCGGTACGGAGGGTCTTTTTGACCCCTTTGCTTGGTTTTCTTTAGGGTTTTGTGTAGACCGCAAAGTCACCTTTCCTATCCTCGCTCTGTTAAGAAAGTCGGGCCTCACTTTGCTGAATCTATTTCATCCCTACATTTGTCTTTTCATCTAAACTCACAGTCATTATATGTGGGGGGCTGCCTTTTCCTTTGGGGTATTTCTCTGAGGCAAGGTAGGCTTATTTTCTATCTTCAGGCTAGTTAGTTTCTCAGGCTGTGCCGAGTTACATAGGCAGAGTTAGGCGCAATCCACGGCTGCCTCTAGTGTTGTTTGGAGAGGATTAGGGATTGCGGTCTGCAGAGTTCCCACGTCTCAGAGCTCGTTCTATGATTTTGGGTTATTGTCAGATCACTGTATGTGCTCTGACCGCTATGTCCATTGTGGGTCTAAATTGCCTATCATAACAAGAGTGTAACCTCTTATGGTCAGTGGGGTCCTCTCTCTCCTGTACAGTGTAAGCGCTTATGGTCAGTGGGGTCCTCTCTCTCTCCTGTAGAGTATAAGCTCTTATGGTCAGTGGGGTCCTCTCTCTCTCCTGTAGAGCATAACTTCTTATGGTCAGTGGGGTCCTCTCTCTCTCTCCTGTAGAGTGTAAGCACTTATGGTCAGTGGGGTCCTCTCTCTCTCCTGTAGTGTGTAAGCTCTTATGGTCAGTGGGGTCCTCTCTCTCTCTCCTGTAGAGTGTAAGCACTTATGGTCAGTGGGGTCCTCTCTCTCTCCTGTAGAGTGTAAGCTCTTATGGTCAGGGGGGTCCTCTCTCTCTCCTGTAGAGTGTAAGCTCTTATGGTCAGTGGGGTCCTCTCTCTCTCCTGTAGAGTGTAAGCTCTTATGGTCAGTGGGGTCCTCTCTCTCTCTCCTGTAGAGTGTAAGCTCTTATGGTCTGTGGGGTCCTCTCTCTCTCCTGTAGAGAGAAAGCTCTTATGGTCAGGGGGGTCCTCTCTCTCTCCTGTAGAGTGTAAGCACTTATGGTCAGTGGGGTCCTCTCTCTCTCCTGTAGAGTGTAAGCTCTTATGGTCAGGGGGGTCCTCTCTCTCTCCTGTAGAGTGTAAGCTCTTATGGTCAGTGGGGTCCTCTCTCTCCTGTAGAGTGTAAGCTCTTATGGTCAGTGGGGTCCTCTCTCTCTCTCTCTCCTGTAGATTGTAAGCTCTTATGGTCAGTGGGGTCCTCTCTCTCTCCTGTAGAGAGAAAGCTCTTATGGTCAGGGGGGTCCTCTCTCTCTCCTGTAGAGTATAAGCTCTTATGGTCAGTGGGGTCCTCTGTCTCTCTCCTGTAGAGTGTAAGCACTTATGGTCAGTGGGGTCCTCTCTCTCTCCTGTAGAATGTAAGCTCTTATGGTCAGGGGGGTCCTCTCTCTCTCCTGTAGAGTGTAAGCTCTTATGGTCAGTGGGGTCCTCTCTCTCTCCTGTAGAGTGTAAGCTCTTATGGTCAGTGGGGTCCTCTCTCTATCTCTCTCTCCTGTAGAGTGTAAGCTCTTATGGTCAGTGGGGTACTCTCTCTCTCTCCTGTAGAGAGAAAGCTCTTATGGTCAGGGGGGTCCTCTCCCTCTCCTGTAGAGTGTAAGCTCTTATGGTCAGTGGGATCCTCTCTCTCTCCTGTAGAGTGTAAGCTCTTATGGTCAGGGGGGTCCTCTCTCTCCTGTAGAGTGTAAGCTCTTATGGTAAGGGGGGTCCTCTCTCTCTCATGTAGAGTGTAAGCTCTTATGGTCAGTGGGGTCCTCTCTCACTCCTGTAGAGTGTAAGGTCTTATGGTCAGGGGGGCCCTTTCTCTCCTGTAGAGTGTAAGCTCTTATGGTCAGTGGGGTCCTCTCTCTCTCCTGTAGAGTGTAAGCTCTTATGGTCAGTGGGGTCCTCTCTCCTGTAGAGTGTAAGCTCTTATGATCAGGGGGTCCTCTCTCTCCTGTAGAGTGTAAGCTCTTATGGTCAGTGGGTTCTTCTCTCTCTCCTGTAGAGTATAAGCTCTTATGGTCAGTGGGGTCCTCTCTCTCTCCTGTAGAGTGTAAGCTCTTATGGTCAGTGGGGTCCTCTCTCTCTCCTGTAGAGTGTAAGCTCTTATGGTCAGTGGGGTCCTCTCTCTCTCCTGTAGAGTGAACGCTCTTATGGTCAGTGGGGTCCTCTCTCTCTCCTGTAGAGTGTAAGCTCTTATGGTCAGTGGGGTCCTCTCTCTCCTGTAGAGTATAAGCACTTATGGTCAGTGGGGTCCTCTCTCTCTCCTGTAGAGTGTAAGCTCTTATGGTCATTGGGGTCCTCTCTCTCTCCTGTAGAGTGTAAGCTCTTATGGTCAGTGGGGTCCTCTCACTCCTGTAGAGTGTAAGCGCTTATAGTCAGCGGGGTCCTCTCTCTCCTGTAGAGTGTAAGCTCTTATGGTCAGTGGGGTCCTCTCTCTCCTGTAGATTGTAAGCTCTTATGGTCAATGGGGTCTTCTCTCTGTCCTGTACAGTGTAAGCGCTTATGGTCAGTCGGGTCCTCTCTCTCTCCTGTAGAGTATAAGCTATTATGGTCAGTGGGGTCCTCTCTCTCTCCTGTAGAGTGTAACCTCTTATGGTCAGTGGGGTCCTCTCTCTCTCTTGTAGAGTGTAAGCTCTTATGGTCAGTGGGGTCCTCTCTCTATCTCCTGTAGAGTGTAAGCACTTATGGTCAGTGGGGTCCTCTCTCTCTCCTGTAGAGTGTAAGCTCTTATGGTCAGGGGGTCCTCTCTCTCTCCTGTAGAGTGTAAGCTCTTATCGTCAGTGGGGTCCTCTCTCTCTCCTGTAGAGTGTAAGCTCTTATGGTCAGTGGGGTTCTCTCTCTCTCTCTCTCTCCTGTAGAGTGTAAGCTCTTATGGTCAGTGGGGTCCTCTCTCTCCTGTAGATTGTAAGCTCTTATGGTCAATGGGGTCTTCTCTCTGTCCTGTAGAGTATAAGCTCTTATGGTCAGTGGGGTCCTCTCTCTCTCCTGTAGAGTGTAACCGCTTATGGTCAGGGGGGCCCTTTCTCTCCTGTACAGTGTAAGCGCTTATGGTCAGTGGGGTCCTCTCTCTCTCCTGTAGAGTATAAGCTATTATGGTAAGTGGGGTCCTCTCTCTCTCCTGTAGAGCATAACCTCTTATGGTCAGTCGGGTCCTCTCTCTCCTGTACAGTGTAAGCGCTTATGGTCAGTGGGGTCCTCTCTCTTTCCTGTAGAGTATAAGCTCTTATGGTCAGTGGGGTCCTCTCTCTCTCCTGTAGAGTGTAACCTCTTATGGTCAGTGGGGTCCTCTCTCTCTCCTGTAGAGTGTAAGCTCTTATGGTCAGTGGGGTCCTCTCTCTCTCCTGTAGAGTGTAACCTCTTATGGTCAGTGGGGTCCTCTCTCTCTCCTGTAGAGTGTAACCTCTTATGGTCAGTGGGGTCCTCTCTCTCTCCTGTAGAGTGTAAGCTCTTATGGTCAGGGGGTCCTCTCTCTCTCCTGTAGAGTGTAAGCTCTTATGGTCAGTGGGGTCCTCTCTCTCTCCTGTAGAGTGTAAGCTCTTATGGTCAGTGGGGTCCTCTCTCCCTCTCTCTCTCCTGTAGAGTGTAAGCTCTTATGGTCAGTGGGGTCCTCTCTCTCTCCTGTAGAGTGAAAGCTCTTATGGTCAGGGGGGTCCTCTCTCTCTCCTGTAGAGTGTAAGCTCTTATGGTCAGTGGGGTCCTCTCTCTCTCCTGTAGAGTGTAAGCTCTTATGGTCAGGGGGGTCCCCTCTCTCCTGTAGAGTGTAAGCTCTTATGGTAAGGGGGTCCTCTCTCTCTCCTGTAGAGTGTAAGCTCTTATGGTCAGCGGGGTCCTCTCTCTCCTGTAGAGTGTAAGCTCTTATGGTCAGTGGGGTCATCTCTCTCCTGTAGATTGTAAGCTCTTATGGTCAATGGGATCTTCTCTCTCTCCTGTAGAGTGTAAGCTCTTATGATCAGTGGGGTCCTCTCTCTCCTGTAGATTGTAAGCTCTTATGGTCAATGGGGTCTTCTATCTCTCCTGTAGAGTATAAGCTCTTATGGTCAGTGGGGTCCTCTCTCTCTCCTGTAGAGTGTAACCTCTTATGGTCAGTGGGGTCCTCTCTCTCCTATACAGTGTAAGCGCTTATGGTCAGTGGGGTCCTCTCTCTCTCCTGTAGAGTATAAGCTATTATGGTCAGTGGGGTCCTATCTCTCTCCTGTAGAGCATAACCTCTTATGGTCATTGGGGTCCTCTCTCTCCTGTACAGTGTAAGCGCTTATGGTCAGTGGGGTCCTCTCTCTCTCCTGTAGAGTATAAGCTCTTATGGTCAGTGGGGTCCTCTCTCTCTCCTGTAGAGTGTAACCTCTTATGGTCAGTGGGGTCCTCTCTCTCTCCTGTAGAGTGTAAGCTCTTATGGTCAGTGGGGTCCTCTCTCTTCTGTAGAGTGTAAGCACTTATGGTCAGTGAGGTCCTCTCTCTCTCCTGTAGAGTGTAAGCTCTTATGGTCAGGGGGTCCTCTCTCTCTCCTGTAGAGTGTAGGTTCTTATGGTGAGTGGAGTCCTCTCTCTCTCTCTCTCTCTCCTGTAGAGTGTAAGCTCTTATGGTCAGTGGGGTCCTCTCTCTCTCCTGTAGAGTGAAAGCTCTTATGGTCAGGGGGGTCCTCTCTCTCTCCTGTAGAGTGTAAGCTCTTATGGTCAGTGGGGTCCTCTCTCTCCTGTAGAGTGTAAGCTCTTATGGTCAGGGGGGTCCTCTCTCTCCTGTAGAGTGTAAGCTCTTATGGTAAGGGGGTCCTCTCTCTCTCCTGTAGAGTGTAAGCTCTTATGGTCAGCGGGGTCCTCTCTCTCCTGTAGAGTGTAAGCTCTTATGGTCAGGGGGGTCCGTTCTCTCCTGTAGAGTGTAAGCTCTTATGGTAAGGGGGTCCTCTCTCTCTCCTGTAGAGTGTAAGCTCTTATGGTCAGGGGGTCCTCTCTCTCTCCTGTAGAGTGTAAGCTCTTATGGTCAGTGGGGTCCTCTCTCTCTCCTGTAGAGTGTAAGCTCTTATGGTCAGTGGGGTCCTCTCTCTCTCTCTCTCTCTCCTGTACAGTGTAAGCTCTTATGGTCAGGGGGGTCCTCTCTCTCCTGTAGAGTGTAAGCTCTTATGGTAAGGGGGTCCTCTCTCTCTCCTGTAGAGTGTAAGCTCTTATGGTCAGCGGGGTCCTCTCTCTCCAGTAGAGTGTAAGCTCTTATGGTCAGTGGGGTCATCTCGCTCCTGTAGATTGTAAGCTCTTATGGTCAATGGGGTCTTCTCTCTCTCCTGTAGAGTGTAAGCTCTTATGGTCAGTGGGGTCCTCTCTCTCCTGTAGATTGTAAGCTCTTATGGTCAATGGGGTCTTCTCTCTCTCCTGTAGAGTATAAGCTCTTATGGTCAGTGGGGTCCTCTCTCTCTACTGTAGAGTGTAACCTCTTATGGTCAGTGGGGTCCTCTCTCTCCTGTACAGTGTAAGCGCTTATGGTCAGTAGGGTCCTCTCTCTCTCCTGTAGAGCATAACCTCTTATGGTCAGTGGGGTCCTCTCTCTCCTGTACAGTGTAAGCGCTTATGGTCAGTGGGGTCCTCTCTCTCTCCTGTAGAGTATAAGCTCTTATGGTCAGTGGGGTCCTCTCTCTCTCCTGTAGAGTGTAACCTCTTATGGTCAGTGGGGTCCTCTCTCTCTCCTGTAGAGTGTAAGCTCTTATGGTCAGTGGGGTCCTCTCTCTCTCTCCTGTAGTGTGTAAGCACTTATGGTCCGTGGGGTCCTCTCTCTCTCCTGTAGAGTGTAAGCTCTTATGGTCAGGGGGTCCTCTCTCTCTCCTGTAGAGTGTAAGCTCTTATGGTCAGTGGGGTCCTCTCTCTCTCCTGCAGAGTGTAAGCTCTTATGGTCAGTGGGGTCCTCTCTCTCTCTCTCTCTCTCCTGTAGAGTGTAAGCTCTTATGGTCAGTGGGGTCCTTTCTCTCTCTCCTGTAGAGTGAAAGCTCTTATGGTCAGGGGGGTCCTCTCTCTCCTGTAGAGTGTAAGCTCTTTTGGTCAGTGGGGTCCTCTCTCTCTCCTGTAGAGTATAAGCTCTTATGGTCAGGGGGGTCCTCTCTCTCCTGTAGAGTGTAAGCTCTTATGGTAAGGGGGTCCTCTCTCTCTCCTGTAGAGTGTAAGCTCTTATGGTCAGTGGGGTCCTCTCTCACTCCTGTAGAGTATAAGGTCTTATGGTCAGGGGGGTCCTTTCTCTCCTGTAGAGTGTAAGCTCTTAAGGTCAGTGGGGTCCTCTCTCTCTCCTGTAGAGTGTAAGCTCTTATGGTCAGTGGGGTCCTCTCTCTCCTGTAGAGTGTAAGCTCTTATGATCAGGCGGGTCCTCTCTCTCCTGTTGAGTGTAAGCTCTTATGGTCAGTGGGTTCTTCTCTCTCTCCTGTAGAGTATAAGCTCTTATGGTCAGTGGGGCTCTCTCTCTCTCCTGTAGAGTGTAAGCTCTTATGGTCAGTGGGATCCTCTCTCTCCTGTAGAGTGTAAGCTCTTATGGTCAGTGGGGTCCTCTCTCTCTCCTGTAGAGTGTAAGCTCTTATGGTCAGTGGGGTCCTCTCTCTCCTGTAGAGTGTAAGCTTTTATGATCAGCGGGGTCCTCTCTCTCCTGTAGAGTGTAAGCTCTTATGGTCAGTGGGTTCTTCTCTCTCTCCTGTAGAGTATAAGCTCTTATGGTCAGTGGGGTCCTCTCTCTCTCCTGTAGAGTGTTAGCTCTTATGGTCAGTGGGATCCTCTCTCTCCTGTAGAGTGTAAGCTCTTATGGTCAGTGGGGTCCTCTCTCTCCTGTACAGTGTAAGCTCTTATGGTCAGTGGGGTCTTCTCTCCTGTAGAGTGTAAGCTCTTATTGTCAGTGGGGTCCTCTCTCTCTCCTGTAGAGTGTAAGCTCTTATGATCAGTGGGATCCTCTCTCTCCTGTAGAGTGTAAGCTCTTATGGTCAGTGGGTCCTCTCTCTCTCTTGTATAGTGTAAGCTCTTATGGTCAGTGGGATCCTCTCTCTCCTGTAGAGTGTAAGCTCTTATGGTCAGTGGGGTCCTCTCTCTCCTGTACAGTGTAAGCTCTTATGGTCAGTGGGGTC